>NC_143133.1:59630416-60269375 GCF_059928025.1 Delphinapterus leucas | reverse complement strand
CTGGGTAATAAAATAGTCTAACCTTTCTTTTTTTCCTTTTCCTTCATGCTTAGTCTAGTTTCACTTGCTCATAGGGGTGTCCGGTGCAGTGGCCTTGCCCCTGGCACTTCAGACCAGAGTTCCTAGTATGAAATAGCTGCCCCGACACTTCAGCTTGGCAGGCCTTGTACAGAATCACTGCATAGGACACTTCAATTCAAGAAGGCGACAGTGCACCTTGTGCAGAGATGCTGAGCCCAGCACTTTGATCTGGAGTGCCGTAAGCAGCACAGTTGCACCAGACCCGCCCTCCACCAACAAGAACCCTAAAGCAGCCCTGCCTAGGACCTTTTGGGAAGAGCGTGTACTTTACATTGCGAGCTCTCACCTCTCCATTCTTTGATCAAAGAATAAAGCTTTCCTTTGCTTCTGAACCAAACTCAGTCTGGTTCTGCTGGCTCAAACAAGGAAGAAGGAAACAAAAGAAGGGCAGAAGGAAACAAAGGTTGGTGACCAACTCAGAAGAGTTGGTAATAAAATGTTGGTGACCAGATGGGATGTACCATGGCCTTTTCATCTGCACCTATCCACTAAGCTCTGGGCTTACCTTGGCTCCAACGGGACAGTAGAGGCTTTGGGAGGTTTGCGTGAGGATAACTGACTCTGGTCTTTAAGTTCACTCTGACGAAGTAGGATGGTGGCAGCCAAATTCAGAGCAACCCTGCCCAGCAACCTGATTTCCCGGGTGTGGTGCACACACAGGGTAGCCCCCAGAGTAACCTGGACTGTGCCCCCTTGAGGGGGTCATACTGTGGCATTGTTGGGAATGGGAGACTGAAACTCATGCATGCCTACCCGCTGCCTCTGGCTGGCTTTCCTGTGGTATTGGACACCCAGGGATGTTGGGGACCTGTGGACAAGAGGGAGCGAAGGCAGTCTTGCCCACTGTCTCACCAGTAATGCTGTCCTCTTGACCACTGTACAAGGCAGTGGAGGCTGCACCAGGGCTTTTTGCTCTCCTCACTGACTTCCAGGGGTCAACAGTAGCATTCTCCAGTCATTTCTGGTTTGGTAAAGGAAAAGTGGCCAGCCCCATGAGCCAAGAGAGGAGAAAAGGCCCAGGTAATAAGGACCACCTGACAAAAGAGAATGAGGATGCTCTATCCAAGCTCAGGAAAAGGCACTGGGGATGCCCATGGGTGAAAGGGTCCCAAGGTATATATGAGACCAGTGACATAAACCCCATTATTGGGAAGCCCTGAGAGCTGCTGGCAAGAACAGGGAACACCCACAACTGGAGACCCCTCCTCCCCACTCTGCTTGTGAGGTGAACCTCGGGCGATGCTTTATCAATGAAGGTTCCACAGGCTCTCCTCCCTGTATCAGCACAGAATACCAGCTGCCCCAGTGATCTGGTGAGTACCCTACAGGAATCCCTCATGGTTTTAGTTCTTACCCAGTGGGAAGTCCAAAAACTCCTCCTTTTCACCCAAAAGCAAGAAAGAGAAGACTCCACCCCACCCCCGCTGCCTCAGACAGCTGTGCCACTCCCTGAGGGACCAAGTTGGTCAGGAACTAACGTGGCTAAGCTGCTCTGGCCCAAAGGAAGTCTCCTCTAACCTCCTGTGGGATATTCTGACTGAGGATGGACAATCTCGAGCCTGGGCTGTTACAAATTCAAGGGGAACCCCCAGTTATATCAGCGTCCACACCATTTGGATGACTCCTATTTTGGTCTTTTGAGGGATCCATTAACAACTTGGTGTTGGTTCCAAATTTCCCAAAACGGAAACCTTATTTGGGTCAAACCTTGTGGCCTTTGGGTGCCAACAAATCACTCCAACCACCCCCACACCACTTGGTGGTTGGAAACAAATCCAAAACAGACCATCTAAGGTATGGGGAACCAAACGTCCACCATACTGAAGGATATCCCATTATGGTGTATTCTACAGAGCTGGAAGTTTTTCAGGTATCACTCCCTGACCCCGAAACATTTAATTTCCCTATATAATATAACTTGGCCCTGATACTGGCTGAGAGATGGGGAAAACTGGCCCATCAATGGGTCTCTGAATTACAACAACATTTTACAATTGGACCTGCTATGCCAGAGACAAAAGAAATGGGATGAAACTCCCTATGTCCAGGTTTTTATGGCCTTATATCAGAACAAAGGCCTTCAAAAGGGATGTGGGCTCTCCTCCACTGAGGTGATACCAAAGGAGATTAAGAGCCTTCTACCAGTCCTTGGCCCTCCCCTAGAGGGTCTTCTTGATCTCCTCCCTAAGCCACCTCCTACCCCTCCTCCCTACCCCTTTCCTTCATGTATCCTGAGTTGGGCCACAGGCTGGAGGGATCCCCTCCATACCAGCCCCTCCTCCAGAACACAGTCCGGCAAGTACATGCCTCCCAAGAAAAGTGCTCCCTTTGAGGCAGGTCCCTGATGGAGAAGGAGGGCTCATGCAGGTACACATCCTATTTACTACTTCTGATCTGCATAACTAGAAAAGTCATAGTAAGGGGTTGAGGGAAGATCTAGAGGGATTCCTAAATCTGATTAGGGCAATCTTTCAGACCCATGACCCACAAGGGCTGACATCCAGAGGCTCCTCAATGTACTCGTAACAGGGGAAGAAAAGGCCACAGTCTTTTCAAAAGCCCAAGAGGAAGGAGGCAAAGAGAACAGAAACAATGCAGGTCATGCTACTTTCAGACCAGGGACTCAAGAAGTCCCAGATAATGAATCCAACTGGCACCACGGAGACAATGGAGAAGGGGGTAGAAGACAGAGACTGACCCATTATAAAAATACGATGCTAAAGGGAATTCAGGCAGCAGGAAAGAAACCTGTAGGTTGGAATAAGATAAAGGAAATCAATCAGGAGCCAACAGAAAACTTTTTGGCATTCCTAGAATACCTAAGGGAATGCCTCTTAATCTATACTACCACTGACACCTTGATTCAGTGGAAGGTAATGCAATCCTGGGGTCATATTTCACTTCCCAAAGTTCCCCCGACATTAGGTGTAAACTTCAGAAGCTGAAAATAGAACAAGGTACCCCTACCGCTCCCCTAGTTGAGGTTGCCTTGGTGTTCAATAACCAAGATATAAGAGGAGGAAAAGTCAGAGGATAAAAAAGCCCACAGGCAAGCCCACCTGCTGGCTGTTGCCCTCCAATGTCAACAGGTCAGCATGGGAATCTGGACGCACCACCCACGGAGATTGTCAACTTTGGTGAGAGACTCCCGGCCCTCACAGAGGGACAGCAAGCCAAGAACACTAAGACCCAAACAGTGCACCATATATAAATAAGAGAGTCACCGGAAGGGGGAATGCCCTCACCACCCCTGAAGGGGGAAGGTAATGGTAGATTCCAGCCACCACCCTCAAAGGCAGATAGTCCAAATAGATGAAGAATGACAGGGCCAGGGGGCTCCTAAGCTGGCACTTCAACTGACCCCCAAGGAACTCTGGCTGACATTGGACAAATGGGGAAAGCCTGTTGAATTCTTGGTTGACACCGGTGCCACTTACTCGGCTCTGAATACCAGATCAGACAAAGTCACAAGAGCTGTAAAATTATGGGGGTATCAGGGAAGGCCCAAGAACAGGAATTCATAGAGCCATCATAATATAAATTAGACAAACAAATGCTCATTCATTACTTTCTATGTCCCTGAATGTCCTACACCCCTGATAGAAAAAGTTATCACATAAATTGGAGATCGGCATCCCCGTAGACAAAGGGCACAATATGATAATGTTAAAGGCTGAGGACAAACCTCCTCGAATAGAGCAAGTTGATCTCCCCAGAGTAAATCCTGAGGTCTGGGCCCAGGGATGGGTGGGACAATCTGTAGGAACCAGTCCCATAATGGGCCATCTAAAACCCTGACATACATGGCCTGGTAGAAAACTGTATCCTCACTGTCAGGAGGCCTTGTTGGGCATTGCTCCTATTGCATGGGGCCTAATTGACCACGGCCTTAGTAGACCATGCCAGTCAGCTTGCAACACCTCCCATTCTCCTCATAAAGAAACCAAATGAGGAATACCTGATGGTACAGGACCTCAGGGAAGTTAATGAAGCCATAGAGGATGCACATCCAGTAGTCCCTAATCCTGACGCCCTGCTGGCCACTCTACCGTCCACCAGGGCCTGGAATTCAGTATTATATTTAAAAGGTGCCTTCTTCTGTATCCCACTAGCTTCAGAGTCACAAGAAATCTTTGCCTTTGAGTGGCAGGACCAAAACACACCACAAAAACAATACTGTTGGACAGTCCTGCCCAAAGGGTTCAAAAATCCCCCCACTATCTTTGGAGAAACTTTAGCTAAAGACCTGAAAGATCCACATACTGGAGGAGGGAATCCTCTTTTTTTTTTTTTTTTTAAGCAGGAAAAAAAAATAAACTTTATTTCTATCAAACTAAAAAGGATGAATCAATCTTCAAGCAAGATAAAATCATCAATAACACAATTAACAGTTAAGAGGACATGTACAGATTAGATTACAGGTTTAGATACTTTGAATTAGGCACATCCTCCTCCTCCAGTATGTAGATGATATTCTGATCACCAGCCCTACTAAGGAGGCCTCTGACAAGATACTGTAATCACCCTGAACCACCTAGCCCATAAAGGATGTAAGGTATCCAAGAAAAAGTCTCAAATATCACAGACTAGGGTGACCTGCCTAGGATTCATTCTCACAGAAGGTCAGAGAAGCCTACCCTAGGAAAAGAAAGAAACCATTTACAGCCTCGCCCCTCTGAAAAGTAGAAGACAGCTTAGGGATTTCCTGGGAATGGCTGGGTTTTGCGGCATCTGGATCCCTAGCTCTGGTCTAATAGCTAGGCCTCTACATGAAAAGTGAAAGGAAAGGATGATGATCCTTTTGAATGGAATTCAGAATGTGTGAAGAATTGAAAAAGCAATTACTTCAGGTCCCTGCTCTGGCCCTCCCAGATTTAGCTAAACCCTTTAAGCTTTACATTCCTGAGAGAAGGGGAATTACCCTTGGGATATTAGGTCAAAAACTGGGACCCCTTATTTGGGAGGGTGCTTATTTATATAAATAATTAGATCAAACCACTAAGGGATGACCTCCTTGCCTACTGGCAGTAGCGGCTACTACAATCCTGCTAAAGGAGGCTGAAAAGTTAATGTCTGGTCAGCCAGCCACTATATGGACCCCACACCAGGTTCAGGCTTTAATAAGTTCTAAGGAAACAGAATGGCTATCCTCAGGAAAGTCAATTCAAGTTCAGTCTACACTTTTAGGCAACTCATGGCTACCATAAAAACCTGCCAAATGCTAAACGCTACCACCCTGCTACCCACAGAAATGGGGCCCCTGGACCATGATTGTATAGAGACCGTAGACATGATCTAGTCACCCTGACCTTAGAAGTGAGCCTCTCCCAAACACTGAAGAGGAATCATTCCCAGATGGGAGAAGTTTTATGAGAGAAGGAAAAAGGCTGCCCGGATATGTAGTAGCCTACCAGACTCTGGTCATAGAAGCCAGAAGCCTACTCCCAGAGACTTCTGCACAAAAGGTGGAGCTGATAGCCCTCACCTGCGCCTTACAGCTCAGGACAGATAAGATCTTAAAGGTTTACACCGATTCCCGGTATGTGTATGCCATCCTACATGCACATGAGGCTATTTGGAAGGAAAGAGGTATACTTACCGTGGAGAATAAACAGGCAAAAACATGGCTTAAGCAAATTGAAGCTCTTAGAAGCAGTATGGCTTCCAAAAAAAGGTGGCAGTGATTCATTGTAGGGGTCACCAAAAGGGGGATGCAGAAATAATAAAGGGAGACAATGCAGATGCAACTGCCAAAAGGGAGGCCTTAGAACCAGTAACTTGGCAACAACTCCTCATACCTCAAAGGCCAGATCCATCCAAATATTTCCCAATCTATACAAAGGAAGAATTTGACAAATCCCAGTCTAGGAGATGTAGGAGGTCATGGGTGGCTAGTTAACGAACATGGGCAATACTTCTTTCTCCAAACTGTACCTTGTCAAGACGTCAGGGAGGCTCATCAAGGAACTCACTATGGGAAGAAAGCCCTAATCAATTGGTTAGTTGAGGTCATGGTAACTCCTCGTATGAAAAGGATAATCAGTAGGATAGTTGAGACATGCCTCATCTACACAATGAACAACTCCAACACCAGACCACCCAAAACTCCCCAGATAAATCCCGTTTACACTAGAGTAATATATCCTAGAGAATACTGACAGATTGATTTCACTGTCATGCCAAAAGTACTGGGCAATTTCAGGTAGGCAGCTGAAGTGGCTAAGATAGTACTAAAAGAAAGAATCCCCAGGTTTGGGCTCCCAGGATCCCTACAAAGTGATAATGGTCCAGCATTTGTGTCTCAGATGACAAAGGGGATAATTAGTGCACTGGAAATAAAATGGACCTTGCACTCAGCCTGGAGATCCCAATGGGGGAAAGTAGAGAGATCCAATCAGACCTCGAAACAGGCCTTAGCCAAGCTATGTCTGGAAACTCCAACTGCCCTGCTCCACATGTGTTTAGGCCCAAGGGTTAAGTTTAAATGCATCTGAACTCATCTATGATAGACCCACTCCCCAAGCCAGAGAGAAGCCATTAGCCCCCTCGAAATGGAACAACTCAAATGTGCTCTCCAGGGAGAGAAACCATGAAAGCTCTGGTGGAATATGGTAAACAGGTGCTGCCACACCCACTGACCAGCCCTCCACCCCTTTCAGCCAGGAGAATGGGTACGCCTAAAAACCCGGAAAACCGGCAGCCCGCAAGGTGAGCTCACTCATAAGTGGAACGAACCTCACCTGGTGATCCTAACCACTCATTCTGTCCTCAGGTTGCAGGGATCACTGTGCGGATGTCACACACAGTGAAAAGGGCCCCCGAGCCCCCACCTCTGGAAACAACCTGGGGCAATGGATCCCCTTGACTACTCGTGTGAATCTCTCTCTGGCCTGAAGCTTCTCTTGTGAAAAAACACCAAAGTATGACCAGGGATATTCAGGCTACAGCAGAGCCTCAATATCAGGGCACACTTTTGCCTACAGGCCAAAGATGTAGATGCCTTCATTTTTAGAAAAAAAATTCACATGTAACCATTATTCTCTTGCTAACATTTGGGCCATGTATCTTCAATTGCCTGGTATCCTTTGTCTCCAAAGGGTTAGATCCCCGATGGTTGCTCAGGGATACGAAGAGTCAGGGCTGAGGCCTGGTGACAATCAACCATATCCAAGGGCTACTGCAGAGAAGTTCTGCTCCTCCACCGAGGCTATGACAATGCTGAAATTCAAGAGGAAGTGGTTACAGAAGACAGACCACTGTCCCTCCACGCCCCTTAAGAATGAGAACAAAAACAGATGAAGGTTCATCACCACCAAAGCCCATTAACAATTCCCAGAAAATAAAAATAGAATTTGGGTAATGAAATGAAATGTAACCTTTTTTAACTATTCCTTTGTGGTTAGCCTAGTTTCACTTGCTCACAGAGGGCTGCATGCAGAGCCCCGTGCCTCAGACCAGAGTTCCTGGTACTAAACTGCTGCACCAACATCACAGCTTGGCAGGCTGTGTGTGCAGAAGCACTGTGCACAACACCACAATTTAAGATGGTGGTGGGCCATGTGCAGAGACGCTGCGTCTAGCAATGCAATCTGGAGCCTTAAGCAACACAGCTGTGCCAGCCCCGCGAGAATTCCACCCCAACCCCACTGACAGAATCCCTGTAAAGCAGTCCTGCCTACCACCTGTCCAAGAGACTGTGGAATCTATAGCAGGAGCTCACACATCTCCATTATTTGATCGAAGAATAAAGCTTTTCTTTGCTTCTGAACTGAACTCGGTCTTGTTCTATTGGCTTGAATGACTCCAGGCCAAAGGACTCTTGCGGGGGACCTACTCAGGAAGGTCTGTAATACTCGTTGCTCTGCAAAACAACATGCTAAGGTTTCCAATTCATTATCTTGCTCTCCAACCATGTCTGCAAGCCTGAAGCTACAGAGCAGCAGACACCCACATGTCCTTCTCTAACCTCAGCTCTTCATGCAACTAATCTAACTTGAGCTTCAGCCTCTGGTTGGGCATGGGTGGAGAGCCAGACCTACCCACAGTAGAGGCCAGCCTGCTGCCTAGCATTCATCTCCCTTCTTTGCCACAGTGCACTCTGCACAGTTCCTCAAACTAGCACATCAAAACAGCCTGCTTTTTCTGGGCATCCCAGTACTCACACAGTGGTCCACAAGCATCTAACATACAGGTCAACGCTGCCCACCTAGAAGCAGATAGTTAACTGGAAGTTTCCCCTACAAATGCCTCTTTCCCAAGATCCATTTCATTTTTCAGTCTGGCTTGCCAGTTGTTGGTTTGCAACCAAAGCAGCTTCCCAGGCTGAAATCTGAAACTGGTCTCTGTACATGGAGGGCAAGCAAAGACCAAAGAAAGAGGCAGATCACTACAGACTGGTCAGCAGCAGAGTTAACAAGCCAGGAAACTTACATACCAGGCTTGTCTGGTATGTAGATGACTACATCTTGGCACCTGCCCGCTAGAATCTTAAAAGCTTATATAAAGGCCTTAACTGGGTTCAGTCACATCTTCAGTCCAGATGGTCTCCACCACCATTACTATCTCTCAAAAACTGAGAACTTCTTAGAAGGTATGTGTGGTAACTCAAAGGAAACTGGGACACTAATTGGCAAGTTTGAGTTTTTCTAACACACAAAGATAGGGAGACACTTGTGCAGAATATTAGATCAATCAGGTTTGTGCTACATATTTGAAGAACACTGTGACCTCTGAACCTTACCTCCTCCTTCCTGCTAGGTAAGTACAGTTAAAATTACGTTGTTGGTTGTTTGTTTGGTTTTTAATGAGGGAACTGGTGTTTAATAGTGAAATAATTGTTCAAGGACAGTGCTTTGGATCCATAAAATCAAATTTCAGATCTTAGAATCCTGATACAATGTATACTGTCTATAAGAGGTTAATACAAGTATAAAACTTAATTAGATATCTCTTAGTATAGCTCTCCCAGGTCAGAACCAGGTCCCTCTAGATCATTATGCATCCCTGAGCATGTCACTTATGCTTTAAATACTGTAGGCACTTAAAATATATTTGTTCAATTAACAGAAAAATAATTTTCTTCTTATCACATAGAATTGAAGGTATTGACAAATATAATTATTTTTCTCAGCTCCTTCCATAATGAATCACCCTTACGCATGAATCTGATTATCAACAAGTTTTCTTCAGATATTTATCTTCAAGTGGTTACTGATTCTGATTGAAGGGTTGGCTATATACTTTTCCACAGAGAAACTCAACATTGGTTTTCTTCACACTTTAAATACCTGAAGAAACTAGTGCTGTACAATTGGAATAATAGCCTAGATATAAAGGAAATACAGCAAATATCATGTTCTAAGGTTAATTAATGATGAATTATGCCTACATTATTTAAACAAAGTACATTTATAAAAATAGACATAAACACAAAATGCCATTAATTTGTTTCCTGATGTGATTCACAAAGACTTCACTGAAAGACCATGCTTTAGATGGATTTAAAAGAGGGCAGATGGATTTGGGAAACTATCTGAAAGGCCTGCAGAATTGTATAAGATAATAATGGTCCATATGTAATGCAGTTTAGAGCTAAGTATTGTTTAAGGAATCATTAAATCAGACATAAAGTTGTGGTGTGTTATTATGCTAAGGAAGGAGAATATTGTCCTAATCATTTTCTTCCAATTGTTTTGCCCTGGATGTTCACCGTCTCTTCTCATGTCAATAAAGTCTCAGTTTTACTAGACTCCAGAACATGGAGGTATATGTTTGGGGAAAATCACCTTCACATATTGCATTCACATTTTATTGTTGCATAACGAATTGCCACAAACACAATGGCTTAAAACAACTCACTCATTTGGTTAAAACTAATGTGTTGAAGGTCCTGCTTCTCTTTCTGGTGGCTGTAGGAGAGAAACTACTTCCCTGCCTTTTCCATTTTCTAGAGCCTACTGAGGAGCCTAGGCTCATGGCCCCTTTCCTCCATTTTCAAGGTCAATAATGTTGCATTTTTTGTGTCTCTCTTCTGCAGCCACAAGTCCCTTTGAACACAGTGTTGTGATTACACTTCATCCACCTAGCTAATCTAGGATAATCTCCCTATCTCAATATCCATAACCTTCATCATATCTGCAAAGTACTTTTTACCATATAAAGTCACATATTCACAGGTTCTGGGATGCACAGTTTCGGGGAGACCTATTCCGCCTATCCCATACCTTATTGTTTTTTTCCATATAAAAATTGATTTTACTCTGTCTTAGTCTATTTGCCCCATTATAATAAAATACTATAGACTTGGTGGCTTATAAACAACAGAAACTTATTTCTTCCAATTCTGAAGGCTAGGAAGTCCAAGATCAAGGGGCCAGCAGATTCGGTGTCTGATGAGAGCCTACTTCTTAAATCATAGTCATCTTTTTGCTATAACTTCACATGCATAAGGGATAGCCCCTCAAATTCATATGTTGAAATCTAATCCCCAGTGTAATGATATTTGGAGGTGAGACCTTTGAGAGCTGATTAGGTCATGAGGTCAGTCAGTGAGTATCGAAAAGACAATTTCTTAAAATATTATTTTTCCATGCAACTGCATTTTTTTCCTTTTACTGAAGTTATTTTCAATGTTAAGATTTATTTAAAAATTGTATTATGACATGAAAATGGAAGAATAGTAAAAATACAATGAATGAAATAGAGATGTCTGAGTACTCTGGTTAATTATGAATTAATCATTAAAGTTCTTTGAATTTTAGTTTTAGCATCTAACATAAATTTATTTGAATTCCTCTGGTTTGTATGGTTGTTCAAATTATCATTTTAATCCACTCTTATCACTGTAAAGTAATGCATTCATATACGCCATAAAATATTTAAACAACATAAGGTGATAGCGACTACGAACATAAGTTAAATTAAATCCCAGATATTAACTTTGTTGTTACTGGTCCTTTTTCCTAAATTGCATTTTTTTCCTAAATTGCAGAGTTATTTAAAACTTGCAGTTATTTGGTCATGTATGGTAGAGTTCATTACACATATTATAAGAAGATTAGATTTTAAAAGTCATTTTATGCATAATTTACAAAAGTAAAACAGTAATGACAAGCAAATTTATTAGAAATTTTAATGAGAACTTAAATGTACTAAACATAAATTACACTTCATAATTTCTTGGGTTTGAAAGTATAAATACCTGAAATGGGCAACATCCTTTGAATACAACTAACTTCTCATCAACTCTCATCCATAAGCCTGCAAATGTAGCCATCTTGTAAATACTGATTCCATATTAGAGCCAGTACAGCTCTAATATGCTCCAGCTTATCCTTACTTTGGGTTCTTCTTGCACTTACAGCATAAAAATGCAATGTAATTTAAAACTTTAATGGCTCATAATTTTGTTGAAGAGAGAATGGCCAGCTTCTTTGCTCTATAATTCCAAAAATATTTCATATTTTATTTCATTTCATATTTATAAAACCAATTTTAATTATCTATCCTATTATTTCTTTCACTTATACGTTGTGTATTTATTTCCAATCACTTTTGTACACACACCCACCTTCAGCATTTGTCCTCTTCTGATTATTAAGTAGATTTCAGTTATCATAAAAGTTAATTTTGTCACATGCTTTTGGCACAATAGAACCATCCAAATTCATTCTATAAATGTTATGAAGGTCTTCCTATTGCGTAACTTACTAAGTTTTTCTTCTTAGAAGTGCATTGTTTAATTACTAATTCTTGAGTATAAAAATTCAATTAAGATAATATCATATGAAGAGTCACACTCTGAGATTGTGCTTATATGATCAATTTCACTGTCATCATTAGAGGTTAGGGTACAGCTCTCTGTCCCTTTGCAGTCATCTTATAATTTGTCTAATAACTGTGATAAATCTTCCTCTGTCAATTTTCTTCTCTTTGCTATTATGGAAGAAAATGAAAATCTGAATCTCATATGTGTTTAATGAAGCCTAAAAAAATTAAATACTACTACAAAAAATGTCTCCAGAGTTCTTTTATACCTTTTTTGACAGCTGATGTAAAATTTTTGGCAATAAAGAAAAATTAAGGATTATGAAAAGTGATAATTTATTTCAACATTGTATTACCTTTGGGCAATTCTCTTTCCTTTCTTTTCATATTATTGTAGCCTTTCTTTTAGCATAGTTGGGATAATTGCTGAGTAATAAGTAAACGATTCCTATCATGATTAAACATCAAATTTTTATTACATAGAAATAATATTATTACAAAAATTTATAATGTATTTTATATTTACAAAATCACCCAATGATGGCAATTGTAATGTAGAATACATTTTATGTTCTATTTAAAATTTGTTCTTTGTTTGTTTTAGGAAAATCTCTAATAAAAAATACTAAAATACCAATGCTAACAAAGAGCTGTAAATACTCAAAAAGAAATTCAAGAACTAAAATCAGATTCAACTGACATTGATTGTATACTAACGGTTAAGTAAATAAAATATATGTATCATTTTCAGGCCCATCCCTGCTCTTAATGTATCTGGGAAATGCTGACTTTCTGATTTCATATCTAGTATGCAAATGAATGCTACAGAGAATTGCCGGATCTTATGTAGTACACATTGTTTTTAGGTGGCACTTACACCATTAACAATGAACAAATTTCTCAAATCCTCATTGTACATTTAGAGCAAATGTACATTTAATGGATTACAAAAAATACTATAAATTTCTGAGATCATAATAAAATATTTTTTAACATTTATATGTGGGTAAATCTATTATATTTGATTTGAATTCCTAATAAATATTTGTACACACACATATACTTACATATATATGTACACACACACACACACACACACACCCATCTATATGATGTTATTTGCCATTTTATATGCATTTTGCACTGGTTTTATCTCAGTTTCCAGACCCTTGTATAAGTAAATATGGTTTGAAAGCAGACAAGAATTAATAGGTTCAGGTAAATTAATGTCCTGCAACAATGCCTCAGGTTTGATTAGTCTTATTGGATTTCTGCTCTAAACATTTATCTACAAAATAAGACACAGGTATCCCAAAGCTTACAGAGCAGGTGTTAACCTGGAGGTAAATACTTTAAAAATCATTGCATTAATTATTAGGTAAAGCCACCTTGGAGAACTATTCAATTTAATCAGCTCTAAAACTTAGGAGAAAAAGAAGATAAGGCTGTTTTCACACCCTGAGAGGCTCGAGTAATTAGCAAATTAATTTCATCTGATCTTTATGAATTTGCATATATGGTCATTTGCTTCAGGAATTCCTAGGAAAAATACATATAGATAGAAATAAACAGAGACGGATAATGTCCTTATATTTTGATCATATAGGTTACATATATATATAATTATCTACGTAGGTAATTATATAGAGAGATATATAATTATCACTAATGTTTGTTGGGCACAAATATAAATGCTTGTGTCTGCAAAACATATAAACTGATGTACAGATACTACATTCTAGTTAATTCGATCTCTTCAGCAACAAGTCTAGTCAATACAGATGAGAGCACAAGTTGATTGAATACAGTGCTCTAATCCTCCTTTCTTCATCTGCCTTAGCAGATTAATAGATTACTTTCAATATCAAAATCTTCATCAAGCCCTCTTCTAAAAACTCCCCAGGCAATCATGGAAAACTGCCATTGCTAGCATGTTTCCCACATTCTCATTGCCCCTCAAGCACTTTTGTAAATTGCTGAAAAAGACAGGTAGGTCTGAAGTTAAGATATAAAACTTAATACAACCAATTCTGAACATGGAAATTAAATATCATATTCCTAGAGACACCATGAATAGAATCCTTTATTTGTCTATAACTCATACACATGGCTAAAGTGACAGTACCACTTCTAAGGTGATCTTCCCAAGGCCTAAGTGTAAGAATCATATTTATTCTTGCTATAGTCCATGAAAGGCTCAATCATTTACGATATTGCCTCTCTTTTTACCCCAAATAAGGTTCAGAAAAACAGGGACATATCCCACTGTTTTAAACTTAGAAAAGATCCATAAGCAAAGTCAGAATCAATTAGGCCAAATTAAAACTCAGATGCCAATTGAGATCTAATGCAAACAATTCCAAATTGCTAAAGGTGAGGTTAACATCAGAGTCATACAGCCAAGTATTTGAAAGTTAGCTTAAAAAAAAATAGATTGATGGCAAACAAGCTGGAACAAGGATAGGAGTGCAGCATCCTTGAAAACTACTTCAATCTCAGTAGGTTTTTTATGGTCAAACTTCCATATTACTATGTCTGTATTAGCTTTAATAGATGAAAATGGAAGGCAGCACAGGACCTAGGGGAGTTAGGAGTAGCATGGAATCAAGGAAGCTAAAAAGAGTTTGTATTTTCAAGGCAACTGAAGATAGGAGGTGGTGTATTTGATTGACTTGATAATATTTGACCAGCCCTAGCACACAATCTTTCAATTTTCATCAGAAGCAGGTGGTATGAATGTGTCAGATGGAAGGCCAGGTGGGATTTTGAAATCATATTTTATCTTTGAAAATTCAATTTCTATCAGCATATAATAGGTAACTCTCTTGACATATTGTCGGGTGTCCTATTGCTCTTCCTGTGTGTCCTACTCTCACTCAGTATCACCTGGGTACTGACTGAACATTGATGTTTTGTTGCAATCTTGTTATAAAAAAGTGGCAGGATGGAAGGTACATTTATTTTGGAGTGGTGTTTTAAGAGTAGAAGTATACGCAGTGAATTGCTATAGGAAAACGTAGTCATGGCCAGAGAAGATGTGAGGTTGGTAGTTTTCAATTCCATTCTAATAAAGTTGTAATGGTGTAGACATTTTCCCAAGGTCTACTTGATATTTCTATGCAGCAATTGGACTATGAGTGATGGCTAATGGACAGGCAGCTACAGAGAGGGACAGTTTTGAACAACATTTTTCAATATCCTAATAAAACCTATGATGACTGTTGGTGTTAAAATCATTTTATGAGACAGAAAATTTCTTTGATAAAATGAGATAAATTTGCTGAGGCAAACCAAAGAGATGATAGGGATATTATTAAAGAGACCATGTCCTAACAGAAATTGTGAGTGGGATTAGATTGATTATAAATGTCACTGTGATGTCATAGGACACTCAGTATGTCAGTGAATGGTAATTTTTGAAACTACCTATATCTACGACATGCTTAAGGCAGGATGTGGATATATTTATTCTATACACAGAACCATAAAAAGACTTAGCGAAGCACATTTAACATTTTTAGTAAATTATGTTATCTCAGAATGGGGTCATGAAAGATGTAGAGCTCTTATAAGTAAGTCAGTGACAGACGTGTATGGGATGGGCAATGAACAGGCCCATTCTGCATCTTAATCCAGAGGCTTATATGTGTAGTTATTGTTTTATTTTGGCTACACAATATAGATATCTTCACCTATGGCTTAAAAAATACAAATTTTCAAGAGTGATGAGCTCTTCATATTCTTTTTATTGACATTCTGCTTGAATGAAAAGGCATCTGGTTCAAGGGTCTTCCTTTTGTGATCCCTAATGAAGAGAGAATTTGTACAAAATGCACACACAAAAAAATGTATTCACTTCATAAGTCCAAGATTTCTCCTTTGCTTATATTGTTTCCAGTTTGAAGGTTCAGATGTTAAAGAAATGAGGTAATGGACTCTCATAAAGTAAAGTCACCACATATTAAATCAGTCACTGATTAGTGGGTTCTGGTCCCACTATATAATTGACTTCTGCTGTGAACAGCATGCTTAAGCAGTCATAGGGTCAGTGGTTCTTATATCAGCTAGAGTCATGCTATGAAGATTGTTGGTCATCATGTTTCGGAAGGGGTCAGGGGTGGGTGTGGTAAGATTATAACACATAGAATCAAGGCTATACTGGGTCATGAATTCCTGAAATGCTGTGGCTGAGGCTGATGAAAAGCACCAGAGATTGAGTCATTCTTGGTTTATGGTTTCACAAAGGTGAAGTTTTTTGATTGATATTTGTTGTTTTGTCACTAGAATGTGAGCGCCTCTTACTGGGTTCACACATGCAGGTAATGGAGGTAATGGTTTAATTACAAATTTTTCATGGCACTATCACTGAGACAAATATTGCCCACGTTTGTCTCAGTGAGAATCCAGTGTATACCCCAGAGTGACTGGTCTATGTTGTTGTTATTGTTTTTATTTTTCTGGGGATGGAGTGAGGCTGGTTTCATAATAGAATCCAATTATTTTCTTCACTATTGGAAGGTTTGGGGTTCTCAATAATGACGTTGATGATGTTCAAGTTGAATTCCCATAATTGAAACTCCACTAGTCCAACAACATACGGAGCAGGAGCAAGAACTCACTGTGTTGTAAGTTAATAAAATCAGTTAGAGTATCTTAATATCCAGAGATCTATTAGCCAGGGTTTCCAGAGAAGCACTAACTGTGTGTGTGTGTGTGTGTGTGTGTGTGTTTGTGGAGAAGGACAGAGAGAAAGGGGCTCTCAAGTCCAAAATCCACAGGGCAGCCCAGCTAGCTGGAGATCATGAGAAGAGTTGATGTTGCAGGTCAAGTTCAATGGCAGTCTTCACTACATCAGTATAACCAGAGCTCTTTAGCATACCTGAATAAGTTCTAGGAATTCATTAATCCATTCTGTAAAAATTTTCTCAGTGCCTACTCTATAGCAGGACTGTTCTAGGTACTGAGGAGATTGCATTGAATAAAATCAACAATATCCTGCACCATGGAATTTTATTCAAGTGTGGTGGTGTCGGGAGAAGAAGTGACATTTATATATATATATACATATATATATATATATATATATATATATATGTACGTATCAATCATACAGAGTATCAGAGATTAGAATATGCTATGGGGAAAAAAAATAAAGCAATGGGGGAAAGGGTGCCAGGTAATCTGCTATAGCCTCCCCTGAAGAGGACTGTTGTTTTCGGACTAGTGCTTTTAAACTTGCTGGCAGCCCAGTCAAACAGCATTCTAGAAATATTGTCTTCTCAGGTTTGTCCAAAACATAATAGCCAGCACAGTCCATAAATAGGTTACAGCAGCTGGAAAAGGCCAAGTATTTAAAGGGTAATTTTTTTTCTAGAGAATAGAGAAAGACTGTATCTAGAGATAAAAAGTGAAAGTCCAGATTAAACCTCCACTCTGATCACTGGCTACCAAAAGTAGACACCTATCATCCGAAAGCTGAATTTCCATGGCATTTACCATATTTCCAAGTCCAGTCAATAAGAGTTGTTCTGACTTTCCTCTTGTCAGGTAGGACACAATAATGGATTTGCATCAAGTTATCTAAATTTGTCTCTCCCCTTCAGAATTGAAGCTAACTCAGAACAGATGTGGATTAAATGTAAAGGGTAAGAGTGTAGGTTTCATAAAGCTCAGATAAGGGTGAAGTTTCCTCTTTAATAAAGGGGGGTGTACAATACAGATGTGCAGCATCAGCAAGAATATACTAAAAGGGCTTCCCTGGTGGCGCAGTGGTTGAGAGTCCGCCTGCCAATGCAGGGGACACGGGTTCGTGCCCCGGTCCGGGAAGATCCCACATGCCGTGGAGGGGCTGGGCCCGTGAGCCATGGCCGCTGAGCCCGCGCGTCCGGAGCCTGTGCTTCGCAACGGGAGAGGCCACAACAGTGAGAGGCCCGTGTACCGCCAAAAAAAATAAAAAAGAATATGCTAAAAGATAATTGGAGAAGACTATTAGGAGAGCATGAGATCTAACAACTGAGACAATGAGTGTAAATAGAAAATGCAAAGAACAAAAATTCTATTGTTAGTCAGTGACGATTGAGTTAAATACAGAATAGATAAGGAATATGTAGGACAGGCAGTTTTGGGGAATACTGTTAGATTCATCTTAATGTCAACTGGGACACGATACCCATTTGTCTTAATGAATAAAGGAAAAGTGGGCAAAATTAGGTAATTTCCATTTTTTTTAACAGAAAGGAAAGAAAAGAATCTCCTATTTTTTTCTCCATTTTTGAAAACATTCTTGAGTCTTTTTTTTATGATGTTACTTTTTAAATCTCTTTATCTTATCATTTTCTGGCCAAACTATTATGTCAAGTTTTCCTTAGTACCTCGCTTTCAATTAATATGCCAAACTGACACTTTTTATTACATTACTGTAACATCTAGCTAAACTGTCAACTCCAAAATTACAGAACAGCTTAATTATAGAGTATGGCCCTTTAATATTTATTTAGATATTGAAATGATTAATGATTTCCTTGGATAAATATAAAATTACAAATAAATTATTGGCAACTTCATTAAATGAAGTAAATGTATAAATGAAGTAAAATTAGAAGCTGCAGTATTTTAAGCTAAGAAAAAATGCACACTTCTCAGCCATGAAGAAGTAGTCAAGAGAAGGGGACTTCATATCATGTAATAAAGCAGCTGTGGGTCTTAAGAGTAAGACATAAGGGTGGGGGGGGAACACCAAAAATATACAAATTGTTTATAGGAAAGCATTAAGACAAGTAATACAACTTGCCATATGACCACACACTCCACTCTGAAGAAAGCTTAACTAGTAGGAAAGTCAAACACCTTTGAACTCATTTATTCTTCCTGGGAAAACTCCACCTTGCCTCACACAGAGGGTCAATCAACTGAGCAAAATGGAATCAAGCAGCCTCTACATGTCAGACATTCTGACCCCATTATACAGCGTTGTAGAAAAAGCAGCTAGAGAGCTACTTCCAGGATTCTCATTAAAATCCTTGGAATCACATGATGACAACTTTTTTTATATAACTTTATTTATTTTATTTATTTATTTTTGGCTGTGTTGTGTCTTTGTTGCTGCGCGTGGGCTTTCACTAGTGGCGGCGAGCGGGGGCTACTCTTCGTTGTGGTGCGCAGGTTTCTCATTGCGGTGGCTTCTCTTGTTGCAGAGCACAGGCTCTAGGTGCGTGGGCTTCAGTAACTGTGGCGCATGCGGGCTTAGCTGCTCCGTGGCCTGTGGGATCCTCCCGGACCAGGGCTTGAACCCGTGTCCCCTGCATTGGCAGGCAGATTCTTAACCACTGAGCCACCAGGGAAGCCCCATGATGACAATTTTTAGATTAGAAAAAGAAAGTCACCAATGCCTTTAATAATTTTTATTTCAGTTGGAATTAAGACGCCGTGAAGCACAGCTTTGAACATTAATTTTCCAAACTTTTATCTTTAGAATACTTTAAGTCATTATTTCCCAAAACAAAGAAATGACAAGGCACACTGTCTGTAGTAAGATCAGGGAGTCACCAACTTGAATACTCAGCATTTCTCTCACTACCTACAGTGATTCTTTAGCTGCTTCTGTGGAGCCTAGAGTTGAGGAGGACTCAGTTTGGAAACCATTCATCTGGAGGAGCTCAAGAGGACAGAATTTAATGAGTTATGATGATAATGGTTCTTTGGGAACTGACAGCATTAAGAAGAACATTGTCCACTATACATTTAAATTAGTGATAAGAATATGGTATAGTGCAACACTTAAACCCCGCAGTTCTTTTTTTTTTTTTTTTTTTTGCGGTACGCGGGCCTCTCACTGTTGTGGCCTCTCCCGTTGCGGAGCACAGGCTCCGGACGCGCAGGCTCAGCGGCCATGGCTCACGGGCCCAGCCGCCCCACGGCATGTGGGATCTTCCCGGACCGGGGCACGAACCCGTGTCCCCTGCATCAGCAGGCAGACTCCCAACCACTGCGTCACCAGGGAAGCCCAACCCCGCAGTTCTTAATCAAACTTCACCTAGTCAGAAATATGATACAGCATTTAAAAAATGAGTGCAGTCTATTTAAAAACCTACAATCTGGCTTAAAATAGAAGACCCTGCAATTCTGAGTGTGCAGCAAGGCAACAATGAACTGAATTTAAGCTTTGGCTGTCCTTATGGATTTAGCCTGCACTCTTGAATTGCCAACTTCTTCATCTTCCTATTTTGATACACCTTGTATGATTCACTGATCTACTGTTACCTGATTACCAGTGTGAGTTTGCAACCTGTGCAGAAGAAAGAGTAAAGGCACCAAGGTCAGAATTATTTGATTCCTGATCCCTAACAAAAATCATATGATACTCAGAATTTTGGAGTCCTAATCTGTACGATGAGGATAAAACAAATTACATTTCAAATGTTTGCATGAGAATTAAACAAGTAAATATATTCTGAACAAACTGTATTTAGAATGTAAAAACGGAAAGGACTATTTCTTAACAAGCCAAAATGACTAACCAAATATGCTTATTTACTAACGTAAAGTAAGCGCTGAAAGACTTCAGACTTATGATATTTACTTATCACTACCCTTTGATTTCTCACTCCCCCGTCACAACACCTTGAAAAATGTTTCAAGACTAACATAAAAATTATAAGGAAAAGCATATATCATACTCTCCTATTTGAGTAAATCCAAATGGATTTTTATGCAATTACACGAACATCAATAGTTTCACTGAGCTACTGACTAAGGAAGCATTGCCCTGCCCAGAAACGTTCTTGATTTTAGGTTATGCTAATCTTGTAACCTTGACCAAAGAACTTTAAAATTAAAAATCAGATAACTTATAAACTGGAATTAGCTACTTTAAGTACTCAACAGCCAATTAACTTGGTGACCTTCTATGCATGACATGGGGAGATTGTGTAAAAGTATGAAGAGAAAAGAGGATATTGGGCTAGTGCCCTTTAGGATTAAAGAAAATTCTAATGATGAGCATAATGAAGAGAATTTCATTAGTAGATAATTCATGCATTTGATATATACCAATTAATTGACTGGAATAATTACTTGGCTCTGACTTTTTTTTCTTTAATTTTATTACCTTCTTTTACTGGCTTTTAAAAGCACAATTAATAGTAAGATCCCCTGAACTCTAGTTTACATTATTTATATGGGTTAATTAGAAACTGTAGGCAATATATGAAAGGTACAGCCTAAGGACAATTTATTACATATTAAATCGGTTTTAGTCTTATAGTTGAAAAAATCATTACATTAGTTAGACTTACGTTTACCAACACCTTCAAAAATACCAAATAAGCATATATTACATGGCATGTTCTACATGCTGGGATATAGTAAACAAAATACACAAGAAATAAAGCCATCTTGAAGACATTCTAGCAGGAGAAGAAGTTAATAAACAAAAAAGTAAGACGTAGTATTTTATATGGTAAGCACCATGGAGAAAAAATAAGTCAGAAAGGAATGGGATGATAGCTGGGAGAGGGTTAAGTTTCAGACAGAATATTCATCTGTGGATAAGATGACATAAACACAATGACTTGAATGTGGTCAGGGAGTAAACTGTGTGTATATATGTCAGGGAAAAATATAAAGATAAAACAGAAAATTTCTGAGCTGTAAAATCACCGGCATATTTCAGAAGCAGCTATACGATTGAATGTCAGGAGAGGAATTATAGAGGGTGAGTTGAAGGCCAAGAGATAACAAGGGTGTAGGTCATCACATAGGACATTTTACACGACTGTAGGAACATTGGCTTTGATTGTGAGATGGGAAGCCATTGAGGTTGAGTGGAAAAATCATATGACTTTGCTTATATGTTAAAAGGATTACTTTGGCTGTCAAATTATGGATGGTTTATGAATGGCAAAAATGAAAGCAGGGACACCATGTTGGAGCCTGCATGATTGTGGATGGTGGCAGGGTGATGATAGTAGATGTGAATATAAGTAAGTGTATTCTAGATAAGTTTTGAATAGAGTCAATGGGAGTTGAGGATTGAACATGGGGATTGAAAAAGACAGAAGGATCAAAGATGATTCCAAGCTTTTTACTATGAACAAATAGATCAGGAAATGAAAGCATCTATTACTAATCAGATGGTCTGACTGTATTAAAATATAGTTAAAAAGTTAACTTATACTAACATCTTAATTGCTAAACTATATCATGACAGTCAAAGAATAAGCTATGCCTTATATGAAGATTAATTTAGAAATTTGCTGAGTTAAAGAGGAGAATACTATAATACAATGCTCACTATATTAATTCCTGACTGTCTTAAATAAATTCATGATTTAATAATTTTGGTAAACTTTAACTCTATATATCTCATTATTAGAATATTTTGACCTCACAACCTATTTAAAAACAGAATTTCCCCTTCTATCTCATACTCAGTTGAATTGCAGCAAATTAGCTTGTACTTCTGGAGCTAAAAAAAAGCCACTAATCCTCCCACCTACCTACTTCACTTGAGAACTTAATCTAATTTAAGACATAAAGGAATAATTAAGCAATGCCTCATCTATTTTAGCATAGTTACCTCTGCAGATGTGATGAAAATATTTCCATACGTTTTTGTTAAATTTAAAATAACTTAGAGATCTGAAGGTAATTTAAGAAAAAAAGTGAAATACTTATATGATTTACCAGTGGAAAAGCACAAAGAAATTTCAGATATTTGTATTGCTCTAAAACCCCTTAAAATGATATAGCTTCAAATCTACAATCTGTAGCACTTTTCTTCTTGCTTCATCCTGACATTCAACTTAGATTAATTAATTCAGCTTAGATTAATGGGGGAAAGCTGCCATTTTGAAAATAATCATTCTTTCCAAAGAGCTTGTTTTAGATTCTGCATTCTAATATAGTATTCTCAGTGGAAAATAACAACATATTTTATGGTTGCAAATGACCTTATGGATTTAAATCTCAGGTATAAACTATACCTATTATTTTGAATCACCTTAATAAACATTTATTTAAACACCCAGCAAATGTTGTCATTAAAGATGCAATATTTGTTATTAGTCTATCAGTTAGGTCTCTTTCAGTGGAAAATGATGGAAAACATAATGCATTCTAGCCTACACAACGATGAGAAATTATTGACTCATATAACTTGGCAGGCCTGGATTCCAGAGATATACTAGGTATACTTCTTGGGCAACACAGTTTAGTCAGGGCATGGGTGTGAGTCCCACTATACATCTCAGTGGGTCCCCATTTCTAAAGAAAACTCATTAAAAAAAAAGTATTTCAACACGTGTATGTTTTTAAGAGACTCCATTCTTTAGAAAAACTGGATTTCCCTGAATTAAGGACACAGCAGATATCAAAAAAAGAAAAAGAAAAAAGAAAGAAAAAAAATCTACCGGATCACCAAAGTTAAAGATAGTTTCTTCATAATGGAAAAACATGGTAGTCTTTTCCCCACATGATCATCAAAACTACAGAATTATCTCACATTTATAGGCACCAGTATTGTGAAAGGGGGAAAAAAGTCCTATTTTATATATGTAGAGAGCAAGGAAAGAGCTCAAGTAGTCTCTCTTAGCTGTGAACTCTTCTCTAAGCTGTGACAGTTTCTCTGACTTTCCTTGCTTTTAAGGGTCTTGAGTTTTAAGTTCCAGTTAGGTATACTGTTGTAGACTTGTTAATAGGGATTTTGCTGATGTCTTCCTCATGATTAAACTGTGGTTTTGAGTTTTAGGGAGAAAGACCACAAACGTTAAATGCCACTTTCATCACAACGTATCAAGGGTACATACAGTCGACATGACTTATCACTGCTGTTGACCTTAATTACATGGCTGAAGAAGTGTTACGTTTCTCCACCTTAACTTTACTGTCCCCCCCACCCCCCTTCATACTCTTCAGAAGTAAGTGACTATGGGCATCCCATACTTAAGGAGTAAAGAGCTATGCTCCACCTCCTCAAGGTCAGAGAATCTATATATGAGTGTTTCTGACCCATCTGCCTCCAGTCAGTAACATACAAGTTATTACACCAAACTCATTAGCTACATATAATTCTCAGTAGTGATTAACTTATTTTTTTAGCCTCAATTTCCCCCCGCCTGCCCGCCCGCCACATACACTATTTAATAGCATTGCTTGGGTGGAAAAACTACAAGCTTAATTTGGTCTTTGCTAGCAAAGTCAATCTTAATGGACCTTTGTATTATACTTAAAAGTTTTTCAATCCTATTTCAGATTATTTGGAATCAAGAGGCAGAAGTTTTACCAAGTACGCAAGCCTCCATCTTTAAATTCTATTATTCTTTTCTTGCATTTCTCTTTTCAGAACATCTAGTCTTTTCATGAGCTCATCACTTTCTTCTAGTACCTTATTAAATATAGCCAGGGATGACCAAACACACACATCTATGATTCTCTTTTGCAGCCTCTTCTATAATTAATTTTAAGTAATTATAAGCAACCAATTTGGTTTATTTGGGGGTTTTGATTTTTACTAAAGATTACCATAGCATAATATCCCCCAATTCAAACTTCCTATGTTAGTTTCTTTGTCCAACTACAACTTGTCTGCTAAGCCAATGTTATATAACTTATTTTTATTTATTTATTATATATATTTATTTTATATATTTATTTATATCTATAAATATATTTATTTATATATTTTTATTATTGCAATACCCTACTTAAGGAACCTACATCTGCATTGCTCATGGTATATTAACTAGTGTATTAACCGTTCCAAATGTCTATGCTTAACACATCAAAAGTTTATCTCCTGCTCATACAACAGCCCAAAGTAGCAGTCCCTGGACAGAATGGATAGCCTTAACATATACTAATGAGGTAATATTACTAGATCTTGATGGTTGAGAGGACGTGGGACTGAGGGACTATGATATTTTGGGATTGACTACCTGATTTCTGGCTTGAGCACTGGGGTGTTTTACAATGCTCTTTATGTGAGGGGGGACTAGAGTTGGATCAGGTGTTAAAAGAGTGAACACGAATTAGGTATATACATGTTGAATATAAAGTGTCACTAAGACGTTTAGGAAGAGCTATAAAAAGGTGATTGTATATATGACCCAAAAGAGATATCTGGGTTGAAGATTTATAATGTGATGTAGCCAAGTTCCCGTGATCCAGCTTTTAAGTGAAGAAGGAAGACTTTGGGTTCACTCAGGATTGTTCTTTTGTTAGTGAGGTAAAATGGAAAGGACAGAGGGTCAAGGAATATGTATATATTATTGCCTACAAATTTTGTGGTAAGCAACATTTTAAGACAGCTCCCAAGATTCCCATGGCTGGTACAGCTGTGATTAGGATGCACTATGTGGCAAAGATTGAGGGTTTCTGCAGGTGTAATTAAGGCCTTAATTGGTTTGACACTGAGTTAAATGTAGATTAACCTGGGTAGGACTTAAGCAAGTCCTACTTGCTCAATCTGTTTATCTCTATAAAAGAGGACTTAGGCCTTCCCTGAATTCAAAGACATTTTCCTGTTGGCCTTGAGGATGCAAGATACTATGAATTCTATAGATGTAAGAAAATGAATTCTGACAATAATTTCAGGATCTGGGGAGAGGAGCCTCGGCTTCAGATGAAGTCAGAAAACCGACTGCAGCCTCATGACAGCCTGAGCAAAGGAGCCATATAAACTGTGCCTGGGCTCCTGGACATGGTGAGATAATAAACGTGTTTCATTTTAAGCTTCTAAGTTTGTGGTAATTTATGATACAGCAATGGAAAATGAAAACAGCCTTTATAGGTGTTATTAAAGTATTAAACTTTGAGTCTGAATTAAATAAGGAGAAAAGTAAAGGCAGGAGTAGGCTGACAAGATATAGCTGGAGGGGTTAATGTGCTGTTTGTCTGTATGAGATTAAAGAATAGTCACTAAAGTGTACAAACTGAGTGCACTGTGGTCAAAAACAGTGATATTTTTATGCAGTGAATTTCTGCAGTTAACTCTGGCCTGAACGAAAGTACATGAGCAATTGGGCTAGATGGAAAGACGACAGGCACTGATTAGCTGGGTTCTCTGCTTGGGATCTCATAAAGCTGAAATCAAGGAGTTGCTTGGCCTCTGTTCTTTTCTGGAGCCCGGGGTCGGGGGTGGGACAGGGCCGCCTTTCAAATTCATGTGGTTCTTGGCAGAATTTAGTTTCCTGCAGATGTAGGCCTGAAATACCTGTTTTCATGCTAGATATCAGTTGGGGGCCACTTTTATCTCTCAAAGTTTACCCTAAGTTCTTTGCCATGTGGCTCCCACCCCCATGGGCAGTTTACAAAATGACTATTTGCTTTTTCCTGGGCCAGCAGGATCCCTTCTCTCTGACTTCTTCATCTCCAGTCAGCTACAAAAGAGTCTTGCCTGATGGAATGTGATCACAGGAATGACTATCCTATCACCATTTGCCTTATAATATAACCTAGTCAATGGAGCCACAATCCCAGCATAGCCACAGGCTCCCTGGGCACCAGAGTGTCCATGTTATACAAGAGTTGAACACCAGGGGGCAGGGTTGTTCTGGGCCATTTTGGAAATTTGCCTATAGCAATTAACAGGGATTAGGAAAACAGGAATATTTATTCACTTTTTATGGATTATAAATTGATTAAAAAATCTGTAAGTAAATTTGTATCAAAACTCAAATTTTTCATATCGTGTGATCAATAACTTTACATTTAAGATCTATTCTGAAGAAATAATCTGCTGTGAAACTCATTGAAGTGTTTTATAAAATATAAAATAAGATTGAAAAAATGAGACTGTTGGAGGATATGTGATTGATTATACAGAGTTTTAGTACCACACAGTAATGAAAATCACTTTTTCACTATTTTAAATATTTGACTAATACTAGCAGAAAAAAATGAGACTTTGTCCTTTCACTTAGCATAACTAAAAGTACTCTATGAGTATACATATATATGTATGTATACTCATAGAGTGTGTGTGTGTGTGTGTGTGTATATATATATATATATATATATCCACGAAAATTTTTAAGTTGTGGAGTGAATTAAGGGCAAAATTCTTAGTAAATCATTATTAATGCCTTACTAACAAGTAGGGAAAACTCTCAATATATCATCCTTCACGAATTTCTTGGTGCTCTCCAGGTTGTAAAGATTCATTTTAGCAAATAGGAATTTTTTTCATGAAATACAGTTGCCCATATTAATTATCTTAGTACAGAGATTCCTATATGAAAGGGGCATCCTATTGACTTACACTCTAAATGTAAAAATTCTTTTGAAATTTAAAAAGATTATTTGTCCCTGGAATAAGAAATTAATTCGCCCTAAATCAATGCTTTAATTAAGAACATTTAAGGGCTTCCCTGGTGGCGCAGTGGTTGAGAGTCCGCCTGCCGATGCTAGGGTTTGTGCCCCGGTCTGGGAAGATCCCACATGCCGCGGAGCGGCTAGGCCCGTGAGCCATGGCGGCTGAGCCTGCGCGTCCTGAGCCTCTGCTCCGCAACGGGAGAGGCCACAACAGTGAGAGGCCCGCGTACCGAAAAAAAAAAAAGTTTAAGTATTAAAAAGCAGAAATTCTGCATATTTTGGTGGATTTCTAAAATATTAGCATATAATATCAAAACATTTAAATTCAGTTTTTGACTCGGGTTATTAGGTATATTTTGGGTTTGTGTTGACCAGATGGATTATAATACTCATTAAACTGCTGGAAAAAAAATGGGACTATGCCTTGATAATGCTTTTTATCATGCCCAACATCTGCATTTCTAATTTGTCTTAATTATGTACATATACAGTTTGGTCAGTGTTTTGCATTTCAAAAATCCTTTCTAAATTTCAAATGTATCTGATAGTTCATATGAGCAATTATGTATTTAAATGAGGCAATCATTGTCTAATTGTCATATTTCAATTTCCACTGAGATATGCCAATTAAGCAGAATCCACTGTAGACCATAATATCTCCAATAGACAATTTATGGACTATCAACTAAACACAGTGGTTTTGAAGTAGCATATCCTAAAGTTCATTTCCCAAAATGACTTTCACCAAGTGGGGCTGTGCTCAAGTGCATAAATTGCATTTCCACTAAAACATATATCATCATTGGCGGTGCTTTGTCTATTAGTAGGTTCAACATCCTCCTGTTTTATACACGCAAATGTAATGAATGTAATGAAGTTAGGTTGTTGGAATGATATTTGATCCACTGCATTTGTATTTAATGTCTCAAGAACACGGCTAACTTCTGAAGGTGACTGAAAAGCAATGCAGGGTATCATCTTTACCTTCTATAAAATGTCCAAACCAGTGATCCAGTGATGAGTCAGCCTGCCTATCTATCTATCTACCTATCTATCTTTCTATCTACCTACCTACCTACCTATCTACCTATGCTTTGTTCTATATGTGGCAGTATATGACAAACAGTGTGGATGACTTGTACAGGTTATTAGGGATACTGAATTTCAGATAAGGTTTTCCTATGTTTTTTTCTTTTAAAATGTATTTACTGAGATGACCATTTAAGCCAGTACAAAATAGCAAATTTACAAGTATGAAGTCAAGAAACTGACATTTTAATATAAAAGTAAAGGCTTACTATGAGAGCATAGGACAGGATTTCCTTCCTTTTCAAGGTTGAATAATATTCTATTGTATGTGTAAAACACATTTTGTGCTAAGTGGAATAAACCAGTCACAAAAAGACAAATACTGTATAATTTCACTTACATGAAGTACTAAAGTAGTCAAATTCACAGAAACAGAGAGTGAATGATGGTTGCCAGCAGCTGAGGTTAGGGAGGGAAAAGGGAGTTGTTTAATAGATGTAGAGTTTCAGTTCTGCATGATGAAAAAGTTCTGGAGACGTTTCACAACAATGTGAATATACTAATAATACTGAACTGCACATTTAAAAATGGTTAAGGAGGTAAATTTTATGTTATTTTTTTACCATAATAATTAAATGCAAAAAAGTAAAGTTTTACCAAATTGTCCTAGGAGTCTGGGGATTACAATCTGTATTTCATGTTTGCTTGTACAGATTCATAAAATATATCCATTGTCAGTTCTCACTGTCATATTTTGGAACTTCTCTTTGTTTTTAGATTTTGAAACTTCTTAGCCTCTATTTCTCTTTACCCCATAAATTTCACCTTTTTTCTCTTAGTTTTCTCTTAGCATGCCTTTTAACACCTGAACTTACTTATTCCACCTGTCTTTTCACAAATTCTCTAAAATTATTACTATAATTACATCAACGCAGTCTAAAATCTTTCTGACCTTTTTGGCTCTCTATATGCCTGGGATTTCACATTTAATCTTTACAACATAAATCCAAGTCTAAGCTCAAATTCTCCTTTGTCCAGGACACTCTTAAGGTGTTGTGTTTATGCTGTGTTTCCTTCTCCATTTATGCCTTCCCACGAATTATATCTGTAAATGGAAGGGTTCTCCCTCTCTCTTTTTCTCTCTCTGTCTCTCAATTTTTCTTTCTCTTTTCAGTTACTGGGCCAGTTCTGCTTGAGAGTGTCTTAGTCTTCCCTAATGTCCTTTTGTATGTAGAAATGAGCATTATTATCTTAAACTAGGGTTTCTCTAATGTCTTTATGAATGTATGCAGTTAGAAATACGTTTCATGCTACAAAATGCACTACAAAATGCACTACAATTTTCCCTTAACTAGATAATTATTGAATTTAATTTTTAAATAAAATTAATTCATTGTGGCTTTAGGTGGTAAATCTAGTAATGGTATATAAATTTAAAGTTGTATGAGAAACATCCTATTTATATTCAATAGTCTGTGACTACATAAGTAAAACTCATTTATATATAACTTGATAAGTCTAAATTTGAGATCTTTATTGGATGTGCAGTATGGGTCGAATGATTCAACTGGCCCCAAGCTCTGATTGGCCCTGAGTTAAACTAATAATGTGGTAGCTCATCTCTTGTCCCTATAATCAGGGGTGACACCATCACCACCTTCAGGATAAACTTACATCTTGTGTGGGACAGTTCTTCCAAAGACAAAAATGGTTAACACTTGTTCTCCAAAATGAGTCATCTGTGTTTGAAGTGTCACAGATTTTACTTTAATTCCATTTGGAATTTATTTGTTTCTTGGTCTAAATTAAGTGACATAACCAGTTAGGTTAAATAGGTTTGAGGCAGAGTAATAAGGTAAACAATGGGTATTTTGAGAAATGGGTTTTCTCCAACACCACACAGCTAGAAGTAGTGTTACTTCTGTGGGCATGTGAGCAAAGCAATTCTGAGGAAAAAGAACAAAGTCTGGAGGTATAGCACTTCCAGACTTTAGATAATACTATAAAGCGACAGTAATCAAAACAGCATGGTATTGGCACAAAAAACTGATATATAGAACAATGAAACAGAATATAGAGGCCAGAAATAAAACCACACACTTATGGTCAATTCATCTACAACAAAGGAGGGAAGAATATACAATGATGAAAAGACAGTCTCTTTAGCAAGTGGTGTTGGGAATGCTGAACAGCTACAATGTAAATCAATGAAATTAGAATACTCCCTCATACCATGTACAAAAATAAACTCAAAATTATTTAAAGACCTAAATATGAGACATGACACTATATAACTCCTAGAGAGAACATACAAAACATTCTCAGACATAAATTACAACAATATTTTCTTATATCAGTCTCCCAATGCAAAAGAAACAAAAGCAAAATTAAACAAATGGAACCTATCAAACTTAAAAGCTTTTGCACAGCAAAGTAAACCATCAACAAAACAAAAAGACAATCTAGGGGATAGGAGAAAATATTTGCAAACAATGTGATTGACAATGGGTTAATATCCAAAATACAGAAACCGCTCATACAACTCAATAACAAAAAACCAAACAACCCAATCAAAAAATAGGCAGAAGACCTAAATAGAAACTTCTATAAAGAAGACATACAGAAGGCCAACAGGCACATGAAAAGATGCTCAACATCATTAATTATTAGAGAAACACAAATGAAAACCACAATGAGGTATCACCTCACAACGATCAGAATGGCTATCATCTAAAAGTCTACAAACAATAAATGTTATAGAGGGTGCGGGGAAAAGGGAGCCCTCCTACATGTTGGTAGGAATGTAAACTGGTGCAGCCGCTATGCAAAACAGTATGGAGATTCCTTAAAAAAAAAAAAAAAAAACCTAAAAATAGAGCTACCATATGATCCAGCAATCCCACTCTAGGGCATATATCCAGAAAAGATGAAAACTGTAATTTGAAAAGATACATGCACCATGATATTCATAGCAATACTATTTACAATAGCCAAGACATGTAAACAACCCAAGTGCCTGTCAAAAGATGATAGGTTTAAGAAGATGTGGAATACACACACACACACACACACACACACACACACACACAATTGGAGTACCACTCAGCCATAAAAAAGAATGAAAATATTGTCATCTACAGCAACATGGATGGACCTAGAGATTATAATACTGAGTGAAGTAAGTCAGGCAGAGAAAGACAAATATTATATAACTTATATGTGGAATCTGAAAAGTAATGCAAATTTATCTGTATACAAAACAGAAAGAGACTTACACACATAGAAAACAAACTTATGGTTACTAAAGGGGAAAGGGAGTGGGGGGAAGGATAAATTAGGAGGTTGGGATTAACAGATAAAAACTACTATACATGAAATAGATAAGCAACAAGGATTTATTGTATAGCATAGGGAACTATATTCAATATCTTGTAATAATCCATAATGGAAAGTGATCTGAAAAAAAAAATAGGACTGAATCACTTTGCTGTATACCTGAAACTAACACATTATTGTAAATAAACTACACTTCAATAAAAAAAAGAAAGAGTAGTTTCTGTCTCTATACTATACATAGTTTGTTTCTATTTCTCTACCTATATACCAGTACTACCTACATGCCAGTGCTGATTGTCAAGGGACATATTTTTATTGTCATACAACTTCTGGCCATGAACCTTCATGTAATAACGTGGGAGTATCAGTAAAATTGGTCAGGAGTATCCCTGGAAGTCATTCCTACATCAGACATCTGGTAGTGATGTAAATGTTGACAAAGGCAACTGTAAGTCATACAAATATATCCAGGAAAAGCAAATGAATTGAAATCCCAACTCAACTTCCTGTTAACTGGTTCCCCCAAAATGTTCTCAGCAATTCTAATGTAACTAGCACAAGGGTAAATAAGAAAAAAAAATAATAATAAAGATTAAGTTGGAGTGCTGTTTTAACCAACTGCAATAAAAAACAATCTTGATTTTGCCTATTTTATACAAAAGTATGACCATATGGACACTTTGCTAAGGTCCCTGCAAGGTGCCTGGAAGACATCCAAAAAGTGAGGAGCTCTGATCTGATATTTAAGCTTATTTAGCTTCACGGTGAATTTGCCTCTGGCTCTATGAGTATAGACCTGTATTAAGTATTTGTTGTTTTTCTCACACACAGCAGAATTCTACCTTGCAAATAGACCCACCAGGGTATCTTTTCCGACCTTACTTTCAATAGATTTTTAAAAACTAATTCATTTAGGAACTGATGAAAATTGTGTGTGTGTGCGTATGTTTCTGATTTATAGCGTTCCTGAAATGCCACAGCCTTTAATTAGGGACTTTATCAACTGACCTATTTCCTTAGTATTCTCTTAAGAGTGTGGTCTTGCCTTTGTTTCATCAATAATTATTGGGACACTGAAACTCTGATTTAAAATGCACCCTTTTATCCTAGGAATTTAGGACCTATCTGTCATTCTGCCTGTAATTCCATATTCTACCTGGCTGTACCCAACACTGACACTCCCAAGTTCAGTCCCCAGAAACAGTACAGTTTTGAATATTTGATCAAATTGTGTCTAAAAACTACCAACTAGTATTCCTATATGTATTACCCCCCCCAGAAGAACTTCTAAGAATTTTCCTAAAGCTAGAATAACTCCTGAAATTTCTAGTCCATACTTACTGGTAAGTCAACTTTCAGTTTCACTTTTTCAGTACCTTTTTTCAGGCCTTATTTGAATCTAAGAGAGTTGTGTTAATGCTGGAAAATTAGAAGACAGGATAGAAAATGGCAATATAGTAGCTTATGTTTGTGAATGCCAACCACCTCCTCATCCTTCTTCTGGTAACAGATTCAATGCACCTGACTACATACGTGGACATGTGACTTACGATGAGCCAATCATAATGCTACATCTCTGTGTCTAAGCTGATAAGACCAAATATTAAGGGAACATTAACTGGAAAAATTCATATGTTCACCAAGAGTCTAGGTTTGGGAAGGATACAAGTAAATGAAGATTGATAGAACATATTAGGGAGCTTTCATCTAAAAAATGAGTTTTGAGACACTTTCCATAGAAAGAAATGATGTTAGTGAAGTAGACAGAATAATGCTCCCCCAAAGATGACCATTTCCTAATCTCCAGCAGTTATCAATATGGTACCTTATATGGCAAAAAGGACTTTACAGATGTCATTAAATTAAGAATTTTGAGATGGGGAGATTATCTTGGATAATCTGGGTATGCCCAATATAACTGCAAAAGTTGCCAAAAAAAGTGGCAGAAGAATCAAATTCATAGGAGACAATGGGATGACAGAAGCAGAGGGTCAGAGTCAGAGAGAGAGATTTGAGGATGCTACACTGTAGGCTCTGAAGATGGAGAAGGGGTCATGAACCCAGGAAGCCGGGCTATGTCTAGAAACCGGAAAAGCCAACAAAATGGATCCTTCCCAAGCCTCCAGCAGGAACATCTTAATATTAACCCCATGAGATTGATATGGATCTCTGCCCTGCAGAATTGTAAGGTAATATATCTATGTTGTTTTAAACCACTATGTTTGTGGTAATGTTAAGTAGCAACAGGAAACAAATACATTTATCTAAGATCTAAGAAAATTAGAATCAATTTTTCAAATAATAAGGAAAAGTCTATGCAGAGGGAGAAGACCCTTTAGCAAGCGTGTTCACTTAAGAAGAACAGAAAAAGAAAAGTCACTGGGAAGATAACGGATGCATTCTGAAAGAAGAAATTGGAGTGGGAAGGGGTAGCCATTTACCGAAGGGCAGTTCAGGCCAAGGTCAGGATTCTGGGAGACCATGGATGCATCTTAATATAAGACTATGTGAATGGGATATGATTAGACTTTCAATTTGAAAATATTTCTCTAACTTCATTCTGGAGAATGGTTATGTGTCCTGGGGGGAAATCTTGGGAAGTTACTTCAAGTCTGGAGAATTATTTAGCAGTGTGTGATGGGGGGAGGGGCATGCAGGAGGTTGAACATTTAGAAACTACTGCAGAAATCCAGGCAAGGGACGACAGCAGCTGGCCTAAGTGGACATGCTAGAAGTACACAGAGATTGACATGTTCAGGAGTTGTTTGGAAGATAAAATTCACATGTGGGATGTGTGAGGCTGTGGATATGTAAAAGTACATTCTCCCCAGACATTTTATATGGTACACTTCAAAGCTGAGAGAAAGATTTTGAAAGGATCCTATGGATGTGGTGAAATTTTACTAACAGTTGGAGAAAACTAAATAGCACCAACCAGAAATAGGGGGAAGTAGGGAGGGAAAAATTGGAGAAAAAGGGAGATAGATTGACAGAGAAACAGAGATTGGTCATTTTAGATGTGAATCCACAGGTCCCTGAAGCAAGTTCTGCCTAGGCACTTCTCATGTTTTGACCGGATGAACCAAAAATTTCCCTTTCACTTTTTAGTTAGGGCTCCACAACCAGCTCTTGACAAATACTAATGCAGTATCACTTCAAAATAAAATTTCCAAATATAAATGATTTTATAGTTAACAAGTCAATAGACAGAAACCAACTTCTAGTGACTACCGGAATCTGTACCTAGGCTCCTGGCTAAACCGTACTACTGTAAAGAGAAGGTTTTGACCCATCTTAGCAATTGCATGTGTGGGGTAAGGGGGAGATAGTACGGGCCCTCTGGAGGGGCTGATGAGCCTGCATAGCCTCCAGTGATGAAGTAGCATCATGCTGGCTCCTGCCACCAGACATGCTTTTCAGGCTCAGTTGATTCACAATAATTGATGTAATTCCATCAGAACTTTTTGAATAGAAGTATTTTTAGGTGTTACCTCTATTAGTATAGTCAAGATTACTGAAGGCCAATTACCTAGGATTTTCCTGTCAGCAGTTAGATACTTTTGTGGCAGAAATAGCCTTCTCTTAGGCTCTCATGGTCAAGTATAGGAACAGATGGTAAGAACTAGAAGGAACATGCAATGGACTTATATTTTTTATTCTAGCCAAAACTCTGTAAAAGTCATACATCTTGACAATGATAAAATAATGCTTAATAATATGGCTACATCTAAAAAATACAGTATTAATTTTATTATAAAAATCATCTACAAGTCTTAATCACAACACTGACCACAGATGTCTGCTGTACATACTACTGTTTTATCATAATGCATATTACATTATTTTTACTAAAGAGGGTTTACACATGCATATTAGTATACAATCTGCCTTTCACCTAAGTAAATATCTCAAATATTTTCTACTTCATTAAAATTATCCTACTGATTATATCTTATGCTTTTTGTAATAATTTTCAGATAATACATGGTATGTGTTGAAAAATAGAAAATATTACTATCTTTTTAGCACAGCAGGCAGCATGTCAGTCTCACAATTTGAAAAAAATACAAAATTTTGATTATCAAAATTCCACTACATAGAGCTAACTGCTGTCAACATTTATTTTTTCTAGACATGTTAATGCATGTGAATCCATATTATATTATACACATGTATTGCAAATCTGGATCATATTACATATAATGTTTTGTACTTTTTTCATTCACACAGTATTATAGCCTAAATATATTTCTATACCAATGGATATACATTAGCAACTTCATTTTAATGGTTAATATTCTATTTTCAGATGAACTATAATTTATTCAATCAGTTGACTGTTATTGATCATTTAAGTTACTGTAAATGTTTTGGTACTATAAAGTGCTATAGGGGTATGGTGGTGACTCTATCTTGGTGCTTACATTCATGTGAGTGTAACTTCTGGATCAAATTTTTGTGAAAAAATATTTTTGGCTTTAATCTCAATTTTTATTGAGAAAACAATAATGGTCTCTTCTCTCCTAATATTCTTAATTGAGTATTTAGAGGATTTTATAGAGCTCTACTTAATTGTCTTTTTCTCATTATAATACCCAAATGACTCTTAAAAGTTATATCTTCATCTGAAGCTATGTCAACATTGAAAGTGACATTGAAACAGTGTTAGACTCTGGAGTGTCATTTAAATGTCGCTAATTTTTCCCTTTTAAGGTTGGCTTTAAAGGATTAATTGTGCTTTAAAAAATTTTTCTTAGTGTTACTTTTGCCCAAGTGCATTCATAAAAATACATTTCTAATATAATCAATTGAAGCATCAGTCTTATATTCTTTATGCAGAGGTAATATTCAAAGGATTTTAAAATCTATATATATATATAGATTTAAACCTTCTAAACTTTAAAATTCTCCTTGAGTTTTTTTTGTGTGTGTGTGGTACGCGGGCCTCTCACTGCCGTGGCCACTTCCGCTGTGGAGCACAAGCTCCGGACGCGCGGGCCCAGCGGCCTTGGTCCATGGACCCAGCGGCTCCGCGGCATGCGGGATGCGGGATCCTCCCGAAACAGGGCACGAACCCATGCCCCCTGCGTCGGCAGGTGGACTCCCAACCACCGCGCCACCAGGGAAGCGCTCTCCTTGAGTTTTTGAAGAGGGCTTTTAAGAACTGACTTGTGAGATGCTGTAGAAACCTTTTGAAACATAAACATTCAGTTTAGTTCTATTATCTGAAGCAGGAATCTTGCTGTAAAAGAATTTCAAATTTACCTCACTGGACATGTTAGTGAAAGTAGAATAAAGCTTTTTCCTACCTGCCACTGTTTACTTTGTTACTGCCTATTAAAAATCATTCACTGCTATAATTCCCATGAATGAGACACTATTTCTATGTTAGTAGAAAACTTTCAAGGGCAACTCAATATAGTTAAAATGGAACTTTGCTAAGGTTTTGGCTTTCTGCAAAGTTAAACCTTCAAATTGACTCATTAACTTGAAGGAGGGCAATAATGAGCCTGCTGGAAATTAGAATTCTATAAATTTGCAGAAGAAATGGAGTTCTACCCTTGATGATTAAGTCATCGCTTATTTCTAAAGTGGTATGTATCCACAACATTGCTATTCATGCCTGTATTTTTTTTTTTTTTTTGCGGTACATGGGCCTCTCACTGCTGTGGCCTCTCCCGTTGTGGAGCACAGGCTCCGGTTGCACAGGCTCAGCGGCCATGGCTCACGGGCCCAGCCGCTCCGCGGCATGTGGGATCTTCCCAGACCAGGGCACAAACCCGTGTCCCCTGCATCGGCAGGCAGACTCTCAACCACTGCGCCACCAGGGAAGCCCCATGCCTGTATTTTGATTAGTGCCTGAGTACACCTCTTGTCAGATTCCTTCCCTAGCCCCCTCAACTCAAATAAGATGAATATACACTTGCCAACATTTGCACCTTCACACCTAGAGGTTAACCAGGTTCAGTCGTAGTTCAGGGTCAAAGTTTTAAATGTCATTTTTATGGTTACTCTGACCCTTGGATACCAAAATTCTGTCTTAGGTTCTAGGCCTTTTGTTTGTTAGCATTCTTTTCTTAGTCGTTTCCATCTTTGCTTAGTTTCCTCAAATAAACCCTTGCTTACTTACATATGTTTGTTTGCTTGTTTTTCCTGACCACCTCTTCTTTCCTTAGGTGGATTCTCTGGTCTTTCATTCTGACTTGCCCGAATTACTGTGACTCTAAGTTCTTTGACAGCCATTCCCCAGTTTTGACCAGTTTTTTCCTTACTGGGCATTTAGTACTCAGGCTTTGAGATTGAACACAAGAATACTTTAGCTATTCTTCTTATTTTTCTTTTTAAGTGGGGAATATTTAAGAAATATCAATTCTGACTCTTACTTCTAATAGCCTCTACATTTTCTTAGAAATGTTTTAGCATATTCTTAAAAATAACTCAGAAATGGTCTTTAATCTATGAACTACAAGAATGAATTAACCCATATGACCAGAACTCTTAAACTTGATGAAAGTCAAAAACGTGTAGATAATTCCAGTAAAAAGATTAGTGCTTATAAATTTTGGAGATTAATCCTTTGTCAGTTGCTTCATTTGCAAATATTTTCTCCCATTCTGAGGAGTGTCTTTTCGTCTTGTTTATGTTTTCCTTTGCTGTGCAAAAGCTTTTAAGTCTCATTAGGTTCCATTTGTTTATTTTTGTTTTTATTTCCATTTCTCTAGGAGGCGGGTCAAAAAGGATCTTGCTGTGATTTATGTCATAGAGTGTCCTGCCTATGTTTTCCTCTAAGAGTTTGATAGTGCCTTGGCTTACATTTAGGTCTTTAATCCATTTTGAGTTTATTTTTGTATGTGTGGAAGCAACCTAAGTTTCCATTGACAGATGAATGGATAAAGAAGATGTGGCACATATATACAATGGAATATTACTCAGCCATAAAAAGAAACGAAATTGAGTTATTTGTAGTGAGGTGGATGGATGTAGAGTCTGTCATACAGAGTAAAGTAAGTCAGAAAGAGAAAAATAAATACCATATGCTAACACATATATATGGAATCTAAAAAAAAAAAAAAAATGGTCCTGAAGAACCTAGGGGCAGGACAGGAATAAAGATGCAGATGTAGAGAATGGACCTGAGGACATGGGGAGGGGAAAGGGTAAGCTGGGATGAAATGAGAGAGTGGCATGGACATATATACACTACCAAATATAAAACAGATAGCTAATGGGAAGCAGCTGCATAGCACAGGGAGATCAGCTTGGGGCTTTGTTACCACCTAGAGGGGCGGGGTAGGGAGGGTGGGAAGGAGATGCAAGAGGGAGGAAGATATGGGGATGTATGTATGTGTGTGGCTGATTCACTTTGTTATACAGCAGAAACTATCACACTATTGTAAAGCAATTACTCCAATAAAGAAGTTAAAAATAAATAAATAAATGTCATCTTATCCAAAAAAAAATATTAGTGCTTATAAAACATATCACTACGTTAAATGTTTAAAGGATTGATCACACTACGTTTTACTAATGATGTGGAACAATTAGAACTTTCATACAATTATTTTGGGAGTGTCAGTTGACAACACTGATTTAGAGAATTTGGCACAGTGGATACTAAAGTTGTCACTAGGCATAGCATATGTCCCAGAAAATCCACTCCTGGTATGTACCCAGTAAGTACGTGCAGATATGTTCACCACAATACTTGTTCAAGAATGTTCAAAACAGAGATACTGGTAATGTCCAAAAAATAAGAAACATCCAAATATCAAACAATAGCATAATTAAAATGACTTCTGGTATATTTAAACAATGGGATAGTATACACAGGGATAGAAAATGAATGAAATGCAGCTACAACACAATGCCATAATGGATCTCATGAACATGATATTGAGAGAAAGCAGCCGGACACAAAAGATTGAATTCATATAAAGTTCAAAGAAGCAAACAAGAAGCTAGTGGCTGGGAAAGTGGCAGAAAGCAAAAGACAACCCTCAGAATGGGAGAAAATATTTGCAAATGAAGCAACTGACAAAGGATTAATCTCCAAAATTTACAAGCAGCTCATGCAGCTCAATAACAAAAAAAAACAAACAACCCAATCCAAAAATGGGCAGAAGACCTAAATAGACATTTCTCCAAAGAAGATATACAGACTGCCAACAAACACATGAAAGAATGCTCAACATTATTAATCACTGGAGAAATGCAAATCAAAACTACAATGAGATATCATCTCACAACAGTCAGAATGGCCATCATCAAAAAATCTAGAAACAATAAATGCTGGAAAGGGTGTGGAGAAAAGGGAACACTCTTGCACTGCTGGTGGGAATGTGAACTGGTACAGCCACTATGGAGAACAGTATGGAGGTTCCTTAAAAAACTACAAATAGAACTACCATATGACCCAGCAATCCCACTACTGGGCATATACCCTGAGAAAACCATAATTCAAAAAGTCATGTACCACAATGTTCATTGCAGCTCTATTTACAATAGCCAGGACATGGAAGCAACCTAAGTGTCCATCATCGGATGAATGGATAAAGAATATGTGGCACATATATACAATGGAATATTACTCAGCCATAAAAAGAAACGAAATTGAGCTATTTGTAATGAGGTGGATGGACCTAGAGTCTGTCATACAGAGTGAAGTAAGTCAGAAAGAGAAAGACAAATACCATATGCTAACTCATATATATGGAATTTAAGAAAAAAAAATGTCATGAAGAACCTAGGGGTAAGACAGGAATAAAGGCACAGACCTACTAGAGAATGGACTTGAGGATATGGGGAGGGGGAAGGGTAAGCTGTGACAAAGCGATAGAGTGGCATGGACATATATATACACTACCAAACATAAAATAGATAGCTAGTGGGAAGCAGCCGCATAGCAAGGGAGATCAACTCAGTGCTTTGTGACCACCTAGAGGGGTGGGGTAGGGAGGGTGTGAGGGAGGGAGACGCGAGAGGGAAGAGAGATGGGAACATATGTATATGTATAACTGATTCACTTTGTTATAAAGCAGAAACTAGCACACCATTGTAAAGCAATTATACTCCAATAAAGATGTAAAAAATTTTTAAAAAGCAGCTTATAGGATAATGGTAATGCTTGATTTCCAGATCTAGGTGATGGTTCACGGTTGTGCTCACTTTGTAGTAATTCATCAACATGTACACTTATGACTATGAATTTCTCTGTCTTATATTTTTACTTCCAAACAGTTTATGAAAGAAAATTAAACCAGTATTGGATGATTTACTCTTATTTCCCTGTGTTCTAATATATAAAATATTTGCCACAAATCTTCAGATATAATTATCATTAACCATTGCATAAGGCATGAGATTATTTCAGAAACATTTTCTTCATAAGTTTTAATACTCAGATTACTGTATGTTTGCTAAGCCAAAGAAGTTGTGTAGGAACCAGGGAGATAACGTAAATGAAAGTTTGGATGAGCGGATTAAAAAATACACATTGCTGGGCACTCTAAGGACACAAGAATCTAAAGTGGGCAGTCACTCTTGCTTTACCTTAGTGTTTCTGAGAAGGACTGTGAGCCCTATGATGATGATTGGACATGTTTTCAAGACAAATCATAAATCTGTATTTAACATGCAGTATTCTGATTAAAAAGTAGGCTAATAATTAAAAGGAGTCATAATAAGAACCATAAATACAAACCCATTATGACTCAAACAAAATGCACCTATGAAAAATGTCATTATATCAGAATTAATGTAAACTTCTGAAATAACTCTATATATTTCTTTTAAAAAATCTTAAAGAAAATAACAAAATAATTAGGCAGTGAACCTTTTCTAAGATGGTCAGTGACAGAATTCAAACTTGAATATAAAACCTACAATTTAGATAAAGTAGAATTTTCAACTAATATTCATAGGAATTTTGGACATCTTTTGGACATAGCTTTTGATGAAGAAAAGTCCAACTGGCACAATTTAGGGACCTTAGTTGGAGTTTAGTATAATGGTTGAATGAGAGAGAGTAAATCAAACTAAAGAGTCTTCTATCCTAGAAGTACTATGACAATGAAGCAGATGAAGAGTATAAGAACATGGTTCAGAACAGAATGGCACACAAAGGAGACCAGCTAAGAAGAGATAGCCTAACGTAAGAAAATAATTAGTAAAAAGGAAAAGAAAGTGACAAATACGATTCTACAATTTCTTGTTTGCACAAAACTCTGTCTTTCTTTCTCCCTCATAACTTGTTATTCTAATGTTATTAAATACCCTTCTTACTGTAACAGCAGCAAACCCTCAGTTCAGCATTTTCCACTCTGCTTAAAGTACTGCAAATATATTATTATTATTTTAAAATCAGGTGTTCTCTGACCTCTGTGATCTGCCAGTATATGTACACAGGTCATGCCAGTCAGGGTCTAAGGTGAAAGAAGCAACACACTACAGTGTGATAAGTAATGTCAGAGCACTGACACTACATAGAAAGCAGGTCAGAGGAGAGTCCAAAAAGACAATGGGAAGCCAGATATCTGTTTTCAATGAACATAAAAGTTGGAGATGTTGAGTGGCCGAAGGGTCAAAAATCTATCAGCAGGTTGACAGAGGTCCAAGAGGGGTAATCCAGTGTCAGAGGTATCCACTGGAGATGAAAGAACAGGTATTGCTTCTCAGGAGGGAAGCAGTGTCATTCAATCTGGATGCATCAAAGAAATTCTGTGTTTTTCTATTTGGAAATAAATATGCTTTTTTTGGATATTTGTTCATTTTTTTCTGTTTTCTGGACACTTTCTTTTAACAAATGAGCAATTTTTCTATTCAAATTTCTGATCAATTCTATTTTGAGCCTATAAAGAAGTTATTTAACGCTGACAGATATTACGTATTGAATTAGTTTCCTCAAAAAATGAGGCTGGAAGATGAGGATCATTTCAAATATGCACACAACTAGGTAAAACAACTATATTTTTTACCCTAATGAACCACACTAATAAATACTCAGCTTTAAAACAATAAAGAAATCAATGGAAAAAATCTGCCAGATATTTATGGTGGAAATGACCTTACAAGACATGAGGGAAAACCTACACCTTCACTGAGGCATGCATGGGTTTCCTTCCCTTTATTGTTTTAACAAGTCTATCTGCTGCTGATATTTCTCCTTTAAAAACCTGGTCTCTGTGGACTCCTCTAGAGTGTTTTTTTTTCCTTTTTGTCATTAATTCTCTCTGTATCATTTCAATTTATTCCTTTCACTTCCTCCTTTTTTCGACCCATAAACATGCTACCTTGTCCTTTAAAAACAATTAACAAAAGCAAAAAAAAATCCCTGGACCTTGTATCATCCCTACTTAGTATCAAATTTCTTTTCCCACAGCAAAGTAATCTTCCGGAAAGAACAGTCTATACTAGGGGTGAGCACACGTTTTTAAGTAAAGAGCCAGAGAGTAACTATTTAGGCATTAGAGTCTATACAGTCTCTACCACAACTACGCAAGTCTTCCCTTATTATGTGAAAGCAGCAAAAGACAATATGTAAATGTACAGACTTGGCTTTGTTCCAATAATATTTTATTTATAAAACTAGGTAGAGGGCTGGTTTGACACAGAGGATGTAGTTTGGCAAGCCCTGGTCTATGTACTTACTAAACTCACTTTCTTCTATCAGCGTAAAGTGTTTTATTCCTCATACTTTATGTCACCTTCCCAGCATTTAAACTATGTTCACTATGTAAACCAAATGAAGTATACGTAGTCCTTTTAAAACGAGACTCTCTACTTGTTCACTGGATTCCTTCCTCTGGCTTTCTCAGAGACATTCATCCAATAATTCTCTGTCACACGGCATTTTTTCAATTATTATTTCTCTTAGATCATTGATGTCAACAGACAAAATGCTGCTATTTCTCTCATGTTTCAAAACACATAAAAATATTATTGACTCCACCTTCCCGATGATTACTATCTCATAACTCTGACATTTTTCTAAATTTGCTGTCTCTAGTTCCTTTTGTACCATTCTCTCTTAAATTCACTCCAGGAAAGATTTTGCCCCCATCACCCCACTGAAACTTCTCCCATCAAGATCATCAGTGATTCTGTGCAGCAGAATCTAAAGCTCAACTTTTGGTCCTCATCCTACTAGACTTACAAGCAGCATTTGACAAAGTGTTATCTCCTCCTCCTAGATATACTTTCTTTTGGCTTTCTGTTGCTATTTTTATTATTTCCCTCACCTCAATAGTTGCTTGGTTTCAGTTAACTGTCAATGGTCTCTTAGGTGTTGGGGATACCCTAGGTTCCACTCCAAGTTTTCTTCTCTTTTCTAGCCAAACATTCTCCCTAGAAGATCTCATCCTGCTCCATCCATTTAAGTGGCATCTCTTTGTTTACCACATCCAAATTTATATCTCTAGACTACATCTCTTTTTCAAGCTCAAGTCTCATATATAAAAGATCATGTTTAATAGATATCTTAAGGCTAACATGCTTAAACCTGAATTCTAATTCTTCATCCCTTGTTTCATTTAATGGCGACTACATTCTTCTAATTGCTCAGGTCTAAAAGCTTGGAATTATTTTTAATTCTTCTCTTTCTCAAATCCTCTATATCAGAAAATTTTGTTGAACCTGTCTTCAGAATGTATGAAGACTATGATCACTTCTCACCATCTCCTCTACTATTGTTCTAGTACAAGTTATTAACCATCTTTTACCTAGCTTCCTAAAAGGTCTTCTCCCTTCTACCCTTTCCCTCTACAGCCTATCCCCAAAATAGCAGCCAAGATGCTCTTCCTCGCTGTAAATCAGATTATTCCACTTTGCTCAAAACCTGCAAAGACTTCTCATTTCCTCAAAGTAAAATCCAAGGTCCTTATAATGATTTATAAAGCACTGACTTATTTGCCACTCCTCCTTGAATCACTGCCTCTTTGACCTCTCTCTCTCTACTTCCCTCCTCACTATCTATGCTCTAGCTGTATTCACCTCCATGGGGCTCTTCCAACATATGCTTTGATAGCTTTAGTTGAAAATAGTCCCCTTGTCTAGAAATTCTTCCTCCAAGAATCCTTAACATACCAGATCACCTTTACCAAGTTTCACTTTTCTTCTCTTTTCACTGTTCTTTAAATTTAATTGAATTCTCATGTAACATTAATTTTTCAACCCACTGAAATCTGAATATTACCCTAAGGTTCCTTGAAAATATAATCCCTAGGGTCACTTTTAAGCTGCCATCTTTCAGATCTCAATTTAAATGTCACTTACTCGGAGAAGCCTGTCTTAACTTTCAAATATAAATTAGGGAACTCCTTATTCTCTGTTCCCACTCTTCTTTTTCTAATAAGTACTCATCATGATTTAGGGTAATAATTTTTCTTTTATTATTTTCTTCCCCACTAGACTGTAATCTCCATGATGAAAAAGGGCGTGTCTATTTTTTTCACTTCTGTGTTGGTAGTGCATAGCACACAGTAGATCTTCAGTGTATATCTACCAAAGAAGTGAATGTCAAATACCAAGGATATTTTTAGGCCTTAATTTTCTGCTTCATTTGACATCTTTGCTCACTCTTTCTTTCTGAGAACCTCTACTTCCCTTGCTTATAACATATTGTAAATTTTTTTCTAACTAACTCTTCTTTGCTGCATGTACTACATTTTGGCCCACCATCTATATTTTTGTTTTATAGAATGCCATCCAAAGTCAAATGATTTTTCATTCTACCAGCTCCCTAGGTGATCTCAACTAAGTCTATGCCAAAATCTAATAACTATGTGCTAATAATTCTTAAATTTACATCTCCCTCCTAGATGACCTCCATGATTATGGAAACATCTCACTGACTCTGGAATCCCAAATTTAAACTATGAAAATCCAAGTTTTCCCTATAGGCTTTTGTTTTTGTTTCATACTTTATATATTATCAGCACTATCATCCACTCAGTTTCACATCTAATAAGGACTGATAATGTTAACCCCTGTGACACCTTCCTGCTGCCTCAACAACAGCCAGTCAGAGAATTGTGCACAAGCTGATCACGTACCCTGAGACCCACACCCCTCACCCCGGCCTTCAAAAATGCTTTGCTGAAACCCTTCGGGGAGCTTGAGGCCTGTCAGGGCATGAGTCTCCTTGCATGGCCTTGCAATAAACCGTTCTCTGCTCCAAATGCCTACGTTTCAGTTTGTTTGGCTTCACTGTGCATTGGGCACACAAACGTGCATTAATAATAATCTGGAGACATTTATTGGCTTAGATTTTGGTTTGCTTACATAAGGCTACCAGGGCTTTAGAGCCAGTTCAGTCTAATGGCCTCCTTGATTAATAGATTTAACAGAGCTTATATGATTTTCATGTCTTAATTGTTTGCAAGTATAAGTTGGCTAGAGGTTTTGACTTTGTTTTGTGAAAAATAGCACAGGAGAAAAATGACTGACACTGACGATGTAAAACTGTTAGCCTGAGTTCTATGCTCCTGGAATCAGCCAAGGTTAAGGAATCCCCTCCTTTTCTGTTCAGGAAACAGCTTACCGCAAAGAACCATTCTTTCTCCATGAGTCTCCATAAGACTCATGAATATCCCCCTCATTTACATATGACAAGGCCAGACTTGGATTGTCCAAATAACCATTACTTGCCTCATAAAAGATTAGCTGAACAGCTGGCGGCCACTGCTCAACAGTAAAAAAAAAAGTGCTTGTTAACTAATTTGACTAAACTTTAGTTAAGATTTTTTCCTTTTTCCAGGTCCTGAATTTTGACCGACCCTTAGTATGTAATCACTCCTTAATGTCCTCTCCTGAGAACCTGCTGAACACAAGGAAAAACAGTCCATGATGAACTGTCCTCTAGTCATGCCACCCACACCCTATGCCTATTCTTACTAGACTTACTTCCTTTCCCTATAATATACAATCTTCTTCTGCCTGCCCATGAGATTGTCTATATCCATATTGCAATAGTCTCTTTTCCCTTATTGCAATAGTCCTTTTAAAAAAGTCTCTCTTTCCTAAGTTCACATGTGATTTAACAACATCTAAATTTTTAATCATTGAATTATATTAACCTATATATTTTGCTCGAGAGAAACTTGAGATGCTTCTCTGCATCTATAACATAAAGTACATAATTATCTGAGGTCTAAGAAGGAACACTGCTTTTAAACACAAATTGATGCAGTTACATTTGCTTTCTGTTTCTTTAAATTGCCTTTAAAACACTTTTTTTGTTAAACTTTCAAAAAAATCTTAAAAAAAAAACAAACTTGAATTTCCTAAAGACCACTTAAGCACAAATCAATGCATTTTTCTGTAAGGCTAAATTTCCATACCTTGAAAATACCTATTAATTATGCTATAAATATTATATTACATCTATGAGTACAGAATCTAGAAGGATGAATGCCCTAGAGAATAATGTTCCACTTTCAACAATCATTTTCTTCCAAATCAAGTTTAAAATTGTCCTTTCCTTCAAGGCCATCCCATTGTTCCACAAGAGGTTACATTACTTGAAAGTTCCTCCTGCTCTCTTTCTCCTACACTTGACACCATTAATTTCTACATGTTATATAAATGGCTGTGTGGCAGAGCAGAAAGGGCTGTTGATGTGGAATCCTGTAGCATGGGTTCAACTGCAGGCTCTACCATACATTTTCAGTTTGAACTCAGGCAGATAATATAGCCTGTCTATTCATAAAGTGGGGAATATAAATTTACCTTGCAAGAAAGATCAGTTAGAAGATTAACTAAGATAAAGATGCAGGACTTTGCAAAAAGCTATTCATCCTTAATAAACAATGATCTCTTTCTTCTCTCGCGTGACCTGCCAACAACTTTATAAAATCACTCAGGAAGTGCTTGATTCAAGAATTCTGGATAGAAAGTCATAGATGTTGTTAAAATGTAGAATAATTAATAAAATTGTTACTGTTCTCTGTGGAAGAGAGCATTTAGTTAATTCCCCATTTTCCTCTAAGAGCGGACATAGATAGAATTATTAATATAAATTAGAAAATTATTCCAAATCATTTTCTATATAATCCTTCCTACCATCGTTATTTCATCCCTGTGCATTCTTTAAAAATAAGGGCTGTAAGGAACTCATTTAATTTTCCACTGTCTACATCATGCACATTTCTACTATTTATTAAAATAAGTGAATTTAACATTACTTTGAAAAAGTAAAAAAATAAAAGCAATGGGCATTACAAGTTATCTGCTGTATGATTCCCCCCTTCTCTTTCATTTAGGGCTCTTCTTATTTTGTTTTATTTCTGTTCTTTCAGATTATGTGTGTCTATAGGAATTAAAAGTACATGGCCATTAAATTATATGGGATAGTAACAGATATCATGCATTAGGCATTTACAACAAACCATGAAATGTGAAGTGACTTTCATTCATTCATTCAACATCTGTCTTCTAAACTGTATTTCTTCTTTTCTTCCTTTTTTAACTAAAATTTACAAATGAAAATTATCTTTTAGGTGTACAACATGATGAATATATATTTCACCATACATAAATATAATGAAACAATTACTACAAACTAATCAACATATCTATCTCCTCACATAGCTACCATTTTTGTATGTGAAGTGAAGCACCTGAAATCTACCCTTTCAGAAAATTTCCAGTATTCAATATAGTATGATTAACTGTAGTCATCATGCTTTATGTTAGACTTATAGAATTATTCATCCTACATAATGGTTATTTTGTGCACTTTGATCAATCTCTCTGCTCCTGGTAACCTCCATTCTACTGTCTGATTCTATGTATTTTACTTTTTTAGATTCTGTATGTAAGTAAGATCATGCAGTATTTTTCTTTCTGACTTATCGTACTCAGCATAATGTCCTCCAGGTTCATCAGGTTGTTGCAAATGGTAGAATCTCCTTTTTTAAGGCTGAATAACATTCTATTTCTGTGTATGTATATTTATGAGTGTATATGTACATATATATACACATATATATGTGTATGTACATATATGTGTGTGTGTATCTCACAATCTCTTTATCCATTCATCCACCAATGGTCACAGGTTGTTTCTGTATCTTGACTATTTTGAATAATGCTACAATGAACATGTAGTTCATGCAGAGTGTAGATAGATATCTCTTTGAGGTACAGTTTCATTTCATTTGGGTATATACTCAGCAGTAAAATTGCTGGTCCATATGGTAGCTCTATTTTTAATTTTTTGAGGGACTTTCATACCATTTTCCATAATAGCTATACCAATTTACATTCTCATTAAAAGTGCACAAGGGTTCCTTTTGTCCACATCCCCACCAATATTCTAACCCAACTCAGGTTTAGCTGCTCACTGCTTGAAAGCCAATACTGGAGAGACAAATGTTGGTAGGAAAGGAAAAGTTGCTTTATTCAGGAGGCTGGCAACCTGGGGGGAAGGTGGACTCTTGTCCAAAAACCAATTCCCAACTGCTGACCAGGGCACAAAAAGCATAACGTCTATGCTCTCTTGTAGGAGTTTCATGGTTTTAGGTCTTACATTCAAGTCTTTAATCCATTTTTAGTTTATTTTCCTGTACTGTGTGAGAGAATGATCTATTTTCCTTTCTTTTCTTTTTTTTTTTTCAGGCAGATGTCCAGGTTTTCCAGGACCATTTATTGAACAGACTATTTTTTTTCTATTGTATGTTCAAATTTACATATATATATAGGACCTGGAATTTATTTGTATATGGTGTGGAATAACTGTCAGATACCATTTTTTTCTATATGTAACATTTATTGAAATTTATTAGGTTTCCTCAGCACTCTACTATATTATTGTTGTCAAAAATCAATTGTCCACCCATGTGTTGATCTGTTTCTAAACATTATTCTTTGCCATTGCTCTATTTTTCTATCTTACTACCCATAAAACGGATGGAGAGATATACCACGTTCTTACACTGAAAAAATCAATATTGTGAAAATGACTATACTACCCAAAGCAATCTACAGACTAAGTGCAATCGCTATCAAATTGCCAATGGCATTTTTCACAGAACTAGAATTTAAAAATTTACAATTTTTATGGAAACACAAAAGACCCCGAATAGCCAAAGCAATCTAGAGAAAGAAAAACAGAGCTGGAGGAATCAGACTCCCTGACTTCAGACTATACCACAAAGCTACAGTAATCAAGACAGTATGGTACTGGCACAAAAACAGAAATATAACTCAGTGGAACAGGATAGAAAGCCCAGAGATAAACCCATGCACCTACAGACACCTAATCCATGACAAAGGAGGCAAGAATAGTCAATGGAGAAAAGACAGCCTCTTCAATAAGTGGTGCTGGGAAAACTGGACAGCTACATGTAAAACAGTGAAATTAGAACACTCCCTAACACCATACACAAAAATAAAATGGATTAAAGACCTAAATGTAAGGCCAGACACTATAAAACTCTTAGAGGAAAACACAGGAACACTCTTTGACATAAATCACAGAAAGATCTTTCTTGACCCACCTCCGCGAGTAATGGAAATAAAAACAAAACTAAGGAGACCTAATGAAACTTAAAAGCTTTTGCACAGCAAAGGAAACCATAAACAAGATGAAAAGACAATCCTCAGAATGCAAGAAAATATTTGCAAATGAAGCAAAAGGCAAAGGATTAATCTCCAAAATATACAAACAGCTCATGGAGCTCAATATCAAAAAAACAAAAACCCAATCAAAAAATGGGCAGAAGACCTAAATAGACATTGCTCCAAAGAAGACATACAGATGGCCAACAAACATGAAAAGATGCTCAGCAACACTAATTATTAGAGAAATGCAAATCGAAACTACAATGAGGTATTACCTCACACGGGTCAGAATGGCCATCATCAAAAAATCTACAAATAATAAATGCTGGAGAGGGTGTGGAGAAAAGGAAACCCTCTTGCACTACTGGTGGGAATGTAAATTGATACAGCCACTATGGAGAACAATATGGAGGTTCCTTAGAAAACTAAAAATAGAACTACCATATGACCCAGCAATCCCATTACTGGGCATATATGCAGAGAAAAAACCGTAATTCAAAAAGACACATGCACCCAAATGTTCATTGAAGCACTATTTACAATAGCCAGGATATGGAAGCAAACTAAATGTCCATTAATAGAGGAATGGATAAAGAAGATGTGGTACATATATACAATGAAATATTACTCAGCCATAGAAAGGAATGAAATTGGGTCATTTGTAGAGACATGGATGGACCTAGAGACTGTCATACAGAGTGAAGTAAGTCAGAAAGAGAAAAACAAATATCGTATATTAACACATATATGTGGAATCTAGAAAAATGGTATAGATGACCTTATTTGCAAAGCAGAAGTAGAGACACAGACATAGAGAAGATACCAAGGGGGAAGGGGGTGGTGGTGGGAGGAATTAGAAGATTTGGATTGACATATAAACACTATTGATACTATGTATAAAATAGATAACTAATAAGAACATACTGTAAAGCACAGGGAACTCTACTCGATGCTCTATGGTGACCTAAATGGGAAGGAAATCCAAAAAAGAGGGAATATATGATGCACTTTACTGTACAGTAGAAACTAATGCAACATTGCAAAGCAACTATACTCCAATGAAAAACTTTTTTAAAAGCCCAGTAGTTTAATTAATATGGCTTTATACTAAATACTTATATTTAAGAGAGTAAAACAGTCCCCTCCTCTTGTTATTTGCCTTCAAGATTGTCTTGGCTATTCTTTGCTCTTTGAATCACCAAACAAATTTCAAAATGAGTTTGTCAGTATCCTAACAGGAATTTAAAATAAATTAAAAAAAAAACAAACTTAGATTGCATTAAACAATTTAATTTATTTGAGGATGATGCTACCTTTATACCATTGAACTTATCAATAGATAAATATGGTATAGCTTTACATTTATTTAGGTTTTTATATCACTTAATGGCACTGTATGTTTTTCTGGGTAGATTTATTCCTATGTAAATGGATGCTGATGCTTTTCGATGTTACTTTAAATGGCTTTATTTTCCTATTTTATTTTCTAATTGTTTATTTAGCATGTGTAACATGCAAATTTTTGTACTTTAACCTTGTATCCAGCCATTCTCATAAATTCACTAACTTATAAACATTCTAGGGGCTTCCCTGGTGGTTCAGTGGTTAAGAATCTGCCTGCCAATCCAGGGGACACGGGTTTGAGCCGTGGACTGGGAAGATCCCACATGCCACGGAGAAACTAAGCCCATGCCCCACAACTACTGAGCCTGCACTCTAGAGCCCACATGCCACAACTACTAAGCCTGAGTGCCACAACTACTGAAACCCATGCAACTAGAGCCTGTGCTCCACAACAAGAGAATCCACTACAATGAGAAGCCCATGCACCACAACGAAGAGTAGCCCCCGCTCACTGCAACTAGAGAGAGCCCGTGCACATTAACAAAGACTCAACACAGCCAAAAATAAATAAATAAAATAAATAAATTAAAAAAATAAATGTTCTAATAATTTATTTGTAGATTTTTTAAGATTTTCTGCTTTTATAATCATGTCACTTGAGGATGTAGTTTTATTTCTTCAATTTCTCTTATTTTCTTTTTCCTTTACCTGAGGCTAGAACTTCCAGTAAACTGTTGAATAGAAGTATTTATAAATAAGCATTATTATCTAATTTCCAATATCAAAGAGTAAGGTCTAGCATATTACCTTTAAATATGTTGTTTTATGATATTTTTTTCTTTTCTGAAGATAGCCTTTATTAAATATGGCAAATTCCTGTCTATTCCTAATTTGATAAATACTTTTATCAAAAACAGGGACTAAATTTTATTGTTTCATAGTATTTTTTTGCTGTTTGCACCTTCTTCATTTTTAGAAAGTGGTTAGATATTGTAGAGTATTAAAATGTAATTATTTTAACAATACCTCTTTAGAATCCTAGTTTAATGCTGGCAAATGCCTACATCTATAATCCACAGGGGTAAAAAATTAGGATTTTTTTGTGAATGACATTGTCAATTAAAAAAAATTAGTCTATGAATTAGCTATTTTTTAGTATTTTTATAATACATTTCTCAAGAAAACTTTTGGTATTGTGGTGGAATAAAGTGGTAATATGAACTCTCCTGTATATATGAGTTATAAAAATTGCCTATAATATTTTTCATGGTCCTTCTGACTATATCCAACAGGCATCCACTTTGTTCTTACATCTGACTCTGTCCTCAGCAAAGTTGATACTCTTTCTATATTTCTCTCCTTTATATTTCTCTTTAACAATGATCACTTTCTACCTATTATATTGTTTCTTAATTATTTTGTTCATTTTCTTCTCTTTTCCCCACTAAAATAAAAGTTTCATTCAGAAAAAATGTTTACTATAATGAAAAGAAAAATTCTAGGATGGCCTCAAGATTTCCTGCATAGGTAGCAAAGGATTACTAGGATAACTATACTTTTTTTACAGGATATAGGTCACATTTGTGACTTGCTTTTGTTAGTGTAACAGTGAGATAATTTGGAAGGATTTAAGTTGAGAATTTATCATATGGTGTTTTAGACTGATTCTGTTATTCAATAAATTTATTATTATAATGAAATCATTTTTATAATCATTAGATTATCTAATCATAATTAATCACTAGTAATTAAACAGTAACTTTGTAATCTACTTTGTTACTAATCTATTAGATAGTATTATAATTCCATTTGAATATGAGGAAAATAATGTTTAGAGAGATTAAGAAACTTTCACAAGTTACATAGTGGATGAACCAGGATTCAAATCCATATTATTATTATTATTAAAATAACAAATTTAATTATAATTCTATATCATTGTAGTTTGTAAACACAGCTGATACTTTAACCTCAATGATGAGTCTTTTAAAATACTGTTTCCTGGGATCTACATCAAATGATTCTGATTTTAAAGGTCTAGAATAGGGTCCAAGTATCTGTATTTTTCAGAAAGTTGTCCAAGTGATTTAGATGAATAGCTTGATTTGGAAAGCAGAGATATGCTTGATGGTATTTTTTTCAAAACTAGGCTTAGCTAATTAGAAAGAAAATTATTTTCATAGTGCAACTCAATTAAAACAGAAAATGGTGAAAGGGTAGTTATGATAGAATAAGAAGCTGTACGTGATAGAACTTAGAATATGATGCTTACTTGTGTTAGTCAGAGTTCAGTTAGCGAAGCATGAGCACTGTGGGTATAAAGAAATAAGGAATTCCTCTTTACACAATTTTGGAGGAGCAAGGAAATTAAAGATCTAAAAAGGGGGCTAGAAAGATCAAAGAAAGGTCAGTAACCCATCCCTGTGTAGGTGATATAGTTGGGGTTTCCAGAAAATTCTAGAGGCTAGGTTCATCCAGCTTCTAGAGAAGGAGCATGATAGAAACATGGTGTACAAGCCTATGGCAGGATGTTGTCTCTTTGTGGCAACTGCCATTCCCAGTTTAATGAGATCCAGCCCCTTGCTTCACATAAATTATCTGTCTAAATGTGCTTACAAATAAAATTAAAAAAATAAAAAAATGAAGTACTAAGAAAGGCAGTCAAAATAATGACAAAAAAGAGAGAGACAAATTTACTCCTGGTGAAATAAGTCAATACTACAATCTGTTGGAGCACTGTTTTCAAAAATTTCCCCTCAAGATAATAGTTTACAGATTCTCCTGCCTGTTCTGTATGAAAAATTCATTCATGCCTGTAACTTCACCCCTGGTTAACATAGTAGGTTTCTGTTACCTTTCTAAAGATGGTTATTATTGTTTAGTGCACTCTATTCTTTTAATTATCTCTGTTTTAATTTTATTGATCCTGGCTTTGTGTTATTTTTATGGCTACTGGCTTCCTGAGTTTGGGGGAAAAAAAAAGTCTACTTTTGAGCCAAGAGTGACTGTTATATCAGCAGGGCAAGCAGAAAGGAGAGCTCTTAGCGATGCAAGAAAGAGCAAGAACTGCACACCACTAGCACATCTGTTTCAGCCTCTCATTTCCTTTCATCAACAGCAAGCTTCAGAGAAAAATGGCTGCTGCTTTATTTTTATCTCCTAAATATTGCATATTTTCAATTTTGTCTAGCTCTTTTCTGGAATGGGAACCTGGGAAACATAAATCCAAATAACCTTATTGATATAAAAACAGTCCAGCACACATAGTAAGAAAAAGGTCAGTTTGGATGATGATGATCATAGGGTAATGAGGCAAAAGTTTAAGGACTAAGAATACTGAATTAAATGAAATAGATCACAATGGAGTATGCGTTGATAGTAATCTAAAGCATTTTTCTTTCTAATTCTCTATTTTCAATCTCACATCCCGGTTAATATTTAGTAAGAATAGAAATAATTACAAAGTTAGAAAACAATAAATACATTTCATCTTTCTGTTATCTATATTGTCTTATATTATATTGTGATGACAAAATTTCCTTTCACGACCTGTTGGTGTTACATAAGTAAAAAATGCTTTTCTATTACTTTCCTATCTCTTATATACTACTTCTCTCCTGATACACAATTGACCAGTTTTGTGACTTTTAGCATGAGACATGACCTAATTTCCACTTTTTGTGATATACTCATTTATTTTCTTCACTCTATTACTCTGACTATAGTCAATTTTGCATCTCCCTATTGCATCTGTGCTTTTACCATTTATAAAAAAAGTTTTAACATCAGTGATTTTTAATTTAAAGAGTATAAATTGTCCTTCACACTTCTTTCTCATTGAGTTAAGCTTTTGGATACCTATTTTACTCATATAAATTTTAATTACAGTATTAATTATATTTCCCAGAAACTGACTGCTTTTACAATATAATATTTCCAAGTATGTTTCCATTCATTCTTACTTATTCAACTATTTGTTCTGACTTGCCTCGAGGACATTTTTTCCTGTTTTAATAATTTTTCCTAAGATTATATAATCTAACGAAGGCATGACAGTTCAAATGTAGGAGCAGATACAGAAATAAGTCAAAGAAAATTGGGATTGAAAACAGATATAAGTTCAAAAAGAAATATTTAAAATCAGGTATTTGGCCAAAACTAGGAATTAAAGTCAACCTATATATCTCGAATATATTTAAAATATATAGGTCGTAGGAATTAGGATAAAACTACTCAGAAACACTGGCCTTTTATTCAATTTATTCCCTAGTAATAGAAAATGTAAGTAATGATCAGAATTCATTTGTAGGACCAAGTTTGAAAATAAACATGTGATTATCTAAGAATCCACATGCTGTCCTGTGTTATCATCTGTGTTTGCTTTTCTCATTAGGATAAAAGCTCTTTTGCATGGGTAGCTTCTTTCATTTATTTTGTCAAATCTATCACCTCTGCCAAGAAGCTATCACAAGGATTAAAAAAAAATCATTGTTCAATAACTCACAGTCTAATTAATTAGTTAATTAATTAATTGTTATAGTACATGAAATACCACAAAAAGAACAAAGCCAACTTTAGAACTAACTATACCCATAGCGAATAAATGAGCAATAGATTCCAAAATGATGCCTTTCAGTGTCAAAGCAGTTACTAATGCTTCAAAATTTCTCTTAATTTTCATCAAGCTTTTCAGTATGTTCCCATACACTTCTTTGGTTTTATGGCAATAAATATATTCTCTTTCATGTTTTATGCTTCTAAGTTAAGATGAACAATCAATTACTTCTGAATTGAAAATACTGAATGCAGCTGAAATGGGATTCTCACATTAAGCTTGCAAACCTCAGTGTAATTCTAAGAGATGATCAAATTTAAAGTATATGTGCTTTACAGAAAATTAAGAGGAGTCATACTAATACTGAGTTGTTGGTATGATGTTTTGTTTTTAGTACATTGTCAGAAATTCTGTCCAATAGCCTTCCAATGAGTATCTGTGTTAATGAAACTTGCTGCCATTCTTTAAGACATAGATATATCCTAATACTATTAAAGGTTAACATGGGTGGCAGTGGCTAAAAGTGATAGAGAGGTTCAGAGAAGAAAGAGATGAGGGTTATTTGGACAAGTCTTTATCAAAGCGATAAATGAGCTAGGTTCAGGAATAACTGAATACAAAATTTCCACTGCAGTATCTTAATTGTGGCTAATATAGCTCTTTTACTCATTTACATTTTGTCATAAATATCATGATTTTTAAAGATTTTCCTTCTGAAAAAAGTATAAAACTTATTTCTTAAAATATTCTTGAAAAGGTTTTATAAATACAATTTTTGTTTGGTTTTATTTGTAATATATTTAGAACAGTCTATGGGAAAAAGTAAAATTATCTAGGAATATCTATGTGTGAATTTTATTTTTATTTTTTATTAATTTTTTTAAAAATTGGAGTATAATTGCTTTACAATGTTGTGTTAGTTTCTGCTGTACAATGAAGTGAGTCATCTATATGTATACATATATCCCCTCCCTCTTGGACCTTCCTCCCACCCCCCACCCTGATCCCACCCACCTATGTCATCACAGAGCACCGAGCTGAGCTTCCTGTGCTTTATAGCATGTTCCCACTAGCTATCTATTTTACGCATGGTAGTGTATACATGTCATTCCTAATCTCTCAATTCATCCCACCCTCTCCTTCACCAACTCGTGTCCACGTGTCTGTTCTCTACATCTGCGTCTCTATTCCTGCCCTGCAAATAGGTTCATCTGTACCATTTTTCTAGATTCCACATATATGCGTTAATATACAATATTTGTTTTTCTTTTTCTGGTTTATTTCACCCTGTATGACAGACTCTAGGTCCATCCACTATGTGCGAATTTGAAAACTTCCCATTTCATTAATTTTAACATTCTTGTAACTACTAGCTTTTGACCCTCTGTTTTGTGTCAGGCACTATCCTAGCAACTGAGGATAAAAGAGATACTTTTCCTAAAGATCCTAGAGTCTATGAAAAGATAGAGGATATGTAAAATAAATAAGTAAAATATAGAGCAGAGTTTCTCAACTTTGACATTTTTAATATTTTGGGCCAGAGGACTGTTTGTTGTCTGGGGGCCTTTCCTGTGTACTACAGGATTTTTAGCAGCACCCCTAGCTTTACCCACTAGATGCCATGATCTTCCACACTTATGAAAACCAAAAATGTTGCCACATATTACCAAATGTGCCCTAGGGGACAAAATTTCTCCTACCGAAAATCGTATAGAGCTATATGGAGTATAGTTTAATACACTGCTTCTTGAAATTAAGATAATGGGCTTCAGATTATCCTCTCTGTAATTAAGACCGGAGTTCTGCTAAAATATTAATATTGTTCACATCAGAGGAATGGCATAAAAATAAACAAATAAAATATATTTAAATATGTAAATGTATATATTTATGAAACTTAAAATATAGAAAGGACCTTATTAATTCCTAGAGGCTATATTAATAATTAAAGCTCTTGCATTTATTGTCTCTTCTTTTTTACCATCTCTAAAATATATAATATTTTTGTTATCACTGTGCAAACATTTAAATAATTATTCCTTTCACACTACATTTCAATCACCTGAATATGAAGTATCTAATGAAATACTGACTGATAATAGTCATGATACCAGGAATTGAAATGGCCAAGTTACCAAGTAATAAAGCAAGGTAGGTAATAAATTGGTTATTTTCTAATAGATTTTCCTCACTCTGCTTTTCACAATATGTCAGAGTTTTACGTTTTATTCAGTGCTGCTAAGGTGTTTGGGTCTGTTTTTAATGAGCAATGCATAATAGTTTCCATCTAGGTACAATCTCAAAACTACCCACCTTCAAAAGTATGATTTAAGAAACGACATATGAGAGAAAGCCTATTCCACTCAATTCTCCAAAATTAACACTGCAATCCACATTAGCAGGAAATGTATATGTGGACCTTTTAACATTCTATTTTTGCTCTGTCACCACAATCCCTGCAACACACACAAAATGAGTCAATGTTATTGAATTGCACACTGGTGCATATGCCCCTTTTAAAAAGTGCTGTAGGAAACATACGAGCAAAATTCTTGTTTGGTCCACTGTAAGAAATATTGTTGAGGATGATGTTAATTATATTATGTAGTTTGATTTTTATGATTTCTCAAAGGTAAAAAAAATTCTAATATTAAGTCTGTAAAATAACTGGCCTTTTGATATCATAGGCATTAGCTACTTTGCAATTAACCTGAATTCTTTTCACTGATGGGATTCATGGAATAATAAAAACAAAATTGGTGTCCTAACCATCTCATGTAATAGGTTTGCTAATGACATGATATGGCCCTACCTTACTATTACTTATCTTTGTTATTTCAACAATGTTATATTATATCCTATGTGTCTCTCTCTATATTCACCCTATGTCTTTCTGAACCGAGAATACATACAAATAAACTGTCTGTTCTAAAAACCTAAGATATAAATATGTGTTAATTTATATAAATGAGAAAATATGTTTTGCTCCACACATAAGGTTTAATTAAATATTCATCTATCATTTCAAATTTAAACTTTACTTAAGAATCTTTGACCCAAACAACATAAACAAAAAGAATAACAGTAAAAACAACAATAAAACCATTTCTTGAATTTCTACAGCATCCTACGTCTCAACTTAGCAACTCGCTAGTAGATCAATAGAACTCAGAACATTGTCAAAGCCACATCCTTGTCACATTCATCTTCAGTTTGTTCCAGCATCCAGTTCAATTTTTGCCTTTAGATTCCACCCTGCATACTGCTGCCTGATACTTCTTTTTTAAATGACTTTTAAAAAAATATTATAAAAGCAAATAATATTTGAACCAGAAAATCTAAAAAGTATAGATAAATTTCTTACATGTGCATTAGTATCTCCAAACTCTCTTTTATGAAACTTTGTGCTATGACTAGATAGGAACACATTTTTCATAGAAATTATAGAAGCAATAAAGGCAATCCTTTGTAATTTCCCCCCACATTCCCCATCCTTTTTTACATTAAACACCCTCCCTCATTTCTTTTTAATGACTACAAATTAGTCTACCTAATGCACTTACCATAATATGTTTAATAACTCTCTCATTATTAGGTGATTTAAATGATTCAGCAATATAAGCAATGCTTTGACTATATCTAACAATTTAAATCTGAACAGATGATGTCCAAAGTTTAAGTTCTTGAAGTGAAATTGTTGAGGCAAAAAACAAACCAAATACCAAAATTCTGACAGAAGATGTCAAATTGCTTTAAAAGCTGAAATCATTTTTTTATTACTTTTACACCATATTATTCTTGTTACTCTAACATATTTATCATATTGCCACCGGCTTAAGAATCACTGTGACTGATTATATGATATCAAGTCTAGACTCCTTAACTTGCCATTAGAAAATGTTTTGTGCAGACTTACGTGTACAGATTCATCATTTTATCCTAAATGATGTTTAAAACAAGAAAGCTAGCTTTTATAAACATTTTTTACCTTTTATTTTGTTTTCTGCCTGTATTCATTCACATTGTCACTTCGATTGTGCCTCCATACACTGTCAAATAAAATTCTGTATTTATATTAATCTTTATCGTGACTATAACCCCAAACCAATTTAAAATGGAAAACAACTCAAATCTTATAAAGGGAAAGGGCATGACCTCCAATTTTATACACTCTATGGTAATTATGAAATAAACCTAGAAAAGCTATATTATTAATGATGATAGTAAGAATTATAATAGACATTTTATTTAGTGGGTGCTTAAATGGTAGGTATTATGCAAAGTGCCTAAGGTCAACTCAGAACTTCTCTGTGAAAGGCATTCATTGATTGACTGATTCACAGATTGCTATTTACTCAACAATGTGTATTCAATATTTCTTATATGCAAGGCTACGTTCTAGGTCTGGGCTGCAGTATTGAATAAAACAAAGTACTTCAGACATAGATTTTACATTCGAGAGAAAATTTAGTTTATTATCTACACATTACAGGCAAAGAAATGAAGGCTTAGAGTGTTTTGATAACTAGAACATTTCACACTGAAGCTATACTGCACTCTGTATGTTCATTCTAAATGTTAACCCCATCACATGTCTATTGTCAGTAGTTTGAACATCTGAATATCAGCTTCATTCACGTATCCACCTCAAGATTACTATTACAAAAATATTCTTAGTTAGTTCTCCTTTTGGAGAATAATCACTTATCAAAATGATACGAAGATAGCTAGCTAGTTACCTATCTGACTCTATCTACCCAACTATAAATATACATATATAGCCCTATTGTGTGTATAATACAGATATGAACCATTTCATTTAGTCATTAATATATAATATATGCACATTTGCTGATTTTTATCTCAGCATTACTGCAAACCACCCAACATGTAATCATCGTATAGTAAAGATGAAAAAGCTCAAATAAAATTTTTGAGTTTATTTTTGAGAAATAATTGATAAGTTGGTTTTAAAATACCATCTCTTATTTCAATTTTTTCTATTAATAATTTCAAATGACAGACTTAAAGTTTTGAAATCCATTTCTAGAAAGAGAAGAAAACATTTTGTTTTAAATTCTTTTTCAGTATATTTAAAAACAGGCAGCATCCACTAGACTAGTAGCACCACTAGAATCACAAGGCAGGAACCATGTCTATATATTCTTTTCTAACTCCACAGTTTCTAGCAGAGTATCTGACTAGAAGAAGCATTTTAAGGCTACTTTCTGGGAAATCAAATCTTATTTATATTTTGCTCTGTGTTACTTGTCTGCTCATCTGATACAAGAAGTGGAAACCAGAAGAAGTAGTGATAAGATAGGTTCAAAATAAATATTTAAGTTTCAGTTTACCAGGCCAAAAACAAACATTTGGGCAGTGATTTTTAAACTGATTAGCTCCAAACAATGAAAGGAAAGACCAAAGAAACTTTCTCATTAACACTAATAGGAAAAAAAAAAAAAGATACAAATGTTACCTGGGCAACTGCTTTAAACTCAACAGGAGACCTTGTTGAACTAAGATTCTAGAGAAAAATACTATATTTAGAGAGGGCATCTGTATGTGGTATTATCATTCAATGCAACTCATTTCAATGCAGAATTATTTCCTCAGCACAAAATCTATTTAAATTAATTCAGAAATGTTAGAAATAGATTTATTTTCAAAAATACTACAAAAAGTGAAAATATGTTCTGTGTTGTTAAGAGAATTTATTAAACCTAGAGGGTAAAGAGACACTAAATAATTTAGGCTGGCACATATTTTTGTCATAGCCCCCAGCATAATAAAAATACATTTATTAGTCCTACAAACATGCTACTTTTATCTGTAAAGGAGTTTTATAACTGTAGTCATAGTCACACAATAGTTAAAAGTATCTAATTTGCAAACATCTACCAAGTGTTATATTTTAATACTGTTATCAAAATGTCATTATGTAAAATATATGTATAAGAAGAAAATATTGTATTGAGAGGGAGGTAAATTAATGATTCAATTTGAATGTGCTACTGTATTTGATCATCTTTGTTATTCACCATTTTAGCAAAGAACTATTCTGTAAATTAATCTATTGATTTGTACAAAAGAAAAATCAAGAGATTCAATTATACATATACACGTATCTATTCTTTTTCAAGTTCTTTTCCCAATTAGGTTGTTACGGAATATTAAGCAGAGTTCCATGCGCTATACAGTAGGTCCTTTTTGTTTATCCATTTTGTATATAGCAGTGTGTATATGTCAATCCCAAACTCCCTAACTATCCCTCCCTCCCACCATTCCCCCTGGTAATATGTTCTCTAAGTCTGTGAGTCTGTTTCTATTTTGTAAATAAGTTCATTTGTATCATTTTTTGTTGTTGCTGTACACCTGAAACTAACACAGCATTTAATCAACTGTACTCCAATATAAAATAAAAAGTTAAAAAAAAAAGGAAAATCAAGAGAGGTTTATAATACCATTTAAACAGTTTCTTGTATGTAAAATACACATATAGATTACATTAGAGATATAATTTGAAGCTATATTAAAATACATAGAAAGCAAATTATGTTACTATGATTATTATTTAGTGTAAAAACAGTTTCAAATACCCATTGATGCCATTTGAGATAATTAACTTATATGTTGTTTGTAAAATGAATCACTGTTTATTATAAAAAAAGTTGTTATAAACTATAGAGAAGCATAAACTAATAAGTTAATATTACTCATAATCACTTTACCCAGAAATTTATTTTTTAACATGCAAAGAAATTTTGATTTTTCTACTTTTGTTTCTATAATATAGGTAAGTTAAATTTTATTATATGTAATACATGCAAACATCATCTATATTTTTAAAGTATTAAAATTTCCGTATTTCCCAATATATATATTTTTTAAAGAAATAATATTCATACAAAAGAGTCCTCTTTGTTCCGGTCATTATCCCATTTCTTCTCTTTCCAACCTAACATTTAGCAGCATTTTAAATTTAACATATATGCCTTCCTAACATTGTTGTTATGTATTTACTATCCATGTATAGTGTAAAAATATACTGTATTATCTTCTTAAAATTTCCCTTAGTGTTATCATCTGAATATATATTTTGTACTTTGCCTTTTGTATTCATTTTTTAAAAATATCAACCCAGGTTCATATAGACTTAGTCATTACTTTTTACTGTTATATAGAACACACACACACACACACACATACACACACACACACACACCACCCCACTAAACCTATTTCCATTGTTCTGCTGGTATAAATACAAGATGCTTCCAATCCTCCATTACGACCTCGCCAATTTTGCATGTTTTCTTGTGTAAGTGTGAAAATTTTTCTTTGGATTTCATGCCTAATGCAGAATTCCCATGTCTTAGGATATGTATGTCTTTAATTTTGTTAATTATTGCTGAAGACCTTTCCAAAGTGCTCTAACAATTTGCATCTCATCAGCAAAAATGCAAGTATACTATTTTGCATCTCCTCTTATTTTGCCCATAGCATATGCTAAGAAAATGTTTAAAAACATCTTGTATAATTTTGTTAAATTCGAAAAGGTATTTTATTATTCTTTTAGTTTATATACTCTAGATTATTGGTAGAAGGAAACATCATCTCACATATTTATTAGCCATTCAAATCACACATTTTGTGAACTGACTGCATGTAAGTTTTTCATTTTTCTATTGAATTGTTTTTAATGAATTTTAGACATTCTTTATACATTATTGATACTAAAATCTTTCAGTTTCTTTCATTTTACTTTTTTAACTTTATCTTTTGTCAAAATGAAATGTTAACATTAGCAATTTTATTAATTCCCTTTTTTATTTTTGAATTGAGTGTCTTATTGAAGAAGTTCATTTTTACTTAACATATACATTTCTCTCTGTATTTTTAACAATGTTAAAGTTTTATTTTATTTTTCTGTCTTTAGTATTTGAGAAATATATTATGTACAGTGTGAGGTCAAGAACTAAGAAAAATATTTATGTACAGTGAGAGGTGAAGAGCTAATTTCATACTTTTCCTTTTGCATGTGATGAATTAATTGCTCCCAAAGGAAGTTATTATATAATAAAGGTTTTGGGACTAATTTATAAAGCTAATTCTGTCACAAATATTCACACATATGTGGTTCTTTTCTGTCAATTTTTTTATATCTATGTCGATATCATACTGTTTTAATTAATATTGCAGTATTACCCAGGATTTGATCAAGCCAACAGAAACCATGCCAAATGGGAATTATTTGTAAAGGTGGCAGAACTGAAAGGGAATGGAGAGGCAACCCAGAGTTTGGCAACAGCAGAAAGGCATTACAATCCCCAAGAATGGAAGGAACCATGGAAGAGTTGGTATTTGCAAGGTCCTGTGGTTAAGATGGTAGGAACAATTTGGCCTGGATGTAGCTAGAACCTTGGGGAAGATGCAGTCACTGCCAGTGATGCTGCCTGGAAGTAGAGAGAAAGGAGCAGAAATAATCCATCTTCTACCTGACTCCCACTCTTTAGTCTTCTGTAGTACCATCCATCCTGAAGCCAGCCTGAAGCCAGTAGGTAAGGTGGCCTGGGAAATAGGGTTTAATTTATCAGTGCAAATAAATGGTGGGCAAAATAAATTCCAATATAAAATAAATCCTCATATAAGATAATGTTAAACCATCACCCTTTCTTAGTCTTTCTTATACAAATTGCCTTTGCTTTTAAATTTACCTCGATTCCTTTATGTGAAATTTAGAAGTCAATTGTCAAGTTCACTAAGTACATTTTAAAAAAGCAAAGAATAATTTTGTATTATAATTTAATTAATACATAAGTGAATTTGGAAAAATCTTGCCATATTTATAAGGGGGTGGTATGGCATACTACTAAGATCAAGAATACTAGCAAACGTTTATGCAAATTCTACCACTTACTAGCTGTGTAAATGACATATCTCTGCATCAGTTTTCTCACTTTTAAACCGAGTATAATGGTAGTACATAATGTAAGCTTGTTGTTTTTTTTTTAATAAAAATGTGTAAAGCACTTAGAACAAGGCCTGGTATACGGTGAGCATTCAATAATGCTGTCATTGTTGCTGTTGTGTTATTACTATTATCATTAAGGATTTTTTTTTTTTTGGTTTTCTGGTTCATTATGATGACATCACTATTTAATTCTTTATAATTAAACAATATTTTTATAGAAGACTTGTATATCTTGAAAATTATTTTTATCCTAACTCTATTTTGAATTCTTGGTAAATTTCATATTATTCACTCCCAATTTACTAATTTTTGAACACTGTCCAGCCTATACATTTTGTATATTCTAATTTTTACAAATTTCAGTATCTATGGTTTTCCATTCCATGTTTAATAGATTGCTCTTTTCCTTATTATATGTATTTTAAGGTTTATTTTGGTTTCTTACCTATGGTTCCTTTTTTAGAGATTAGATATGAACATGTGAGTGTTCATGTCATCAAACTGTTATTGTTATTTATATTTTACTGGGAGTAAACTTGTGGTGCAATGCATGTGAGTGTGAGTGTGTGTGTGTGTGTGTGTGTGTGTGTGTGTGTGGGCTGTCTTCTTTAGTATCAGTATTCCTTTTCTATCTTTTTATTTTGTAGGTTCATTTTGAGTGGGAGTTTGTGTGTTCTTTCTTCTTTAACTGTACTTTGTTGTTTTCAAGTTACTTTCTCCAAGCCCCTCCACATCATGACTTTTATTGGCAGTAGTGCCTCCCATTCTGTAGAAATACAGAGACATCAAAGATCCGGCCACTGAGCCAGTAGGCTCACTCACGGTACAGATTATGATTAGTTTACTGTGTCTGTTTCTTTCTGCTTCTCTTAATAATCAGACTGAGGAAAAAAAAGAGCACAGGCATAACTCAGACATTTTTCCCCCTTAGCCTCATTTTATGGTTGAGGAAACTCTAACTCACACCTTAATCATATAATAGGATGAAATCCAGACACTTGTTTCACATAAATTCCTTGTTTAGACGTTCTGACAAAATTAAAAAAAATAAAATGATAAAGAAATACTATACTAAGAAAAGCAGGCAACATAATGGAAAAAAAAGTGATAAATTTACTCCTGGTGAAATAAATTAATACTGCAATCTGTTGGAGCATTACTAGTCATAACTTTCCCTCATGATAAAAGCTTCTAGATTCCCCTGCCTGCTTTTGTGTGAGGAGTTCAATATACTTGTGACTTCACTTCTAATTAATATTTTAGCTTTCTGTTATGCATCTAGAGATAGTTATAATTTTTAGTGTACTATGTTCTTTCAATTATCTCTATTCTAATTTTATTTATCATAATCTTGTGTTTAGAATGGAGAGGTTTCCTTAAATATGAAATTATAAAGCCATTTGGTCACAAAGCCCATGTGTCCATTGCATACACAGTTTCTAATGCTCACAGCAACACTGCAAGTGTTGGGCTGCACCCCGGAGGCCTACAAGGCCTGCACTTGCCCAACTTTTAGACCGAAGAAAGAGCCCAGAGTCAGTAACAGAGACATCGGTGGTTTAGTGGATGGGGGAGCTTACATGTCTGAGGCAAGGTCCTGGAGCAACGCTCCACCACGTGTGGTGGACGGTGGGCAGGACATGTTGGCAGGCTTCGCTCCTGAGGGGAAAGGGAGCTTGCCAGTCATAGGGGGAATTACATCAGTTTGGCTCATTAGTTACCAGGGAAATCAGCCGGGGGCATACCCCTCACCACCCCTTAGAACAGCTATCACTAGCTAGGGCCTGGGGCAAGTACGTAGGAAGGTCAGTCAAGTGAGTAGGGTATAAGTGAAGCAGGCACTGGTCGGGCAGGGGATGGACAGAGAGCAAGAGAACTGCCATCTTGAGTGGCCTGACCACATAGCATAGCAAGGTAGGTGTGAAATCATGAAGCAGGTGCCTAATATAGGGTTTGAAGGTTGTTTTGTTTGATTCCAAAACTCATGCTCCTTCCATTTTATCTCCGATTGTAGGGACAAGGAGATTTATTTTCATCTCCTCTTTGTATTTTGTGCAGTTGGTAAAGCACAGTGAATGTGGGACATGGAGGGGAAGGAATCAGATAAATCTGAGCTCAAATACAAAGGATACAAGTAGAAACTGTGTGGAACCTAAGTGATGGCTTCTTGTCAGAAAGAAACTCTCACCACTATCAGTGCTTTTGAATAGGATCGTGGATATGCAGTGTGAGAATCACTTTCTACTACAGGTTGAAAGCATCTCAAAGCCTGTCCCTGAGGCAAACCACATATTCTAGTGCCTGAAGGGCCTGTTTAATGTATGGTAGAGATAACTGCAGTTTCTTTGAACATTAGTGCCATCAATATGGATAGCACATGTTCACTGACATGGGATTACACAACACAGAAGCTTGATTTCTCTAGCAAATAAATAAATAATACAGAACTTGAACCTGAGGCTCCAGAAACAATTCTAAATAACTTATATTATAAATACGAGCAACATTATTAAAGTTTTTGAACTTATTCAGATTCTCTTGCTCATTAATATAGACAGTGTGAGTAACAGAGCCAGGATCTGGACAGAAGGATGTCTTGTGCTAAATGCTGTTGTGTTTTCCATTTGTAGCATGCTGCTGTAAGTAGTAAGAACTTTTAAATGACACAGAATATTCAAAATTCATTGAAGCTATAGAGGGACTATCCCCATCCAACAAACCAAGTGCCAACTCTGCCTAAAGGAAACAGTTAAACTCTAGCATGTTTCTCAATGAATCAGCAGCTGTCTTTAGCTCTCATTAACTGCCTCAGGGACAAGCTAAATTAAACAAAGTAAAAATTAAAAATAAAATCATTGCTGAAAACTTTATAAGTAGTTAGACTGAAGACTGTACTTAGTACTATTCTTAGATCACTGACGTCATATATTTTTTTTACCCTGAAAGTCTTGGTTGGATATCCAAGTCCAGAAGCCACCTGGTAAGGTGAGTGTTCTTTTACTCCTACTTGTACGATGTCTGCATCTGTCTGCTGATACTTCTCAAATCTTGCTGCTTATTTGACTAACGTTTTTGCTTTAGGCTCAAGAACAGTCTTGGTCCTTGAAAATCACTGCTTCATCTACTTCTTTGCAGAGACCACGGCCCAAAGTGAATCCTTCCAACTTCCTCACCTCTTTCCTGGCCATCTGCAGCTGTAGTAAGCATTCCGAACCAGGAGTAAAGGAACTCTAAAAGATTTAGCAGCTTGTTTTTGATTTCTGGTCCATATAATTTCCAAATACTCATGCTGCTTTCATGGAGATCCAAATAATATCATTATGAAAAAAAATAAATAAATAAACTTTCTTTACTAGGATAAAAAGACTGTATTAAAAAAAAACTATGAAAAAAGAAAATAATAAATCTATCTTCTTATTAGCCTTAATCTTTGGGAGATATTTGTGGTAGCCATTGACTAGCTCTCAATATGTGCTATGTAATATGTTAATAATAGTAATAAATACAAGTAAAAAAATTTCTGCCAACAAAGAATTAATATTTCAGTGGTAACAGATGTAAAATAAATGCAATAGTATATGAAAAGCAAAACATTAAAAATGTGTACAAGGATGAGTTAGCATAAATAAGAAAGCAATTCACTTTTTAGAGTTTATTTGGGAGAATTACTTGAAGAATGGTGATTTCTGAACTTACTCAAACAAGAATACAGTTCCATTGGAAAAATGGGAATGAGAAAGTATGTTCTAGTATAAATGAAATCATAGAAAAGAATGAGCATGATTTCAAGATATTAGAAGTTCAGGTCTAAACAGTAAAGAATTCGCTCATTTTATACCATTAGGCATGATATAAAGACTAAAGTTAAATAACTCTTCAAAGTTCTACACTTATTCTTTCCTCCTGTATGTGCATGCAGTTTTAACAACTAAGTTGATGAGTATTTTCAAAACTCACTAAATTTCTATTTTGTTTGGAGGCTATTATATATAATATATATATATATGCACATATACATACATGCATATTTGTGTGTATCGTATGTATACACATACACACATATATACATATAAGTATATACAATATATGCATGTATATATGTGTATATATATAAATACACATGCATACATATTTAAATTCAGTGATTACAATCTGACTTTACTATTTTAAAAATTTTGTTTCTCAAATTATTGATGAAAACTTTAATAGTCTTAATAATAGAAAAATAAATCCTATTAAAACCGTTTTAGTTTCTTTAACCTATTTCAACTCATTTCAAGTGAGCAGCAGACTAAAATGAAACCTTCTGTGGACTGAATTCTAAACAGACTCATGCCTGTATTTAAAAGTTGAGGTGGTGATTTCAAATTCTGTACTCTTTCCATAATAAATGGACACATAGGAGTATCAGTTAAGTTGATCTTGGGTCACTCTAGTTCCCAGGAAAAATAGTGTCATTTTTTTTTCCTGACAACATCCTAACACATTAAAATACAATTAAAGAAAAGAAGAGGTAAAATCATTTCTTTCATACAAATATAAAATGAATATATTTTAAAGATATTATTTATGTAATTAACTAACGACAGCTCCAGTAAGATATTAAAGTTTGTTTAAAAGACAATTCAGTATGGCAGGAACCATTTACATTACCTCAATAAGAAAACATGGGCCACCAATTTCTCCATAAGTTAAATTCTATCTCTACATAGTTCCAAAATAGACTAAATCTATGAAATGAAAAGACCCCTACAGAATAAGACACCCCTTAAGGGTCTACTAGACACTGTACTCGTTTCACAGAAACAATTCCAAGTAATCTTTTTGCCTATTTTATTCTTTTATAATATTTAAAAAAATATGCTTTCATATTTTTGGGACAATAATATTTAAATCTTATTTAAATGACAACATCTCCCAACAGGACAAAATAGCTTGTATTACTTTCCCAGAGGGTTCTTTTTACACACAAGGCAAAGGGAAATCTCACTGTTGTGGCCTCTGCCGTTGCGGAACACAGGCTCCGGATGTGCAGGCTCAGCGGCCATGGCTCACTGGGCCAGCCGCTCCACGGCATGTGGGATCCTCCTGGACAGGGGCACGAACCCGTGTCCCCTACATCGGCAGGCGGACTCTCAACCACTGCGCCACCAGGGAAGGCCCATACTATACTTTTTAATACTTCAGTTAGTTATTTAAAGCAACTTCCTCCTAAATCTCAAAGCAACGCCTCTACCTACATCTTTGTAATAAAAAGTTATTCATATGGGCATACCTGAGAACATTGGAAAAAATATTCTTTAATTGCAGTGACAATATAAATTGAGCCCCATTATCCAAGAGGAAGCATATACAATAATTTCTACTGAAGAGCATATTCTCACTCTCAAGATGTCTTTTTTTCCCATGGCATTCTGGTATTATCATTAATATACTAACTTATTTAACACTCTGAGGATTCTAAAAAGGATTCTGAATTTTATTTTTCTAGAATTGTCATTCCCTATAATTTATTTTATACTTTCATTGTTTTGGTCTCAGTTTTTCATTGAAAATGTTCTTTAAATATCAAGTGAACCTATGCTGCTCACTTATAGTTAAGTGTAGGACACACACAAAAAAGCTAACTAGAAACTATGTATAAGAAGGAAGAAGCTTGTTAACTGATGAATCTCAATATAATGACTCATTTACTCTAAGAGTTTAGGGGGGAAATTACAACTCTCAGAAATACTAGATTTCTGTGCCTCTAAATTTCTCTAGAAAGAATAATCAGATTTCCAACTTAAAAGACATAAATATTTATCTCAGATTTCAACAGGGAAAGGAGGGTTCACCATGTAGGTATTACTTAAATTCATTATTTTGATTTGAGTAGTCCAGACTTCCTCTAGGTTATATACCTTTAGTCTTCAGAATCCCTCAATGGCTTCCTTTCTAGTTAATTCTAACTACTTCCAGTTTTCATTTGCTTATGAGAAGTGCCTTCTCCCTGACTGTCTGGCATGGTAAAGAGGACGGTTGGAACAAATTTCCAACTGACACATTTTAATGAGGAATGTCACCTGAGCATGAACATATTTTACCTCACTGACAGTAGTGTAGAGAATAGTTAGGATGGAGATAACCTGGAGAAAGGGAGTGTTTAGCATGTGATTGTCATGGCCCAGTTGGCAAGTGATAAAGGCCTGCAATTAAGGTAGAGGCAGTGAGAATGAAGATAATTTCCTTCCATTCTTTTTCATGTGGATGTTGAATTAATTGGGTCCATGTAAAAGCCGATTGTTATTAGGTTTCTAATACATAAAGTAAAATATTCCATCGTGAGGAGTGTAAGGACAACGTATAACTAAACTCTAAATTCCTATTACCTAAAACTTTCCACTGTGTTTGTTCTACACAACAGCTGTTCGCCCTCTGGATTTATCCGTTTAAATAAACAATTTGATAGCATGCACACTGTGTTTTTGATTATGTAGTTAGTACAACAGCATTCAATTCCAAAAGAGCCCAGAGTACTTAGAAAAAAAAATTCTCAGATTTATCCTGTACTTTATTTTATACATATTCATTAGGACAGATGACATTTTAGCAAAGCTTCAGCTAGGGATTTCAAACTGGATTTTAATGAATACAAATTGAAACAAACATGGCATCTTACAGTTAATTTTCTTTAGTAAAAAAGTAAAACTATAGAGCAATAAAGTGAGATTTCTAAAAATTAGGTTTTTTAGTCATTTAATGTAAACAACAAGCCATAACTCTTTCTAGTTCAGCAAGATGAATAAAAAAAGTACTAAACACTGTAGGTATTATTTAGCAGAAAACTGCTAATTTCATGGGCAATTATAACACATGTAGGTAATGCTCTCTAATCTCACTGTAATTATATTTCATGCTTCACAGAAAAATGTAATCACTACAGATGTAGAAGAAAGACTATTTATCACCTCAGAAAGCAGGTGGGCGCAACCTAGGTATCACAGTAGATGTGTTTATCTTTGTGCAAGACCTTTGAAGGTCAAAAATTTCAAGGCTGTGGTGAAAGAATCACTTATTTAATATATTATTGTGAGCAGAAGATATTGCCAGCTTAAATTGCTACTAAATATAGTGTTTTCACCAAAATTAATTAAGTTTAAAAGTATTGTCATTGCCTGTAAATATGTCTTTTTTTTTTTTTTTTTTAATTTGTTGGTTTTCTCCCAACTGTGATTAGGTAGAATTCTTGATACACCTATTCACTAAAAAATGTAGATTCGCCTAAGGAGAGACAGATGTTTCCTCATTTTATTTTAACGTTTATATTATTAAGATAACAGACAAATAAAAAAGAATAATAAATATAGTATTTTGTACAAAACTATTATTGTATGATATTAGTTTTAACTTTTGAGGTGAGAGACAACTTAGTAACTGAAACATGTCTAGGATCTTAAGTCATATTGTCCTGATTTCTGATTTTCCAAATTTTACAGTTTATTAAAGAAGTGCATGGTAAAATGTTATGATAACCTCTACTGACAATGGGTAAAATGAAAAGCTCAAGGACTTTGAAGGCAAGCAAATATATTCTGAGTAACTGTGAATTTTAGATAAATCCACTCTAAGACTTGTATTTGATAATGGTTTCCAGGAGACAGTGCTAGTATTCCCTTTGTTGTGTGGAATTAAATAATGAAATAGATTATTAAGTAATTTTAATAATCTATTTTATTTCAACTTATTAAAATTATAATGTACAATGTATAATAAATATAAAATATATTAAAATAAAATACTAATTTATTAAAATAGATTAACATTTATTTAATAACTCAGTATCTGTTACATAATAAGTCAGTGTTTAACTCCTATCTATCACCTTTTCTCCCTGATCTTATATAATCATTTGACTTACAGTTTTTAGTCTGTTTTAGTTTTCACTCATTAGTTAGGTAGGCTTTTTTTTTAATTGCACAATATACCAGGCATATTTAATAACAATCAATGTAAAAGCTTATTATTGATTATTGATCGTGAAATCATTGTAACTTCACTTCCTGTAACATTAAAAAAGAAAAAATTACAGTAACAGAAGGGTAAAATGGAAGGGCAAGAAGAACTGTGTAACATATTGTTTATTAATTGTCTCCTAGGCAGTTGCAAAGAAAATGATCTGACAGAGTGCCATACCATCTACTGTATTCTATATACCTAACTACTTCAGACTCTGCAAAGAGCACTGGATAAAGAGAAGTTTAGAAAGAGTGAACAAGACAATCTGAAGACTATGACATTAACATGACAGAGAAAAAAAGCCATAGTAAGGTGAAAAAGATAGGAATCTAAATGCACATACCTCAGTGCTGACCTTTCTTTAAAATATGGGAAAATGTGACTTAATTTTGTTTCTCTGGAAGGTTTACCAGTAATTATATTTTCAAGAATATAAATGATTAAAAAGTATTCAAGAAATAGAAAAGTCAATCCTCAAATTCAGAAGGAATTTCGAAGAACCTCAAATCATCAAAATGATCTTGAAAAAGCAGAGCAAAATCAGATGAGTCACACTTCCTGTTTTCAAAACTAACTACAAAACTATAGTTATCAAAACAGAATGATACTGGCATAAAGATAGATACACAGGCCACTGGAATTGAACTAAGATCCACAAATAAATTTAGACATGTATGGCCAGTTGATTGTACACAGGAGACACAAGTCCATTCAAGAAAAGTCTCTGCAACAAATAGTGCTGGGACAACTGGATTCTCAAAGGCAAAAGAATGAAGTTAAACCTCTAATTCATACCATATATGAAAATTAACTCAAAATAGATCAAAGAGCTAATTATAAGAGCTAAAATAATAAACTTTTAGAAGAACACATAGGTATAAGTTCATGATCTTAGAACTTTTAAACATTAAAAACTTGTGAATCAAAGAAAATTATTAGGAGAGTAAAAAGTGAATCTACAGAATGAAGAAAGTATTTACAAAACATATATTTGACAAGGGTTTAATATATCAAATATGTAAAGAATTCCTACAACTCAACAACAAAAAAATCCAATTTAAAAAGTGGGCAAAGGACTTGAGTTGATATTTCTCCAAAGGAGATACACAAATGGCTAATGAGCACATGAAAAGATGCATAACATCATCAATCAGTAGGGAACAGAAATCAATACCACAATCATACTTATTAGGATGGCTATAATAAATAATATTTTAACTAGAAAAAAACCACAAATAACAAAAATGTGGGAAACATGGAATCCTTATGCATCACTGATGTAATGTAAAATTGTGCACCCCCGTGGAACACAGTTGGATGGTTCCTCAAAAAGTTAAACATAGAATTACCACATGACCAACAATTCCACTTCTAAGTACAGTTGACCCTTGAATAACTCAGGATTTAGGGGCACTGACCCCTCACACAGTCAAAAATCCAGGTATAACTTTATAATCCTTCGAACCCACAGTTGGATTCAACCAGCCAGATTGTGTAATACTATAGTAAGTACTTATTAAAAAAAATCCACATATAAGTGGACCTGCACATTTCAAACCTATGTTGTTCAAGAGTCAACTGTACATACCCAAAAGAAATAAAAAGAGGGACTCAGATATTTTTATAACAGTGTTTATTGTAGTATTATTTACAATAGTCAAAAGGTGGAAACGATCCAAGTGTCCATACAGAGGTATATGAATAAATGAAATGTGTGGTATATATTGGGTTGGCTAAAAGGTTCGTTCGTTTTTTTTTTCTGTAAGATGGCTCCAGCAGCACTTAGTTGTCTTTAACTTCATTTGAAACAATTTCGTTAGATTGTATTGACAGCTGTCACATCAGCATGCATTTAAAAAAAGACATCAAAACTGGTGAATTTTGTGTAGCTATTTTAATATTGAAGATGGAAGAAAAAAACTCAACATTTTCGGCATATTATACTTTATTTCAAGAAAGATAAAAATGCAACTGAAACGCAAAAAAAAGATTTGTGCAGTGTATGGAGAAGGTGCTGTGACTGATCGAACATGTCAAAAGTGGTTTGCAAAGTTTCGTGCTGGAGATTTCTCGCTGGACGATGCTCCACAGTTGGGTAGACCAGTTGAAGTTGGCAGCGATCAAATTGAAACAATGACTGAGAACAATCAATGTTATACCACGCAGGAGGTAGCTGACATACTCAAAATATCCAAATCAAGCACTGAAAGTCATTTGCACCAGCTTAGTTATGTTCATCACTTTGATGTTTGGGTTCCATGTAAGTTAAATGAAAAAAACCTTCTTGACTGTATTTCCGCATGCGATTCTCTACTGAAACGTAATGAAAACGTTCCATTTTTAAAACAAATTGTGACAGTAAATGAAAAGTGGATACTGTACAATAATGTGGAACAGAAGAGATTGTGGGGCAAGCGAAATGAACCACCACCAACCACACCAAAGGCCTGTCTTCATCCAAAGCAGGTGATGTTGTGTATATGGTGGGATTGGAAGGGAGTCCTCTATTATGAGCTCCTTCTGGAAAACCAAATGATTAATTCCAACAAGTACTGCTCCCAATTAGACCAACTGAAAGCAGCACTCCATAAAAAGCGTCCGGAATTAGTCAACAGAAAATGCATAATCTTCAATCAGGATAACACGAGGCCACATGTTTCTTTGATGACCAGGCAAAAATTGTTACAGCTTCGCTGGGAAGTTCTGATTCATCCGCCATATTCACCATACATTGCACCTTCGGATTTCCATCTATTTTGGTCTTTATAAAATTCTCTTAATGGAAAAATTTCAATTCCCTGGAACACTGTAAAAGGCACCTGGAACAGTTCTTTGCTCAAAAAGATAAAAAGTTTTGGGAAGATGGAATTATGAAGCTGCCTGAAAAATGGCAGAAGGTAGTGAACGGAAGTGTGAATATGTTGTTCAATAAAGTCCTTGGTGAAAGTGAAAAATGTTTTTTATTTTTACTTAAAAAACCGAAGGCACTGTTTGGCCCACCCAATACATACAATGGAATAATATTCAGCTTCAGAAAGGAATGTATGATACTTCCTACAAAGGGGATAACCCTTGAAAATATTATGCTAAGTGGAATAATATATGAAAAATCTAGAATCGGCAAATTCATAGAGAAAGGCAGTTGTTTCAGGATTGGCATGGGCTGGGGTGAAGGGGTATGGGGATTTATTGCATAAGCGTTACAGAGCTTCTGTTTGGGGTGATAGAAATATTTTACATAGTAGTGATGGTTGCATGACATTGTGAATGTAATTAACACCACTGAATTGTACAAATTAAAATGGCAAATTTTATGTTATATATATTTATCATAATAAAATTTAAAAAAATAAAAAGTAGTTCAATTAAATACATGAGAAAGCTCTTTAGAGGTAAAACAAATCACATAAATTCATTGTTTCCGAAATGCTCTATAAAACAGGAGGAAAAAAATGCTCTTGAAAAAGGAACAGTACATATTCTCAGTAGCAAAAAATACAGTGGTTTATTATTTAGTTAACCATGGTCAATGGGCCCATATCCTTATACAGGTATCTCAAAAACAATTCCACTCAATTTTTTTCCTGGAAGTTTCCTTTAAAGACTAATATATTCCTAATAATCTGATTGTATATCTCTATACTTTCAAGTGATGTTTTGACAACTTGGAACTTATTAATGAGTTATGAGGCGTAGTACAAGCTACTGGGAAATCACTAAAAAGAAAAAAATCACATTCTTTAGAATATAATTATTTCTAAAATCCTGATATTATTAACTGATCCATCATATATCTTCTAATATAATAGAATACTATTCTACCTAATTACTGAAATATTTATTTTAGTTCATGCCACAGTCAGTGGTCAATAAACGTTTGTTGATAAAAGTAATTTAAAGATAAAATGGCCCCTATAACAGGATATAGTTTTGTTGTCCAAAAAGCATGTCACAGAGCAATGTGAATGCTGCGGAAAGTTTTTTATGGTGCATAATTAATGACAAAATTCTAGCCAATAGATTATTTGTTGAGACTTTACACTGAAACATAAACTACAAATATGTGTAAATCATGCCAAATGCATTAAATTGATGGAATGCATTAGATATGCCATGTCAACAGTGATGGACAGAACTCTTTTAAGACAGTAAAGAAAATGATGTTCATTAATACTTAACAGGAAAAAATGCCATTTCTAATACTCCCTCTCTTATCTTTAAAGTTATGGTTTTCCATTAATAAATACATACATATATACATAAATCAAGGACAGATGAGATAGATAGATAGATAGGTATTTAGATATAGTTATAGATAGACAGAAATACCTTTATGTCATCTTCTGCTCTGGTGGCAAAGAAGCTCTCAGGTTGAGATGGATAAGCCATACGTATAAAACAGGCTAGGCAGCTGAGCCATACCTTGAAGGACAGATGCTCTGAAAGGGCTCCTAGGTCTGCAGTGATGTAGTGACTGTTGACTGAGTGTATAGACACACACTCACAAACCTACATGTGAATGTGAGAGTGGATGTGAATTAGCTCATAGACTAATTTGGGACTGTTTTATCCTATAGCACAATCTAGCTTAAACTGAATGACATACATACAAAGAAATATTTTTTCTATTTCTGATTTTTTTTAATGATTCACGCATTTATCAAATTATGACTAAAATATCACTTATAGTCTCCTAGAGCCTGTTGTCTCATAGGTGCCAAATATGTGAATATTGGAAATGAAAGCAGGTATGGATGGTTTTTATCGAATCTACATATGTATTTAGTGGGTAATTTCAAACAACTCCCTAATATGTTTGGGTCATTTATATGCTTTTCTTCAGTGCAAACAGATACTGAACAGATTCTCTTACCAGATTTTCTTGTAGAAGCTAATACGCAGACACAAGGCTTGGATTTTTTTTTCTCTCATTTTCCTTTCTGGACATCACTCACAATCTGGGCATAAATTGTATTGCTCCTCTAAGCTTATAATTCCTCATTTTGAGATTCCAACCTCTTCTCAGATTTTATCTTAACCTTTTCTGTCCTTAATTTATTGCTAATTTCCCTATGCATATGCATGTAAAAAAGCATGTTTTATGTATATTTGTTAAAAGGTTTGGATTTTGTAAACCACCCTAAAGACCTTAAGGAGAAAAGCAAAACATAAAATATGTGTCAAAGCCAAAGTTATTGTTTGAACTTTTGCCTTCATGAAATGTCTATAAAACTTATGAAATTGATTAAGAAAAAACTTTGAATGCCTTTGGATAACTGTAAAAGAGATAGGAGAAATGTGGTTAAGAGCAGATGGAAGTAATCAGTCATTTGAAAACACAAGCATTTTAGTATTACATCTGCAAGCCATGTAAAAACTTCAAAATAAAGGATAATATAAAAAGTATTTTAAAGAGCAAACCATTTGTTTTTTATACACTTGATTACCAGAAAAATTAATCTAGAGAAATCTAGCAAATATTTGGATGGTTTATATTTGTCAATATTGTGGAATATATTAAAAACTCTATTTTAAGAGTTACATTTTTTTAATTATTGGAGTTTGAATGTCTCTAAGACTGCATTTTTAAAAAATAAGCAATCAACTAAACTTTTAAGAAATTGGTATCTGTTTGGCCTCATCCCAGGACACTCTGCACCATGGTTCTCAGTTAAGGGGCTGTTGACTGACATAGGGTCTGTTTACCAATTTCCTGGAATGCCACAGTATAAGATCTGGGATGTCATTCAATTTCCTGTAAGTTGTGCAGAGCAAAGAAAGCACAGTCTATCCCTGGGAGTAAAGGGAGAGCCATTTACGCTTAGTGCAGACCCTGTGCCTAGAGGCACATGTGGTTCCTCCCAGCTGCAAGCCAATCACTGAAAATCACACCCAGTCTTCAGCACATTCATCAGGCCGTGGGTACCACTCTAGAATGTTAATGAGTGTTAATGAGTCAATGCCAGTGGGGTCTGCCAGAGTGGGGAAAGCTTCTGCCATATTCAAGGCAGCCAGCAGCGCTTTCTAGGGAAGGTCTAGGAAGGAGACACCATTTCCTATGGATACCAGTGTTGTAGCAGCATATGTGTTCCTATGAAGCTCCTTAATCTAAATGTTGCTGTGGATTTTATTTTATTCTTAATTAAGACATACTGATGTAAAATATCCTGTAATTTATGTGTGTACAACATAGTGATTCACAATTTTTGAAGGTTATACTCTATTTATAGTTATTATAAAATACTGGCTAGATTCCTTGTGTTGTTCAATATATCCCTGTATCTTATTCATTTTATACATAATAGTTTGCACCTCTTAATTCCCTACCCCTGTCCTGACTTTCCTCCCTTCCCTCTCCCCACTGGTGACCACTGGTTTGTTCTCCATATTTGTGAGTCTGTTTCCTTTTTATTTATTCACTAGTTTGTTTTACTTTTAGGATTCCACCTATAAGTGATATCATAAAAAAAAGAATCAATCACAAAAAACTGATACTTTCTAATTACATCAAATTAGTTACTGTTAGTTTCTAATCACAACTAACTTTCCTTGGGGAAGAGTAAAAACAATCATGCAACAAGAGAATCTTACTTTGGAAGCATGTCTTTGCATGGCTAAAAACATTCTTGGTTATTTAGCAATAAGTCTTATGAATGAATCACAGAAAAAAAAGTGAATGAAAACAAAAAAGAAAATCTATATATTTTTCAATTTAGTCTTAAGTTCAGATTGAAGTCAGTACCACAAGTATTTTCACAGACAAAGCTATGAATAGCACGATTATAGCCAGAAAACCAGAAGACTATGAAAAGCATCCACCAGTTAAAATTAGGCACTCATCCCTCTACCCTCCTCTGCACTCATTCAGGAATATGGGCTCCCTGAAAAGGTTACAGGATGGATAACTCAATAGATACACTACTTGTTGCTGGTCAATGCATCCACCTCTGGTTGGATTTCCTACTAATGTCCACGCATCTAGTCTCATTTAATATGTCCTCTACATATGCTCTGCACATGCTCTGGAGTAAGATGTATCTCTTTTTTTGCCTATATATATTTTTTTCAGATTATCTTACATTATAGGTTATTATAAGATATTTAATATAGTTCCTTGTGCTGTACAGTAAATTCTTGTTGCTCATCTACTTTATGTACAATAGTTTGTTTCTGTTAACACTATACTCCTAATTTATCCCTTCCTCCTCTCTTTCACCTTTGGTAACCATAAATTTGTTTTCTATGTCTGTGAGTCTGTTTCTTTTTTGTATATAGATTCATTTGTATTATTTTTTAGATACCATTTAAAATTGTGTCAAAAAAAACCCCAAAATTAAAAGTAAACTTAACCAAGGAAGTGAAAGACCTATATGCTGGAAACTAGAAAACACTGATAAAGGAAACTGAAGATGATTCAAAGAAATGGAAAAATATCCCATGCTCCTGGATTGGAGGAACTAATGTTTTTAAAATGGCCATACTACCCAAATCAACCTCAGATTTAATGCAATCCCTATCAAAACACCTGTGACATTTTTCACTGAACTAAAACAAATAATGCTGAAATTTATATGTAACCACAAAACTCAGAATTGCCAAAGCAATCCTGAGGAAAAAGAACGAAGGTGGAGGCATAACCCTTCCAGACTTCAGACAATACTATAAAACTATGGTAATCAAAACAGCATGGTATGGGCACAAAAACAGACATACAGATTAATGGAACAGAATAGAGCATCCATAAATAAACCCACACACCTGCGGTCAATTAATTTTTGACAAAGGAGGCAAGACTATACAATGGAGAAAAGACAGTCTCTTTAGCAAGTGGTGTTGGGAAAGGTGGACAGCTACATGTCAATCAATGAAATTAGAATACTCCCTCATACCATGTACAAAAATAAACTCAAAATTGTTTAAAGACCTGAATATAAAACATGACACCATAAAAATCCTAGAAGAGAACATAGGAAAAACCTTCTCAGACATAAATCATAGCAATATTTTCTTTGATCAGTCTCCCAAGGCAAAACAGATAAAAGCAAAAATAAACAAATGGGAGCTAATCAAACTTAAAGATGTATCTCTTTATTTGGTGTCCTCGCTGCACTGACTTTCACACTCATGAAGTTTCAGAGTTGGTCCTCATAAGTTTCTTTTCCATCTCTGGATCTTAATAAATAAAGACCACAAACATTATATTTTCAGAAGGATCTGCTGACACTATATGTTCCAATCAACTGATAGTATGTGGGCCAAGGAAAAACTATATTCCCACTCATTGCTTTACTGAATATTTTTGTGGTCCTTATCTTTCTTTTCTTGCATGGGGTGCTTTTCTTTCTTATTTTAGTTGTTTAAGGATCAGTGGTCTTGATATTTTAATTCCAAATGTGAAAGAACAAGCCCAAAATGTCAATATTAGTTTCCTCTTTCCCTTACAGATAATACAAATTATGAATTTCAACTTCAATATAAACCATATTTTTTCCAAATTTAGGTCATATGATTCAATTTTCTTATGTAACAACATAAGATTAATCAGATAGAACTGACCAATTAGGATGTTAACTTGCTAATTATTCAATTAGTTATAAATAAAAAGTAAATTATATATATATACTTAATTGATTTTTTAAGTATATATATACTTAATAAATAATTTTTTATTAATTATATATATGGTGAAATATATATACTACACCTAATTCATTGGAATAATAGTATATGGAATATAGAAATTATTGAAACCTGGATTTCATTCTTTAATTCATTCTCCATTCCTAAGAACACTTGACCAATAATCAGATGAAATTTTAAAATGCACTATTTTTAAGTTAAATTTCTGGAGCTACAAAACACACCAGAGCTGTTGGGTATAGGTATGGTGTTTTGTTTGTGAGTTACAAGGAGTTTGAGAAGGGATTGACTGCTTCCATTGACCTAATTCACTGAACGATAATTAAGTAATTAAATTTCACCCTACTGAATATGTAGACAAGCAAGTAGTATTTGTTCAGGTATCAGATGAGTCTCTGACCTAATGAAATTACTTGGAGATTTTAATGGGTGATAGAACTATGTCTTAAAACAAAAAAAAAACAGACAAACAAACAAAAATCAGGCTCCAAGCCCTCAAAAAAAGAAAAAAAAATTAAAAATGGAGTAAAAGAAAGGTAAATGAATGAACTATTGCTGTTGTTAAGGATGAGTAAAATGTAATCCCTGTTGCATATATTGACAACATCAGATACAGTAAAAGGCCAGACTACAAGGGAATTGAGTGTATTTACAAAGGTACTTGTAACAGAAACCTCTAATTATAGAGAAGGGCTTTAGTTTTCAAAGGACACTCTGAAAGCAAGGAAATCTGTCATTGCTTTGTAGAGTAGTTCAAACTGCTGAGGCAGCATTGTGAATTCAGTATAAAGCTAAGCAATACCTTACAGAATGAAACAGTACCAAATTGGTTGTTAACACAACCTGGCCTCAGAAACAACCTAATACTAAAATTCTAAAAACTGTGAGGACCACAGTAAATGGTAGGGGGAAAACTTGCAAAATGTATTTATGTTCTCTTATAAATCAGTTTGAAAACTGGAAAATATCCATAAATACATTTTTCTAAATAGCATCCATCTAATTTGTTGGTTCTCGTTAGATGCATAAACGTCATCTAGGAAACCAGATAAAATTTAGACTTCAAGCCTCCTCACTCCAAGAAATGTGGATTAGCAGGTTTGGAATGGAACAAAATCCCTGCATTTTTACTGAGCACACCATGTGAATCTTAGATCTCACTTTGAAAACCTCTGCTAATCACTTCAGCATGTAACAGGGAAAGAGAAAACAGCATCAAAAATCAACAAAGTAGTTTTTTTCTTAAAATGCATAGATATCATTTGTTATAGGGCTTATATTAGGGGGAAAAGGGACTAATCACAGAAGTGGCATAAGTGGAATTAATGAAGTTTGTTCCTTGGATCAGATACCTATGTTACCTATACATCATTATAAAAACATCCTAATGTTAAAATATCAAGAGATAGTTCTAAGACTGCATTTCACCTAACAATGATACAAATCAAAGATAATCTAATAAAGGTAGCAAGGGGAATGACATACCATCTTGCCTATATACTTTAAGAGTAGACATATGCTGTTTTATTAGAGGGTTACTTTTTTTTTTTGAACTAGTTTTATTTGATTGTACTGTATTTAGTTTCTGAAAGATTTCTAGGATTTAACCAAGAATAAATAACAAGGAATGTTGCTTTTTTCTAAGTTGTCTTGAGGAAAACACATTTGCAATTGACATTTTTTGCATTCATATGGTGAAATCTCAGTTTCCCCAGTGTCCATTTTGCAACTGTAGTGATAAGAGTCACAAAACACATACCTTTCTTCCTATATTAGACATGGAAATAAGAAATTATTATGTTTTCGGGCTTCCCTGGTGGCACAGTGGTTAAGAATCCGCTTGCCAATGCAGGGGACACAGGTTCGAGCCCTGGTCCGGGAAGATTCCACATGCCGTGGAGCAACTAAGCCCGTGTGCCACAACTACTGAGCCTGCGCTCTAGAGCCCACGAGCCACAACTACTGAAGCCCACATGCCTAGAGCCCGTGCTCTGCAACAAGAGAAGCCACCGCAATGAGAAGCCCGCGCACCACAATGAAGAGTAGTCTCTGCTCTCAGCAGCTAGAGAAAACCCACATGCAGCAGTGAAGACCCAATGCAGCCAAAAATTAAATAAATGAATAAATAAATAAATTAAAAAAAAGAAATTATTATGTTTTCTAGCCTCACTTCTTTCTCATCCCAAACCATAATTCAGTCAAAAAGTAATAATGATAGCAACAATTCATAAGAATGGCTGAGCACTCACTATGGGGACAATCAGTGCTGCTTGAATCATCTTATTTAATCCTCATGACAGCCTTTCAAATAGGTACACTCATTATGAGTGCAATGCAGAGGAAGACACTGAGTCTTAAATGGAACAAGCAATTTCCTCAAAGTCAAAGAGCTAGCTAACCATGTAGGAAGAGCAGTGGGTTGAATGTGAAGTAGAAAATGTATCAAAATATGAGACATGAGGCCTGACTTGTCTTCCTTCCTCAATTTGTTTTGAGTAAGGGGTACTTTTCTTTGGAAGGTCTAATATTTTAAGGCAGCATTTTTGATGGGAAAGGGCTGGAGGAAACAGATTAATAAGACATGGTCTCCTCCTTCAATGAATTCACTGTCTAGTCTGAGAAAAAGACATATAAACAAACAATTCTGAATTCTAAACATAAGTAAAAATAACACAATGCATGGTTTCTATAACAGAAATACCTTATGTTGTATTTGGAGGAACAGGACATATTTGATGTACTACTAGTATTTAATTTGGTTTTTGCATAATGGTAAGAGATTGTTAAAGAAAATGGTAGAAGTGTTTTGGGCTGAGGGAACAACAAAGGTAACCAAAACATGACAGATGTCTTCTACCAATTACATAATGAGTATCAAACATGAGTGCTAAGAGCCATGTATTATCTCATTTAATTCTATGAGCTTGGTCTTATTTTTCCAGGAAATTGAAATATAAAGAGATTAAAGGATTTGCCAAAGGCCATAGCCAAATAAGTGATATCACTGGGAATTGAGCCTAAGGAAGTCTGACTTCACTGCTCAAGCTCTTAACAATAGAATAGTAGTTACTTCCCCCTGAAAACTTGGTTGACACATTTGGGGACCAGCAGAAGAGTATAATTAGACTTCAGTGATTTTGAAGGACATAATGTGAAATGAGGCTGAAGCGTGAGATTAGGAACAGATTGTGGATGGCCTAGCATGTCTTGCTGCAGAGTTTAGAATTCACTCTATAAGCAACACTCAGTGACTGTTAAATATGAGGAGAAGAAGTTTAATAATCAGATGAATGTCTTAAACAAGGTAACTGTAGAGGCAGTATGGAATCAGAATGGTAAAATATTTTAGGCAGGCTGAGAATTCTGGAAAATATTAAAATAGTTTACATGTGAGTTTAAAGAATGAAATCAAGTCAGTAGGGATACATTCCCAGAAGCAAGAACTGCCGCTTTAAGTGGCATTATAATGACAGAATTGACAAAATTTGCCAACCTATTTTATGTGCAGAAAGTGATCCAAGGATAGTTAATTACATTAACAAAAGCCTGTAAGAGTCTGTAGCAGGCCTTGTCTTACAAACATTCAGCCATTTAATCATCTTAAAACCCTAAAAGGAATGTACCATTATTAACCATTACAGAAGTGAAGAAACTGAGGCAAAAAATAGCTAAGTACTTTGCCATAAATCCTTCAGCTAGTAAGAATTGGAGCAAAATTTGAACCCAACTATTGTGTTTCATTAGAAGGCTTTATTAGAAGCATTGCAACTGATATTTGCAAAACAAGACAAGTAATATGTTGTTATGTCTTGGAGAATACAGTTGAAAACAGAATATTCTGTATCATAATTATGAGAGGGTCATTACCAGGGGTAACTGGCAGGTTGCCCAAAGAGATCCTCACCAGATGGCTTTGATCTGTGTGACTTTGGCAAGTGTAGTTTTAACTCTCCGTCTTCAAGGCACAGAAACTTGATATTACCTGTGTCCCCAAAGTAATCAAATTTAAGAATTCTAATTCATAATAACCAAAGCTTATGAGAGAAGGGTACACATTGCCACAATGTCAATTCATTTTTTATAAGGAGAAATATAATTCTCAGAATCAGATCAGCTTTACCATCATTCTCTCATTTTGAACAGGCTTTAAGCGAAGCCAAATTACAATTGGAATTTTTCTCAGTGAGCATGGATATGGTGCAAATTGATTTAGCTACATGACACATGAGCAATATCAGGCTTTGTTAGCCTAACATACAATTCTATGTGATTGGGATTTGCCTACCAGGAAGATAAGATATCCAAATTAACCCTAATAGATACCCTCTCCCAGGTGGAGTCTGGATAGTGGTGCCAGCGTGTACAGGTGACTCTCCTATTCTTTGTTTGCTGAGCAACACCATCCACAATGACTCATACATGCATATAATTGTATAACTACATACTTAAATATCATTTCATATATTTCATACATAATGGTCTACATGTGCTATGTCATTCACATTACACACTCGTCTTCACCCATCTCTATTCTTCTCCATTATATGATAATTCAGAGTGTAGAGTCAAGTTCTCAATCTTATTCCCTCATTTTCAAAAGCTTCCTGGGTGAAGGTACTTTTTGCCCTAGGAAAGTACCATTTATGATTATGTCCATTTTAGAGATGTTGATATTAAATTATTGAAGAGTTATCCATCCATAGGAGTCAAGTAAGAATTTTGGAATTTAAAAATGGACCCCAAGCAAAATGACAATAATTTTCAGTTATAATTAAAAAGTCAATAATATTATGATATTTGTTCTCACAAATTCCACATCAAATGTTTCTTAATATTAACAGGGTAGTGTCTCAGACTCAAGAGACATATATTATTTACATTGTTTAACAAAAGAAACATTCCTCTGCATGATGGAATTAAAAAGCGACTATGTGTTTGGCAAGGCTTAGAACTCTGGCTAATTCCCTATAGAGCATGGTAACATCTAATGCATCCTAATTTCAAGGGTTTACTTAGCATTGCTATTTTACTATGGCAAATGTATTATATGCCTCATAATAGAAATCAATTACCCTATTATGTGTGGTCTAAGATTAAACTCATCATTCCACTATACACATGGGTAGGCAGATATTTAGGCTGTTAGAAGGAAAAAATGAAGGCAAGGTGAAATAATCACAGATAAATATTTCTCTTTCAAGGAATGTCAGTTTTATAATTTTACATCATCAGCCTACTTCTCTCGCATTTATGAATCATAATGTAGTTAGTGTTGTGAGAAAAACAAACAGCTAACACTTGTGTTTTATAAAAGGGTAATGCACACATTCAGTGCTAAGCTTCCTGAACAAGAACCTTCTTAAAAAGATGAAAAATAGTTATAATTCAACCTTGTTGAAGGTTGGAATAATTTGATTTACTGAAAACACTTTAATAGAAGTTACAACAATTTTATTTTGTATATTCTAATCAATTATGTACATGGTAAGTGATAAGACCAATTCACACTCAAGATTTGGTCTCTAGATCGTATCAGGTGGTTCTTTTAAGTTGGTTCATTGGCACACATTTCAACATGTGACTGTATCATGCCACCTATTTAGATGAGGTGAACAAGCTAACTCAATTTCAATGCACACTTGAAAACATATACTCTGAGGTGTGCATGATAGTAAATGGCTCAAGCAATACTTGCATTCAAAAAGCATTTGCCATTATTTTGTTAATAGGCCCTATTGCTTTAAATCTACAAGGAATGCAAATAACTGATAATTCTACACTCACTGAGGAACTCTCCAGTGACTTACTTCAGTTAAATATTCCAACAGGCATGTTTAGCACTGCTTTCGGGATTGGTAAAATTCCAAAAGTCTATAAATTAAAGTTCTGCAGAGTGCTATCAAATATGCATAATGAAGCCCAAGATGTAAATTAAGAATCTTTATATGGCTGCATTCTGCTTACGTTATTCAATAGCAAAGCCTCACAGGCTTTTATGCAGCAAATAAAGTGTTCTTGAATTCCATTTTAAATGGTCACTATGGATTCATTCTGACATTACTTGGTTCACCCATTATAGAATTAATTGTCGTTTTAAATCTATAAATCATCCTAAAGGTTTATCACACAACACAGTCAAATTACATGGTACTCCACGCATAATGGTCTAAAGATATATGAACAGCTCAAGCAGATTCAGAAATAAATGCACACCATTTATATTGATGGCCTTTCAAAATATCATCCAGGAATTATGATGTGACACTCCAACAATTTCCTTGTCGTTTTTGACTTAGAGATGCTCATCTCTGAAATTTGAAGAATGTTATAAGTTTGATAATAATGCTAAGATCTATTAAGAGGAATGTATGAATTTTATCTACATAGAGACAATTCACCACCACGTATAATTGGGCTGATGAGATAGGCATGTATCCTAATATTGGAAGTGTGAAGCCTGGGTTCTTGAAAACATGCATTATTTTATATAACAGTTAAGCAAAAAAATAGTATCTAAGTCTTCAGATCATATTTTGCAGTAAGACTAAAGGCATTTGAAAAGCAGAAAAGGGACAAATAGGAAAATATGGCATTCCATTTAAAGAAACTATTCTAAAAGCTTGTGACTAAAACGTACAGGGGAAGGATGCCAAGTGGAATTAAGAACTAATGTTAAAGATTACAAAAAAAAGTCTAACAAGTTTAGAGATATTCGAACATATCTTTGAATGTTTATGTCTGCATGCATCGGGAAATAAATGCTATGTTCAACTTAAAAAGATTGGATAATTTTCTAACTGAATATTAACTTTTACTGGCACAAACTAGAAATCAGTTTTCTCTTAGTGTCTGTTTATTTCCAATTTATTTCAGGGCATTGAAAATACGTGATAATTTCATATTGAGTATTTTAAACAAAAAGAAGTATAAAGCAGACTGAATAATTATAATAATCCATTAATATCAAAGTATTCACAAGCTTTAAACATTGAAATATACACTTTTCATTCAAATTTTTGCTCTTACACATAAAATATTGTCTCTTTGGTTCACTGTAAATGTTTTATTTGTCTGCTCCCATTTTGAAGAAAGATTTTCATCATTGTGGCAAGAAAGAACAGCTGGGGAAGCTTAACACCAATTTATTATTATAACCCTCTCTTCAATATACTCCATCTGAATGAGAATATTTCAGTAAGATCATTATTCATTAAACTTTAGTTTAACTTAAAAAATAGCTACCTTAACATTTTACATAAAATGGTTTATTTTAAATTAAAAGTTTCATGATTAATAAAATGGGAGTGATATAATTTAGGCTTTTCATTGGGGACCTCTGTTGTTCTAGCAAGAGATTACAATGTTTATACTTAGCGATCTGGTTCAGACCCAGTATCATCAGACTTTGCATCTTTATAGCCACAATGATTTGTAAAACGTGTTGGACTAAGTAAGTCCAAAGATTTTGAGAATATGTTAAAACAACCAGAAAAGAAATTTACTCATTTTCTTAATATTCTTTAACTTGTAAGGAGAGACTGGCATTTCTGTGCTCATCGGGAGAGAGAAAGAGAGAGAGAGAGAGTGGTAAGACAGAGATGCAGAAAGAGATTAAGAGAGATAGAGAGAGAGAGAGATACGTAAAGAGATGAAGGAAAAAAAGATCATCACTTGTGATGGTTAATTTTATGTGTCAACTTGGCTAGGCTATGGTGCCCAGTTATTTGGTCAAGCATTATTCTGGAAGTTTCTGCGAAAGTGTATTTTGGTATCAACATTTACATCATCTGACTTTGAGTAAAGTAGATTACCTCCATTATGTGGGTGGGCCTCATCAAATCAGTCGATGGCCTTAATAGAACAAAGATTGACAACTCCTGCACAAGAAGGAATTCTGCTAGGAGACTGCCTTTGGGCTTGAATTTCAACTCTTTCCTGAGTTTCCACACACGCTGCTGGTTCTATTTTTCTGGAGAACCTGGCTAATACATCATTATATTTTTGTTGTATCAATATCTGAAGCCATATCTACTTCTGATCTTCTCAGTTGCTTGAGGCCACTAAATCTTTTTGCTAAAATAATTTACCTTGATTTTCTCTCATTTATAGTTGAAGGAATCCTGATGCAGTTAATATACTTTGAAAGAAGCAGAGAAAGAAAAGAAGGAACAAGTTCTTAATAAATGCTAACATGTTTGTAAAATCAAAGTAAAATAATTTTACTCTCTGAGTCTTAGCTTCTTCATCTGCAAAATAAATATAATTATAAAGAATTATTTTGCGATATAAAATGAATATGTGTGGTAGTGTTTTGTAAACTATAAAATGTCATAAATACAATATATTATGTAACAATTTCAAGAAAACATTTGGGATTTTGCTGACTTTTAATTAAAAATATTTTAAATTATCATTTTATTTATATTATGCTTCTTTGTAATGTCCATAGTTCAAATAATAAATAGGAAAATATTTAGAAATATGGTAAGGAATCTCTGAAATAAATGGATGGTTGAACAAGACAATCGTTGTGGTATACAATTAAGGCATTCATTGGATTTTAAAGTAATGGTGAGAAAGTTAAGTCAAGCAGCCTACACGCTTTATTCTCATAGGTAGTATAGTTTGTTTTTTTCCCTAAAGTATGTTCCCGTATTGCACACCTGCCTCCAGAGATTTTCTGCAAATAGATGAGGCCTGTATGGATGTATAAAGCATTTCAGTACACTTTATGAGATGGCTTTTCCGAGAAGTCTTCCAATTTAAAAAATCTGCTTAAGTGTGTTAAATCCAATATGTTCCATATTTATATAACCACAGGTATTTTTATTCACATGATATATTGTACCATCCTCTTGAATCACATTACTGAGAACACAGTTGAAAATCACAACCTAGTAGTAGGTCTATTTTCATACTAGACACTTTTTAATTTAGTAGAAAATCTAGAACCATGGAATTCTGCACCATTACAGATTTCTATAGCACTCAACAAATTATATTCCACTCTTATACATTCATTAAGTTCTGTGTTAAATCCAAGCTCAAGGAATAAAGGAAAAATTTGAAGGGATAGACACAGAAATTGTCAATTCTTGATTGTTCTTTGTGTGTGTATGTGTTTATATGAGATGGACAGAAACATAAAAGGAAGAATAAAGAATAGGTAAGTAAAATGAAAATTCAAGCCCTCTTCTCCAGAAACGTGAGACATGCCTGGAATTGTTCGTAGGGCTCAGATTTCTGGAAAAAAAATAGACACTAATTTTTAAATATAGAACTTACAGAATCAGAAAATTGATTAGTAAATACTGTATCATTTCTTCCCAGTCTACTTAAAACAACATTAATAAAACCATAGGGGAATCCAATAGCAAAAAACAATGAAGTTTACATTGCATAGAAACCTCTTCTCAAATTTTTAATTTTTTTTTAAGATTTATTATTTATTTATTTATTTATATTTTATTTTTGGCTGCGTCAGGTCTTAGTAGCGGCACGTGGGATCTTTATTGAGGCATGTGGGATCTTTTGCTGTGGCATCTTTTGTTGCAGCACATGGGCTTCTCTCTAGTTATGACGTGCGGGTTTTTTTCTCTTCTCTAGTTGTGGTGTGCAGGCTCCAGGGCATGTGGGCTCAGTAGTTGTGGCGTGTGGGTTCCAGAGCACATGGGCTCTGTAGTTTGCAACAGGCAGGCCCTCTATTTGAGGCGTGCGAGCTCAGCAGTTGTGACGCACAGGCCTAGTTGCCCCGCAGCATGTGGGATCCTAGTGCCCCCTCCAGGGATCGAACTTGTGTCCCCTGCATTGTAAGGAGGATTCTTTACTGCTGAACCACCAGGGAAGTCCTGACATCTCAAATAATTTATCACCATTCAGGTTTATTACCAAAATTATTCTCAAATTTTAAGTGATATTTAATATTTTTACAGAAAACTATTTTTCCCCAAAATATGGATTTATAAGATATTCAAGTTGTGTTTGTGTGTGTGTGTATAAATATACTTGCATGAGATATATAATATTTTTGTTAAATCATGCTTAGAGATTTTATTTCCTCTTTTTTATATTTTATAAATCAAGTAATTAAAATGAGTTGAATTCTCTCTTTTGGTAATGATACATCTCCCCAGTAAGTCAACATGACTGCTGTATTAGTCACATATATTCAATAAAATGATTCCACATACCTAGCCAGTAGCATGAATATTACAAAACCCCATGGTTTAATTTAAAATTTCTTTTCTGTTAGGTGTTGTTTTGGTGTTGACTACAAATACTGCTTAAATTTAATTAAAAATGATATGCCATAACTCTTTCAGTAGCACGCACACGCGCACACACACACACACACACACACACAAACACACCTGTAAAACCCTGAGTTATTTAGAAGGAAGGCAAATGTGAAAATAATGTGACTATAAGTTTTTCTAGGCAAAGAAGTTTCTTCTTAAGTTCTATACAACCATATTCTTATATTCTTACGACAGAATACATTTCTTTATCATTGCATTATATCTCTAAAAGCATGTTCAGCATATGACTTTAAGGGAGTTCTACTACTCATATTGTTTCATCTAAAGGACAGAACTCTAATCTACTTCTTGCTAAGAGTGACAATAATCTAACACTTTTATGAGGACAGATCTTAATTGAACTAAATTAAAATTAAAATTTTAATTGGAAAGGGATTTTTAGATTGTCACATCAAGAATCCATTCAGGGCTTCCCTGGTGGCGCAGTGGTTGAGAGTCCGCCTGCCGATGCAGGGGACACGGGTTCGTGCCCCAGTCCAGGAAGATTCCACATGCCGCGGAGCGGCTGGGCCCATGAGCCATGCCCTCTGAGCCTGCGCGTCCGGAGCCTGTGCTCCGCAACAGGAGAGGCCACAACAGTGAGAGGCCTGCGTACCGCAAAAACAAAAAAACAACAACAACAAAAAACAAGAATCCATTCAATTTAGGCTAGTGCTGGATCTGTAATTTTCCTCATTTGTTTTGAGGATGTGCCTTTTTCTTAAGAATAATTCTCAACTTCATGATAATAATAATGCAATATTTTAATCTCATTGACACTGGTAAATGTTGTGATTAGCTAGATATATTTTTAGTTCTGCAGTTATAGTGTACATTTACCAAACAACAAACCAATTTCATTTATTGGAATTAAACTTCAGTCATTATTATGAATCTATTTGGAGGAAGAGAGAATTGTTTAAGTGGACGTGCAGAGAAGATTTAAGTGAAAAATTCAACATTTGCTCTGACTCATTGACTCCTTTCCAATAAATTCAACTTAATTTTAAACATTCCTTTTCATGTGTCATGGAAAATTTGAAATGCAAAGAACTATTACAAAGTGTGTCTGGATTTTTAATATGCAGTTTATCTGTCATGGTAAAAGAACGCTACTTCAGTAAAAACAAAAATGGTTGGTACGTTTGTCTTATATCTGGAAATACTTTCATTAATATAAAGATAAGATGTTAGAATATATACAATGGCCCTTTCTTGTATACTAAATGGCTGGCAAGAGTTTCACAATTTTAGCTGTAGAAGAAATGAAGTCCTGCCTAATAGACCTGTAGAATCAAATAAGAGAATGGAAGATAATAATATAAAAAACTGCATATAAAAGAGTCAGTTGCCTTATTTGTGCCCTTTTTGTCAAAGGATTAATTTAATAGCCAAAAAGATAAAAAGTAAAATATTTGCCCTGGCTTGACATGGATGGAAAATATTGTAAGAGAGTTCTTCTTCCTTCAGTGATAAAAAGAGAAATGACCAAATGTGGTGTAAAATATTTCCAACATATATCACTCTCAAAAGGCTTCTATCGAGAATACATAAAGCACTCCTATAAATTAATAAGACAAAAAAACTGAATAGAAAAAAGGGCAAAAATCACACTTTAGCTTTAGAAGCTTTCTAAATGAACAATAAACATCTGTAAAGGAAAGAATATCAGTTATTTTATACATATGCACTTTTGTGATATGTCCAAAAATGTCTCCTTAATTATAATTTAGTCCTGTCCCTTTCTCATTTATTGCCTTTCTATCACCTCCACATTTATACAAGCTGAGATGCCTCAGCTATGCTAATTTCATCAAGACCAGGTATGCCTTTCAATTAGGGTATGTGATCCAGAGTACAATACTTTTCCAGGAGCACAGGACATGGACTGTTTAAGGCAATGAATTTCTAAGATTATTGATTCCAAGCTACAACCCCCCTAAAATTCACATGCTTGAGGATGTGTATGTAACTGAGGGACAGTGCACGATCTCCTTCCCTACACCTTACTGTTCACAACCACCTAACCTCACTATGTAGAAGAAAGATATATATATCTCAATTAAATGAATTTTACTGTAATGTGTTGCCCTATTGTCCTAAGTACCCAAACAAAGAAGCAAGTTTGAAAGTAAAATATTGACATGAGCAAAGACTCCTTTAATCAAGAAGTGCATACAATCTGAAGGACTTCTTTTTTTACCTTTTCCATTTCTAAAAACTAAGCCTCATACTAGAGTCAAGACATACTGGCCCATGGAAAAAAATTATTACCTAAGTATCAAATTCATGGCCATATATTACTAGAGCTAGAATTCAGAAATAAAATGTATATCAAAAAGATGAATGTTAAAATATTTTTCAAACTTAATAATGAAATCAAATATTTTCTAATGGAAAATAAGGCAAATTTTTTGCTTGTTTGGTAAAAAAAATTTGCCTTTTACAAGTGGCTTTTATGAACTAAACAAACTAATTACAACCACAATATTTAAAAATATAAATAATTCGTATGGAAACACAAAAGACTCTGAATAGCCAAAGCAGTATTGAGAAAGAAAAATGGAGTTGAAGGAATCAGGCTCCCCAACTTCAAACTATACCACAATACTACAGTAATCAAGACAGTATGGTACTGGCACAAAAACAGAAATATAGATCAATGGTACAAGACAGAACGCCCATAGATAAACCCATGTACATATGGTCACCTAATTTACGACAAAGGAGGCAAGAACATACAACAGAGAAAAGACAGCCTCTTCAATAAGTGGTGCTGGGAAAACTGGACAGCTACATGTAAAAGAATGAAATTAGAACACTACCTTACACCATACACAAAAATAAACTCCAAATGGATTAATGACTTAAATGTAAGACCAGACACTATAAAACTTTTAGAGGAAAACATAGGAAAAACACTCGTTGACATAAACCACAGCAAGATCTTTTTTGACCCACCTCCTAGACTAAGGGAAATAAAAATAAACAAATGGGACTTAATTAAACTTACAAGCTTTTGCACAGCAAAGGAAACCATAAGCAAGACAAAAAGACAACCCTCAGAATGGGAGAAAATATTTGCAAATGAAACAACACACAAAGGATTAATCTCCAAAATATACAAACAGCTCATGGAGCTCAATATCAAAAAAAACCAAACAATCCACTTAAAAAATGGGTGCAAGACCTAAATAGACATTTTACCAAGGAAGACATACAGATAGTCAAGAGGCACATGAAAAGATGCTCAACATCACTAGTTATTAGAGAAATGCAACTCAAAACTACAATGAGGTATCACCTCACACCAGTCAGAATGGCCATTATCAAAAAAGCTAGAAACAACAAATGCTGGAAAGGGTATGGTGAAAAGGGAACCCTCCTACACTGTTGGTGCGAATGTAAATTGATACAACCACTATGGAAAACAGTATGGAGGTTCCTTAAAAAACTAAAAACAGAACTACCATATGACCCAGCAATCCTACTAGTGGACATATACCCTGAGAAAACCGTAATTCAAAAAGAGACATGCAACACAATGTTCACTGCAGCACTATTTACAATAGCCAGGACACAGAACCAACCTAAATGTGCATCGACAGATGAATGGATAAAGAAGATGTGGCACATATATACAATGGAATATTACTCAGCCATAAAAAGAAACAAATTTACGTTATTTGTAATGAGGTGGATGGACTTAGAGTCTGTCATACAAAGTGAAGTAAGCCAGAAAGAGAAAAACAAAACTATATGCTAACGCATATATATGAAATCTTAAAAAAAAAAAAATGGTACTGATAAACCTGGTGGTAGGGCAGGAATAAAGACGCAGACATAGAGAATGGACTTGAGGGCAAGGGGGTGGGGGTGGGGAAGCTGGGGTGAAGTGAGAGTAGCATCGACATATATACACTACCAAATGTAAAACAGTTGGCTGGTGGGAAGCAGCAGAATAGCACAGGGAGAATGGCTCAGTGATTTGCAATGGCCTAGAGTGGTGAGATAGGGAGGATGGAAGTGAGGCTCAAGAGGGAGGGGATATGGGGACATGTGTATGCATATGGCTCATTCTCTGTTGTGCAACAGAAACTAACATGGTATTGTGAAGCAATTATACTTCAATAAAGATGTATTTTAAAAAATACATACATATATAGAAAGAATGTATTTAATAAGATAAAGACATTTTATCAAAAATATATTGACAGTGGAGTATTTAAAACGACAATATTTTAATTTTCACAGCATTTTAGGTTATACAAGATGTCTCTAATTTAAAGGGTAATGTCTAATAAGTAGCCATTCATTGGATAATGTTTTACTATATCTCTTCTTACACATGCCTTTGAAATATGAGGAAGTAAATAACTTTGTATCAATGCCTCAGTAATAAAATATTGTGAAACTTGGAGAATATACAATTAGGAATTTAAACAAAATTTAAATAGGACCAAAAAATCTTTTATATTTTATACAATTGTGCTTACAACAGAAAGATTTAAAAGAAAAAAAGGATAAACACCATAACAAGATACTTCAGTTCCAATCTACTTAATTATGTTAATAAGATTTCTTAGTGTTTGTATCCAAATATACCAAATTAATGAATATAACTGATAGTTAACCTTTCCTCATTCTAGTAATATTATTCATTTACATATGTGAGCTAAAGAGAGTAAATATAGTACTTTTATTTTTCTGATTATTTAATGCATTCCAAAAATATTTTCTTTGATAATTATAGGTTAAAATTCATTCATTGTAATTAGTTTATCATTTGTGCACTACTGCATGTGCACTAAGAGAATTATGCTTGGAAGAATACAAACTAATATAATTTTTCTTGAGTACTTTTTCATGAATTATGATGGAGACAAAATCCTATGACATGTAGATTCCACTGCACACTTTTACATATGACATAGATTATTCTTTAAATTTCAAAATGCCAATATCTGGCTTCCAATTCTGATACAGCATCTATAATGACTATAAATTCTTGAGAAAATCAAAAAATTGAATGACCTTATGGCACTTCAAAGTGAATAGAAGCCGTAAGGCTCTGGAGGTGAGCCAAAAATTGGAAGAAAGAGACAAACAATAGAGAAAGTTAATATAGCCAAATGTTGACTCTTTGAAACACTAAACACAAGGTTAAAAGCAAAGTAAACCTCTAGGTAGACAGAACAAATAAATTAGAGTATGGAATTTACCAATATCAAGAATTCAAGAGATGTGCATGTAAAGATATACCTTCATGGGTCTGATAGACATAACATTAATAAAGGTCTATTATGAACCACTTTTATGACAACAATTTTTTAAAAAAAATAGAAGATATACCCATTAAAAATACAATTTAGCAAAAATGACACAAGATGAAATAGAAAATATTCATAGCATGATATCTATTAAATACATTGAATTTTTATTTAAAAACTTTCTGGGTTTCCCTGATTTCGCAGTGGTTAAGAATCCACCTGCCAATGTAGGGGACATGGGTTCAAGCTCTGGTCTGGGAAGATCCTACATGCTGCGGAGCAACTAAGCTCATGCACTGCAACTACTGAGCCTGCGCTCTAGAGCCCACGAGCCACAACTACTGAGCCCGCGTGCCACAACTACTGAAGCCCAGGCACCTAGAGCCCACGGTCCGCAACAAGAGAAGCTACCACAATGAGAAGTCTGCACACCACAACGAATAGTAGTCCCACTCGCCACAACCAGAGAAAAGCCCGCGAGCAGCAACGAAGACCCAACACAGCCAAAAATAAAATAAATTAAAAAAATAAATAAATTTTAAAAACTAAAACTAAAAACTTTCCATCAAATAAAATTCCAGGCACAGAATTGTTTCACTGGTGAATTCTATTTAATACTTAAGACATAAATAACAAAACTCTTACATAAGCTGCGTCAGGAAATAAAGAAAGAACACTTTCCAACTCTTTGTATGAATCAGCACATCTTTAATACTAATTCCTAAAAAAGACATTCTATTAAAAAAAAGTGAGAGCAAGAAGAAAAGTACACAGCAACCTCCTTCATAAACAAAATCACATATGTACAGTAATTTCTGACAAATATTCCACAGCAAGCTAATGGGAAAAGAACTGTATTTTCAATAAATGGTGCTGGATTAACTGGGTATTCACATGAAAAAACCCCAAAAACTTAGCCTCATATCACATTATACACAAAGACTAAATTTAGATGGCTCATAAACCTCAACGTAAAAGTTTAAATGACACAGTTTTTAGAGGAAAATATAGATAAATATTTTCATGATTTGGGAATAAGAAAAATATATTCCTACATCTGGGTCATCTAAGGCAAAATACATAAAAAATAATAAAAAGAAAAAAAGAAAGAAAAACAACAGAGAAGAACTACAAAAACAACTGGAAAACAAGTAATAAAATGACAATAAGGAAAATGACAATAAGTACATACCTATCAATAATTACTTTAAATGTCAATGGACTAAACGCTCCAATCAAAAGACATAGGGTGGCTGACTGGATGAAAAACAAGACTCATCTATATGCCACCTACAAGAAACTCACTTCAGAACTAAAAATGCACAGACTGAATATGAGGGGATGAAAAAAGATATTCTGTGCAAATGGACACACAAAGTGAGGGTAGCAATACTCATAAGACAAAATTGATTTATAAACAAAGTCTAAAACAAAAGAAAAAGAAAGGCATTATATAATGATAAAAGGATCAACACAAGAAGAGGATATTATACTCATTAACATATATGTATGCAATACAAGAGCACCTAAATATAGAGAGCAAATATTAACAAATATAAAAGGAAAAATTGACAACAATACTAGTGAGGACTTTAAAACCCAACTTACATCAATGGACAGATCTTCCAGACAGAAAATCAATAAGGGAACAGTGGTCTTAAATGACACAACAGACCAGTTATATTTAATAGATATCTACAGGACATTCCATCCCAAAGAAGCAGAATACATATCTTTTCAAGCGCACATGGAGCATTCTTGACAACAAATCTTATACTAAGCCACAGAACAAGTCTCAACAAAGAAGATAGAAATTATGTCAAGCATTTTTTCTGAACATAATGGTATAAAACTAGAAGTTAATTACAGGGGAAAAAAAGGGGAAATCACAAAAATGTGCAGACTAATGAACATGCTACTAAAAAAACTAATTAGTCAGTGAAGAAATCAAAGAGTAAATAAAAAAAAAACACCTCAAGACAAATGAAAATGGAAATACAAATTTCCAAATTCTATTGGATACAGCAAAAGTAGTTCTAAGAGAGAAGTTCACAGCAATACAGGCCTTCCTCAATAAACAGGAAAAATCTCAAACAACTTAACCATACATTTAAAAGAACTAGAAAAAGAAAAAAAAACAAATCCCAATGTCAGCAGAAGGAAGGGTATAATGAAGATAAGAGAGGAAGTGAATAAAATAGAGACAAAAATTATAAAGAATAATAAAATCAAAAGCTGGTTCTTTGAAAAGATAAACAAAATTGATAAACCTTTAGCCAGGCTCATCAACAAGAAAAGAGAGAGGATACAAATAAACAAAATAAGAAATGGAAAAGGAGAAATAACAACCAATACCACAGAAATACAAAAAATCATAAGGAAATACGATGAACAGTTATATACCAACAGATTGGACAACCTTGAAGAAATGGACAAATTTCTAGAAACATGCAACCTCCCAGGACAGAATCAAGAAGAAATATACAATCTGAACAGACTGATCAGTAGTAGTGAAAATGAAATAATAATATTTCCAGCAAACAAAGTACAGGACTAGATAGCTTCACAGGGGAATTCTACCAAACATACAAAGAAGAGGTAGTATCTATTCTTCTGAAATACTCTAAAAAAACTGAAGAGGATGGAATACTAATTTTTGTGAAAATTGAATAATGCTTATAGAAGAAAAAGATAAAAAGAATACAATAAACATAAGGAGTCATTATTCTTAAAATTCTGACACAATTATCCAAATAAATTTTAGAATCCAAACATAAATAACATCTTACACATATAATACAGAATTGAGTAACACAAAGATTCAGTATTTGACTATTTATTAATATGTAAAATAATGAAATATTGTCTATAAATATTAACACTTGCCTTTGGTTAATTCTAGAAATATCTGAAGATTATTTTCAAATAAAGGTAAGAATGATATAACATTAAATCAACATTTATAGTTCATTAAGAGTGAAAGAGTAGATTCATATGTATAAAAAACAGAGCTAAGACTCTATTAAAACTATTATATTTTTGGAAGTTTTTATCTAAAACTGTAGAGCAGAAAACATGCAAATCCTTAACCACTGGAAAGAAAAAAATCAATATTGATAAACAATAGTTTTTATATAATGGCATATTTAGAAAATCAAAGAAAATTTAAAAGAGTAATAAAAGGAAAAGTATAATGGATAGAGAATACAGCAATGATAAATTTCATGAAATTAGAATTGACATGCTGTGTTCACAAGAAAACAAGTCTTGTGAGGCTAGAGAGAATGAGGCATTGGAAGCAAGGCCAGAGAAGCGATTAGAGGCTTCGGCAGAATGAAAATCCTTTCAGAACTTTACTAAGGCAATATTTTTAGATTATGTTCTGAGTATGATGGGAACTCATTTAAATGTTTTGAGAAGGATATGTTTGCGTATTGATTTTAAAATTTATTTTTACTTCTTACTTTTAGAGTTTTATTGAGTAATAAGTGGTTTACAACATATATGATTAAAATGTATAACTGGATACATTTTGACATATATATGCAACCATGAAACCATCATCACAATTAAGACAACAAAAACATCCCTCACTGCAAAGTCTGCTCTGCCATTTTATCATTTTTCCTCTCAATTACTCTCGTACCACCATGCCCAGGAAAACACTGATAGGCTTTCTGTAACTATAGACTATTCTGTGCCTTCAAGCATTTTATATAAATGGAAACATGCGATAAATACTATTTTTGTCCTTTTTGTCATTCAACATAAATTATTTTGAGAATTTTTTCATGTTATTAGGTGCATAGACATAAAAATTTTTATGCTTTCTTGTTAAACTGAACCATTCATTATCATGAAAATAATCTTTTTATCTCTGGTTAACATATTTTATTATAAAATCTACTTTGATGTTTATATAAACATTCCAATTTTATTTTTACTGAAGTTAGTACTGTATGCTTTTCTATTTTTTTACTTTTAAAAATTTTATGTCTTTATATTTGAAGCAGTATTTATAGACGGTATATATTTGAGTCTTGCTTTTTTATCCAATCTGAGAATTTTTTTTTTTTTTGCGGTACGTGGGCCTCTCACTGTTGTGGCCTCTCCCGTTGAGGAGCACAGGCTCCGGATGCGCAGGCTCAGTGGCCATGGCTCATGGGCCCAGCCGCTCCACGGTATGTGGGATCTTCCCGGACCGGGGCACGAACCCGTGTCCCCTGCATCGGCAGGTGGACTCTCAACCACTGCGCCACCAGGGAAGCCCAATTTTTGCCTCTTAATTGGTGTTTTTATACCACTTCGATTTGATGTGGTTATTGATATTTATGTTGGTATTTCTATTTGCCCCATGAATTTTGTTGTTTTTTTAATTTATTTATTTATTTATTTTTGGCTGCATTGGGTCTTCGTCGCTGCGTGAGGGCTTTCTCTAGTTGCAGCGAGCGGGGTCTACTCTTTATTGCGGTGTGCGGGCTTCTCATTGCGGTGGCTTCTCTTGTTGCGGAGCATGGACTATAGGTGCGCAGGCTTCAGTAGTTGTGGCGCACAGGCTTAGTTGCTCCGTGGCATGTGGGATCTTCCCAGACCAGGGCTCAAACCCATGTCCCCTGCACTGGCAGGCAGATTCTTAACCACTGTGCCACCAGGGAAGCCCGAGGGTTTTTTTAATTCATTTTTTCTGCCATTTTGAATAATTAAATTTTTATTCCATTTTTCTAAAAACAGGTTTATTGAGCTATACTCTTTAATGAAATTCATCAAAAAAATTATAGAGTTCAATGAGTTTTGACAAATGTATACAGTCTTGTAACATCACCTCAATCAAGATAATTTTTCTATAGTTCCCCAAAGTTTTCTCAAAAATTGAGTTAATTCTCCTCTTCTTAATGAGTTGTAAAAATTATATATTCTAAGTACATATTTTTATCACATGTATGTTTTACAAATATTGTCTCCAGGTCTATGGTTTGCCTAAGTTGCTTTTTTTTAACTTTTTACTTTAATTATAGACTTATAGAAAAATAGGGAAGATAGTAGAGAGAGTTCCCATATACCCCACATCGTTTCCCCTATTAGTAATATCTTACATCAGTATGGTACACATCACAATTAATGAATAAATGCTGATAAATTATTATTTAACTTAGGTCCTTATATTATTCAGATTTTCTTAGTTTTACCTAGTATCCATTTTCTACTTCAGAATTCCATCCAGGATACTACATTATATTGAGTTGACACATTTCCTTAGGTTCCTCTTGGCTGTGACAGTTACTCAGATTTTCCTTGTTTTTATTGCCCTTATCATTTTTGAGAAGTCCTGGTCAGGTATTCTAAAGAATGTCTCTAAATTTGGATATGCCTGATGTGTTTTTCTTTATTAGACCTAGGTTACTGGTTTGGGGGAGAAACACTACAGAGGAGAAGTGCTATTTTCATTATAACATGTCAAGGTTACATACCACTGAACATTACTTATCACCGCTGATTTACCTTGATTTTCTGGCTGAGGTAGTGTTTCCAGGTTTCTACACTAAAGTTACTCTTTTTTTCGTGATTTCCACAGAGTATGCTTTGGAAGGAACTCCATGTGTGTTCCACACTTAAGGAGTGGGAGTCAGGCTTTACCTCCCTAAGCGTTACTTTATTTGGCATTCTTAGGCACTGGAGGTTTATCTATCCTCCCCCATTTATGTATGAATTCAGTCATTTATATCAGTATGGGCATATGGATATTTATTTTATATTTTGGGTATAATCCAATACTATTATTGTATTTTTATGTGGCTCAAAATGTTCCAACTTTAGCCACTGAGAGCTCTTTGACTTGTCCTGACAGTTTTCTGTGCCCCTTTGTCATACCCCCATCATTCTTTTCCTTAGCACTTCCTTGCTTTTGGACACTACCAGATGCTCCAGGCTCATTCTGTATATTTCCTGACCAAGTCCTAGAATGAGCCATTTCTCCAAGGAGCTTTGTTTCTTTTTACTAGAAAATGGTATTAAGACCAACATCTGGATACTAGGTGTGCTTGTTACTACTGGGGAGTGACTGCTTCTGGAGAACAAAGCTATGTATTTAGGTATGTTATGTGAATTTCTATATATTTAATAAACTTGATATTCTCTTTAACTCTCAATGGTAACTTTATTTGGGGGTTAAGTTTTCATAGTACAAAATTAGAGAACTTTTGAACACATTTATTTGCAGGTTAAAATATTTGCTGTTTATTTTTCACCCTTCCACTGTAAGCTAATCTTTATTTTCTTAACCTGATTTGTGCTTCATGGTGCATTGTTCACCCATGAGGTTTGGTTCCTCAGCATTAATTTTTCTTAGCCCAGTTTTAGCACTTAATCATACATTGACTAAAATCGTTCCCTAATTATGTTTTTATAAGTCAATTGCACCAAATATATTGTAAGTACCATAAAGATGCACCCTACATTACATTTAGTTCCAGCTGCCAGCACATCCAACATTGAACTTATAGATAAAGTTCCTATTGAGCACTCCTCTTTCTCTTTTGGCAAATAAGAATCCATCTGTAGTCACAGATAGATAGATAGATAGATAACATAGATATAGACATATAAATACATAGATATAGATATAGCCATGTGAAAGCCAGAAATAGTTTGGGTACCATATTTAGAACAATATGGGTTATTTTGAATCTCTAGCAGTTAGAACTGAGCTTGACCTTTAGCAGCATTTCAATGAATACTTGTTGAACAAATTAATGATCTCTTGCTGGGGCACAAACATGTTCATCCACATCTGACAAGTAGCTTCCAGCTATAATCTACTGTATCTAGGCCCTTGGCATGTCATCATTCTGACTGATGCCAACACATAAAACTATGTTCACATGTCTTGTACTGAGCTTCAATAGTTGTGTTTTCTGGTAAAATTTTGCTCATGGCCCTTGGAAAAGAGCTGACACTTATTAAGTATCCTATTCAAACTTATGTCTGCCAAACCAAGCAAAACCTGCTCTGTGCTGTTGGCAAGACGGGCAATCCTGACAAACATAAACAGCCTCAGGGGTACCTAGAAAAATATTGTCTTGAACCTACTGCTTACATAACTCACTTCATGAACCCACTTTTGCACAGACCCAATCTGTCATCTTTAAAGCCTATGCCAAAATTTCTGCCTTCATATTACAGCGTTTCACTCCTCCAACAACTTACATTTACAACTCAAAAGCCTATACATATTTTCACAATTTTATCCCTAAACAGAAATGTTTCAACACCTCTTTCTAGTCTATCTGTTGGAACAGACAGCCAGAGTCAACGTAAATCCTTGGAGCACAATTGGATGTTTTTGTATCTGGGTTTGGTGTGCCAATCATACTACATAAAAACCAGTCCGTTAGAAAGATCAGACTTTCTTTCTTTGAGAATCATTTTCTGAACTGGATGAATGATTCAAGACATCCAACCATAACCCTTCTCAGTCAATAAGATGATATTCCCAGTGAAAAGCAAACTTGATCTTTTTCTTTGGAATTTAAAGTTTCCAATGTAAAAAGCCATAAACAAAATATAATATAAAGATGGTCTGGCTTGGATGGTGTCAGAATAGCTGCTACTTGGTGATGGACTCCCTCCTATTCTCATAGACAAATTTCATCTCAAAAGAAAATGTCAGTGAGCTAATTGTGTGAAACACACAGTTGCTCAGCTTCCCTCCTATAGACACTTTCAAGATGATGATCCAGGAAGTTGGAGTCCAAGAATAACTTTTATTACCTTTTGGGAGCATTGGAAAAATATGAATAGTATTTATTTCTTTAAGTATCTTATTTGTATTATGGGAGCGCTTCTCTCACTGTTAATTTCCCATTAAAATTAAAACAAATTCTTAAGGCCTTGAGGACCACGAAGTCCTCCACGATCTAGCACATGTGTAGAATTTCAAACTCATTTTCTAATACTGTCCACTTTTCTCACTACTTTCTCTCCACATTGGCTTTCTTGCTGTTCATGGAATATACTAAGCATATACCATTATCAAAACTTTTGTACTTGTGTTTCCCTCTGCCTGATATGTTTTTCCCTCAAATAGCCACATATATAGGTTAGTAGTATCTCAAATCAAGTGGTATTCAAATATTACTCACACTATGAGGTCTTTCCTGACATCCCTATATAAATTACCATCTTTTACCATGATTAGCCTGTCCTTAAGCTCAACTTTTATTCAAAACACTACCGAGATTTATAGTTTACTTTTATTTATAGTTAAATTATTGCCTATTTCTCACTCTAGATTGTAAATTTTATGAAAGCAAGAAGACTGTCCACTCGATTCACTACTGTATGTAATTCCCCAAGTACCAATAATTCTAGGCTAGGGTCACAATTACCACCTTAATCTATGAGAATTGCTCCATGACAAGTACACTGCACTATTCCAAATGCAACTCCCCTGCGTGATGTAGTGTACAAACTACTTTCTGTACATATTTACCTTAACTGCATCCCTGGAATCTATAAGAGTGACTGGCATAAAAGAAGCTCCAAAAATGTTTTTGGATTATTATTTCATAACAGAAAAATATTTTCATTGAAACATCTGGTCCCAGAGCTATTTGAGACTTTTCAAGTCATCTTGTTCACTCTCAGCCAGTGTTAGCTAGCCTTGCAGTATTGTAGCTGTGTTAGAATATTTTCAGTTTTAAGACCCAATGGCACTTTGTATTAGTTAAGGTATACTATAAAAACTATCTATAAAAACCAAACTAAAGATAAGTAAAGCTCAAAGACAATAGACTTTTTTTTTCCTTGCTCACATAAGAGTCTAAGGTAGATGTCCCTGACTGATGGATGACTCTCTTCCACATAATTATTTGTGTCACTTGTACCCTCACAATGTTATTGTCATTTTATTCAGATGTTGGAAGGGAAAGAGAGTATGGAGGAAGTACACCAATTATTCAATAATCTTTTTACCAGAATTGGCACAAAAATTCTACTCACTTTTCATCAGCAAAACTATTCACGTGATCATAACAAAGTACAAACAGGACTGGGAAATGCAGTACCGAGCTCTGCAGGTGCATTCTAGCTATAACTGTATATTATAAAGGAGAGAATAGGGTTTTAGCAAAACACAGCACATGAAATATCTGTGCACACACTTATTTCCACAGATAGAATACATTCATGCCACACCCACTGCAAGGTCAGAGGCGGACAAGGGGAGATGGAACCTATAGTTCCAACCATTCGTACCATATATGCTAAATTCCAGGATCTTCACGGGATATATTTCAGGTTTAGATATAATGCTTTGAAACTGGATATTTTGTACCTGCTTCTATAAACCTTGACCCAGATTTTGTATGTTCACTTCTACCTACATGCATTGGCAAGAACTACTCACATGGCATGCCTAATTGCATAAGAGCCAGAAAAGGAAGTCCCTAAGTGGGAAGCCATTTCCTAGCTATGCATGCACACTACAGAAAGATGATGGACTTAAATGTATTTAAAAAGTATAGTTTGTCATGCTATGCCCAAGTAGTAATGTTCTTCACTGACTTCTACTAGAATCTCCAGACAGAATTAGATCCTCTACCAGATTCTTCTAACATAATAAGTAGATTAGAGTAAGAACTATTCTTAAAGGACCTAACCATGCTACAGTTTTTTTTTTTCCAAGTTCAGTTAGTTCATCCTGCTGCTTCTCTCTTCCTCATTTAAAAATGGTATGTTTTGGGGCTTCCCTGGTGGTGCAGTGGTTGAGAGTCCGCCTACCGGTGCAGGGGACACGGGTTCATGCCCCGGTCCAGGAGGATCCCACATGCCACGGAGCGGCTGGGCCCGTGAGCCTGTGCTCCACAACGGGAGAGGCCACAACAGTGAGAGGCCTGTGTACCGCAAAAAAAAAAGGTATTTTTACATGCCACTTGTTACATGGATATCATAAGCACATCCAAGTTTGAAATACAATTCCTCTAAAGTGCAAGTAATAATAATCCTTAATTATTTATTTATCTTGATGTAAGATAAGAAATAACAGAGATTTTTAAAATATCTTTATTGGAGTATCATTGCTTTACAATGTTGTGTTAGTTTCTGCTGTACAACAAAGTGAATCAGATATAAGTATACATATATCCCCATATCTCCTCCCTCTTGAGCCATCCTCCCACGCTCCCTATCCCAGCCCTCTAGGTGGTCACAAAGCACTGAGCTGATCTCCCTATGCTATGCAGCAGCTTCCCACTAGCCCTCCATTTTACATTTGGTAGTGTATATATGTCAATGCTACTCTCTCACTTCATCCCAGCTTCCCCTTCCCCCTCCGTGTCCTCCAGTCCATTCTCTACGTCTGGGTCTTTATTCCTGCCCTGCCAGTAGGTTCATCAGTACCTTTTTTTAGATTCCATATATGTGCGTTACTATACGGTATTTGTTTCTGAGATAGTAGAGATTTTATTGCTACATATTTGTTCTTGTCGTTCTTGGTTTTCGTGGTTTTGTTGTCATTGTTTGGCAATATCTGAGTAGCCTAAACATATGTCATTCTCACTTTGGCTGGACTGACCAGTCAATCTCAGAATGCCATGTGTTATAATAACTTCTTCATATCACAAAACTACTTCTTTGTCTATGACTTTCTGCTAATATTTTACCATAAGGAAATTAATTATAATACAGGTGCTGGTTATCACAATCAGATATTTCCTGATTTTGTCCCATTTTCAAGAAAATTAACATAACCTGTTGGCACCACATGAAGATATACTGCATCTGTGATGGCTTTAAAACATCTTCACTAGGTTAATTATGTGAGGCTAAGGATGTGTTAAATTATCTTTATGTTAGTAATTGTTTTACAATGTTCATGCATATCTAATCATCATGTTGTACACTTTAAATATATTTATTTATTTATTTATTTGCGGTACGCAGGCCTCTCACCGTTGTGGCCTCTCCCGTTGCAGTGCACAGGCTCCGGACGCGCAGGCCCAGCGGCCATAGCTCACGGGCCTAGCCGCTCCACGGCATGTGGGATCCCCCCAGACTGGGGCACGAACCTGTGTCCCCGCATCAGCAGGCAGACTCTCAACCACTGCGCCACCAGGGAAGCCCAAATATATTTAATTTATTTGCCAATTAGTACTCGATAAAGTTAAAACATAAAAAAAAAAAAGAACATGTTCACTAATTCTTTGATATCCCTTTCCTAGAATAGCTGGAACCTAATTCTTTCCTTGACTGTGGGATGGACTCAATAACTTACTTCTAACAAATGGAATGAAGTGCAAATAGTGGTGGGTGGTTTTGGAGATAGAAACTAGGTTATAAAATACATCCACAGTCTCTTCCTTGTTTTCTCTTGAGGCTCACTTGCTCTGGGGAAAGTCAGGTACCATCTCATGAGCAGAAGCCCACATGGTGAGGAATCAAGGGCTTCTGCCCACAAACCTGTAGGAGAGCTATTTTGGAACTACATCATTCAGCCACAGATTAGACTTCATATTAACAATGCTCCTGCTGACATGCTGACTGCAACCACATGTAAAATTCACTAATGTAAATTACTCCTGAATTCTTGATCCCCTGAAACTGTAAGATAATGTTTTACTTGTTGTTTTAAGACACTAACTTTTGGGGGCAATGTCAAGAGTAGCTAAGGTATTCCATAGTGATTTTGCCTCTGTATCCATTTTACTTGGCCACGTGGCCTGCAGGATCCTTAAACCTCAAGTAAGCATATGCCCTAGATAGCAGCCCAGAGTCACAAGCAAATATAAGTCCCTGATATGACTTCTTCAACAGCCCTTGCAATCAACAGTCTCCTCTACTTCCCAATGCATTCACCTTATGTAACCCTTTGATAAGATCCCCCCCACCCACCCATGCGAAAAGCCTGCTCTTTTGGTTTGAATTCACCAATTTGGTCTTAATCTGGGAACTCCAAAACACTTTATCTAATAAAGCCATGTTCCCCAGTTCCTTTCCTTTCTCTTTCTCTTTGTCTGCACGTTGCTTTAGCCTCCCCATGGGGTCCCACGAGGTGTGCCAGGTACTTCTAGGAACTGTGAATAATAAATTTCTATATTTCACTTTCCTTTGCGGTCTTCTGTGGAACCGTGGCTCACCATCCAACATCCTGTGCTCCACTTAACAAGTGCTAATTTGACAGGTAATCTGCCATGCAGTGATAGATGACTAATAATGCATTTCATTCCACATGTAGTCCCCTAGCTAGTCTCTGAGATTGAACCAGAAAAGGTATTAGCAAGTTTGATTATGCTCAGCCTGCTTAACATATTTTACCTCAGGTATCATGCCAGTGGAGGAATGCCTTCATGGACTCCCCTGTGATCAACTGTAATTCCCAAGTTTCATTCTGCTTTATATGTAATAACCAGGTCAATCTATTATACAAAGCGTTACAGTGTATCAACCCCTCCAATGAACATTTCTTAATTGTTAGCACTAATTCCAATTAATCCCCAAAGGGGTCTATACTGCCTCAAATTCACCTCAGCTCCTGTCTTTTGTAAATCCTAAGGTTCTCATTTATTCTGTTCTATTAATTTTAGATAAAATACAAACGCAGCTTTTTCTATTCACTCATCACATCCATACGAAAAGTATGTTTGTGCTCTGTGTAAGCCATCATTTCTCAAAACAAAACTTATTTATTCCTTTAAATATTTCCTAAAGCAACTGCCACATCAAGAGTTTAATATTGGATGCTTGTTACAGTATCCTATCATCACTGTATATTAATGTTTTGTATCTACATTGGAAAAAATTGGTCCTCACGTCTAGGCAATTGAAGCTGTGCCTCAGCACATGGCTTCACATTCCCTTTGGTGACCTACTGAAGAAATCCAAGCTTGCTTGGATTTTGAGCTTATAGCATCTCCTACAGGAGGCCTCCCTTCACAAAGCAAGATAGCAAGTCTACTTCTTTAGTTACTATTTCTTTACATTTTTCCTCTTATCTATGAATTGTAAAAAGTCTAAATCTTTGGATATAGTGGATATATATATATATATCCACTCTTTTTTAGGTTCTATTCTCATATAGGTCATTGCAGAATACTGAGTAGAGTTCCCTGTGCTATGCAGTAGGTTCTTATTAGTTATCTATTTTATATATAGTAGTGTGTATATGTCAATCCCAATCTCCCAATTTATCCCTCCCCTCTTTCCCCCTTGGTAACCATAAGCTTGTTTTCTACCTCTGTGACTCTATTTCTGTTTTGTAAATAGGTTCATTTGTATCTTTTTTTTTTTTTTAGATTCTACATATAAGCAATACCACATCTTCTTTATACATTTATCTGTTGATGGACACTTAGGTTGCTTCCATGTCTTAGCTATTGTAAATAGTGCTGCAGTGAACAGTGGGGTGCATATATCTTTTTGAATTGCGGTTTTCTCCAGATATATGCCTAGGAGTGGGATTGCTGGATCATATGGTAGCTCTATTTTTAGTTTTTTAAGGAACCTCCCTACTCTTCTCCATAGTGGCTGTATCAATTTACATTTCTACCAACAGTATAGGAGGGTTCCTTTTTCTCAACACCCTCTCCAACATTTATTATTTGTAGATTTACTGATGATGGCCATTCTGACCAGTATGAGGTGATACCCTACTGTAGTTTTGATCTGCATTTCTCCAATGATTAGCAATGCTGAACATCTTTTCATGTGCCTTTTGGCCATCTGTATGTCTTCTTTGGAGAAATGTCTGTTTAGATCTTCTACCCATTTTTTGATTGGGTTCTTTTGCATTTGTTTGTTTTATTTTTGATATTGAGTTTTATGAGCTGTTTGTATACTTTGGAAATTCATCCAAAGGGGAAAGGGGGGAAGGATAACTTAGGAGTTTGGGATTAAAATATAGACATTACTATGTATAAAATAGATAACCAACAAGGACCTACTGTATAGCACAGGGAACTGTACTCAATATCTTATAATAACCTATAATGGAAAAGAATCTAAAAAAGAATAGATAGATAGATAGATAGTTTAACTGAATCACTTTGCTGTACACATAAAACTAACAGAGCATTGTAAATCCACTACATTCCAATAAATAATTTGAAAAAGAAAATCTGACCAGACTAATTACTAGTAATGCAATTGAAAGAGTACTCTATAAATTCCCAACAAAAAAAAAGTTCAGGGCTAGACAACTTCCCAGATAAATTCTACTAAACATTTACAAATGATTTAATGCCTATCCTTCTCAAATTATTCCAATAACTGAAGAGAAAGGAACACTTCCAAGTTTATTCTATTAATTCAGCATTACTCTGATATCAAAACAAGACAAAGGTGCTACACAAAAGAAAATTAAGACCAATATCCCTGATGAATATAGATGCAAAAATCCTCCAGAAAATATTAGCAAACCAAATTCAACAATTCATTAAAAGGATCATACACCATGAACAATTAGGGTTTATTCCAGAGATACAAGGATGGTTTAATATCTGCAAGTCGATCAATGCGATATATCACTTTAATAAATGAAAGATAAAAACCACACAATCAATTCAATAGACACAGAAAAAGCATTTGACAAACTTCAACATCCATTTATAATAAAAACTCTCAACAAAGGTAGAGAGGGGATATACTTTAACATAATAAAGGTCATATATGACAGGCTTACAGCTAACCTCGTACTCAACAGTGAAAAGCTCAGAGCTTCTCCTCTTGGATAAGAAAGAAGACAAGGATGCTTGCTCTTGCCACTTTTATTCAACATAATATTGGAAATCCTAGCAGTAGCAGTCATACAAGAAAAAGCAACTAAATTGGAAAGAAAGAAGTAAAACTGTCATTATTTGCAAATAACTTCTTATATACAGAAACCACTAAAGACTCTACAAGAGAGCTTTTAGAATTAATAAATGACTATAGTAAAGTTGAAGGATACAGAATAAATATACATAAATCAGTTGCATTTCTATACACTATTAACAAACTATCAGAAACAAAAATTAAGAAATCAATTCCATTTACAATTGCATCAAAAAGAATAAAATACCTAAGAATAAATTTAGCCAAAGAGGTGAAAGACCTGTACTTTGAAAGCTATTAAGACACTGATGAAAAAATTGAAGATGGAACAAATAAATGGCAAGATATATTGTGCTCATGGACAGAAAGAATTGCTATTGTTAAAAATCAATACTACTCAAGTATTCTACAGTTTCAGCATAATCCCTATCAAAATACCAATGGAATTTTTTCACAGAACAAGAATCCTTAATTTTTATGAAACCACAAAAGCCCCAAAATAGTCAAAGCATTCTTAAGAAAGAAGAACAAAGCCGTAGGTATCAAACTCTCTGACTTCAAACTATATTTTAAAGCTATAGTAATCAAAACAGTGTAACATTGCCACAAAAACAGACACATAGATCAACGGAACAGAATTAAGAGCCCAGAAATAAAACCACACTTACGTGGTCAACTAATCTATGACAAAGGAGGTAAGAATATACAATGGGGAAAAGAAAGCATCTTCAATAGATATGAAGATATTTGGAAAGCTGGACAGCTACATATAAGAGAATAAAACTAGACCAATTTTTACATCATATTAACAAAAATAATTCAAAAAGGATTAAAGACCTACATCTAAGAACAGAAGCCATAAAACTCTTAGATGTAAATATAGGCAACATGTTCTTTGACATGGGTCTTAGCATTATTTTTTAGATCTATCTCCTTAGGCAAGGACAAACAAATTTAAAAACAGACCTCATCAAGCTAAACAGCTTTTGTACATCAATGGAAACCATCAACAAAAGGTAAAGGCAACTTACTTAATGGGGGAATATATTTGTAAATGATAAATCTGGTAAAGGGTTAATATCTAAAATATACAATGAAAACATACAGTTCAATATCCAAAGAAAGAAAGAAAGAAAGAATATGACTAAAAATAAGCAGATGTCCTGAGTACGCATTTTTTTAGTGAAAACCTACAGATGGCCAACAGGCACATGAAAAGATTTTCAACATAGCTAATCAAAGATTTTCAACATAGCTAATCATAAGGGAAATGTAAATCAAAACCAAAATGAGATGTCAACTCACACCTGTCAGAATGGCTATTATCAAAAAGACAACAAATAACAAATGTTGGCAAAGCTGTGGAGAAAAGGGAACTCTTGTGCACAGATTTTGGGAAGGTAAATTGGTAGAGACACTGTGGAAAACAGTATGGTGGTTACCCACAAAATTAAAAATAAAACCATATTATCCAGAAATTCTATTTATCTGAAGAAAATAAAAGCACTGATTTTAAAAGATATATGCACCTCTATGTTCACTGCATCATTATTTAAAATATCCAAGATATGGAAACAACCTGTGCCCATCTGTGGATGAATGGATAAAGAAGATGTGGTATATATGTACAATGAAATAAAGAAGAATGAAGTCTTGCCATTTACAACAACATGGATGGACCCTGAGAGTGTCATGCAAAATGAAATAAGTCTGACAGAGAAAGACACATTCAATTTGTTTTGATTTTTAGAGTCAAAAAACAAAAAACAAAACAAATGGAAAAACAAAAAGCAGAAACAGACTCACAGATTCAGAAAACAAACTGGTGACGGCCAGAGTGGAGGGGAGTAGAGTGATGTGAGAAATAAGTGAAGGGGATTAACACGGAAAAATTTCCAGTTATAAAATATGTAAGTCATGAAGATGTAATCTATAGCACAGGGAATGTCAGTAATATTGTTATAAATTTATATGTTGACAGATAGTAACTAGATTTATCGTGCTGATTATTTCATAATGTATAAAATAATGAAACAATATGTTGTATACTAGAAACTTTCATAATATAGTAAGTCAATTATACTTCAATAAATGAAATAAAATAAAAATTAAAAATAAAATAAAAAGTTCTATGCCTTACTTCAGACTCCCTTATTTGGTGTTAATGTTATAAAATCATTTGTTGTATTTGTTAATTCCATTAGCATTCAAGTAGCCAAAGTATTTGATGTTATATTATTTTCTGGTTACCAGTGAAGATGATCCCATAAATTTATCAATGGGAGACATCAATGAAGAGAGTCAGGAAATGTTTTTCTTTTCGTTTCTTTTTTTTTTTAAACAACTGAAGTATAAAGTTCTGTGGGATTTGGAAACTAGAGTATTATAATTAGGAACAATGTTGATGAGAACACTTGCGATTAGTAAACATGGCCATTTTAAGAAGTTAATGATTCTAAGTTGAAGACTAGCGGGATAAAGGCTATTCTGAATCAGCCATAGAATATTTTCTCCTCTCTCTTGTACTTATGCTTTCATTTCTCAAATAAACGATCAAAATTTCAAAGTCAAATGGGAGGCGGGGAGTTCTGAATTTTATAAATGTAATCATGTATTTATGCACAGTTCTTCAAAACCTATAATCATAAATTCTATAAAATTTGCAGAACACTAGGAAATCATTCGGCAAGAACACTTTATTGATGGTTCTGCTATTCAGAGAATAATATACAAATTAGATTTTATTCTAGGTAAATTGAATGTATGCAATCCTAGGAAAACACTGTTGGTGGTAAAAATAGTTAATAACCTGTTACCCTCATGGAAAAGACACTTAACAGGAAAATTTATATTATTAATAATAATGATAAAGTTTTAGTATCACATGGAATATTTTTCTTGCAAAATTCCTAAGGTAAATTATGCATTGTTCTCAGTATGTATAACAACACTGCTGCTCTTCAACTGATTAGCCTACAACTGTCAGATACAATTTTATATTAATATTTCCACAGGCTGCTTTGTCATGAATAAAAGCATTGTGTAAACTTTGGCAAGCAATGTCATGTAAACAACAAAACACTGGGATATTCTAAGGAATTCCAGTTGGCTCTTTCTCAAGAGAATTCCTGAGGCATTATCAACCTAGTAAACTCTCCATAGTCTATAAACTCCTTATTCTTAAAGGTTTCAAATGCTGATTTCCTGGCATACACAAAATAAAATCATTTCCAGAAAAAGATTTACATTCACCTTACATATTGAACAGAAGTTTCTTATTTTGGAATGTTTACTCTAAGTAGACTTATGTTTTTTAGAGGGAGCACTTACTAATTCTCTATTCCTTTCTTCAACTTAAACTTTAGTTTTTAAAGAAGAGCCTGACCTTTTCATGATCACTTATCTGGAGTGATCTGGAATGGAATGGAGAGACGACCTTCTTCTTAGGCTCAATACATAGAAGGCTCCTTATATTCATATCAATGTCTTGGCTGATCTACATATAAGAAGATGAGGGAGTTGAGCTCTTTGGTATATATCAAGATGACTTGGTTTCCATTTCAGCCTTCATTAGTGTTACCTCAAATGTAGCTTTTTGTATACTATATACCTTTACCAACTCTCTCAGCCTGATATACTGCTTGGCATATATATGCTAAATAATCATTTATCAAAAAAAAAAATAGCAAACTTCTCTTCCTCTCCTGGACTTCATATATTCTATTCTCTCTAGGACAAAATATCTTTTTAAGGATCATTCATGAATGGTTTTCAGGTTGCAACTTAAACATCCTTTTATCAAGGGGTCTTCCTTGGTCTATATTTCTGTATATAGTTTTATTTCCCCATACTAAGTGCTAATTTTGAAGAATACACACACACACATAATAACACATTCTGTACAAGTTGGTGTAAAAAAACTATCAAATTGTCTGTTTTCTGGTAGAGTATAAGCCTCATGAGGGCATTTTTCTATCATTCTGTAGCTCCAGAGCCACGGACATAGGAAGAGTTCAATAAATATTTGTGGAATGATTGAATAGTGTTTCAGAATTAGCCAATAATCACACACATAGTTGTAGAGGCTATAACAGAATTCTCTCCATCTTCCCAGTCATAAGTTATTTTAACTGAGCATTCTGTCACTTATCTAATTTATTATGCTCATGTTCCATGAAAAATTAAATATGTTTATGGCTTGAAATGTTGGCATAAACCCCCCAAAATCAAGTTTAAGCAATTTATGATAAAATGTTGAAATTAATATTATTTATGAATAAATATAATGATAATTTGAGCCATAATAGCCTTTTTATTCTCAATTAAGCTATGATAATAATACAGATATGCTTACCAAATATTTATTCAGCTGAGTATTTAAAAACTTTATTCTGTAAAAACAAATTAATTAAAGCTATTTCAAATCCAAAAAAACCTATAACATTTTACTTAAATTCTTTACTTTTTCTTGTTTTTACTTATATAAAATATTTTAAATTTTGGGCTTGGAATGGGAAGAGTTCAACAGTATCTACACCTAAATTCCATTAATCTAAATCCTGGGTCTGATAGCAAAAGCCATTAGTAATTTTCTGTTATGAACTTAAGTATCTTTTTTATTTAGGTTTCAATTTCTATAAAATTAAGAGTTTACCAACATTATCACTAAGTTCCATTGTGCTCTAAATTCTTGGGTTCTGTGGTGGGATACTGGCTTCTATGGTAACTTCCTGGGTTTTTAAAAAATTGTTGTTGTTTTGTTTTGTGTTAATATGTTGTCCAGAATATATGGATGAAAGAAAATGTTGAATAGCTTGAAAGGGTCTTAGTCCTCACTTTCAATGTGGGGCATATTACTTTTATTTTAAAATAGGTTTTATAGTGGCAAAAAATACAGAAATGACCTACATAATGCCTATATATCTGTGTCAGATTCTGTTTAACTGTTAAAGTTCCTCATTAACATTATCATTAAAATTAATAAAGGTCAACGTCATCTTGAGATCGTAACAGACTAATCATTTTAGAGTACCCTCCATGCATAAACAGTTAGAAGACTGAACAAAATATATAAAGCAAATGTTTTTAGATGTTGGACAACATCCAATACAAAAATGCAAATTCTGTGGGAAGGGAAAAATATGAAATGAAACACACAATTGCTCAGCTTTCCTTTTATAGGCACCTTCTAGATTGTAATGTAGGAAGCTGGAGTACAAAAATATGATGACCGCCATGGAGATAAGAGTTGGGGATGCAGAGGCTGCTGAAAATTTGTAGGTCAGGGTACCAGAGAGGAGGAAGTCCTTAAATATAAATAGGGATTTCTTGAATTGTCTAAGTAATAATCTCCGCATAAGAAGGACAAAACTCTGTAGATTGTGAGAGAAAAGGTATAGGGAGCTCTGAGCTGAACATATACTACAGAAGTTTCAAAATTCTAGAAGCTGTTCAGTTTCCAAAGAGCCAGTCAGCATGGAGTGACATCAATGACAACTCTTGCATGGCCATGTACTAGTAGTAGGGGGACATCCACCTTTAGTGAGTTCACTGAATCTAATTTAACAAAGATTAAAGCCAACCTTTGAGGAGTTTGTTTGGTTAGGATGTAGAAAGTTTCAAGAAAATATTGTCCCTACTCTAATGACAATTTTTTTGATAATGTATAAAATCATAATTTTTCTTGAGATCAGTTGTGATTACAGATCTCCCAGTCAATCTGCTTTGGCATGGCTATCGTTTGACATGCTAAGAATCTCCTCCTTAAAATTAAATTGTCACAAAAAAAAGAAAGTAAGAGACAAAGCTGAGGCTACTACTGTTCTCCTAAATGTATATACCTCAGCCCCTCAGAGGTTGACTGGATCATCCTGAAGAGGCCCCACCCCCTGCCAAACATCTAAAGAGAGAGAAAATACTTATAACCACCAAGAGACACAAGTAATAATTATAAAAAGATTTTGCTTAAGAAAATAAGAAGAGGTGGGAAGGGGGAAACATTCTCCGGCAGACAGGGGTCATGCCAGGGAAATGTTGCCAAGAGGTTGACCTGGGCTCTTCCACTTTCCCTCTTTTCCTCTTATAAGACAGAGTCAGAAACTAATGACTCAGGTTTCAGGAAGCTAAAAGACTAAAGCAGGAAAAAAAAAAAAAAAGACAGAAAGGAGAAAAAAGAAAAAGGAAACAAACAACATATTTAGCAAATGCCATGTCTAGCAAACATAATGCTAGCCCGAGATAACTTATTGATTTAAAAACAAACCCCTACAGAGCTGCCACTTAGTGTTTCCACTTTTGGGTACTTATCCAACAGAAATGAAAACACTAACTCAAAAAAGATATATGCACCTCCATGTTCATTGCAACATTATTCACAATAGCCAAGACATGGAAGCAACCTAAGTGTTCATCAATGGATGAATGGATAAAGAAAATGTGATATATAGGTATCTGTAATAGATATCTGTATCTATCTACCTATACATATAATGGACTATTAATCAGCCATTAAAAAAGAAGAAAATCTTGTCATTTGCAACAATATGGATGTACCTGGAGGGTATTACACTAAGTGAAATAAGTCACACGGAGAAAGAATACTGTATGATCTCTTTTACAGTGGAATCTTGAAACAAACAAAAACTGAACTCACCGTTCTAGAGAACAGAATGGTGGTTGCCAGAGGCAGGAGGTGGGTGGTGGGTGAATAAGTGAAGGGAGTCAAAAGGTTCAAAGTTCCAGTTATAAAAATGTTCTTGGATTGGAAGAATCAACATTGGGAAAATGACTATACTGTCCAAAGCAATCTACAGATTCAATGCAATCCCTATCAAACTACCAATGGCATTCTTCACAGAACTAGAACAAAAAAATTTTGCAATTCATATGGAAACACAAAAGACCCTGAATAGCCAAAGCAAACTGAGAAAGAAAAACGGAGCTGGAGGAATCAGGCTCCCAGACTTCAGACTATACCACAGGCTACAGTAATCAAGACAGTATAGTAATGTCACAAAAACAGAAATATAGATCAATGGTACAGGATAGAAAGCCCAGAGATAAACCCACGCACATATGGTCACCTTATCTTTGATAAAGGAGGCAAGAACGTACAACGGAGAAAAGATGGTTTCTTCAATAAGTGGTGCTGGGAAAACTGGACAGCTACATGTAAAAGAATGAAATTAGAACACTCCCTAATGCCATACACAAAAATAAACTCCAAATGGATTAAAGACCTAAATGTAAGGCCAGACACTATAAAACTCTTAGAGGAAAACACAGAAAAAACATTCTTTGACATAAACCACAGCCAAGATCTTTCTTGACCCACCTCCTAGAGTAATGGAAATAAAAACAAAAATAAACAAATGGGATCTAATTAAATTTAAAGGCTTTTGCACAGCTAAGGAAACCATAAACAAGATGAAAAGACAGCCCTCAGAAAAGGAGAAAATATTTGCACCCTGAGAAAACCATAATTCAAAAAGAGACATGTACCACAATGTTCATTGCAGCACTATTGCAGGCAGGACATGGAAGCAACCTAAGTTTCCATTGACAGATGAATGGATAAAGAAGATGTGGCACATATATACAATGGAATATTACTCAGCCATAAAAAGAAACAAAACTGAGTTATTTGTAGTGAGGTGGATGGACCTAGAATCTGTCATACAGAGTGAAGTAAGTCAGAAAGAGAAAAACAAATACTGTATGCTAACGCATATATATGGAATCTAAAAAAAAAAAAAAAATGGTACTGATGAACCTAGTGACAGGGGAGGAATAAAGACGCAGACATAGAGAATGGACTTGAGGACACGGGGCTGGGGAGGGGGAAGCTGGGGCGAAGTGAGAGAGTAGCACTGACATATATACACTACCGAATGTAAAATAGTTAGCTAGTGGGAAGCAGCTGCATAGCACAGGGAGATCAGCTCAGTGCTTTGTGATGACCTAGAAAGGTGGGATAGGGAGGGTGGGAGGGAAGCTCAAGAGGGAGGGGATATAGGGATATATGTATGCATATGACTGATTCACTTTGTTGTACAACAGAAACTAACACAGTATTGTGAAGCAATTATCCTCCAGTAAGGATTTTTTTTAAATGTCATGGGGATAACAATATACAGCATGGTGACTGTAGTTAATAATACTGAATTGCATATTTGAAAGTTGCTAAGAGAGTAGATCTTAAAATTGTCACCACATGAAAAAATATTTGTAACTATGTGAGGTGATAGATGCCAACTAGACTTACTGTGGTGATCATTGCACAACATGTTCAATATAGAATCATTGCTGTACACCTGAAACTAACAGAATGTGTCAACTGTATCAATTTAAAAATTCCTAGATATAGAGGGAGAAAATAAAATGTAATTAAATAATGTAATTAAACGTTTATATATATTTTTATAAAATATATAATACGTCATATGTGTATACATGTGTGTATATATATATAAAACAAAATTAAAACAAAGTTTAATAATTTGATCCAATTGGAAATCCAAAATTTATATATAAAATCTATATAAAGAATTTGTGTAACAAAAGGTAAAGAGGACAGAGATTAGACTTTGTGCCTACACAACATAGGTTCTCAATTAACTTTAACATTAGCTAAAATGCATCAGTTGACAAAACTTCATAGATTTAATTTATACCAGGGCTCAAATTATAATTATACCTGGGGATTCTACTAAATTTAGACACAGTGCCTCCTATAATCTTAAAAAAGTTAATTAAATACAAATAGAGGAAAAACTGACATGCCTCACTGTAGACTTGCCTAAATTTCTCATAGTCCTAGTACCCATGGAACCCTAAAATATTCCATATTGAGCTCTAACACAATGAATAATAAATTAAAATTAAAGTGTTTGACACTTACAAATTGACTTGATAAATGGAACCCCAAGGACCACCCAGCTAATATGGTCCAAACTAAATTAAAATAGAGCTTTTAAAGATTAAAACTTATTATATGAAACCTAATCAACAAAGGGGTGATTATCTCCATGGTTTCTTTATTTGGCAGCCCAATTTTGCCCATTCTTAAATCTGGGAAAAATAAAGCAAACTTTTTGGTGGATTACTACAACTACGTTCCCATCCATAAAGGCCTGTGTTCCCAACCATCAAGACCTGCATACCTAATATATAGTATTATTAAAATTACTGATTCCATTCAATCAATAACCAGTACATAATTTGCTGACATAGATTTGGTTAACACATTCTATTCAGTGCCTATTTCAACAGCCTCTCAACTGCAGTTTGCTTTTGCCTCTGAAGGGACACGATACACCTTTTCCAGACTACCCATGGAGTACCTCAGGGGCTTTGCCATCACACACAATCTTTGCAGACAATATTTTCACTACATCCACCTTTCTCCAAGAACACAGGTATGACATTACATTGATAACATCCTCTTCCAAAGAGATTAATTTGACACACCTATTAATAACATGTGAGTCCAACATCTTTTAGTCCTTTTTCGTTGCCAACATACTCCTCATTTACAAATTTTACTTACAAATTAAAATCAACAAGCACTGATGATAGTGTCATCAGAAACTCTTTCACTATAGATGCTTTGGCAACTTCTTCCCATGCCTACTAGGGTCCCTGGATAACCTATGTCCATTAGTTGCCCCAGGGCTTCTAATGTAAGAAACTGCTCCTCTTGGCTTTGGGCTATAAACCATTAAAGCAACAAATGACTGGCTACCTAGTGGACTCTCCTGGAAATAGAGGCTCTCACAGTCCATTAGCCTATGACCCTCCATACCCAGATGCTTCTTTACCTTGGGTCATGAAAACAGCACTTCACAACCTCAGCACTGCTACTGAGGCCTCCTTAAGACAGGATGAAGTCAAACCTGGGCTCTCTGGTATATTCCACATTCAGGAGAGAATGCATTCCCCCATACTCAGTACATTACCAGATTCCCCAGGTCATCCTTCCTCCAGACCCCTTGGCTACCTGTTAACTGCTTAGGATTAACTGAGAGAACAGCAATGGGAGTTAGTGGAATAACCATCACATGTGATGAAGCTTTGTGGAATATTGCTGCTTTTGATCCCTTAGCTAGAATGTTGATAAAGGATGGGACCCAAGAAACAATATACATGGCCAAACTTCAGTCAATCATCTTAGTGCCATATGCCTTGGCCAACAAGGACCCCATCTTAACATTTATTATAAACTACTGAATCACTGCCTAAAAATTGCTTCTTTAAGGGTAAAAAAAAAAAAAAAAACGCTGGGAGACTCTTCCCCCCCAGTTACCTAAAATATAAATCAAAATCACATGTTTCTACATATACTAAGGTTGTAAAACAAGGCCTTGCCAGGACACTCCTTATTCTCTTCAGAATTACAGACATTACTGGTAGCAACCAAAATGTACACTTTCTCTTTTCAAAATACTAATGCTGGACTATTTTTTTTAATTGAAGTATAGTTTATTTACAATGTTGTGTTAATTTCAGGTGCACAGCAAACTGATTCAGTTATATATATATATATATATATATACACACACACACATACATACATATATATATATGCTCTTTTTTAGATTCTTTTCCATTGTAAGTTATCACAAGATATGGAATATAGTTCCCTGTGCTAAGCAATAGGTTCTTGTTGTTTACCTATTTTATATATAGTAGTATGTATCTGTTAATCCCAAACTCCTAAGTTATCTCTCCTCCCTCTTTCCCCTTTGGTAACCATAAATACACTCACAGACATTGGACTCTTGAAAGAAATATTCAGTAGAACTTTCACGTGCCCGATAGTCCCCATATAACTAGTTTAATTGGGAGACATGTTATTCTCCTTGAACAACTCCTTTTCAAATTCCAATATAGCAAATAACCCCCTAGAGTTCTCTATCTTTCCCATGTCTTAACCTAATTTTATACATTTTAGCTCTTCCCCCCCAGATCCTGGGCACATAATCTCCTGGGGCTTATTAACTATAGATCTCATTGCAGGCTGGTCAGCTACTCATTTGATACGGGATCCATTTGAACCTAGATTTCTACCAAAACAAAAAAAAAAACATGTCAAGTACATCTGCATACCATTCTGTTGACTGTTGGTCTTATTACTGCTGGTCTGGGTGCTTCCATTGGCTTACAATCCAGAAACCCACATCAATTCAAGTAGATACTCACCTGAAAAGGATACTCCAGCGCCACATACCAGATGACATTACGTAACCCAGGAGCTCACCACTGTAGATGACATTGCCTCAGATGACTTCACCCCCTGTGCCAGGGACAATTTCACTTGGACACTGAGGTCTCTGCCCAAGCAATGTCCACAGACTGCCTTAAAGTCATAGGACATTTTTGCTTTTGTTCCTTTGATATTAGGGATTTTATTATGTTTCTAAGTTCACTGTCTGCTTAGGCTGACATCTTGGTATATTCTTTGCTTTCAGCTAAAACTTTCATCCCTACACTACAAGGCCTAAAGAGAAATCTGGTAGAGGTTACTAAAATTAATGGAGATTATTGCTTTCCCCATGAGGCACCTGCTTCATATTAGTCAACCCCTTCACTCCCTGAAGACAGGACCACCCACTTCCTGATGCCTTTTCCTACTATCCTTTTCCAGCTTTCCACAACTCTCTCTTACCTTGCACCTCCAATCATGACCACTACACAACCAGTTTTTCCCCTTGGTTAAACACAACACCACATTCTCTCAGTTACATTATGTTATGAATAATTATAACTTCAGGTTCTACTGTGGCCCAAATTCACAGGCACAGCACCTTTTATATTTTTCCTTGCCAACTCCCCAGCAGGGTTACCCTAATGAAGCCATACTCCATTGTGCAGTTGCTATGCTGGGTATTTCCATAGTTCTTTATCCACCAGACACCTCCCTGTTTCCATCAACCAAAGGACGCCAGGTAAAATGAAGACTATTTATTCCTATCTTAATAGGACTTGCCAGAGTCACAGCAGCCACTACTATTGACACCAGTAAAGCAGGCTTTGTCAACAAAATCAAATCATAACTGTCAACTAACACTTTTCAGTGGCCCTTTACATCACATTCAAACAGTGCATGAAGTATTGTTCCATATGCAACAAGCCTATAAGTCTCTAGCTCAAATAGTAAAAGATGACATACTAGCTCTTGACTACTTACTAGCCAGGAAAAAATGATTTGTCCCATACATCCTGCTGTATGTTCATTATTAGCTCTGAATAGGTACAGGCAAAATTATGAGAAATAGGCCAAAAGGTAAAGAACCTTTATAACATAACCAAAGTTTTCTATCAGATTTCCTTAAAATCAGAGATACTTGACAAATTCTCTTGGTGATCACGCAAAGTGGTATGCCTGGTTGTGAATTAGGTTTCAAACCTTCCTCATATGCCCAATAGGACTCTTCCTAGCTGTTTCTTTTGTCAGAATTGGCCCACTTTTTCAAGTTGTCCCACTCACCTTTAACATCTCCACAACCAAGGTGACAAGTGTTATCCATCCCAATTAGTATTGTTTACGATGTTGACACATCACATCAAATTTTACAAATTTACAATTTGTAAATTTACATTGTAAATTTTTTAAATTTGATGTTTTCCTGATGCCTCGACATCCCCACAAACAGGCTGTGAGCACCCTGCCTAGGTGATCAAGTGCACCAGTGTGATATGTCTGGTCCCTGCCACCAGCTCCCCTCCTTACCCTCCCCTGACTGTGACATAGTGATATTTAAATGTACCAATGAAGTCCCCTCGTGACTTTTACTGTGCATTCCACCTTGACCCTGAATAAAGGCACTTTCCCTTAGGTCATTATTCTCTCTCAGCCCCCCACCTGCTTGGTTGAGCCCGCTTCCTTGGAACTCCTCCAATATGACATTTAGACAGCAGAAAAACAAGAGCAAGATAGAAGCTTTAAATCCAAACACAGCAACACATTTATATTAAAAGTAAGTAATCTAATAACTCCCATTGAAAACAGAGATTGTAACAATAGAAAAAAATACAAATCATACACTGTCTACAGAAACCCACTTTAAACAAAAAGAAAGATAAAAAAGCAGGTGAAAAATTATACACCATAAAATGTTTCACCAAAAGAAATCTTGAGTGACTATGTGCATATTAGACAAGTAGATTGAGGAAAAAGAAACATTACCAGCAATAAGGATGGACACTTACCAATAAATTCTATCAGATATTTAAGAAATAAACAATATTCATGTCCCACCAGCTCTTTGAAAAATTAAGAGGTAATACTTTTCAAATTGTTTCATGAAAACAACATTACAATTATATGAACGATTACTATGATATTAACAAAGAAATGAATTCTCCAACAAACTGAAATAAGCTGAAAGCAAATTCTTCCCCACAGACGCCTCCAGATCAGAAAACAGCCGGTTGACAAACTGAGTTCACCCTAACCCTGATCAAAAGACTCATGCCCCACTCATGACCAACAGAAAGTATAAGGTAATAAAAGTATACTGATTTAACCTGCCAAGTTCTTGGTAATTTGTAACACAAGAGTAAAAACCTAATAAAATCATATTAAATGGTGAAAGAACAACCATATCCCCCCCCCAAGACTCACGACACAACAAGAATGTGTAGGTCCTAAACATTACAAATGGCCAAAAAATAGATAAAACCATACATTTAGAAGGGAATAAAATAAAACAGTATTTACTTATATACAACATGATTATATGTGTACAGAATCCTAGGTACTAATCAGGTTTTATCATTTAATTTCTATTGATATCTGTGTTATATTGTGGGCAATAGGAATTTCTTAGTTTCATTTTGAATAAACTAAACATGTATATTAAGCAATGCAGATTTAAATGGGGAATACATAATTAACAAAAAAAGTTCACTATTGGATACCATGCATGTTCTAAATTTAAAATATTTATGATTTTATTAACTTACGTAATTTTTACATGTTGGCGTTAGATCATTTCAAAAACAAAGAGATACCGAAAGAACATCTATTTGAGAAATCAAGTTATATCATTCATTTTTGCATTTAAGAGTATTGAACAAATCAAGTAAAATAATATAGAGTTTAAGAAAGCATATACCTTTTGAGGACCTTTACAAGTTATGGAATTTGAATTTAACTGTGTTAAGACACTTTCAAGTTTTGGACGAAGTTTACAATTGAACCAAATGATTTATCCATTTTGAAAAGTAATTGTAAATCTCCAACTGAGAAACCCATGAAACCTTACTAGTAGAAAACTGTTTAAAGATCATTCTAATCTTGATTTCCTTTGACATTTGTGAACATGCTAATTTTCATTTGGGAGATTTTCTCCAGATCTTATTTTACTCAGCTTTGTCACTAAGCATAATGATAGAATTGTTCACAAATGAAGATAATAATAATGATAATAATAATCTTAGATAATTTAAGTTTGGTGTTCTTTCTTTCCATGCCTTTCATATGCTAAAAAGTATCCAAAAGGACTGATAGCAAGGGTCAAAGAGCTATGAAATCAAGTAAATTAACAACTAGTTACTAAATAATCAAGGGCAAATGGTGTTATTGCTAAAATGCTACAAATTGTAGTATTATATTTACCTTGTAAAATTAAGTTTCACATTTTAATGTTCTATCACACATTTTTTACTGTTAGTGTTCTATACATTCTGACATATATTTCAGTATATAGCCATAAAAAATAAATATTTCTTTCTTTCTGTAACACTTATTACATGTTCCACCCTCCCCACACACACACAAAATTGACAGCGTAGGGTATAAATAAGAAGAATAATTTAGGTTTTCTAAAAACTTTACTTTTTAACAGACTTCAATAAGCTGTATATAAATAAGAAGAAATATTTAGGTTTTCTAAAAACTTTACTTTTTAACAGACTTCTATCAAGATGTCTTTTGTAATGTCTTTGTGCTTTGTATCCAAAATGCACACTAAAACGAGATTCATTTTTCATAATATCATTGTCATTCAGAGCATAAAAATGCAGAATTAGCATCAGTATTAGTTCCACAGTGTACTTTCTTCAGATTAAAAGTCAGCAAATTATTGTAAACAACATGATTTAATTCATTGGCAGTGATATTTTTGGCAGTTCAGTCACTGTTAGAGTTATGCTAGAATTATTATTTTTTTATTAGCAGTCATGATGTAAGTGATGCGAGAAACAACTATGAAATTATAATGTGCATAATAGACAATTCTGAAGCAGTTATTTTTGTTTGCACGTGCTTTTAAGAATATGAAAATAAATTAACTTCCAGCCATTCTTCATATGTTTTCCTGTACTAACTATGAATACCAAATGCTCATTTGTAATAGCAATAGAACTCAAGAACAAACATAATCCAGAGATTTATATAAGCAAAATTGATGGCATAATAAAATATTGTTTTTGTAAAAGAGCTCAACTGCCATTTGAGTAAACTTTCTGGATATTTAACAATCTGGCCAATGACATATTTTCTTAGCATTGAAGGTTTAGGTTTTGGTAGATAATTCGACTATTCTCTATAGCTACCCTCTGAAATTTACAGGTTATGGGTTTTCAAAAACTCTCTAATTTTGGTTCTGTCAAAGTAGAATTCTATTAAAATTATATAATCCATATGGTAGGTAAACGGATGAAGTTATCAAAAATATTAAAATAAAGATATCCAATAAGAATAAAGTGCTCTTATAGAAACTGAACCACATTTGATATTTACAAATTTAATTTGTATATTAAGGGAAATATATAAAAAATAAATGAAAAAATTTAAATGAAATGTCTTATATTTTAAATAATATGGAACAATGAATTCTAAACATTTAAGCCTGTGATCATTTCACATTTAAACAATCTAGTTTTAATGTTTATAGGTATAATATATTTAATGATGTTAATCAAAATATATTTATTTACACTTGGCATTCTCTTTTGGTAGATATAATCTGCATTGAAAATTCACTTGAAAATAAAAGCATCAAAAATCGTACATTTACTGAATCTACACAATGGAAAAAAAATAAGAATTCTTCCATACAGTTACTTCAAATCTAAGTGATAAGATGACACAGGGAATAATTAAAACATTATAAAACAGAATTTGATGTATCATTTATTATGCAGATAAGTATTTCCAGAAAGATAGAAATATGGAGGCTGAAATATTGTCAAAATCATGACACCACTAATTGTCCTTCCTCCCTTCAGCAGAGAATGTGACTGGGTGTTTCTCAGAACTCAGTATTTGTCAACATTCACTTAAAAGGAGTCCACATACTTCTGGAAAGATAATGTAAATTTTGACAAAAATGCAGTATTAAGTCAATAATTAAACTCTGCCAACGTATTGGGTTTACCTTGTTCAGATAATGCCACCAACATCCGACTGCTAAGCTACTGTATATTCTGTCATATGCAATCTCTTCTGCTCTTCTGCTCTCCTCTTTTCAATAAGACCTTGTAAACTTGGACGTTTTATGTCACCCTACTGCGCCTGAATGCGGGTGTGTGTGTTTGTGTTCAGTTTCACCTAATGCATATTTCATCTGAAATGCTGTAATCACAGAATGTGAAAAGAAGTTCAGAAGAATAGAAGGAACTACTTCATCTCTTTTTCCTAGGAAATGAACTACTTTGTGACGTCTTGATGTATAAAAATCAACAAGATCTGAGCAACAGAATAGCTTTCATATACTGATGTTTGCAGTATGACAAGAAAGTTATAAGTAATCTCTAGTTTAATCCCTACAAATTTTTGAATTAAGCATCATTATATTCATTTTACATTGCAGAAACTGAGGCTATGAGACATTAGAGATAAGCAGAACATCACATACTGCTTATACAGAGAAACTAGATTTAAATGGTGGTCAACTGGCTTTCTAGCTGATCCCTTCTTGAAAGAAGGAACTGGATTGTCACACCTAATTCTTCTGTCATTAAGCTCACTCTACTATAAAAGATTTATATCTACATTTTGCATAAGTTTTACATTATGCCAAAGGACTTATTAATTAAATTACTGTGAAACAGTGAACATACTGTCAAGGCAAGTGTTTAACCAAATAAACAAGAACGAGCAAAGTAATGTTTCAAAAAATTGTAACAGCGTATAAATTCACCAAAACATAGTAATTTAAAGTATAAATTACTATTAAACATAGTGCTTTTTAAAAAAATAAATGCCATAAGCATGCAACTTTCTAGATACACCATTACAAACAGCAATGTTACTATTGTCACTCTTCAGATTGGGTTTTTTTGTTGTGGATACCTTAAGTTGAAAATGATAATGGGTTTTCTGTGTCAGAATAGAAACAGAATATCAAACACTTATAAGATGGCTTATATTTAAGCTAGTATAGCACACAAATGAAACTCCTTTCATTCTGTGTGTTCAATATATTTGTATTTCACCTAATTACTATAGTCTTTAGGTATTTCATCATTTTACAGAGGGAAGATAAGGCAAAGGAGGAATGTAAGTAGAATACAAAAGAAGAAAATGATTGTTTTAAATGTATTTCATTATATTTTTATCATTTAAGTACACACTTTCTCTAAGGCACAGTAATATACTACCGAAACGGTGTGTCTGTGTGTGTAACAATATGTGTTTGTGTGTGAACATGTCTTTCTATGTATGTTGTCTCTTCAGTGGGAGTGAACATATGTATCACACACACCCATCCAATATTGTGATTAACATGATGTGAATACCCACCAAATATATGCATGTCCCGTAGTCTTCTCTCTATAGGAAAGACAACACTGACAATACACATGAATATCCAGGATATCGGTGACAAAAATCCAACAGTCTAAAATATGTGGACTCAAGAGTCCAAAGGAAGAGATCAGAGAAAATGGGTCAGAGCAAATATTTTAAGGGATAAAATAATTCATCCTTGTTATGTGAGTAAATAGTTTATTCTTTTTATAGTTTAGTAGTATTCTATTGTATAAATATGAAACGTGTATATTCTTTTATGTATTAAAGGATATTTATGTTATTTCCAGTTTCTGATTAACACAAACAGCTATAAAAAATTGGGGTACAAAATTTCTAAGGACATGCTTTCATTTCTCTTGGGAAAATACCCAGGATTGAAAAAGCTGGGTAATATTTAAGAGTATGTTTTACCTCTTATTAATTTAGCAGTGTCTTTAGAACACTTTCTGAATTTGATCAAGTCAAAAGTATCAACGTTTTCTTTACGGGTCATGCTATTGGTGTTGCACCTAAGGCATCTTTGCCTAACACAAGGTCACAAAGAACTTTCCTGATATTTTCTTCTAGAAGCCTTACAATTTTAGGGTTTATATTTAGGTCTATGATTCATTTTGAATTAATTTTTGCATATAGTGCAAGGTATGGATCCTTTGCATATGGATATCAAGTTGTCATAGCCCCATTTTTGTTAAAGTTTATGTTTTCTCCTTCCAATTGTCTTGACAACTTTGTCAAAAATTGAATTACATATATGTTCAGGGCTATTTCCAGGTTCTCTATTTGTTTCCACTGATTGGTCTGTTTTCATGCCAATACCACACTCTCTTGAATACTGTAGCTTTATAGTAAGTCTTAAAGTCAGGTTTTATGATGAAGAATGCCTGGAATTACCAGAGGGACACAGCTATTGAAAAGTGTAAATAATTCCAAAGGTTTATTATATTTCATGACAAATAACAGGACATCAATCAAAATAAATGTCAGTGTCCAGAATTAAACACAATTAAAAATACATAAAAGCACATAGGACATACACTGAAAAACAGAATATAACGAGATTTCTAGAAAACACATTTTTAGAACATGTCATCAAGTTAGATTCTGAAAGAAGATCACATCACTTTCAAGTTATTCCATGAAAGGTGACAATGATTTTCTGACTCATACTATTTCTGAAAAAATTGACATAATCCAAAGAAACTTATGCTGGTGGATGTCAATGAAGTTTTAATAGTAGTACATTCTTCAAGAACTCTTGACAAAAATAATGCTTACTGTCCTGCTTCTTTTAGTTTAGCTCTGTGACTATAACTGCTATGAATAAAATTTTAGATGAATTCAAGCTACATTATACCAAATTAATGTAATTAACTAACATATTTTGAACCAATATTAGTGGATTATTGTATCTTTGTTACTTAATCAGGCTCCCTGACTTCAGACTATACTACAAAGCTACAGTAATCAAGACAGTATGGTACTGGCACAAAAACAGAAATATAGATCAATGGAACAGGATAGAAAGCCCAGAGATAAACCCATGCACATATGGTCACCTTATTTTTGATAAAGGAGGCAAGAATACACAATGGAGAAAACACAACCTCTTCAATAAGTGGTGTTAGGAAAACTGGACAACTACATGTAAGAGAATGAAATTAGAACACTCCCTAACACCATACACAAAAATAAACTCAAAAAAGATTAAAGATCTAAATGTAAGGCCAGACACTATAAAACTCTTAGAGGAAAACATAGGCAGAACACTCTATAACATAAATCACAGCAAGATTTTTTTTGACCCACCTCCTAGAGAAATGGAAAAAAAAAAGAAAAATAAACAAATGGGACCAAATGAAACTTAAAAGCTTTTTCATAGCAAAGGAAACCATAAATAAGATGAAAGGACAACTCTCAGAATGGGAGAAAATATTTGCAAATGAAGCTACTGATAAAAGATTTATCTCCAAATTTACAAGCAACTCATGCAGCTCAATATCAAAAAAACAAACAACCCAATCCAAAAATGGGCAGAAGACCTAAACAGACTTTTCTCCAAAGAAGACATACAGATTGCCAACAAACACATGAAAGAATGCTCAACATCACAAATCATTAGAGAAATGCAAAACAAAACTACAATGAGGTATCACCTCACACCTGTCAGAATGGCCATCATCAAAAAGTCTACAAACAATAAATGCTGGAGAGGGTATGGAGAAAAGGGAACCCTCTTTCACTGTTGGTGGGAATGTAAATTGATACAGCCACTATGGAGAACAGTATGGAGGTTCCTTAAAAAACTCAAAACAGAACTACCATATGACTTAGCAATCCCACTACTGGGCATATACCATGAGAAAACCATAATTCAAAAAGAGTCATGTACCACAGTGTTCATTGCAGCACTATTTACAGTAGTCAGGGCATGGCAAGAACCTAATTGTCCGTCAACAGAGGAATGGATAAAGAATATGTGGCACATATATACAATGGAATATTACTGAGCCATAAAAAGAAACGAAATTGAGTTATCTGTAGTGAGGTGGATGGTCCTAGAGTCTGTCATACAGAGTGAAGTATGTCAGAAAGAGGAAAACAAATACTGTATGCTAATATATATATATATATATATATATACAAAAAATCTAAAAAATAAAAAAAAAGGTTATGAAGAACCTAGGGGCAGGAGAGGAATAAAGATGCAGACATAGAGAATGGACTCGAAGACATGGGGAGGGGAAGGGTAAATTGGGACAAAGTTAGAGAGTGGCATGGACTTATATATACTACCAAATGTAAAACAGATAGCTAGTGGGAAGCAGCTGCATAGCACAGGGAGATCAGCTTGGTGCTTTTTGACCACCTAGAGGGGTGGGATAGGGAGGGCAGGAGGGAGACGCAAGAGGGAGAGATATGGGGATATATGTATATGTATAGCTGATTTACTTTGTTATAAAGCAGAAACTAACACACCATTGTAAAGCAATTATAATCCAATAAAAATGTTAAAAAAATAATACTGGGGTTCAGAGATCTGTTTTATAATGATAATCAATTAACCAATCACACTTATGTACCTAAATGCATATTTTCAGACAATATGAAACAAAATCTGGTAATCTTCAAGATCTGTCCATAATAGACATTTTTCCAATTGTAGTAAAAATTTCACCTCTTACAGAAAATTGCTAGGCATATGGAAGACTTAAAAGATATTATCAACTAAATTGATGTAATTTTTCCAGTAACATTAGAATATAAATTCTTTTCAAGATCACATGGAAAATTTATCAAAATAGACTATATACGGGCCATAAAAAAGTCTCAATAAATTTAAAATGATTCAAGTAATACATATTCTCTGATCACAACAGAAATAAATCAGATATCCATAATAGAAAAACTGAGAAATCCCCAAATATCTAAAGTTTAAATAAACTTCTGAATAACTCATGAGTCAAAGAAATCTTGATTATGCTGATGGTTTCAGGGGAGTATAGCTATGTCAAAATTCATCAAATTGTACTTTAAATGTGTTGTTTGTTGCATGTCAGTTAGACCTCGAAAACACCTTTAAAAAAAGTTTGCTCCAGTAATTTCCAAGGCATATTCAAAGATACTTCTGTGAGGAGAAGGAAAGCCAGATGCTGTCACATAGCATGGTCTTGGGAATGGGTAGGGAGGCATCTTCCTAGGATGACAGAGATCAGCAGTGGTCTCTGGGTCTGTGGGTCCAAGGCCTATTAGAGAAGCTCCACCTAATAGCATCTGTAAATGTGTCTCTATATTCATCTGTTTCCCTTGGGCCATCCCTGACTTAAATTAAAGTACTGCTGAAGGTGCAGCCACTGTCCTTGTGGGCAATGAATAGGCATTTCTGTGTTCACATTTGGGTCAAAGACATTAGGAAAACATGCAACTGAGGAGAAACAATCCCACAGAAATCAGAAGATGTGCTTCAGAGAAGTGAGAAGTGGCCTCTGGGAGAAAAATAGCAGTGGTCATAAGTCAGACAGCTAGCTTAGTCAACAGAAGGCTATAGGCCAGATTTGGGAAACTGGAGCCATTTACCATAAGTACAAAGATGGAGATTCACTAAGCAATTTGAGCATCTGTAGACTATAGCAGTTCTAAGAATTCTATATCAAAAAGGCCAGCATCTGTAATACAGTTGGAAGAAATATCTAGGTACTGGGGTTTCCCTTGTTACATTTAAAAGCAAGCACACTGCTTTTGGTTAGATAGTATGTCTTCTTTGGGTGGCTTCCAGAATCTGACAGAGATTTTGCCAAATTAAAAAAGTCTCCAGTGGGTCTTCAGTTTTATGTGAAAAGAGTTAAGATACAGAGATTTAATTGATTAATTACATCTGTGTTTATTCTGTGTATATGTAGATAACCACACATCCACACACACAAATACACACAGATTGCTCTAGAAACTGATCCAGGCACCAAGAAAGCAACACTAAACAAACTGCATCCCTGATATTTAATAGAGAAGAAGCGATCATAAATGTTAAATAATTGAGATAATTTCAGATATAAGTGGTAGTTGAGATATAAAACAGGGGACTGATCTAGAGGGAATTACTGGGAAGAGGCAAGATATATGTGTCAGGAAGAGCCTCTCTGAGAATTGTCTATTTGAGCTGAGATCTGAATGATTATGCAAAGTCAGACACGGTCAGTTCCAAGGGCATTAATTCCACACAGAGAAAGCAGCCTATGCCAAGGTCTGAGACAGTAATGAGCTTGGCAATTTTGAGGAAGAGAAAGCAAGCTGGTATGGCTGCAGTATATTAATAAAGCCAGTGGCAGAAAATTAGGTTCTGGACACAGGCAATGGCAAGATTATGCAGGACCATGATGGATGTGTTAAGTTTCTCTAGGAATCTGGAAAGCATTCTAACATGGTAATACGCTAAACTTTTTGATCAGAGGAATGACTTGATTCTTAAAAACTAATGTGCTTTGTTTTGAGCACTAGCTGATAAGCCCAGAACTTATGGGTGACTGTTATAAACTTGGCATCACTGCCATCCCTCGCAAAGGTCTCTTCTAAACTGCAGAAGAGAATCTTGCATTTATATTTCTTCAAAACACATTTCCTGTATAGTTGGGCATTAATTCCTGAAGATTGCAACAGCTTTATTGGGAGACTGAGAGAAATACACTCCTTAGTGTTGTAGGATCAGATCTTCAGACTCAGCTTCTATGACTTCTAGCACCTGCATCCCTGTCCTTCACTATTCAGCTTTGCCTTTATTATGTAAGTTCATAATTCCTATATTAAATATTTTATACTCAGAATATATTAACTGGCATACATTTTACTGTATAAATTCAATTTAAGATACTGAAAGTGGTCTCAAAAGAATAGAACCTTAAACATGGGGATCTGGAATAAGTTCTTTGATCTGATTAGAAATAAAAGGTAGTAATGATTTCATTACCAATATTAAATGAGGTCCTGGTAGAAAAGGGCCAAAATAGTTACATAAATTCTATTTGCATATATTCAAGGGCCTAAAGAAGAGTGAGATTTGAGATTGTAGTACATTTTAGTAATAACAGAATCTTACAGATGAAGTAATAACAGAATCTTACAGATGAAAATAAAACAAAGAGGTTATAATATGAGATAACTCCTTACCACACTGGAAAACTTGGACAAATAAAGCATTAAACTTATGGTTTTAAGTTCTGAGAACAAGAAATAAACAAAGAAACTGAAAGATTGTAGTATGGCTGTGATGGTTAGTTTTATGTGTCAACTTGGCTGAGTCATGATGCCCATATTTGGTCAAACTTTGTTCTGGATGTTTCTGTGAAGGTGAGTTTTTTGGATGAGATTAACATTTATATTGGTGAACTTAGAGAAAATCAGAGTGACCTCCATAATGTGGGTGGGGTTCATCCGATGAATTCAAGACCTTAATAGCACAAAGACTAGCCTCTTTTAAGGAAGAAGAAATTCTGCCAGTACACTGCCTTTGGACTTGAAGTTCAACTCTTCCCTCATCTCCAGTCTACTGACCCATCTTGCACATTTTGGACTTCCCAAGCTTTCACAATTGCATGAGCCAATTTTAAAAAATAGCTTATTTCTCTCTTTCTCTCTCTCCTTCCCCCCATCCCTCTCTCCCTCTACACACACACACACACAACTTGTTGGTTGAGACTGCTGAACAGAAACTCTAAAGTTTGATTCTCCATGTGGATAAATCAGGATGCAAATTGGATCCACAGCTGCATGTATTTGTTATATTCAAGTTAGGGATTGGTTGAGTAATAGGGAGACTCTGAGCAGTTTACAGTGTGATTCTGACATCCTTAATTTGTTATCTCAAGGGAGAACTTCCATATGTGCTTCCTTGATCTTGGCTGGCAACTTTCTGAACTTTTCAGAAGCTCTCTTGACTTTTACTCTGCCCTCAGCTTTTCTGATAGTCATCTAACTTTTAATTCCTATATTAAGCCTTTTATACTGAGAATGCTTAGAGCAAATTCTGTTCTCATAACTTGGCTTATTAATTGTGCTAACCCCCAGAGAAAGCAACAAAAATGTAAGCAAGAAAGTCATAATGAGAGACTTAAAAAAATGAAATAAACAGAAATAGCTTTTGCCTTCATAAGCTCAAATTTTATTTTAAAACAAAAATGTTTCAGTAAAACAGAACAAGTGAAATCAAAATATAAAATAATAATTAATGGACTCAGTAAGTTTCCAAAAAAAATTGATCATTCAACTCTCTGAATACCAGGGGATCAAGGAAAATTCCAAAATTATTCAAAGAAACTCACAGGAAATTATAATAAATAATGCTTCCGGTAAGAAAATAGGAGTAATTAACTCAATTGTGCTGCTGGAAAATTTTACCAATACAAATGAATCCTGTTACTTTGTCATCATTATACCCAACTTTCAAAAATATAGGTTTGCTATTATGTATTTTCACCAATTTTATTTAATTAATTAGTTATGTACCTAAACCTTTAAACTGGCCTATAAGAAGAGTTCATAAAATATGATAAAATTAATAAATTAAATATAATATATAAGATATAAAAATAGGGATGAGAATAACTAGAGTTAAGAATGAGGATAAAATGAGTATTTCAAAGTTGAATATAGTTTTCTTCCCATAAATTAAATGCAAGCTTGTCTCTAAAGCTTTTAAAAGATTACTCAAAAAGGAAATCTTATGTCTAAAACATCCACAAAATATAAAAGAAACAATTTATCCACCAGGATCTAACATCATTCAGGAATGACTCAACAGAGCCTTTATTAAACAAGGACAGTTATTCATGAGACAATGGAAAGGAAGACTGGAATATGGGTAGAAAAAAGCAATACTGTTATAGGAACCTGAATACCAGCTAATATGACTGAATCTTGGTATCTTTTTAGCACAAATGAAAAGAAATTAAGTGTTTTTCCCAATAGTTTTACTTATTTTCTCAGCTGAACTTTTGATAAATACTGGGTTGGATGTAACAGCTAGTCGATTTGCTTGTTGAATACAGCCATGTAACACCAAGACTTAGTTTTGTATAAACAGATAAACCCTATAGTAAGCACAGGTGACAAAAAAGAGGGCATTTCTTTAAATAAAAAGCAATTCTCTGTGATGAACTGATAGAACAGCCAGGATTTGCTTTAAATTATGTAAATTTTCTCCAAGTCAAACAAATGACCAATTTTCCCAAACTCATCTCACAATAGTATAATGAAAAGTGGTAGTTTAAATTTCCTATTCCTTCCATGACAAACATCACAAATCAAATGACTTAAAGCAATACCAATTTATTTTGTTATACAATTCTGTTGGTCCAAAGGCCAAAATAGTAAGCAGTTCTGTATTCCTTTTGGAGACTGTAGGGGGGAAACTGTTTCCTTGCCTGTTCTAACTTCTATAGGTCACCTGGATGCATTGGTACACGGCCCCTTCCTCCATCCTTGAAGGCAGCAGTTTAATATCTGTATCCTCTGTTTGTGTTGTCACATTTTCTACTCTAATTCTGACTATCTGCATCCTTCTAAGTACCCTAATGATTATACTAGGCCCATCCAGGTAATTCAAGATAATCTCTCCATCTCAAGATCTTTAACCTTTATTACATGAGAAAAATCTTCTTGCCATGTAAGGTAACAAATTCACAGTTCCAGGGATAAGGACATGGGCATTTTTGGGAGAAGAGGCATTATTCTGTTTCCCACAGTAGTTTACCCTAATATAACATCAGGGTGGATATTAGCCAACATTTTGTAAAATCTCACCAACAAATCAATGATAGAGTTAGCTTAAAATAACGTTACTTCTGTATTCTTTTGACAAAACAAAAATTGCACTAGCATGTAGTGAAGTAACCTGTTAAGTGAGATTATTATGTATAAAGTTAAATTTGGTGGGGGAGGAGGCTCCAATACTCATTCATAATAGAAACTGCCAGGAAACTAGGATTAGAGGGGATATCATCAACTTGATAAAAAAAACATCTACAAAAGCCTAAACCTAACATACTTCATAGTGAGAAACTCAAAGTTTCCCACACTAAGATTAGGGAAAAGGCAAGGAAGTTTCCTCTCACCACTCCTTTTCAACATTGTGCCAAAAGTTCCAGCTAATACAAAAGGTCAAGAAAAGGAAATAAAAATGTAGAGAGTGGCAAAGAAGAAATAAACTTACTGTCTTTGTTCACAGATGACATGACTGTCTATGTAGAAAATATGGAAGAAACAAAACAAACAAACAAAATCTTCTGGAAGTAATAAGTAATTGTAGCAAGGTTGCAGGATACAAAGTTAATGAACAAAAATCAATCGCCTTCCTACATGCCAAGAATGAATAGGTAGAAGTTGAAATTTCATACATAATACCATTTTAATTAGCATACCAAAAAGTCAAATACCTAGGTATAAACTAACAAAATATGCACAAGATATATATGAAGAAAATACAAAATTCTGATGAAAGAAATTGAACAACTCAATAAATGGAGAGGTAGTACATGTTCATAAGTAGGAAGATTCAATACTGTCAAATCAGTTCTTCCCAAATTGATCTACAGATTAAACATAATCCAAATCAAAATCCCAGAAGATTATTTTATTGAAATTTAGAAACTGATTCTAAAGTTTATATGCAGAGGCAAAAGACCCAGAATAGCCAACACAATATTGAGGAAGAACAAAGTTGGAGGACCGACACTACTCAATGTCAAAACTTACTAAAACTACAGTAATCAAGAAAGTGTGGTATTGGCAAAAGAATACACAAATAAACCAATGGAACAGAAGAGAGAACCCAGAAGTAGACCCACAGAGATACAGTCAACTGATCTTTGCCAAAGGAGCAAAGGTAATACAATGGAGCAAAGATAATATTTTCAACAAATGGTGCTAGAACAACTTAATATCCACATGCAAATAAATAAGTAAATAAATGAAAATAAAAACTAAAGAAAAAATAAAGAATCTAGACACAGACCTCACACCATTCACAAAAATTAATTCAAAATGGATTATAGACCAAAATGCACAATGCAAGACTATATATCAAGCCACAGACTTGGAGAAAATATTTGCAAAGACATATTTGATAAAGAATAGTTACCCAAAATATACACAAAACTCCTAGAACTCAGTAAGAAAATAAGCACTTAATTTAAAATGGGTAAAACGTTCGAACTGACACTTCACCAACAAGATACAGCAAATGAGCATATAATAAGATGCTCAACATCATGTTATTAGGAAACTGCAAATTAAAACAACAATGATATACTATACCTATTAGAATGGTCAAAGTCCAAAACACTTTTTTCTTTGAATTTTTTGAATTTTATTTTATTTATTTTTTTATACAGTAGGTTCTTATTAGTTATCCATTTTATACATATTAGTGTATATGTGTCAATCCCAATCTGACAACACCAAATGCTGTTGAGGATATGGTTCAACAAGGGCATTCATTATTGCTGGTGGGAATGTAAAATTGTACAGTCACTTTGAAAAAGACTTTCGCAGTTTCATACAAAATTAAGCATAACCTTCCATATGATCCAGCAATTGTGCTCCTTGGTATTTACCTAAAGGAATTGAAAATGTACACACAATGCTTACAGCAGCTCTGTTCATAATTGCTAAACCTTGGAAGCAACCAAGATCTCCTTCAGTAGGTGAATACATAAACAAACTGTGTTACATCCAGACAACGGAATATTATTCAGTGCTAAAAACTGATGAGCTATCACAACATGAATAGACATGAAGCAATCACAAATACATATCAAAAAGTGAAAGTAGTCAATCTGAAAATCTAAATCCTGTATGACTCCATCTATTTGACATTCTGGAAAAGGTAAAACTATGGAGACAAAAGATGAGTGGTTGCCAGGCTTAGAGGTGGAGGGGTGAATAGACAAAGCATGGATTTTCAGGGTAGTGAAACCAACTTGTATGCTGCTACAAAGGTGAATACATGTCTTTATCCAACTGACAAAAACAACAGAAGGTACCACACCAAGCGGGAAGCCTAAGGTAAACTGTGGACTTTGGGGGATAATGATGTTTATCAGTGCAGGGCCATTGCTTGTAGTAAGTGTACTATATGCTGGCACAGGACGTTGATGCTGAGGGAGGCTGTGGGGGTGGGGTGGGGTGGGGAAAGTATATGGGAAATCTCTGTACCTAAAAAAAAAAAAGTTGGTAGGACTTCTACCAAGGATATAACATAACAAAAATTAGCTCATAGGGTGTGTTATGTGCTCATGATATCCTATTTATATGTTAAGATGATTAAGAAAACTTTTAATTAATTTCCATTGGAGTATAGTTGCTTTACAACGTTGTGTTAGTTTCTGCTGTACAGCAAAGTGAATCAGCTATATGTATACACGTAACCCTCTTTTTTGGATTTCCTTCCCATTTAGGTCACCACAGAGCACTGAGTTCCCTGTGCTGTACAACAGGTTCTCATTAGTTACCTATTTCATACATAGTATCAATAATGTGTATATGTCAATCCCAATCTCCCAGTTCATCCCACCCCCCTCCCCCCATGGAGTCCATACATCCATTCTCTATGTCTAAGTCTCTATTTCTGCTTTGCAAATAAAGTCATCTGTATCATTCTTCTAGATTCCACATATAAGCAATATTATATGATATTTGTTTTCCTCTTTCTGACTTACTTCACCCTGTATGACAGTCTCTAGGTCCATCCATGTCTTGGCAAATTGCACAATTTTGTTCCTTTTTATAGGTGAGTGATATTCCATTGTATATATGTATCACATCTTCTTTATCCATTCTTCTGCTGATGGACATTTAGGTTGCTTCCATGTCCTGGCTACTGTAAATAGTGCTGCAATGAACAGTGGGGTGCATGTATCTTTTTGAATTATGGTTTTCTCCATAATTTCTCCACATGTCCAGGGGTGGGATTTCTGGGTCATACGGTAGTTCTATTTTTAGTTTTTTAAGGAACCTCCATATTGTTCTCCATAGTGGCTGTATCAATTTACATTCCCACCAACAGTGTAAGAGGGTTCCCTTTTCTCCACACCCTCTCCAGCATTTATTGTTTGTTAAAGAAAATTTTAAAGAGATATGTTGCAACAGCTGTATGCACAAATTCTGCTTTTCAACACTGGTAACATGTAACCACTGAAACATGTTTTCACTCTCGTTGGTCTGACACTGGATGTCCTACTGATATACTTTCCATAGAAATATCTGTAATTAGGAAAGTAGCCTACTCCAAAACAGATACACTTGTTCCTGTTCATAGAGTCAACAGCCCATGACATGTTGATTAAAGCCACAAATAAGCTAATATTATCTTTAGTAGATGTTCAGTGTTCTCTATTTGCCAAACACTCCAGTAAGTCTAAGGGTTTTTTTATTTGTTGCTGTCTTTCCACTGAATCTGTCTTACTGATTGTCCTGTGGTATCATAACCATGATGAATCTTTTATCATTTCTAGTTTTAGTTTTCTTTCGAGAGTTACATCTTAAAGACATTTAACAACACACTGACAGAATAATTAATTTAAATTGTATTACTTTATTTCTGGATTTTATTTCATAGTGTTGGCCAGCATTTAATTTGATACCATTCTTACTAGCAACTTAACTGTCTTGGATTTCCCCCAATATTTAGTTATTTAGTTTCATTTAGTATTTAATGAAACATTCGCTTCACTTACAGACTCTGATTCCAACTGCTCATCAAATATTTTATTAAAATATGTAATTAAAATGTAAAATCCTACTTGTGTAACCATACTTGGGAACAAGTACAAACAACATTCAATAAGCCTTCAGTTCAATTGGTGTTAGTAGCTCAGAGCATGGTGAAAAGAGTCAGTGTTTGCTGAGGTAAGCATGCTGGTGTGTGTCAATTAAGTGGAGCTTATTGAAGAGATCCTACCACCAATTTTATTCCAATATATTATCTCTTCTGTACTTATTCCTCTGTGGAAGTTACAGTATTGTCACATCAAGAAATTATCTACTCCAGCATTTTGTTAGGCACACTTTGTACACATTTAAAAAATTTCTTTTTTAAGGCAACTTAAAATGTTCATAAGAACAAAAGAAATTGAACACGAAACCTAAATTCCATATTATATAAATTTTATTATTTACTTCCAGAGATTATTTCTAGAAGAAAAATAAATCTTAAAGCAAGAAAACAAAAAGCAAAATAAAAAACAGAAGAAACTAACACAGATTAAAAACAAGCATAAAATAGAAAGCAAATATAGAACTGAGAAAATCAACAAAGACAAAAGTTGAGTTTTTGAAACTATTAAGCCAATTTGCAAAGTCCTAGCTACTAGACTGATGAAAGAGAGACAGAACAAACTTAATACTGACAATTAAATAAGGGGAATTACTATAGATCAAGAAGACATTAAATATTATTTTAAAAAAATAGAAACAATTTTACAGCAATAAATTTGAAAATTTTGATTAAATGTTTTTATAAAATAATCAACTTTAAAATGAGAGTAATAGATAATCTGAAATATCTAATATCTATTTAAATAGTTTAATCTGTTATTAAAACTCATTTCAAAAATAAAACCTTAGGCCCATATGGGCTGGTTAAACTTGGATTAGAAGAGTTTGATCTGAAATGATGCCTATATTCTAAGAATTTCATTAAAATCAGTAGATATTATTGACCCATTTTTATTAAAATATATAATTTGCAAATAAAAAACCCACAAATTCTCATGGAATGATAGATACTGAGTGTTACCCTTTAAAACAGATTCTATTTTTTGTACATGTCATGAAAATAAACTTATGTAATTTTCCAATAAAATAATTGTACCCAAAGATATCAATTGCACATTTAAAGTAAATTTAAATGGCTGAGAAATATACCTCCGAAAAGAGGCATTCTAACCGAAATAGCAAGTGACCTTTAACTGGAGTGGTTCTAGTAAGAATAGCTATACTTGTTTGGAAAAATGAAAGAAATTGCTCCTGTGATTTCTCCATTGGTAAAAATGAAATGCTGCTATGTGATTGCTTTTTGGAAATTGGCTGCCAGGTGAATTTAAGTCATGAGAAAGTTAGCTTAAAACGTTTATGAAGATGACTAAATTTAAAAGTCAACAAAATAAAAGGAACATGTACATGGACTACAATAGTCTTAAAACATGCTTTGTCCTTTGATGTTTCTTCCCCCCTCCAGCTTTACTAAGGAATAACTGACCACTATAATTGTATGTATTTAAGTGTACATTATGATTTGATATACATATACATTGTGAAATGATTACTAAGATCAAAATAATTAACACATCTATTGCTTCACATAGCTAACTTTTTTTTTTTTTTGGTGAGAATGTTTAAGATCCACTCTCAGTGAATGTTAAAAATACAATGCCATATTATTAACTATAGTCACCATGCTATACATTAGATCCTTAGAACTTATTCATCTTATAACTGTAAGTTTATACTGATTGACTTACATCTCCCCATTTCCTCTCCCCGTAAGCCCCATAAAATTACCATTCTATTCTCTGTACCTATGAAATCTGTTTTTGTTTTTGGAGACCACATAGTATCGTCTTTATCTGGTTTACTTCACTAAGCATAATGCCCTCCAGGTTCATCTATGATGTCACAAATGTCAGTATTTCATTCTTTATCAAGGCTGAATAATATTTAATTGTGTGTATGTATGTATACATATACACATACATACAAACTGCATCTTCTCCATCCATCCATCCATTAAAGGACACTTAGGTTGTTTCCATACCTTGGCTATTGTCAGTAATGCTGTAATGAACATTTGGTGTGCAGAGATCTCTTCTAGATACTGATTTTGCTTCCTTCATATAAATATACAGAAGTGGGATTTATAGTACAGTAGTACTCTTTTTAATTTTCTGATGACCATCCATACTGTTTTCCATCGTGGCTGCATCAACTTATATTTCTACCAACTGTGCACAAGGGTATGCTTTTCTCTACATCCTCACCAACAGTTGTTATCTTTTATCTTTTTGATAATAGCCATCCTCACAGGGGTGAGGTGATATCTCATTGTGGTTTTGGTTTGCATTTCCGATTAGTATGCTTCTTAAATAAAGATTCTCAGTTATTATAATATAGAAAACATATAATATAGAAAATTGATTCACTCTATGTTGCTTAAGTTTCTGAGTTACAGATATCCTCACCTTTCTCGATGGTTTTAGCAGAAACAGATGTATTAGTTTAAGTAGTCTTTGAAAAATCCATTGCAGCCAACAATATTCTTCCATACTACAAGACTATTCTATCAGAAAACCACTACTGCCACGCTGTTTCACTTGCCATTTATGATGCTATAGACCAAATTGTGACCCTTCACTGGAAGTGAACTAAAAGAACCAAATAGTTCTAGCAGTATGCCTAGAAGAAATACACATCTCCCATTAACATGCAGTGTTCCACGTTGCTCATGTCTTCTTTCCAGGTTGTATGTTGGGGCTACTGCTTTGCCTAACCTAGACCATATCTAGAACCCTACCCTAGTGAAAAGGAAGCCTGAGAAATATTGTTTTACTGAAAGAAAATGTTGAAGAAGAATAGATACAGAGTAAGCTAATCCATAGAATACACTTTACTTTCACTATTTTGAGCGTTAAACATCCATGTACATAGTCACCATATGGAAGACAACAATGACAAAACTGCTGGGTTGACCAAAAAGTTCATTTGGGTTTTCCCATAAGATGTTATGGAAAAACCCAAACGAACTTTTTGGCCAACCCAATATATCCTTGTCTAACGAAACACCATTTTACTTCATAAAAATGAAATCCACTTGCCCTTTCACCTAAAGGTAAGAGGTAATGTTTCAATAGTCACTGTATCTTTCTCTGGCTAATGTTCATTCCTCCCTAAATTCAGTTACAATCCTGTGACACTGTAAATAAGGACTAAATTATATATTTAATAACAAGATTCATCCTCTGAATACAGTTACAGAAGAAAGAGAGAAGAGGGAAAGGGAAAATTGATTAATAAATATAAATATGCACATAACAAATGAAATAACACATTTAACTAGCAGCTACATTTCTTCTTTCTGAAATAAGTCCCAAGGCAATAATTAATATTTATAATTTTCTCCTTACCTTATCCCTCCATTTATCCTTGTCTTCATCCAGCAACTCCAATAGTCAGGACGCTGTACTTGTTGGACTGACTCAGACATTCTTGATATTACAGCTTGAGTCCTAAAGGAGTTGGCTGGCAGAACTCCCTCCTTCTCAGGAGAGGTTGATCTTTCTCTTAAGCCCTTTACCTGACTGGATAAGGCCCACCCACCTTATGGAAGTTAATCTGCTTTACTCAGTTTACTCATTTCAATGTCAATCTAATCCAAAAAATAGTTTCACAGCAATATCCAAACATGTTTGGTCAAATATCTGAATACCATGGTCTAGCAAAGTTGACACATAAAAGTAACCAACACAATTCCACTCTTTATTAGCTTGGAACCTGTGCACATTACATTAACCACACCTAATCTCCAAATGAAGACAAAAACAAGTTTAAGCTTCCGCCAAGCACGATACAACTATCCTGAAAACTGTGAAAATGCGCTACCTTTTCCCCAGAAGAGGATGCAAAGTCCTTAGTTCATTACTTTTATTCTTGATATCCTGTAATAACTTAAATACTGTGTTATAAAATTAATGATACTTAAATACTGTGATATAAAGTTAATATATTCTATTTTATAAGGTAGCAGAATAATAAGAAAGCAAAGATATATCTATATATGTATATGTATGTGTGTATACACATAAGAAATTTTCATAATAAAATAAGGAAAAATACTCATAACTATTATAGTCATCATTTCTGTAACTTGTTACATGATTGTAGCTGGTATTTATAACTTTTTCCATTACCCATTCTATATTCTCTTCGTCCTCAACTGATCATGTTTCTTTACCCAAACCTACATTGCTAAAGGGTCTGGGTCATTAGTAGTCCTGCCTGAATTGGGTTGTTGTAATAGTTATCCATTGACTTTAATCACAGGGCAAGGTAATGCTAAGAGGTACCCTAAGGGATCTCTGTATTCTTGACATCCTCTTCCTTATTCTTATTGTGTAGTAGCAATCCAATTACCTCTTGGGAGTCAGAATTAATTACTTCAGCCAGTACAGTAATACTCTTTTCTGTCTGTTGATTCAGAGGCATGAGGAGCCCAAAGTGGCTAGGTGGCAATTTTAACTTCCAGTTTAATGGAATCATTGTTGTGCCCCCTGATAGAGGCCTCCTTCACCTTGGAACTAAGACCTCTAGTTCAGTAAATCATAAGACTACAGGAACAGGAAGTGATTTATTTTATGGGTGACTTACTAGGGGTAAGAGTGGGTACTGCCACTCCAATTTCCACCCCTCGGTTTCTGGACCCATGCATTGTGGCTATACTGATTTAGAGTGTATACGGCCTTCAGGAAGACATTGCCCTGCCCTGATATTGCCACCTACTTGGTGGTGTAAGTGATTCTTCGAAATTTGTTACACCATTACATTAAATCCGGTTTCTTCAGAATGGTAGGGAACATGGTAAGACCAGTGAATTCCATGAGTTTGGACCCACTGTGATACTATTCATTGTGAAGTGAGTTCCTTGATCAGAAACAATGTTGCATAGAATACCATGGCAGAGGATAAAGCATTCTATAAGTCAACAGACAGCAGTTTTGCAGGCAGAAGAAAAAAATACATGTCCAGAGTAAGTATCTATTTTAGCAAGAACAAAATGCTGTCCCTTCTATGATGGAAGTCATTCAATGTAAGCAACCTGTCGCCTGGCAGCTGACTGATAACCCTTGTTCATGGTGCCATACCAGAGACTCAGTGTCAGTCTCTACTAGCAGATCGGTACTCAACAGTGGCTGTAGCCAGGCTGGCCTTGGCAAGTGGAAGTCCCATGTTGCTGAGCCCATGTATAATTCCCATCCCTTCCAACTAACCACTCTGTTCATGAGCTTATTAGGCAATGACAAGAGTACCTTCAGAAGGAGACTGACATCCCATCCAAAAAACAGATCATCCAATCCACTCAATTATCAAAATCATTTTTTTCTGGAGTCATCATTTAGTAAGCATTCACATGGGACACAAATATTTCACATCCTTTGCCCATTCAGAGAGCTCTATCCATATACCTCTTCCCAAGACCTCCTTGTTATCAATTTTCCAAATATGTTTCTTCCAAGTCAAATCATTGTCCATATCCCATAAATCAGTATATAAATGTCTGCCTGGCCATTTCTACTTTCAAGCAAAATGAACAACCAGGAGTAGTCCTTAAAGTTCTGCCCATTGGGGCTTCCCTGGTGGCGCAGTGGTTGGGAGTCCACCTGCCAATGCAGGGGATGCGGGTTCGTGCCCCGGTCTGGGAGGATCCCGCATGCCACGGAGCGGCTGGGCCTGTGCATCCAGAGCCTGTGCTGTGCGGCGGGAGAGGCCACAGCAGTGAGAGTCCCGCATACCGCAAGGAAAAAAAAAAAAGAAAATTAAAAAAAAAAAAAAAAGTTCTGCCCATTGAAAGGATTTCCTTTCAATTGTCTTTTAGGAACATTCCAGAAAGGGGCTATAGTGCTACAGCTGTCCATTTCTGGGTGGTGCCTACATTTCACATAGAAAAATCTGTAAACCAGGCATGACTTTTCTATACTTTTCCATCAACTGATTGTAGGGGACACCCCATGAAGCCATAGGTGCAGATTAGGAGAGAGAACGTAGTGTAGCAGGAGTGAGGATCATTGACATTTGAGCCACTTCTTAATGTAAATTACTTGTGACTTTAGCACCTGCTTGAGCTTGATTTCATACATACCCCTTCCATTCGACGATGGGGTGCTGCTGTGTATGCCCAACTTTATGACTTGGTGTGTCAGAAAACACCCGATTCTTGATAGGAGCTCAGGTTGGAAAGTAATTTGGTGCCCATGGATAAGGCTTCAGTCTTCTACTAAGGCCCAGTAAAAGGTCAAGAGCTGTTTCTCAAAAAGATAGTAGTTATCTGCAAAGGATGGCAGAGCTTTGCTCCAAAATCCTAAGGGCCTGTGCTACTATTTACTCATAGGGGCCCGCCAAAGGCTCCTAACAGCTTCCCTATCTGCCACTGTCACTTTAGGCACCACTGGATTTGGTGGATCTTGTAATCTAAGTGACAGAGAAGCTTGCACAACCATCTGAACCTGTTGTAGAGCCTTAGTTCTTGGCCCCACTCAAAACTGGCAGATTTTTGGATCACTCAGTAAATAGATCAGAGTAGCACACCCAGATAAGGAACATGTAGCCTCCAAAATCCAAAGAGGCCCACTAAGTGTTGTGCTTCCCTCCTGGCTGTAGTAGAGGCCAGATGCAATAACTCATGCTTCACCTTAGAAGGGATATCTAAACATGCCCCACATCACTGGGCTCCTCAAATTTTCTTATTTTTGGCTTGTGGGATCTTAGTTCCCTGACCAGGGATCGAACCCAGGGCCAAGGCAGTGAAAGTGCCTAGTCCTAACCACTGGACTGCCAGGGAATTCCCAGATTTGTATTGAGGTATAAGGTCCCTGAATTTTTTTTCAGATTTATTTCCCTCCCTCTGACAAATATTTTAATGATAAGTCTAGAGTACTTGCTACTTCTTGCTCAGTAGTTCCAATCAGCATAAATGTTGTCAATTTAATGGACAAGTGTGCTATCTTGTGGAAGGGAAAGGCAGTCAAGATCCCTGTGATATAAATTATGACATAGGGCAGGAGAACTGATACACTCTTGAGGTAGAACAGTGAAGGTGTATTGCTAGCCTTACTATCTGAAAACAAAATGCTTCTGATGAGCCTTACAGACGAATGGAAAATAAGGCGTGTGGTAGATCAATAGCTACATACCAAGTACCAGGGGATGTGTTAATTTGCTCAAGCAATTAAATCACACCTGTTACAGCAGGTGCATTTAGAATCACCACCTGATTAAGCTTACAATAATCCACTGCCATGCTCTCAGATCCATCTGTCTTCTTCATGGCCAAATAGACGAATTAAATGGGGATGCGGTAACCATCCCTGCATTCTTTGAGTCTTTGATGGTGGCACTGATTTCTGCAATCCTTCCAGGACTTGGTATTGCTTTTGGCTTACTATTTTTTATATGTTGAAGCAGTTCTAATGATTTCCATTTGGGCTTTCCCACCATTATTGTCCTCGATCCACAGCTCAGGGAACCAATGTGGGGATTCTGCCAGTTGCTATTTATGTCTGTGCTAATGATGCATTCCAGCACTGGGGAGATAACTGCAAGACAGGATCAGGAACCTACCAGCACCACTGTGGAATGGTCTTGAGCTAAAACTCCATCGATTACCTGACCTCCATAAGGGCATACTCTGACTGGTGGACCACAAAGATGTTTTGGGTCTCCTGGAATTAGTGCCAGTCAGAACCAATGTCCAGTAATCTCTGAAATTTCTGATGATTTCCTTTTCTCCAATGCACAGTTACCCTGGTAAAAGGTCATAGGTCCCTTTGGTGAAGGATGGGAGAAAGAATAATGGTATAAATTTTTGGCAGTGTAGCAGAGTTCTTCAGGGGCACTTGGCTTCCCCATTTTATTCAAGAAATTTTGGATCTACAAACTTGCTCTAATGTGGGAATTTATTGACAGACCATGACTTTCTTTTTATAATTCAAGTTAGAACTTTGTTTATTTGATCTAGAACCCTTCCCCTTGTATAGTGCAAGTAAGAACTTAGGCTTCCTATCTATTTCACTCCTAGAAACACTTTGATCAACTTGCCAATACCATAGCTCTCTGCATGTCAGATTATTCAGGCTGCTGTGTTGACTCTATTGTCCATTATGGTAATCCCACTTCTTTTTTTTTTTGCGGTACGCGAGCCTCTCACTGTTGTGGCCTCTCCCGTTGCGGAGCACAGGCTCCAGATGCGCAGACTCAGCGGCCATGGCTCACGGGCCCAGCCACTCTGCGGCATGTGGGATCTTCCCAGACCAGGGCACGAACCTGTGTCCCCTGCATCGGCAGGCGGACTCTCAACCACTGTGCCACCAGGGAAGCCCTCCCACTTCTTTTAATTCTGGCAATTGAGTGCTGCCACCTGGCTCCTCCCACCCTGGGATCCAATTACTCCATTTTATTCATGCTTCTCAATTCAGTGGCAGCAATTCCTGCTGTAATTTGTGACATACAAGAAGAGCAATCAGAGCTGAAGCTCCGTGACACTGAGGCACCCTTCACAAATTTATTTTCACTGTCAAGGTAAAAGGTATGTCCTCGAGACTCTCCCAGGGTGGATCTTAAATGATGAATCCATTCTAACATTACAATCTTGCTAAGCCGTTGAATCCCTTCCTCTACAATTACCAAGGGAGGTCTGGCATTTTAATTTATTTAGTGTGGGTCATCTTTTGGTGTTTGTTTCAATCAATTCAGCCTAACAAAACGTTAGAGATCTTTCTAACACCCTTAGCTGCAACATTAAACCCAGAATCTCTGCTTAATGGGCTCATATTCAACCTGATACAACTTTAAGTTCCTTCCACCATTATCACATACCCTTAATATTCATTCCTATAGCTATTCCCTGGCTTTCTGTCTATAACACATTGGAAAAATCATGCAGTTATTTTGGAGTGTAGCATCCTTCCTCATGGGTCACACTTTTTATCATACACTTAGGGGCCTGCTGGGATTTGAGTCTAGTTTTTGGCCTAGAAGAAAAGAAGAGTAGTGGGGGTGGGTCCTGAGGAGAACCGGCTGGGTCTTGTAGGCAAATACCTCAGGGGAGGCCATTCAAATTTTCTCAGGCAAAGCAGAGTTAATACCCTCAGACAGCAGTGGTTTGTCTAATCCTATACGCGAAGAAGACACAGCGGAATTTAAGGCTTCGACGTCCTCAACCTCATCAGGATCTTTTCATGTGTCCCCATTTCAGTTTTAAGGATCCCATTCCTTCCTAATCAACGCATTCACTTTAACATTAGGCACCCTGAAAGGTTGGGATTTCAATTTGATTGTAATTCAGCTACTTGCAGGAAAAGACTCTGGGTTTGGCTTTCAGCAATCTCACCTACATGGCTATAGGAGATAAGGGACTCTTTCAGGGAAAACACAAGACGCTTTCAGGTCACATATGTAGCACTTGAGCTGGGAATTTGAATTCCTAAACTCATCCTTTTCTTTCCCCACTTTGCCTAGTGAAGCTAGGAGCAACAAGCCATTCTCATTATACATGTTTGTTTGACAAAAATGTCCAAAGGTATCATATATATGGTCACCTAGGTGCTTACCTCTTATAAAGTATTTGGAGTATCCAATAGTGATATTTTGCATATGTCTATTGCCACGTCACACTATGGACTATCAGTGCTCTTTTTACTACTGAAAATAGTCTTAGTGTCTTTAAATCTAACAGATCACAGAAACAATTCCAGAATCTCCAGAACCAATTCAGAAAACTCATCCTTAAGATTCTGTTCTTCTGGAACCACTTCTGGTACCAAAATCTGTATTAGACTCAACAGAAACTGGAGAACCAACATGATGAGTGTATATAATAATGATAATAATTATATATAAAATTGTGTGCCTAATAGATAGATACTTAGATCTAAGATAAAGCTTTATTTTAACAAATCAGCTCATGCAGTTGTGGGCTAGCAGGCTGGATATCCAGGGAAAAGTTGCAGACAAAAGATGTTGCAGCTCAAATCCCAAGACAGACTGCAGGAAAAATTACCTTTTCCTGGGAGTTGTCAGTTTTTTCTCTTAAGGCCTTCAACTGATTGGATGAGACCAACACACATTGTGGTGGAAAATATGCTTTACTCAAAGTCTACTGATTTAAATGTTAATCTCATCTATAAAATACCTTTGCAGCAACATCTATGCTAGTGTTTAACAAATATCTGGGTACCTTGTCCTAAGTATTGATAGTATTCCACTGAATGGAAATACTACAATTTGGTTATCATTTCACATGCTTATGGACATTTTAGTTGTTTCTAGCTTTGGATTAGTATGATTAAAGTTGCAATAAATAGTTCTGTGTAAGGCTACTGTGGACATATATCTCATCTCTCTCTAGGGATTGAGTTGTGAGGCACAGGCTATATATAAGTTTAAAATTTTAAGAAACTACCAAATGGTTTCCAAGGTGGTTATATCATTTTAGACCCCCACCAGTAATGTATGAGGGTTCCAGTTGCTCTACAACCTCTGCAATACTTGATATGGTCACCATTTTTTTTTCATTTTAGCCCCTCTAGTAATTGTGTGGTCATATCTCATAATGGTTTTAATCTGAATTTCCCTAATGGTTAATGATGCTGAGCATCTTTTCATTAGCTTATTGGCCATAGATCTTAGTTTGTAAAGTATCTGTTCAAGGCTTTTACTTTTAAATTAGGCTGTCTTTTTATTATTGAATTTTAGCAGGGTTTTCTGTATGTTTGTTTCTTGAAACCATTCCCTTGATGATATAGTTGAATATTTTCTCATTATCTATGGCTGACATGCTAAGTTTCACAATAATGTCTTTTAATGAGTCAAAGTTTTAACTTTTGATAAGGTCCAATTTATCGACAACCTTTTCATGGTTAGTGCCTTCTATGGTTTCTCTAACAAATTTATGTGTAACCACAAAGCCATGAAAATATTTTCCTAGTTTTTTTCCTATAAGATTTACATTTTTAGTTTTTATGATGAGGTCTATGATTGATCTTGAAATAACTTTTTTGTGTGATGTGAGGTATAAGCTGACATTCTGTCTTTCCCTGTCATATGGATATCCATTTATTACCACACCAATTTTAGAATAACAAAAATTATTTTCCCATCGAATTGCTTTGGCATTTTGCTGAAAAATCATTTCATCATATATGTGTCAGTTTATTTATGGAACTTCCACTTTGTTCCACTGATTTGTCTATTCTTACATAAATACAGTATGTCTTCATCTCTCTAGCTTTATATAAAATTTTGAAGTCAAGTAGTTAAGTACACAAAATTTGCTTTTCTTTTTAAATAATCTAATCTATATTCTTTGAATTTTTTTTTTTTACCCTTCCTGAAATGCAATTTTCCTCTACGATTCTATATAGTAAAGGAATGTCAATAACTACCTACTTTCTTTTCTTTCTGGTTATCTATAAATTATATATGACTCAAGAAATATGCATTGCAGTAACTTAGAGCCACTCGACATGGCCCATTCCACAGCATTTCCCTATCTACTGCCACTATTGTGAATTTTGAGATGATTATTCTTATGCTTTTTCTTTATTTTTTTTTAAACCTATGTATGAACTCATCAAGTACATTAAATTTTCGTATTTTAAAATTTTATTTAAATAAAAACACTCTTTTTCATTCTTTTACAACTGTTATTATACTAAACAATTTATTTGTGCAATTTAACCATTATGACTCATCTTTCTGTAGTTTGGTCATTTTCACTGTTGTATAGTATTCTGATAAATAGCTATACTACAATATATCACTCTAATATAGTATCAACAGGCCTTTTGTTGGATTCCAGTGTTTGTTATTATTAACAATGCTGTTATGAACATTCTATTATATATGTACAAGAGTTTCTCTGGAGCATATACTTAATATATATCCTATATATCTCTTCTTCTAGGCAAGGATTTTGACATGCATAATTTTTTATGTTCCTCATTTTCTCTACTGATATATAATAGATTCAAAATACATAATTTCTGCTGGATGCATAGATGAATTAAACAAAATCAATTACCCTGGTTAAAAAAAAAGAACTTATAATTCAGACATGTGCAAAATTTCTAAGGATATTCATTATAGCTCTGCTAATAGAAAACAATTAGAAACTAAACTAAGTATTAAATAAAAGAGTGATTAATTAAATAATATATTAATACATGGATTATTTTATAATTAATAAATCAGCCAAATCCTGTCAGACTAGATGTGTAGATGAACCTAGCAAAAACACAGAAAGTGCCAGTGTGCCTAGCCTAGGTATCCAAGTCTCAAGTTGATGGGGTAAATATATGTTTATTTTGTATGCCATTAAAGACTGATTTTTGTTTGTTATGCAACATTATTATTACAATAATAGCTGATGACACATATAACTGACAGAACACTAAGTAATCAAAGATTTTAGGAGTTTCTTTGTATCTATTACAAAGAAAAAAGTGAAAGAACCCCCGAAAAAGAAGTCTAATGGCCAATAAGCTAAAAAGGATGTGTAATATTAGAAATCAGAGGAATTCAAATTTAAATTACAAAGAGATACTATTATATATCTATCAGATTGGCAAAAAATTTAAAAGTCTGACATCATGAATTAGCAAGAAAGTTCCAAGCAGTGGGGACTCTCCTTACTGTTGGTGAAAGTGTAAATTGCTATAACTTTGGAAAATAATTATCATTTATTTATTACCTAATGAGGTTAAAAATCCATATACCTAATATATAATCAATTTTACTTCTAGCTATAGATCCTTTGAATTTCTATAAAAATTTCAGAATCAGCTTGTAAATTTATATTTTCAAAAACCTAGAGATTTAGATTGGGGTTGCATTGCACTGATAGATAAATCTGAAGAGAACTGACATTTTCACAGTATTGAATTTCAATCTATACCATATATATTTCTATTTATTTAGGTTTTTCTTTTATTTCTCTCAGCAATGTTTCATAGTTTTCACTATGGAAGTCTTACGTTTTGTTAAATTTATCCCTCAGTATTTCATGTTTTGGGATGCTATTGTAAAAGGTATTTTTAAATTTTTATATTCAAATGCTACATAATAGTGAATGTATGTGTGTATTGTATGTGGGGGTGTGTGTACATATGTATGTGAGTGTATGTATATACAAATGCAATTTAGAGCATCCTTGTTTTTAATCTCAATTGCTCAGAACTGCATAAATATACTCCTTAGTTCATGGTACAGTCTCACAAGCTCATCACTGATCCCTGCATAGCATATATATTCCATGTATATATGTATGTATTTTTAACAATATAATAACTACCCTCTAATCCACCTCCCAAAACAAGACTTCACTGGCATTAAACTATACCTAATCATATGGTCTCCTGCCTTCAAAACCCTACAGACTGCTTGCTCACAATCAAGGTACCCTTCATTGGAAAGAGGTAAGTAAAGGGATGGAGAAGGTGCAGAATTTGGGAGAGGACTGGAGAGGGTGAGGAAGTTCACTTGATTTCTTAAGTTTACAAACAGTCTGAGTCAACTTTTCATCTACAGTTGGGAGGGAAGTAATTTTCTCAACGTTAAGCTTAGAGTCCTCTCGATACCAATTAAAATATGCTTCCCACTCATTTTGTCTAACTCTGATATTTTTTCTAGTGGTGTATGAAGATAGATTAATTTGGGAATTTTGAGAACTCCCCACCTTGGACAATGTAAATTTAAATAGTCCCAGGTTAAATGGACCCATTTAGATAAATAGTTACAGGACAGGGATCCACAGGTGTTAAATATAAAGCTGGCAGAGGTTCCTTGGTGGGGGGTGGGGGGAGGGTGCATCTTCCTTTAAATTCTTCCTGTAAGAACTTCTCATTATTCTGAGAACTCACGAAAAGTAGAAAGAAATCCTGAAACCCAAATCTCTTACCAATCGGTGAAGACAGAAAACCTAAATCACAAGATGGAAAAACCTTGAACCCGAATCTTGAGATAGAAAAACCTAAAAGAAATCCTCAAATAAAGACCTGAACCTCAACCAAATGGGAGGTTCGGATCCAGGAGCACTCACCCTGCAGCTCTGATGCAATTGAAGAGAAGGCTGGACACAATGGGTTCGTGTAGGTACCATACGTAGAGTCAGAAAAGGTGCTGGACGGCTGAGTGGGGGGTCACTCCAGATCCTGCCAACTACGCCAGCTATGTTCACCAAAATTTCAGAAACGGAGACCTGATTAAAATAAAGAGGTGTTTATTGGGGGACTTGTTAGCACTGCTGCCCCAGAGACACAGATTCAAGAAGCACTTAAATTGTGTTCTCCCAGACTACAAAATGGAGGAAGCTATAAAGGCAAAAGCTGCAATGCCACAGTTTGTTTCATAAATTGTTTGTCAATAATCGTAATTGGAGCTGGCAAGAAGTGAGGGTTCTTGTTAAACAACAGTTGGCTGGAGTCTGAAATGACTGCATAGTTACAAGGGGGAACCTTGAGACCATAAGGCTGCAGCTTATAGATGTCATCCTGAATATGGCATGTGGTGTCCTTGGGTTTGGTACAGTTCAAAGAAAGTTCATGTCCTCAGTGGTGCAGGAATGTGTCTGATCCCAGAACCTCAGTGGCTGCCTGATTCCATTTTTGTATGCCTGAATGTTAACTTTTATGGTCAAAAAAGGAGAGGGGAAGTCTTTAATGATGTGATTAAGGATCTTGAAATGGGGAGATTATCCTGGATTATCTAAGCAAGCTGGTAATAAAGGCAATTAAGTGTAACCTTAAAAGAGGAAGATAGAGATTTGACATACACACAGGAATAGTTAATATGAAGACGGAGCAGAGAGAGATTTGAAGATTCTGACCTTGGAGACTGGAGTGATGTGAACATAAGCCAAGGAATGCTGACAGCCACCAGACGATGTAGGAAGCAAAGAATGGATTCTCCCCTAGAGCATGCAGAGGGAGTGTGACCCTGCAAACATTTTGATTTTGGTCCTGTGATACTGATTTTGGGCTTCTGATCTCCAGAATGATGAGAAAACAAATTTCTGTTGTTTCAGGCCACCAAGTTTGCGGTAATTTGTTACAACAGCTACAGGAAACTTATAGCAGAATATAGGGTTATATGGGGTGGGCTATGTGGCCCTTTTGGATACTCTGGTCAAGGAAGTCCATGCTGCTCAAACCTAAAGTCTAAGAGCATGGAGATGGGACTGCAGGAGGCCAGGGTTGTTTGGGAAGACCAGTTATCATGGGAGAACCACCAAGAGATGATAGCTGAGTTAGAGGGGGATTAAAAATTTGGCAGTGAAGCTGCTGACAATCTGAGAGATTCAAGAGACATTTAGGAGACAAAGCCTACAATTCTTCTTACTACCCTGGATGTGAAAAATGAACAAGAGAGTTAAGAAGGATTCCCAGCTTGAGCAAGGAATGAGGTAATTGTTCCTGCCAACCATGGGAATTGGAGACATCAAGAAGAGGCTCTGTGAATTTTTGAGGGCGTAAGACCTGAAAATATTTAGTGTTTTTTTTTTGTTTGTTTTGTTTTTTGTGGTATGCGGGCCTCTCACTGTTGTGGCCTCTCCCGTTGCAGAGCACAGGCTCCGGACGCGCAGGCTCAGCAGCCATGGCTCACGGGCGCAGCCACTCCGCGGCATGTGGGGTCTTCCCAGCCCGGGGCACGAACCCGTGTCCCCTGCATCGGCAGGCGGACTCTCAACCACTGCGCCACCAGGGAAGCCCAAATATTTAGTGTTTTAAGATGACTTTGAATAATTTGAATAAAGAGTTGTTGAATAGTCATTTGGATTTATGAGTCTGAAAGCTCACAAGAAATGTCTAAGCTGGAGATGCAAGGTTTGGTCATTAAAACAATAAAATTAAAAGATGGAAGGTTTGGACAATGAAACAAGAAACTGTTGGGAAGTGATGTTGCTCTAAAGCCCTCCTAGCCCTGGTTAACACATTCTCACAATGGAATCAGAACTAGTTGGTGGTGGTATCAACACCCACCCCGCTTCAGCACACGGCAATCACCCTGCTCTCCCTCTTAGTGAAAAATAACGGTTTCTTTAAATAGCTGCATAAGGAAGCATTATCTTCTCCTCCAGCTTTATCTGGAGTAGCCCTCTGATGCCCAAACCCCTCTCATGGATGAGGGAACTTCTGAAACACCTCTTCAGAACTGTGCAAGACCACCTCCCGCACAAGGCTGATTGTGGGATGAGGTCCTCCTGCATACTTCTCACAGGACAAGTCTTATAAAGCCAAGTTAAGGAAGATAACCATGTTGTTCACAGAACGATCATCATTATGAAACTCCTGTTAGACACTCACAATGCATAAGTCCTTATTAAAATGCAGATTTGGATAGGATCTGTGCCTAGGCTTAATTATATACTATACTATGATTAATGAAAATATGATTCTTAAGCACCATGCAAAAATGATTTTTCATCTAGCCCACATTCTTAGCTCCTGAAAGTCATCCACTCATTCATTAATTTATTCAGCAAGTAGTTACCAAACAAGGTACCAGAAGAAAAAAAGTCACTGTCCAAAACGGTAGAGGAGAATTGACTTGTAGACATGTAACCTCAGTACAAGGCAATATATAAACAAGAAGCAGGAGGTGCAGCATGGCAAAAAAAAAAACAAAAAAAAAAACGCTACAGACCTCACAAACCAGCCTCTGTTTCAGAGGTCCCCAGATTTTGAATTTTATTGACCCTTACCATTACAACAATAACAAAATCTTAGGGGTTGCCAACCTTCCATTTTGCCAAATAATAAAACTTTAAAAATTATCCTCATAATTTATATCATTTTGTGAGATAACTTTCCTGAACTTTTTTTTTTTTCTTTTCCTGTTAGAGAGACAACTTCTCCAGCCTGTGGCAGCCTCAGAAGGGGATATATGAAGCCTTCGGGGAAGGCTGATCTAACCAGCTGTACACAATAGCCCTGGGGAGATTCTTCTCTTGTTCCCACACACTATCAATCAATCATCAGCAAGTCCTGCCAGTTCTACTTTCAAAATATGACCAGGTTCTAAGCGTGTCTCCTTACCTCCATTGCTTCCACCCTGTTCCAAGCCACCTTGTTCATCTCTCTCCAGGATGCAGTTGCCTCTGACCTGCCTTCCCTGTCTTTCCCCCTCAGACTATTCTCAGCACATCACTTAGAGAGATACCTGTTAAAAGTCAGATCATGTGACTTCTCCACTCAAAACCCTCCAATGGCATCCCATTACACTCATGATACTACCCCAAGCCCTTACCATGATCTACAAGGTCAATAAAATCCATCCCCACTATCTCCTATCACAGTCTCCCTCACTCTGCCCCAGACACACAGGCTCCTTGTTTTTTCACACACATCGAGCACATTCCACTCCAGGGCCTTTATACTTGCCGCTTATTGTCTGGATACCGTTATGGCCACGGCTTCGCTTATTCTGGTGCTCAGCTCAAATGTTACACTTTCAAAGAGATCTCTTTTGTTTTGGGAATCACCTGTGGCTCCAGAACACTCAGTAAGGATTTGACCTCCACCCTATTACGATCATTCATGCTAGTTGTTGGTGTTCTGACTTCTACTTGTAATCCTGGGAGACACCCATGCCAGAGCTTCTCAAACTTTAATGCGCACATGAACCAGAAAGACGACTCGCCTGTGCTTCTCACACTGCAACATGCAAATTCACCTGCAGATTCTGACTTAGATTCTGCATCTCAAACACATGTCCAGGAGATGCTGCTGCTGCTGTTCCCCTCCCATATTTTAAGCGGCAGGGCTCTGACTTAGGTGAGGAAACTCTGCCCCTCACCCCAGACATACAGGCCGAAGGCTGGACCCCCACCTCTCTCTTCCCTACCTGTTTACAAGTTGCTCCATCAGTCAGAGGGCGGTCAGCTCTTCCAGCCCCACGGATCTAACAACATGGCAGCTGAGTCACCTTGGGGTAACGGCCTGTGGGGTGAACACTTGGCGGGACTGAGGCGGCTGCTCGCGGAACTTTACGAACTCCGCGGCTCTTTCCCACGCATGCGCACCACGCTCACCACGCCCACCACGCTCATGACGGCGCACCACGCACCGTCCGCGCCGCGCACCACACGCACCACGCAGGTTCAAGGCGGCACTGAGGTGTAACCTGTTGTCAGCCCTCGGCGCACAAAGAGACCTGTATAAGTTGAGAAAGCAGAGAAAACCAGAAAACCGTGAGAGGAAATGAGGTCTGTGTGTTGAGATCTGAAGAATGGGAGGGTTGGGGCAGGTGGAGAACGCAGGTGGTGTCTCTGACTGGGGAACAGGAAGTAAAAAGGAGCAGCTCACATTCAGGGACAGTAGGGTGGCAGAGCAGTGGGGGAAAAGTGTGATCTGAATGATCAAAACCCCAACCTGGGTACATTTAAATTGTCTGTTAAAAAGTTACAAAATAATAAGTACTTTGTTTCAATAAAATAACAATTTTAGGGAAGCATATATTGTTAAAAAAAAAAAGAAAGAGAAGGAAGGGAAGAAAAAGCTCCTTCCTGTTCGCTGGAGGAAGGAAGAGTTCCTCCAAGTTCCCTTGGAGAGGGAACTGCTCTTCAAGAACTTTTAAGGGAATCCTCTAAGTTGTTTCGCACCTGGTTATTTCAACAAAATATACTGGATCTGTTTATGGGCCGATAGTTTAAATTGAATTATATAATATTCTCAAAATGTCAAAATTACAGATGATAGAGGTGGAAAGCACATTAGTGCTTCCACATTAGGGGTACGGAGGTGGATGTGACTGCAGAGGTAGCATAAGGGAGAACTTTTTTTTTTTAATGGAATAGTTTTGTATTTTGGATGCCCTTAATTGTATGTAATGAATGTCATAGAAGTATACACACGTATTGTGCCAGCATCAAATTCCTGGTTATAATTATGTAATATGTCACCATTGGGAGAACTGGGTAAAGAGTACATTGGCCCTCTCTGTACTGTCTTTGCATCTTTCTGTAAATCTTCAATTATTTTATAATAAAATAAGTCTAAAAAGTTATAAATCTGGAACTGAGGAAATCACTATAGAGCAGTTTCCCAGGCCTACTGAGCTCTTTATGAATCATTTATCAAGATAAGCCCCTTCTGGCTTGTGGACAATGGTAGAATTCTCTGTTCCCAGGGACGTAAGTATCAGCTCAGAGAACATTTCCAAAATTCTTTCAAAATGTGCTTTCCCCAGTGAACATTTTCTCTGATAAATGACTGCAAGTCCATTGGGGAAGACTGGAAGGAAGATGTACTTATGGAGTTCTCTCAGGATTCTTTCAAAATAAAACCCAGCCTCAGCTTCTTTGAAGAAATTCTGTATCTATGAATTGACTCAGGGCTGGGAATTACATCAGGGCCATTTAAGGAAATTCAAATTAGTCTCCAGAATTTGAGGGCTCCCTCCTCCCCCCTCTCCCCAACTCCAGTTAAGTTAATCAAAGAAGATCTTGGTGAGACTTAGTCCTAGGCCTCATACCACTGGTTGGCCAAAGATTCATGAAGTTGATGTTCTGATTACAAATGCAAGTAGTTGGCTGTTAGAGAAATCAAGACAGCATTGCTTTAAAAATTTTGTGTTACTGCTTTGTTTCTGCCACTCCAGGAATCCATCAATCGATTCCAAATAGAGAATCTACTTCAGTGGTAGCATTTCTTCTATAACAATAGAACTGTTTTAAGGAACTGTAAGGCTGATATTCTACTCATCAGTGTATTTCTCAGTGGTTTGGAAAATACAGTGTTCTCTGTATTCTCTCAGGGACATAGGTAGGAGGTGAATGTTGTATCACATATAATTCATTAACTCCAGCATTTCAGTTCTCTAAGTGTTTGGATATCTTCCTCTGTATTTTATCATGGAATCAACTTCCAATAAAATAAACCACTAATAACTTCCAGATTAAGCCAAGAAATGAATCAGCAGTTGAAACCACTCCTAGCTTTTCAAACTAGTAGATTGATTCAGAAATTTCTGGCAAGTGTTCCACATTAATAAATTTGGCCTAATATACTATTATTTTCTTCTCCATCTAGCAATCTAAAAATATCCACACATAACTCCTAGGTTCCTGGCCGGAATGTATGAGCCAAATCTTGCAATTATGTTGGTGTATAAACCATTTTATACAAGTTTTGGCTTTGCAGTTTCTCTCTTGGAACATCTTGAGTGTGATGTATATTGTAGATCTGGTGGCAATAAAAGAAGATAAGAAAGGAGTATGAGGGGAATTTGCATTCTCATCAATGCTATTTCCTCATGTGGATTCATTATATTTGTTTGAAAAAAGGCTAGAAAGCCTTATCATATTTTGCCAGAGGTTTTTGGAGAGGTTTTAGAATCATGTTCCTGTCACTCAAATCCTATCAAATGACCTGTTTCCAAATTTCACTATCCCACTTTCACTTAATAGGTGTCCTAATTTTTAACATATTTGAAAAGGCTACATGTTCAATCTACACTTATTATGGATTGAATTGTGCAACTCAAAAAATATATGTTGAAGCCATAACTCTCAGTACTTCAGAATATTCCCTTATTTGGAAATAGGTATACTTTACAGAGAGAATAAAGTTAAAATGAGCTTATTAGGGTGGGCCCTAATTTAATGTGACGACAGGTGTCCTTATAAAAAGGGGGAAATTTGGACACAGAGACAGGCATGCAACAGAGGGAAGGCATTGTGAAGACACACAGGGAGAATTCAGTCATGTGACTGGAATGATGCATCTACAAGCCAAGGAACGCCAAGGATTGCTATCAAATGATAGAAACCAGAAGAGGCAAGGAAGGATTCTGCTCCAGAGCTGTCAGAGAGAACATGACTCTCCTGACACGTTAATTTTGTACTTCTAGCCTCCAGAACTGGGATACAGTAAACTTCAGTTGTCTTAAGCTACCGTTTTTTAGGACTTTGTTAGGGCAACCCTAGGAAACTAATGCAGTGCCATAATTCACCAAACTGAAGGGTTAGGTTTTAGTTTTGAATTTATACCTGTGTGAACCTTGCCGTTAACGATAAATGATTACTTTATTGAAAAAGAAAATCCTGGTGTTCTCACCAGGCTTTGAGGTGAGAATTTAAATCTTGAGCTGGTCACCATCTTTGTAGCATAGTAGAAACTGCCAGCCCTCCCTCCCTCCCTCAACCCTACTGCCCTGTAAGAACATTGTCATGATCATCCGTCCTAATACCACTACATCTCTTAAAGCTTAGCTCTCAATAGGCAATTCATTTCAGGCAACCTTAGGTAATATTTAAACTAAGTATTTTGCCACTGCGTGCCATGGATTATTAGTGTCTTGCCTTTTTGTGTTAATTGACTCCTCACTGACTTAATCTCAACCTTGTGAAATCACTAATCCTAAATATCCCTGAGAGTGTCTTTTTTTGCAAGCACCTTTGTAACCAATTACTGTATTGCTTATAATTCTTTAGTTTCAGGCAATAATATGCATGCTAATTTATGAAGAAAGGGTCATATTAAATAATTTTCAGAATCTCCCAAATAGGCAAAGTTTAAGTACTGCATAGCTCAGAATATGTATATATATATATATATATATATATATTTGTTTTTCTAGTTATAAATAACAATGAGATACACTATAATACTCTTCTAAATATTTCTTCTAAAGATTCTTCTGGGAATTCCATTGATGCACCACCACATTACTCAATATCTGAGATTCTAGGGAGGCTAGGAAAGATAACAGAAAAGGTAGCCTAGCGTAGTGGTTTAGAGCATGGACTCTGGAGCAGGACTAGCTAAATTCAAATCTTGCTTTCACCATTCATTAACCCTGTGACCTTGGCCTTGTTAGGATATCAGCTGTGCTTCAGTTCCCTCCATCTACAAAAAAGTTATAGTGCCTATCCTCTAATGTTGTCATGAAGATTAAATGAATGAGTATTAAAAACATCTCATACTCATCAAGCATTAGCTAAAAGCTTGTGAAATAGGAGATGAATAAGTAAATAGGGATTGAACACTATAATGTCTGCCTGATTTGTTCCAGATAAAACTACTCCAACCATGCTAGAAAGATAAATCAATTTATTGTGAACATTTTAAATTTTCTGCTTTCCGGTCTCATGTGTGTGTTCCATCTTCTACACATCTAGAATCCTGGCAGCAAGTAAGTTTGAGAAATACGGTTTTTAGATTTAGAGTATCCATATTGAAAATGCACAGGTCATTTCATACTGTGCATGGTACCCAGCGACAGCCTCTTCCCACCCAGACATCACTGTGTTTGGATAACAGAGAGCATGTGATACAAAACCCCATAACTGCCTAAATCTCTTGGAGAAGAATTTCTAAAACATATTACATAGTAAAAATATTACAAGATCAGAATTTAGGAAAATTCACTCAAACATCTTTGTAAATCAGAAATTCATTCCCAGCTGCATAAGTGACATCCCCAAGATCAAATTCCAACTCTCTGCTAAATGCAGCAAGCAGCAGCTCCAGGAACTTGTTTATAGTGACTCCCCTTGGCACATAAATTTCCTTGGCCATATTGCTGTTTCACAAAGACCATGTTTGGGGAAAAGTAAATTTTGAAAACATTGTTTTTTACGTAAAGTTCAGTCTGGCTAGCCTATGGTGAGCTCGTACTGTTGGTACAGAATGATTATTGATCTAGCTAAAACTTTTTGCTCTGGTTTCTCATGCTTTCTGCCATGTGTGATAATATACACAAAAGTTGTCAGAATGTTTCCAGTGCTGAGTTTTTCAATTATTGCTGTCTTTATCTTGTGGCCTGTGACCAGGAACAGTCAACCTGCTCTTAGCACACCTTCAATCCAATATGACTATGCCCCTATTAAGCTAAAACCCAAAACACTAAGAACACCAAATGCTGGTGAGAGTGGAGCAATAAGAGCTCATTCATTGCTGGTGGAAAGATAGAATTAAATATCCACTCTGGAAGACAGTTTGGCAGTTTCTCACAAAGCTAAACATAGCCTTGCCTATAATCCAGCAGTTGCAGTCCTAGGCACTTGCTGAAATGGGTTGAAAACTTATGTACCCGTGAGAACCTGCACACAAATGTTTGTATTATAGTTTATTCATAATCTCCAAAACATGGAAACAACCAAGATATCCTTCAATAGGTGAATGGAAAAACAAACCGTGGTACATCCATACAATGAAATATTATTCAGCACTAAAAGAAATGATCTCTCAAGCTGTGAAAAGACACAGAGGAACTTTAAATGCAGATTGCTAAATGAAAGAAGTCAGTCTGAAAAGCCTGCATACTGTATGATTTCAACTACAGGACATTCTAGAAAAGGCATTACTACCAAGTTAGTAAAAAGATCAGTGGTTGCCAGGGGTTGGGAGGAAGAAGGGAGGAAAGAATAGGTTGAGCACAGGGAAATTTGAAGGCAGTAAAATTATTCTGTATGATCCTGTAGTTGTGAATATATGACAGTATGCATTTGACAAAACCCATAGTGGATTCTAAAATAAACTATAGGTTTTTAATAATGTATCAATATTGGTTCATCAACTGTAACAAAAGTACACATCAGTGTAAAAGACTAATATTAGAGGATTTTGATGGGGCAAGGAGAAGGGAATATATTAGAACTCTCTGTACTTTCTGCTCAGTTTTTCTGTAAATCTTTAGCCACTCTAAAAAGAAAGTCTATTAATTAAAAAAAAATAAAATACACAGTGCCTATACAAATGATCATGCTACAAAAAGAACTGTGTTTATTCATTTAACCTCAACTACAATGTTTATTTAAATAAACCTATTGGTCAGTAACAGGATAATAACTAGATTTCTATAGAATGTCTGCAATGTCAGTAATCTTTTTTGAGAATATTACTTGACAAAAGTTAAAATTAAATATGTGCTAATTTTCATAAGAAACATTTTTTAAATCAGTGAGTTGAGGTTATAGTTCAACTGAAGAACAAATGAATCATTACTGCATCACAATAACATTCACAATAATGTACAGTTTTTATAAAATATTTTCACAAATATATTCTCACTTAATCCTGACAGTAATCCATTTGAAGTTGATTCTGTTTTATCTGAAGTTGTTGCTGTTTTCTGTATTTGAAAAATGGATCAACTTTCATTCTGAAAGATTCTTGGACAAATGGTGGTACACCCCAATCATGATTGTGATCTGTATTTCCTAAGCCCAGGACAAGTGAACCTGCCTTCTCACACTGCTTCCAGCTTCATTAATAGGAAGTTCAAGAGCAGAGCTAGTGTCTTCAGTGAACTTGGGAAAGGAGAGGAGTACATAATACTATTGTTTGAACAGCTTATTATTACACAAGTGAATTGCAGTGCTTGCTAACTAATGTGTACTTAGCAATATGTGCCATTTGTTTTGAAAGTCTCAGAATACCTCACAGAATCTTTAAACTTTCTGCAAGCTCCATATACATAAATATGTATCAGTTTTTTTTTTTTAAATGGCTTCAAAACAGCATGAGCTTCTGTATTATTGCCTCTGGAAGTATTTACAATCTAAAACACAACTGGTTTAATTATATGTTGACTGCTGAAACCATTACATACACAAGTATCATCCTAAATATTTAAACAATTTCTTTCCAAATTTTAAATAAGCAAACAAAAAGAAAAACAGGGAGATTCATTGAAATCTTAAGATTAAAAAATGTTCTCAGTGTAGGGTTGCCAGATAAAATACAGGGCACCAGCTAAATTCGAATTTAAGATAAATAATGGATTGTTTTTTAGTGTAAGTATTAAGTATTTAGTATAAGTATTATGGAGATATTTATACTAAAACATCCATTCTGTATCTGATTTTCAAATTTAACTGTGTATTGTCTATTTTTATTTCCTAAATATAGCAACCCTATCTCAGAGAAAAATCCTCTTTATATCTATGAATTTTTTACTAAGTCCTGCTGTTAAAAATCAGTGACTAAAAAGATTAAACAAGAATGTGTGGAAAGTAAGTGTCAGGAGTTAAGAATGAGACTGAGAGCCTTTAAGGAATTGGCTCACACAATTAAGGAAGCTAACAGTGCAAAATCTACAGGGCAAGCCAGCCGGCTGGAAATTCATGTAGGAGATAATGTTGTGGTCTTGTTAGGACAGGCCAAAGGGCTGAAAGCTCAGGCAGGGTTTCAGTGTTGCACCCTTGATGCAGAATTTCTCCTTCTTCAGGAAACTTCAGTCTTTTGCTCTTAAGGCCTTGCTCGAAATGATTGAATGAGGCCCGTTCACATTATGGGGCATAATTTGCTTTACTTAAAGTTACAGATTATAAATGTTAATCACATCTTAAAAATACCTTCACAGCAACATCTAGACTAGCGTTTGACTGAGCAACTGGGCACCAAAGCTGAAAATTAAGAAAATTAATCAACACACTAATCTAGGCACTACTGTAATGGATTTTGAAGACACAATTAAGATCCTAAATCAGCTGATCCTAAGATAGGGTGAATATTGGGGTAAGCCTGACATAATTACATGAGGCCGTTAAATCTGGGTTAAGTGGTCAAAAAAGGAAGTAAGATATGTTTAAATCACAAATGGCATTTGAGCCATGAGAAATTTTCCATTGCTGGCTTTGAAGAAGAATGAGACCCATGAAGAGGGCAGGTGGCCTGGCCCCTAGGCCCCTAGGAACCAAATGCTCCAGCTGACAGCAAGAAAATGGAGAACAGTTCTACAACCATAGGGCAATGAATTCTGCCAACAATCTGAATGAGCTCTCAAGCAGAATCTTCCTCCAAGCCTCCAGATGAGAACAGTCTGTCTGACTCTTCAGTGCTGCAACATAAAAACCCTATCTTGTGATAACCTGAGCAAAGAACCCAGTCATGCCTTGCTGGAGTCTGACCTAGAGAATTATAAGCTGATAAATAGGTGTTACTTTAAGCTACTGTCTGTGGTAATTTTTTAGGCAGCAGCGAACTGATACACACTATTTATATTTTATTATAAATAGATTATCTTGAATCCTCTATATTCATGGAAATTGAATATGTTAAATATATATTATACATTATGCAGTGTAAATATAATATATGTTTACACATGCGTGTGTATATATATCCCTATTTTTTTGAAAATTTAACATACACATTTTTCTTTAACTTGTCTTAATTATCTTCCTAATATAAACTGGGTATATTGCCTTCTTAGCTCAGGGAACTCTATGCATTATATGGTGGTTAACAGTGCAGCATGTGGAGCCAGCCTGCCTGATTCAAATCCCAGCTTTGACACTTCCATGTTGTGCAACTTTAGGCAAATTAATTTTTCTAGTGTCAGTTTTCTCTTCTGAAACATAGGGACAATAAGGCTGCTGTGAGAATTCAGCAAGACCTGTGAAAACACCTGGAACAATTCATACATAGCACATAGCTCTCGAAAATGTTAGCAAGTAGTGCTATTCCTCTTAAATTTTTAAATTGTACAAATAATATACAAATGCATTCTCTTGTAATAAAAGGAATACTGACACATATAAAGATAAAGAGTGAAAGTACTGTTTGTACAAATAATATACAAATGCATTCTCTTGTAATAAAAGGAATACTGACACATATAAGGATAAAGAGTGAAAGTACTGTCCTCACTCTACCCACAATAATGTTCTCTTACCTGCATCAGTAACTTACTCTGAATTTTTATAGTTTACTATGTTACCTCATGTAACAAGTCCTTCTTCATATTCATTTGCTATTCTTGCATATTTTCCTGTGTAAAGATATTAGTTGATATTTTTCAGTATGTAGTTAGCTTGTCAAACCCATCAAACATCCCATTGAAAGTTTTTTTTAATTCATTGATTTATTAGATTAATTTGGGGAGAAGAGTCATTTTCATATAGTGATACTTTTTCATGGATTTGAATTTCTACACAGAAGTATTATATTGAGCAGACCCTCAAGGGAAAGAAAAAATGTGAGCAAATAAATTAATAAATGATCTAATAGTTGACATTTTCAAATTCCCTCCACCTAAAACTGGCAGATAATTCATTATGACATTTGTGCTGATCTGTTTTAGTTACTAAGGAATCTATGTGATCTATATGTGTTCAAATTAATACCTTGAGTTACACTGGTAAAGCATTGGGAAACTAGTGTTAGAAATCTATGTCATGTTTACTACCATAGAATTTGTTTCTAATTAGAAAAAGAAAAAATTGTGGAAACAATTTTTTTATTTATTTGTAGCTTTTATTTTTTTTTAGAGCAAATTTAGGTTCACAGCAAAATTAAGAGTACTTCCTATATACTCCCAGCCCTCACACATTGTCAGCATTCTCCACCAAGTGGTACATTTGTTAGAATCAGTGAAACTGTACTGATAGATCATTATCATCCAAAGTCCATAGTTTACATTAGGGCTCATTCTTGGTGTTGTCCATTCATTCCGTGACTTTGACAGATGTGTAATGATGGGCCTCCATCATTATAGTATCATACAGTGCATACAGAGCAGTTTCACTGCCCCAGATAGACTCTGTGCTCAGCCTGTTTATCCCACTGCCTCCCCAACTCCTGGTGACCACTGAGATCTTTTTGCTGTCTCAGTACTTTTGCCTTTCTTAGAATGTTATATAGTTGGATCATACAGTATGTACACTTTTCAGATTGGCTTCTTTCACTTAGTAATATGCATTTAAGGACCCTACATGTCTTTTCATGGCTTGATAGCTCATTTCTTCTTATCGCTGAATAATATCCCATAGTATAGACGTACCACAGTTTATGTTTTCATTCACCTCCCAAAGGACATTGTGGTTGCTTCCAAGTTTTGGCAATTATGAATAAATATGCTATAAACATTTGTGTGCAGGTTTTTGTGTGCGTGTAAGTTTTTATCTCCTTTGGGCAAATACCAAGAAGTGTGATTGCTGGCTCATATGATGAAAGTATATTTAATTTTGCAAACTGTCAAACTGTCTTCCACAATATCTGTATCATTTTACATTCTCCTCAGCAATGAATAAAAAAGAGTTCCTGTTGCTCCACACCTTTATCAGCATTTAGTATTATCAGTGCTATGGATTTTTGTCATTTAAATAGCCGTGTCATGTTATTGTGTTCTACTTGTTGTCCTTATTTTTTGTTCCTAATTTTTATCTTCCATTCTTTTTTCTGCTTTTTTAGATTATAATTGAGCACTGCACACGATTCCATTTTCTTTCCTTTCTTAGAAAATCAGCTATACTTCTTTTTTACTTTATTTGTGGTTGCCCTAGAGTTTGCAACATACATTTATAGCTAATCCAAGTTTACTTTCAAATCACGCCCCCATACCTCACAGATGGTGGGGGTACCTTATAATAACAACATAATCCTAATTTTTCTCCCCATCCCTTGTCTTATTGCTGTAATTCACTTCATTATATAAGCATATATATGTGCGTGTATATATATATACACACACTATATACATAAGCATACGTAATCAAATATATTGTTACTATTATTATTTTAAACAAACTGTTATCTGTTAGACCAATTAAAAGTTTTAAAACAATATCATTTTCTTTCTATTTCAACATTTCAGTCCACTCTCTTTTCCTTGCATAGTTTCTCGAGTAGAAGTATGTAATTCTTATATTTGTTCCTCTATAGGCAATGCATTTTTCCCCCTTTGGCTTATTTCAGACTTTTTTCTTTATCTTTAATTTTCTGTAGTTTGAAAATTATGTGCCTCTGTGTAGGATTTTTGGTATTTATTCTACTTTGTACTCTCAGAGCTTCCTGGATCTGTGGTTTGGTGCCTAACATTAATTTGAGGAACTTATCAGTTATTAATATTTCTAATATTTCTTCTGCTTTTTTTTCTCCTTTTGATATTCCCATTATATTAATGTTACACATTTTGTAGTTGTCTCATAGTTCTTGGATATTCTGTTCTTTTTTTTCAGTCTTTTTTCTGTTTACTTTTCAGGTTTGGATGTTTCTGTTGAAATATCCTCAAGCTTAGAGAGTCTTTCCTCAGCTGTGTCCAATGTACTAATAAGCTCATCAAAGTAATTATTCATTTCTGTTGCAGTGTTTTTGATTTGTAGTATTTCTTTTTGATTCTTTCTTAGCATTTACATCTCTCTGCCTACATTGCCCATCTGCTTTTGCATGCTATTTTATCCATTAACACCCTTACCATATTAAACAGTTATTTTAAATTCCCAGTCTGATAATTCAACATTGCTACCATTTCTTGTTCTGATGCTTGCTCTGCCTCTTAAATTGTATTTTTTTTAATCTTTTGGTATGGCTTGCATTTTTTTCTTGATAACTGAACATGATGAACTGGGCAAAAGGGACTGCTATAAATAGTTCTTTAATAATGTGCAGGTAAGGTGCAGGGAGAGTGGAAGTGTTCTATGGTCCAATGATTAGGTATCAGCCTATGCCTCTGGACTGTGAGCTTCACAAGAATTTCTGGATTTTTTCTCAATCTTTAAATGGGAGAAGCTGGCTCACATGGGCTGGAGTTGTGTTATTTCCCTTCCCTATGTCAGTTAGGCTCTAACAATACAGCAGGTTAGGTTCTGGTTACTAGTTTCACCTGAGCGCAGGCCTTGTTAAGAAGAACAGAGTGCCCTGGCGTATTTCAAAATGGTTCCTTTTCCCTTCTTGCAGGAAGCAGGAGGGGATTTTTCTCCAATATTTACTGTGGGAACCTGGCCAAGCTCCTGGAAGCAAATCTCCCATTATTGTGGGGTACCCCCTCCACTGCCAACTGGTTCTTCATGAAGTTTTTAACTCTCAGAGTTGTCCACACTGAGCATTCAGCAGTTTGTTGACTACATTTTCAGTTTTCCTATCCCGGCACCGGTTCCTGTGGCAGTTTCACTCTTGAGTCTCTGCTCTGGTAAGTCGTGACTCCCCATGTTCACCACTCTGTCTCTAATATTGGGGTCAGTGTTTTGCTCTGCATCCTCTCTTATTGATCCAAGAAGAGTTTTGTTTTTTTTTTTTTTCCAGTCTCTCTGGTTTTTTACTTGTTAGTTTGAAGTGCTAGCTTCCAGGCTCCTTACATCTATAACTGAAAAACAGAAATCCTCAATATTTTTTTAAATTTACTTTTAGAATGTTTGAACTTTAATATGTTGATTAACAGCACAACCAATAAATACAGTGGATAACTTATAAAATGTTCTAAAGGACTTCCATTTGAATTTAAATGAATGTGATTGCATAATGTGCCTGTTAATTGGATAGAGCTTAAGAAAAAATTATAAATTTGGAATCCTTTAAGTTTACAATTTCCTGGTTAGGAACCTTTCCAGTGTTTGAATAATATATGGTCTCTTATCTAAAAAAGTCACTCCTTTGACATGTGTTTCTTTTCCCTCACCACGTTGATATATATCACAACAAAGCATTGAGGTAAGTCATGTGTGAAACAAATACTATTAGCACTCTTAGAATTTAATTATGAAAGTTAAATGTAACACACATGTCTGGTATCAGTGCTAATAAGTGGTACTTTTAACTTTGACAAGTTGATAGGCTTCTTAGTAACAATTTCAGTCAATTGATGGGATAATGGTACACCTGATACCTCAACTTTCTATAATACACAGAATGACTGGACCGTAGATAATTCCACATAGGAGTTAATCTATGCAAAATATCCAGTACATAGTAAAAACGCAGTAAGAATGAACCAGTATTATTTGAAAATATTAGCAGTCCCTGAGAAGTGTGATCCTAACTTGGAGACTAAAATGTTGAAAGTGTCTTTATTCTGAATAAGAAAAAAACATGTTGTTTAAAGGTATATTTATAGATAGTAAACCACTGATCGATATCACCAGAACAATCCAAATTTCATTCAATTCTTTTTGACTGCTTAATTCTTGTGCCTGCTTTTTTTTTTTAAAAACGGCTTTTATAAAGTAATGTAAAATAATAAATTTTGATGATAAATTAGACTTTTACAAATTTTGGTTAAGTAATAATACCAGTTAAAAGTATGTTCATATATTATAGCACAGAAATTTGAAGCCTCAATTGACTTTGCTACTTTGTGTTGGATTAGACTCCAAACAGTATTTAGGGGAAAGACTGTGTCTGGCAATTGTACTTGTCAAACACCTATAAGTAGGTAGTGGGGCTTTATAATTAGGAAGGGGAGCAGGTCAAACCTTTCTGTCACCCTGAGGGATGGGCACATGTTATACAGTAAAATAATATTTGGTAAATAAAAAGAATAAATAAATAAAGCTCCAACCCAGTTGATAAAGCATGTGGATCTGTACACATCTATCAATATAGGCTATCAGATCTTCATTTACATTTCAAGATAGGGCCAAGTAGAGAAAATAGAAAAGTTAATAATTTTTTTCTTTTGTTTTTAATGTGACATTTTATCTTCCAGTCTCTCTCAGACTTTAGCTATACTGTGTCCCCTGAAATCAGTGATTTTCATAGTCCATTAAAACTTTCTAGGAACATATAAATCTTTCTCTTTTAAATAAGATTAATGGAGAACCCAATTATTAAAACACACACACACACACACACACACACACACACACACATTTTTCCTAGCAACATAATATACCGAATATGAAAAAAACTAAGCACAATTTCCCCTACATTATCCCTTGCTATGTTTTTTTCAGTTTAACCCTCAGCAAATGGATTTTCATAGGGGAATTAAACACTCATATTGGTACTTTCAAACTTTTGTCCATAGACAGGATTTTGTATCAGACACAAAACATTAGATGTGTGAAATAAGATAACATGGTACATAAATGCTCTGAGTAAAGTAAGTCATCTGGGAATAGAGTGATTTGCAATCTATTATAAATGTAGCCCAAAATACAAAAGGAGTTTAACTATCTCAAATTTATTGCAAAATCATAGAAATTTGTACACTCATTTTGATATTTAAGTTCAGCCACTTCTTAGTAAATGAGGTAAGATCTAAACATAGTAAACTGTTTTTATCCTTTGCTTTTTAATTGCAGTATAACCCCGCAAATTAAAATGAATAAATTTTAAGCATATAGATCACTGTATTTTTAAAACTAAGCATTCCTGTATAAATATCAAATATATCAAGATCTAGAATATTACCAGCCTCCAACATATTCCCTTATGACTTTACTTAGTTACTAGCCCTTCCAAAAGTGTAATCACTCTACTAATATCTACTACCGTAAAAAGGCCCTGCATGTTCTCAAACATAATCGGTGTTCACTATTCTTTCTATGGATTTCATTTTTACTAAACACTGTGAGGTTCATCTGTGTTGTTGTACATAGTTATAGCTTGTTCCTATTAATGTATAATATTCCATTTTAGTAGTAATTCTGAAGTTTTTCATCCTACTTTACCTGTTTTACTGTTGTGATAATTTTGGTAATTTCTAGTTTGGGGATGCTACGAATAGTGCTTCCTTAAATATTCTTGCACTTTGGTAACATATACAGATTTCTGTGAAGTGTATACATAAATTTCTAAAATATATCTAAGAATTTAATTGATTCATAAGTATACATATGTTCAGATTTGGTAGATACTGCTAAACAGTTCAAAGTGTTTGTAACAATTTACACTTTCACTAGAAGTGTGTGAGAGTTCCTGTTACTCTATAGCCCTACTAACACTTGGCATTGCTGTTTTTTATTTAGTTGTAACCATTCTAATTCTTTTATAATGATATTTTATTATAGTTTTATCTGTGTTTTGCTAATAACTAAGTATGTTAGGCATATTTTTATAAGCTTACTTTTGGATAACATCTTGTTAAAGTGCCTGTTCAATTGATTTGCTCCTTTTTATTTTAGATGTAGTTGTTTATCTCTTCATTATTGATTTGTACTTATTTTTTATGTATTTCTATGAATCTTTAATTGGTTATGTGTGTTGCAAACATCTCACTCTAATCTGTGGAGTGCCATTTACACATTCTTTCAAAATTGTTTTTTAATGAATTAAGAATTAAGAATTTCTTAATTTTAATAAAGTTCAATTTATCATTCTTTTCTTTCATAGTAAATATTGTGTAATGTTGAGGAAATAGTATGCTATTTAAATGTCACTCTTCTATGCAGTGTTGCAGAAAATTTATTGTTTCACTTTTCAGATTATTTATGATCCATTTAGAATTGATTTTGTATGTGGTGTGAACTAGAAGTCGTAATTTTTTTTCCATATGGGACAATTATTCTGATACAGTTTATTAAGAAGGCCATCATTTTCTCTTGTATTGAAACTATTTGTTAATGTAATTCAAGGGATTTGGCATTCTGAAGTTCTAGCAATTCTATTTTTTTTAAGTCCATGTGATTCAGATTAAGAGGCTGATCAGAGAGTGTAACTCAACCACACTCATCTTTTCTATTTTTCTTATAATTTAATCAGTCTTCTATACCTGGCTTATGTTCGGTCTTTCTATTTTTTTTTCATTGAGTTTTATTTGCTGGCATGCTTGGTATTATCTTGGATACTTAAAGTGAAAAGTTGTGAAGTCTCTGGATAATATTATCATCCTCCAAAAAAGACTATCTTTTTCTCTACTGAGAGCACACAAACAAATCACCTTACTACAGCAATGACTGTGAATGCTTGAAGCTTTAAAGTTGTGAAGGTTCATCTATTTCTTACATGTCCTTTCTTTTAGGGCATAACCCTTTAGAACTATGAACTATAAACCTGGAGTGATTGCAGGGTCTGACTTCCTTTTTAGGACTTCAACTATATCAGTGTTTGCCTTAGAACTCTGAGACTGCCAGGACCTTGGTAGAGTTTTGTTGTTTTTCTCAGTAGCCGTTTTTCTTTGTTGCTTTTGACCTTTTACTCTAGGCATGTCCAACTTAGGAATTGGTAAATGCCTTTTGAGGGATTGTATATAGAAGGCCTGGATTGACTTCCATCCTTCCATTTTTCTGCCGTTCTGTCCTCTTAATTCCTGGTTGCTCTGGCATCCATGAACTTCACTATCTGTTGTACCAGCTCAGTGGAAACAACACAAGTTCCTTCCTGATCATACTCTCTGATCAGGCTCTACAACTCAAGATAAGGATAGCAAATAATAGCTTTTCAGGGAGAAGGCTACTCTGAATTCAATCTTGGTGAACCTCTATAGATAGGGTCTTTACTATCAAGTCCTGGTACCTTAGTTGCTTTCTGATGCTATCAATCAGTAATTTTTTTATTTGTTATTTTCATAATTTATAAGGCTCTTAGCTGTTTTTATTGACTGAATATGATGGGGTTGCTCATTATAGGTAAGAATGAAACTCAAGGTTAATTTACACCAAGTTATATGGATGGTAATAAAGAAGTAAAAAAATATATATGAAATGCAAGTCTTTTGATTTTGTCCAACACTCTTAAGTGGTAGATTTATAGAAATTTCCAAGTGGCAGATTTTCAACAACTCATCAAGTTCCCCTGATGTGGTGCCATATCACATTTTCTCCCAATGAGTGACACTGGTTCCATTTACAAAAAGCTCTGAAACTCATCCTTTGAGGGTCAAGAGGGGACTCTTTCTTGAACTCCTTGTATCTTTTTCTGTACAGTTGTCTCTCATTCCTCATTATTCCTCTCTGTTAACATTAATTAATTTATATATTAAACTTTCCCTGTTCAAATTACTCTATGATTTCTCTCTCCTCATTGTACCGTGACTGATACAAGTACATAAATAAGGGTTTTGAAGAAGATCCAGACATAAGTAGCAAAGATATAGCTACTCTAAATATAGTTTGTGTCCTTGGGTCTGAAAAGACTGGTATACAGAAAAGAGAACAAAATATAGGTCAAATATAAATTCAGAATAGGAATATCAATAATGTAGTCCTGATTCTAAGCCAATGAGATGCATGCCTACTTATACTCAGAGTTTTTGTAACTCAGAACTGCTTAGAATTCAGCAAAGGGTGCCACCATAGCTAGAGTTATATAACCTAATCTATACAAGTCAATTGACTGCAGAGTCAAGAAGTTGAGTAGACAAAACCAACAGAGTAAAAAAAATCAGTGGGATAAAACTTCTGGTGGATATTCTGGAGACCTGTTATTATTATGATGATTAAAAACCCTAGATTTAGAGAAAGATAGTCAGAATTTGAATTCTGGAACTGCTTCTAATTAATCATGGATATTTGTCAATTTTTAAAGCCACCTGGCCCGAAGTTTCTTGAAATGAAACTAAGGGAAAAAAGTCTTTAGTCATAGGTATGTAGGATGTGTGCAGTGGAAGAGAAACAGGTAGAGGGATAACAAGAGCCACAGTGGTGGGTTTCAGCCTTATTGTCATCATTATCAACAGCAGCAGCAATATCAGAATCCTCAAATTAATGATAAAAAAGTAGTGAAAACAGAACAAAAACTATTTCTCAAGGAACTCTCTGCCCAAGGAGTACATAATCTCTTGATCTTCCAAGTTTTTTGGAGCCTGAAAAGTCTGAGGGCATGAGGAGAGTCTTTAACTAGGGATCTCGCTTGGGAGATGGACAGGAGAAGGCTTTAAGAAATATTGTTGCTATAATCTATATTTCTCCCAGTATAGTGACTAGAATAGCAAGCACAACTTTTTAAAAAGATTTTTGTTAAAATTTTGTTGTCATTGTAGAAATATGCTTCTCAAGTAGGACATTAATCAAACATTGAACTATTTAAATCATGACTTGTAAGTATCCCAGAGGCCCATACCTTTAACAATATCTATATCTCCTTTTGTTAATACCATGCTCAAAGCATTTTGGTAATTGTATTCAGCATGTCACTTACTCAAAAGGAGAAAATGTGTTTGACAGGCACATAGACAGCTCAGTTCTTTATTTACTTTGGAATAAGTGTACTTTAACATGTTGACATTGTGGGTTACATATTGTTGTGTTAAATATTTTGTGAATATGTTTTCAGTCACTCTGATACAGAAGAAATTAAGATCCTAACTCATCTGGACGTAGAACCAAACTCATGGCAATGCTGAATTCACCAAGGTTAATATGACCTTAGGATTTAATAATTTGGTAACCACTCAGGCTTCCCAATCACTTTTTCGTTGGAAACATTGTCAGTATAGGCTAACCAAGGTAAAACTGGACACACTGATAAAAATTTTTTCAGTCCAATTTATTATGCTCTCCTTATAAGATACCTCAAGCCACAGATATTAAAAATAGCCACTCCAACAAGTAAGAGAGCTAAAATAATATAGAAATAAATATGAGGAGATAAATTCAGTGACTTATAAATAGTAAAATGTCATATGAATTCATGTAATATTCAGAAGAAAAATATAAAATATAACCTTGTTCATATTTATAAAACACATATCCAGCCAATATGATGAATAATCTTCTTATAACTGTGTTATATATATTGTATGCACAGTACAGATTTAACTGTTAATTAAAATTGTATTATCGTTGCTGGGAGTTAAAATTTCATACATTTTAATATTAAGCTGGAAAAGAATGCTTAGAGGATTATGACTTTTTTCTTTCATTTATAATATTGTTGTTTTCTATTAATGAGAGATAATTACATGGTAAATAAATAGCTCTACTCGGGAACTACTTTTTTTCACATTTTTATAGAGTTTACCATCATCACTGCTTGTACAGCAGACAATGATTTGAGTCTTTGAAGATCCCCAAACTGTATTCATTAAGGTGATTAATTATTGTAGAATCTAAGAATTTAATAACATTAAACAACATGTAATTTTTTATATAATTGTGCAAAGTTTAGTTTTTTTGGGTTTTTTGGGGTTTTTTGTGGTACGCGGGCCTCTCACTGTTGTGGTCTCTCTCGTTGCGGAGCACAGGCTCCGGACGCGCAGGCTCAGCGGCCATGGCTCACGGGCCCAGCTGCTCCGCGGCATGTGGGATCTTCCCGGACCGGGGCACGAACCTGTGTCCCCAGCATCGGCAGGCGGACTCTCAACCACTGCGCCACCAGGGAAGCCCCAAAGTTTAGTTTTAAAACGTGAAAATTTGGTACAAGTAATTTAAGAGAAAAAACAAACATAAAGATTTCGCTTTCTCCATTAAAAGTAAATTAAGACATTAGCAAACGATTATCTATACTACCCTCCTACACAGCTCAATCCAGCTGCACCTGTGAGTCAGAGTATCTTCACCTGCTTTGAATTAGCAGTTTTTGTGAATATCTCAGAGGTTGCAAATTAAAGAGCACTTTGACTAGCAAATTCTGTACTGTTTAGAAAGGAAATGTCCTAGGGAGAACTCCAAATAGTGATTAAGAATCCCAGTAGTGGGCTTCCCTGGTGGCGCAGTGGTTGAGAGGCCGCCTGCTGATGCAGGGCACACGGGTTTGTGCCCCGGTCCGGGAAGATCCCACATGCCGCGGAGCGACTGGGCCCGTGAGCCATGGCCGCTGAGCCTGCGCGTCCAGAGCCTGTGCTCCGCAGCGGGAGAGGCCGCAACGGTGAGAGGCCCACGTACCGCAAAAAAAAAAAAAAAAAAAAAAAAGAATCCCAGTAGTAATGAAAGGTAATGACAGGGCACGTATGAGGAAATTTTTTTAAAAAGTGACAACTACTAAAGTCTCAGACTTGGATGACATAAAATTAAGATTCAGAAGAGATTAGATGAATTTCTCTCTTACGATTAATAGAAATTTGGAAAAAAAAATCTACCATCTCACTAAAAACAGTTTAAACTGTGGTACTGACTAAAATGAGGTGATCTGATTATTATAATTTTTTGTGTACGATATAGATTTTCAAAACTCTACCAAATTTAGAGCACATGGTATTGTCAAGATTTTACTTTTACTCTTACCCATATCACATAATAAATACTATAGCTCAGACTATGTAGTATGAAAAATAAAAAACTGTGTTCTTAGAGAAGTACTGCAGACATAGAGATTCAAGTCTGGTTATTCAAGATTTTTTATATTCATTTTTAATACACTTTATTTTTTAGAGGAGTTTTAGGTTGACAGAATTGTGAGGAATGTACAGAGATGTCCCATATACCTCCTTTTCCCATATACATACAGCCTTCCCTGTTATCAACACACACCACCCCCTGCCAGAGTGGTACTTTCATTACAATTGATGAACCTACATTGATGTATTATCATCCAAAGTTCCATAATTGACTTTAGTGTTCGCTCTTGGTGTTGTACATACTATAGGTTTAGACAAACGTATAATGACATGTATCCATTGTAATAGTATTTTCATTGCCCTAAAACTCATCTGTGCTCTGGTGTTCTGCCTAATCTTTTCATAATCAGGGTATCTTGAATGCCGGTTTTGTTTTGTTTTTTTATTAGAATGAACTATGCCTAAGATACTGTCCTGAAACAAACAAAAAAAATTATTCCAAGCCTATCTCCAATTTAGAACAGTGTTTTTTTTCCTACAAAATCAGCTGGTAAGTTAGTTTAAAAAACAGTGGGATACATTTTATAGAAATACTACTGAGGGGTGATTGATTTATTAGGCTAGCCTATAAAACTCCCATCTATCTCATATGAATATGTATGTATGAATAAATATGTATATATTCATCTACACTTCCCAGCTCCACTGTCCCCAAAATAGATGTTAAATCAGTTTTAAAATCATACAATTCAGAAAAAAAATAGGAAAAGATCAGAGTAGAGGTTTTGCTCTTTTGAGGTCAAGAGAACCTTGACATGCTTTGGTTTACAATATTTGATTTTTGTTTTATTTTTAATTCAGGTTATTCATAAACCATGTGTTGAGTAAATAAATGCATAGATAAATAGCAGCTAAGCCACTATTGAACCATTCCAAACAAAACAATTAATAAAACATGTTGGGTAGAGGTTTTGTTTTGTTTTGTTTCTATTTTTTCTATATACCAATTTACATAGCCATTTTAGTTTTACCTCATTATTGAAAACCATGCTGGTTTAATATATTTTCTCATATATCCCTCAAATATTATGCACAAATATAATGCTAGATATTGACTGTAGGAGGGAGACTGTAGGGAGACAAAGATGACATTTCCTCACATTTAAAGGTCAGATCGTTTACAGAAGTTCTTGTATGGTTGTATTATTATGCCTTAGAGGGCATAGTCATGTGTGATTATTCATGTATTGTTACAGAAGTTAGGAATATTATATTCATTTATTTCATTTAATATATATGTAAAGTTCACTAATATTCAACAGAATATAAATTGTCTCACAAAATATGCTTATAATAATGTTATCTAGCCTAATGATACTTTTTAGAAAACAATCTATATGCATAAATATTGAAAATGCAATATGTGATATGTATCCACCCAAAGTGCCTAATTTACCTTTAAGGAAGAGCATATGTTTCTGTTGGTTCTAAGGACATAAACTTGCATTAAAAAATGCTGATAGGAAATTCCTTAACCCAAATGTAATGTTTGTTCTTCATGGTAACTTAAGGCAGAATTCTGTATTAACTTAGTACTCTAACTATAATGCTTGTAAAAAGAATGTAATAAATAAGGTTATTTAAAATAAATACAATTGATTTATAGCCATTTTTCTTATGTCATTCTAAGAATGAGATGATATACTTATTAAAGTGTCAAAACTTCTCTATTAGCTATAATTTGGTACTTAATTCAAGAATGCTGAGCAGATGTTGATGGAACACAAATAGTCTTTTTGAACTTTCTCAACTGATTCAAATATGAAGTAAAAGGATCAAGAAATTGGCAAATAGCAAGATATGTTCCCTACCCTCTTCTTTTTCTTTGACCATAATTGGTCCAACTTAAAAGACATTGGCCTGTTATAGAAGTTGAAGATCCCTTATCTACTGCTTTGGGCCTTAAAGTTTCCTCATCTGTAAAATTGGGATCAATAACTTAGGGCATTAACGATAATGAAATAATTTAATTATATATGGTATTTAGAATAGTGAGTGCCCCATAGTAAGAGAGATGTTTTCTAGGATTATATTTATCATCTGCTGTCAGACAGCCATTCAAATAGATTTTATTAATTTCTGATAGGATTAAACACTTCAGGTTAATTTTTTTTAAAGATAATTAGAAATGATTTCCCTAACAGGAATCAAATCTTCTGTAGCATTTTTAAAAATGTATCTTTAACATTATAACATTGATTGAACCATGTCAATGATTAGATTTAAGGCTAAAATTTTGTTTATTAGTTAGATAGATTGACATACAGATGATATGCTGTTAGTTTTTAAACTTAACTCAATATTCCCTGGTCAGTTTTCTTTGTGCTTTGAAATAACTTCAAGTATACAGGATATTTATGAGAATTTTTAAAGTAACTATTTATTTTCCTGAACATTTGCAGATAAGTTGCTAACATAATGGCCAGCCAAAATAATAAGAAATAACATTGATAGATTAATTATTATCAAATGCTCAAACCTCATCAAGTTTTTTTAATACATCTTTATTGAAGTATAATTGCTTCACAATGCTTTGTTAGTTTCTGTTGTACAACAAAGTGAATCAGCCATATGCATACATATACCCTCATATTCCCTCCCTCTTGAGCTTCCCTCCACCCTCCCTATCCCAGCCCTCTGGGTCATCACAAAGCACCGACCTGTCTCCCTGTGCTATGCTGCTGCTTCCCACTAGCTATCTATTTTACATTTGGTAGTGTATATATGTCGATGCTACTCTCACTTCGCCCCAGTTTTCCCCTCCCCTCTCCATGTCCTCAAGTCCATTCTCTATGTCTATGTCTTTATTCCTGCCCTGCCACTAGGTTCATCAGTACCATTTTTTCTTTTTAGGTTCCATATGTATGCATTAGCATACAGTATTTGTTTTCCTCTTTCTGACTTACTTCACTCTGTATGACAGATTTTAGGTCCATCCACCTCACTACAAATAACTCAATTTCATTTCTTTTTATGGCTGAGTAATATTCCATTGTATATAGGTGCCACATCTTCTTTATCCATTCATCTGTCTGTGGACATTTAGGTTGCTTCCCTGTCCTGGCTGTTGTAAATAGTGCCGCAGTGAATGTTGTGGTACGTGTCTCTTTTTGAATTATGTTTTTCTCAGGGTATATGCCCAGTAGTGGGATTTCTGGGTCATACAGTAATTCTGTTTTTAGATTTTTTAAGGAACCTCCATACTGTTCTCCATAGTGGTTATATCAGTTTACATTCCCACCAACAGTGCAGGAGGGTTTCCTTTTCACCACACGTTCTCCAGCATTTATTGTTTCTGTATTTTTTGATAATGGCCATTCCGACTAGTGTGAGGTGATACCTCATTGTAGTTTTGACTTGCATTTCTCTAATAATTAGTGGTGTTGAGCATCTTGGCCATCTGTATATCTTCTTTGGTGAAATGTCTATTTAGGTCTTCCACCCATTTTTTAATTGGGTTGTTTGTTTTTTTGATATTGAACTCCATGAGCTGTTTGTATATTTTGGAGATTATTCCTTTGTCTGTTGTTCTGTTGATTGCCCTAATAAATCCTTTAGAGAAAAAGGATCCAACCCAGGAGATCATGTTGTATTTATTTTTCATTAATCTCTCAGTTTACTCAAAAAAAATAATGATATGCCCCTCAGATATACAACATATACTTGAGTTCCTGTTATTTATAGGAGAATTGCTGTTAGGTTCTAGGGACTGAAAAATATAGATTAGCAAAGCAGCAAGGACACATTCTCTCACATATGCATATGATGAAATAAAAATGATTCACAATTCATTTATATTAGGAGTATTTATATTCAGAGTACTGTGTAATAAAATAGTGGTTGAGGCAAAAAAAGAAACAAAAAAGTATTTAATGTAATCAAAGAAAATATCTAATTAGTATCTATCTGATATTTTGAAAATTGAATTAAATTTATTAAAAAATGGTAACTAGTAAAATGTAAAATAGCTCCCCAAACGTTCACAATAAATCTGGAATACAAGAATGCCAGTAGGAAACAACAATTTTCCAGTGATTTTAGAGGATTTTTATTGCTTCAAATGGCTGATTGTTATATAAGCAATTTTCTAGAACTTGTGAAATTTAAGTCATTGAAACAGTTTTTCATCTGAAATTTTGTACTGTTTAGAAATAGCCTTAATCTAGCTTCCATTATCTATAGATGAATCATGAATCCAAATGCATTAGATAAGTACATGCAGCAAAGGCTGGAAATGTTCCACGAGTACCCAGAGCTTCTGCCTACTATAGGCAGTTCTAAGTAAAATCAGCCCTTTCTTATAAATGCTATGTTTTCTGTACTAAAACAGACCTGATGACCTCACACAGAAAGGTTCATGTGCTTTAAATTTATAAATATGTGTTTGAATTAGACCTCAAGCAAATTAGATAAATGAACTGACATTTATTTGAGAAATATCAATAAAAGATAAATTTTATCTTCCAATATTTTCTAGTTCTTAATAGCTGTTTTGAAGTGTCAATTGCTTAAAATTTAGACTATTTTGTATTATATACCGTATAGTATTTTATTTCCAATTCTAATAGAACTTTTATATTTTTGCTCAGAAAATGAAAGCCTTATTTCAGGTATAGAATTGGCTCTACTGTATTATTTTCTTTATTAAAAATGTAGTCTGTTAAAAGATTAACTGCTGCATATTAAAATTTTTAAGAGTTTGAGTGAAAATCTGTTTGGAATGAGGCAGCACAAATCAGAAGTGGTTAGGAGCACTGTTCCCACAGTAGTTAGGGGAAAAACAGAGAAAATATGGAAGCAAAGAAAGGAAAAATTTGGTTGGCTATGCCTTAAAGCCTCATTGGTTATTTGTGATTAGTTGTCCTTAGTATTTCAGTTTCATAACCTTGAGGCATTTACAGGCTTAAATTTTGGTTTCCTTAACTAGGCCACCACCACATTAGAGCCATCTCAATCAAATGACCTCATTGTGTAATTAATTTAAGAGTTCTGATACTTTAGAGGGTTTGGCATTCAACTTTCAGTATAATAAATTGTGGTTCTAAGAGTTGTTCATTTAGACAATTAAATTTAGATGGTTTTGACAGCTGTCTATATGTATTGTAATACAGAATCCTTGACAGCTCTTCCTCCTTATTAAAACTGAGAAAACTGGACAAGCGTTCTTAATTTCCAAGCTTTACAGTGTTGGTGTTCCCTGAAATTTGAAAAATAAGGAATGCTTTACAAGCCTTGGTAAATTTAAGAAAATTGAAGTCATATCAAGCATCATTTCTGACCACAAAGCTATGAGATTGGAAATCAATTACAGGGAAAAAAAAGAAAAAAAACCTGTTTAAAAAAAAAAAGAAACACATGGAGGGTAAATAATACGTTACTAAATAACCAGTGGATCACTGAAGAAATCAAAGAGGAAATCAAAAAGTACCTAGAGACAAATGACATGAAAACGCGATGACCCAAAACCTATAGGATGCAGAAAAAGCAGTTCTAAGAAGGAAGTTTATAGCAATACAATCTTACCTCAAGAAACAAGAAATATCTCAAATAAACAACCTATCCTTACACCTAAAACAACTAGAGAAAGAAGAACAAACAAAACCCAAAGTTAGTAGAAGGAAAGTAATCATAAAGATCAGAGCAGAAATAAATGAAATAGAGATGAAAAAAACAACAACAAAGATCAATGAAAGTAAAAGCTGGTTCTTTGAGAAGATAAAAAAAAAAAAATAGCTACACTCACCAAGAAAAAAGGGGGAGGATCCAAATCAATAAAATTAGAAATGAAAAAGAAGTTACAACAGACACCACAGAAATACAAGGGATCATAAAAGATTACTACAAGCGGTTATACGCCAGTAAAATGTACAGCCTCAAAGAAATGGACAAATTTTTAGAAAGGTACAACCTTCCAAGACTGAACCAGGAAGAAATTGAAAATAATAACAGACCAATCACATGTACTGAAATTGAAACTGAGATTAAAAATCTTCAAACACTAATATGTATAAAATGGATAACTAATAAGAACCTGCTTTTTTAAAAATAAATAAAATAAAATTCAAAAAAAAATCTTCACACCCACAAAAGTCTAGGACCAGATAGCTTCACAGGAGAGTTCTACCAAACATTTAGAGAAGAATTAACACCTAAAAATTGCAGAAAAAGGAACACTCCCAAGCTCATTCTAAGAGGTCACAATCACCCTGATACCAAAACCAGACAAAGACATCACAAAAAAATGAAAATTGCTGGCCAATATCACTGAAGAACATAGACACAAAAATCCCCAACACAATACTAGCAAACTGAATCCAACAACACATCACTCCATGATCAAGTGGGATTTATCCCCTGGATGCAAGAATTCTTCAATATATACAAATCATTCAATGTGATTCACCATATTAACAAATTGAAGAATACATACCATATGATCATCTCAGTAGATGCAGAAAAATCTTTTGACAAAATTCAACACTGATTTATGATAAAAACTCTCCAGAAAGTGGACATAGAGGGTACCTACTTCAACATAATAGAGGCCATATATGACAAACCCACAGCAAACATCATTCTCAATGGTGGAAAGCTAAAAGCATTTCCTCTAAATCAGGAACAAGACAGAGATGTTAACTCTTGTCACTATTATTCAACATAGTTTTGGAAGTCCTAGCGACGGCAGTCAAAGAAGAAAAAGAAATAAAAGGAATCAAACTTGGAAAAGAAAAAGTAAAACGATCACTGTTTGCAGATGACATGTTACTACACATAGAAAATCCTAAAGATGCTACCAGAAAACTGCTAGAGCTCATCAATGAATTTGGTACAATTGCAGAATACAAAATTAATACACAGAAATCTCTTGCGTTGATATACACTAACAATGAAAGATCAGAAAGAGGAATTAAAGAAACAATCCCATTTATCATTGCAACCAAAAGAATAAATACTTAGGACTAAACCTAAGGAGGCAAAACACCTGTATGCAGAAAACTTTAAGATACTGGTGAAAGAAATCAAAGACGACAGAAACAGATAGAGACCTATACCATTTTCTTGGATTGGAAGAATCAATATTGTGAAAATGACTATACTACCCAAAACGATCTACAGATTCACTTCAATCCCTATCCAATTACCAATGGCATTTTTCACAGAATTAGAACAAAAAATTTTACAGATTGTATGGAAACCCAAAAGACCCCAAATAGGCAAAGCAATCTTCAGAATGAAAAACGGAGCTTACAGAATCAGGCTCCTTGGCTTCAGACTATACTACAGAGCTACAGTAATCAAGGCAGTATGGTACTGGCACACAAACATAAATATAGATCAATGGAACAGGATAGAGAACCCAGAGATAAACCCACACACCTATGGATACCTAATCTATGACAAAGGAAACAAGAATATACAATGGAGAAAAGACAGCCTCTTCAATAAATGGTGTTGGGAAAACTGGACAGCTACATGTAAAAGAATGAAATTAGAACACTTCCTAACACCATACACAAAAATAAACTCAGAATGCATTAAAGACCTAAATATAAGGTTGGGCACTATAAAACTCTTAGAGGAAAACAGAGGCAGAGCACTCTTTGACATAAATCACAGCAAGATCTTTCTTGATCCACCTCCTAGAGTAATGGAAATAAAAACAAAAATTAAAAAATGGGACCTAATTAAACTGAAAAGCTTTTGCACAGCAAAGGAAGCCATAAACAAAACAAAAAGACAACCCTCGGAATGGGAGAAAATATTTGCAAGCAAAGCAACCAACATGGGATTAATCTCCAGAATATACAGACAGCTCATGTACTCAATATCAAAAAAACAAAAGACCCAATTAAAAAATGGGTGGAAGATTTAAATAGACATTTCTTCAAAGAAGACATACAGGTGGCCAAAAAGCATATGAAAAGATGCTCAACATCATTAATTATTAGAGAAATGCAAATCAAATCTACAGTGAGGTATCATCCCACACCAGTCTGTATGGCCATCATCAGAAAATCTACAAACCATAAATGCTGGAGAGGGTGTGGAGGAAAGGGGACCCTCCTACACTGTTGGTGGGAATGTAAATTGGTACAGACACTATGGAGAACAGTATGGAGGTTCCTTAAAAAGCTGAAAATAGAACTACCATATGACCCAGCAATCTCACTCCTAGTCATATACCAGGAGAAAACCATAACTTGAAAAGATTCATGCATCCCATTGTTCATTGCAGCACTATTTACAATAGTGAGAACATGGAAGCAACCCTAACTGTCCATTAAAAGAGGAATGGATAAAGAAGATGTGAGATATATATATATATATATATATATATATATATATATATACGCATACAATGGAATATTAGTCATAAAAAAGAAAAAAAATGCCATTTGCAGCAACATAGATGCATATAGAGATTGTCATACTGAGTAAGTCAGACACAGAAAGACAATTATATGATATTGCTTTAATATGGAATCTAAAAATGGCTACAAATGAACTTATTTACAAAACAGAAGTAAAGTCACAGGTGTAGAAAATAAACATGGTTACCAGGGTGTAACGTGGGGGAGGGATAAATTGGGAGATTGGGATTGACATATACACACTACTATATATAAAATAGATTAATAAGAACCTACTATATAGCACAGGGAACTCTACTCAGTACTCTGTAGTGGCCTGTATGGGAAAAGAATCTAAAAAATGAGTGTATGTATGTATATATATATATATATATATATATAACTGATTCACTTTGCTGTACACCTGAAACTAACATAATATTGTAAATGAACTATACTTCAATAAAAAATTTTAAAAAAATTCTCTACAGTTTAAACACCTGCTGTTACTGGATAGGTGGATTTATACAGGAGGTAAAAATAAAAGACTTTGGTCATTTTACTGAAACTTGTAAAATAGGTATACCAACATAAGTACTCATTTGTCGTATCCCAAATAACAAGAATAAAAAAGATTCAGAATATCCATATTACTACTACTAATATTATTACTGAAAATAACTTAAGATATTTGTAGTTCTTTTTATGGTATATACCAGAAGAGATATACGACTAGGTTATTGTATTTTAAAGTCAATTATGGTAATTTCTCTCCATGTGGTTATGCCACCAACTAATTACACTAATTACACAGATGTATTTGTTTCGTTTTTGTTTATGAGATTTCAATTTTTAGGGATTACTTTGGTATTTAAATTTCTCATATAATTATAAAAAATTTACATGATTCTAAAGTCAAGTCTACAAAACAAGGTTTCAATGAATGTACCTTCCTTTGTAGATTTACCAGTATTTTGGGGGGACAGAGACCTAGAGGTAACTGGATTTGTGGATCACATGGTAATGCATGTACTTTTTGGTAGATATTGCAAAATCTCCCTCCTAGATTTGTATGACTTTTTGCTCTCATCAGAAATGCATAGCATGGCCTGATCCCATTGACCTGTCTGTGGGTATGTTTTCACATGTTAGTTTTGTTCCAATCTGATGGAAGAAAAATGGTAATTTAGTGTCTTAATCATTTCGGTTGCTGTAACAGAATACAATAGACTGGATGCCTCAAACATTTTTTTTTTTTTCTCACAGTTTTGGAGGCAGGGTATCTAAGATCAAGGCACTAGGATACTTGATTCCTGGTGAGAGACTCTCTTCCTCATTTGCAGGATGATGACTTCTTACTATATCCTCACCTAGTGGAGAGAAATGTGTCTCATGCTTGATTTTATAAAGACATTAATCCCATGAGGAAGGCTCCACCTTTATGACCTAAACTTACCCTAATTATCTCTCAGAGACCCACCTTCTAATACCATCTTATTAGGGTTTATGATTCCAACATACGAATTTTGGGGAGACACACTCATGAAGTCCATAACCTTCAGTATAGTTTTAACTTCCAATGGTCTTATTATGAGAGAGGATAAGCATTTTTCACATGGCTTATTGATATTTCTTTTGTCCTATTAAATGCCTGTTCATATATCTCTGCTAACTTATGTCATCCTATTGGTCTGTTCCCTATTTTGGAAATGTTTATAAATATAAATAAATATAGATATTAACTCTTTGTAAAATAAATCGAAATTATTTTTCCAGTTTGTCATTTACTTATGGTATTTTATTTTGCCATATTTTTAATGTTTTTAACCAACATAAAAATAAAATGGCTAGATCTTCACCATATAAACCACAAAATTACAATATTGTCTGATTTTATTTCACTGGTTCCCAATATAGATGAAAACCTTTAAATCTACAGTCGGGTAACAACTACTTATTCCAGTTGGAAAGGCCTCATTGCATGGTAGATTTTCTCACTGGTGCCCATGAGAAATTAAGTTAGTAGACACTCTTTAAAAATAGGTATAGGTTGGATTGTTCAGATGAAAGTACTTGTCCAAAAATATCTCCCAAGAATTTGAATAGAACACCTTGACCAGTATTTGTTAAGACTCTCACACTGTCACCCAGAAGAGGAGACCACAAGGAACTGAAAGAAGAGGTAGGGCAGCATAAGGCAGAACCATTTGTCTTTTTAAACAGTTCACTTTTTAATGCTCTAAAAATAAGAGAAAGTACTTGATATTTATTTCAGAATCAGTGCTTTTGTAGTTGTATAATGTCCACTTTATCATCTAGAAATTAACTAATATGTATAAAATGGATAACTAATAAGAACCTGCTGTACAAAAAAAATGAAATAATATTCAAAAATAAAAATAAAATGGGACTTTTAAAGTGTGTGTGTTTGTAATAAACCATGACAAGCATCTTATTGTCAGATTCCATAATGTTTCTTGATTTCACTGAGTTGGAGAAGATAACTTTTAATTTCTAGGATATACACCAATAATTGATGTTTTAAAACTTTTATATGTTTATTTCACAACAAATTGCAAAATTTGGCATTTTGAAATTAATACATTTTGAACATGAACTTGATACAAAGTCTGTATGATGGTAGCATGAGAAATGGTTGAATTTTATTGAGTTCCAGTCACTCAATATGTTAAACATTAAGCATACTGTCTAATTTCACCCTTGAAAATAATGTGTGGTAGGTATAATTATTCCTATTTAAAATGAAAAAAAATAAGTTATTAAGAGTTAGGTAGAATGCTGAGTCGTACCTAGATAATTAATGACAGTTTGAAATTGAACCAGAATTCTCTCCAGAGGTTATGCTCTCAACTCCTCAATTTCAATTGTTTCTATTTTATTAGGAAAGGTAAATTTTATAATACGTTTCATAACGAAGCAATGCCTACTACCCTGGTAGTGACTCAAAGATACCTTTCTTCCCTTAAATCTATCATAACCTGACTCAGCAGAGAATTGTACACCAGGTATAATAAAAAAGACAATGACAAACATAGACAGGAAAGGACTCAGAAACTTTTCTTGTTCCTGAAAAGAACCAAGTGCCAGGAGACCTGGCCCAGTTATAGGTAGTAAGAGAAATTTGAGGCAGGCATATCGAGCTTGTTATACAACAGAAAAAAAAAAAAAAAATAGAGAATTGACTGAAATGTTAAGATGTATTCTCCAGAAGAAATTGAATTTATTTTATAACATAAATATATAATTTATAAAAAGTAAATTGTTGATTTATAAATATATTAATTTATATTAAATATAACAAACCCAAAATATTCTATATTACATAAATATTTATTGATACATATAGATAATTTATAAATCAGTAGACTGCGATTCATATTTATAAAGCCATTTTTAAAGAGTTTGGAGGAAATACAAGCCATCTTTTCAAAACAAGGATAAACTGTGAAATCCAACGTTGTATGGGATGTCAAGCAGACATGAAAGTCAGGGTGTACGAAAGCCAGCAGCACATCAGCTATGGAGCTAAGGAACTACTTCAGCAGAAAGATTACAATGAAAATCCTGCTGGGTCCAGAGTCTAGAGGAACTGAAGAACACAGTGGGTTTTGACCATAGGAAAAATCAATATCTAAGTTACAGGACCAGGGGTGAAGCTTTAAACCAGGATAAGCATTAGAGTTGACTAATATTCACACGAATGAGGGCAAGAATATGCCTATCTTTTTCATTTATTATATTCCTAAAATGCAACACAGCACCTGGCCCAGAGTGGACCTCTATAAATAGTATTGAATAAATTATTCTCTCAGTTGGACACACATTTCACCAAGGGCTATGATGAATTAGAGGAGAGACTATAGCTGTTGAAACCAAAAGAATCTGGAATCAAGGCACACACTAGTATTTACTGTGTATGTGATGATAGCCATTCTGACCGGTGTTAGGTGATACCTCGTTGTGGTTTTGATTTGCATTTCTCTAATAATTAGTGATGTTGAGCATCTTTTCATGTGCCTATTGGCCTTCTGTTTGTCTTCTTTAGAGAAATTTCTATTTAGGTCTTCTGCCCAGATTTTTGATTGGGTTGGTTGTTTTTTTGATACTGAGTTGTATGAGCTGTCTGTACATTTTGGAAGTTAACCTCTTGTCGGTTGCACTATTTGCAAATATTTTCTCCCAGTCTATAGGTTGTATTTTCATTTTGTTTATGGTTTCCTTTGTTGTGCAAAATCGTTTAAGTTGTTTATTTTTGCATTTATTTCCAAAACGGCTACTGTAAATGTTTCCATTGCAAGTAACAGAATAGCTTATGCTCAATTTTGATTATGCTATCAGAAACAAATTATCTCATGCGAGAATCCAAAATCATGTGAGTGCCAGGGATGGTGCAACATATATATATATTTTTTTCTTCACCCAAATTGTCCAGGCCTCTTTATCTGAGTGGTCATCCCTCCACAACAAACATGATATAACCCCTTGTGTCTCTCAACAATTACTTTTGGAACTTTAATATATTAAACATTTCAGATATATCCATCTCTCTGGTGGAATTTTCAGATATTGATTGAGGGAAGGAGCCAACCACCTGTGTTTTATTTCTTTTTTTTAAAATTCATTTATGGAACTGAGATATTCAGACTTTAAAAAAAAATCAATTTGAAGACAGTTTATGATAAGCCTGTTGCAGGCTACTCCAGAAGAACTAAACTCTTATCACCCTTTAAAGTGATTTTTAAATGTAGACTTATTTACAGTGGCAACATATACTTAAAATCATGATAACATGCTGAGCAATAATGATTGCAGGATAGTCCTGTTCATCTTTTCCTTTAATGGAATTTCATCAGAAGACTGCTATAGCACCCCATATTAGCTTTGACTAAGATAATTTCAAATTAATACAGCTTTTACAAAATTTATTTAAAATAAAGTACCTGATAGGGGAAATCAAGATGGCGTGGTGGAGTAGGAAGACACAGAGCTCACCTCTGCCTATGAACACATCACAAATACATCTACATACATCTACATGTGATGCAGTTCTCATTGAAAACAAACTGGAGACTGGCAGAAGGACTGATACAGCCAAGGCTCTAAGAAAGATCCACATGGAATCAGGTAGGAAGGGAAGAGAAGCAATCAGGTCAGGGCCTGTGCTCCTGGGAGGCGACATAGAAAAGGAGGGGATTTACTTGGGATCAGAGATCCTCCCTTTGGAGTGAGCAGTTCGAACCACATATCAGGCACCCCAGCCCTCCAAAACCTGGAAGACAAATCCCAGGTTTGACAACCAGTGGGATGAACACGATGGCTATAAGAAACCTAAAACTCTCGTGAAGAGTGCACAAATACTTGTTTACTCCCAAAACGAGGCAGAGGAAACAGGTTGAAACTGCCTGGGACTCTGGCAGGTTTCCTGCACTCTAGCCTGAGTCAAGTGCCCGCTCTGACCCCTCCTTTGCAGAGGAACAGCTCCACATTTGTGTGAAGGTTACCTCAGCTGAGGGGTATGCACAGTTGTGGGCAGTAGGGCTTGTTCAAACCTGGTACAGCATCTGAATCCAGTGAGGGTGGCCATTGCTGGCACTTGAGGTGGCAGCCTATTGGGAGCAGTCTGAAACTCTGACTGGGGCCTTGACTGACACAGCTCACACCCCAATCCATGCTGAGTACCCGCTCCAGCCCCTCTTGTTCCAGCACTGCTCCCCTCTGGGGTGAGGGTGACGGTACTGGGTGGGGGTGGGCGGAGAAAGCACACACTTAGTGGAAATGGAGCCAGCTCAGAACCTTAGGGCTTCTGCTCCAGCATCTTGGAATCTTACCCTGCCCCTAATAGGGTGGTGTTGGCCACTGAGCAGAGGAGAAGCCCCAGCTCATACCTGACTTTGGCTCTAGCCTCTCCATGTCCTACCAAAGCAATAGCTGCCAGCACACTCTAGGGGAAGACAGAACTTGTGCTCATGTCAGACCCAGGTCACCTACCGAGGCCACTGGGTACATGTGGACTGTATACGGATGCTCCCACACAAGGAAACCCCATCAAGACCAGAATAGGTAGCTGTTTCACCTAATCTCATAGAGATAGAGAAGGTTAAGGAGAATAAGAACACAGAAGAATTGATTTCAAATTAGAGAAAAAGAAAACCCCTGAAAAAACAACTAACAAAACAGATAATTTACTGGATAGAGTTCAAAGCATTAGTAATAAGAATGCTTACCGAATTAGGGAAAAGAATAGATAAACACAGGATTTTAACAAATTAGAAAATATTAAAAAGAACCAGTCAGCACTGAAGAGTATAATAACTGAAATGAAAATTACACTAGAAGGAATTAACAGCAGATTAGTGTTACAGAAGAGCACATAAGTGATTTGGAAGATAGAATAGTGGAAATCACCCTACCACCAAATCAGAACAGCAGAAAGAAAAAAAAAATGTGAGAACAGTTTAAGGGATCTCTATGACATCAACAGTACCACCATTCACATTATAGGAGTCCCAGAAGGTGAAGACAGAGACAGAAGCCAAAACTTGATGAGAGTGTTCTAATTTCATTCTTTTACATGTAGCTGTCCAGTTTTCCCAGCACCACTTATTGAAGAGACTGTCTTTTCTCCATTGTATATCCTTGCCTCCTTTGTCATAGATTAGTTGACTATAGGTGCGTGGGTTTATAGGAAGAACATTCTTTGACATAAATCACAGCAAGATCTTTTTTGATCCACCTCCTAGAGAAATGGAAATAAAAACAAAAATAAACAAATGGGACCTAATGAAACTTAAAAGCTTTTGCACAGCAAAGGAAGCCATAAACAAGATGAAAAGACAACCCCCAGAATGGGAGAAAATATTTGCAAACGAATCAATGGACAAAGGATTAATCTCCAAAATATATAAACAGCTCATGCAGCTCAATATTAAAAAAACAAACAACCCAATCCAAAAATGGGCAGAAGACCTAAATAGACATTTCTCCAAAGAAGACATACAGATGACCAAGAAGCACATGAAAATCTGCTCAACATCACTAATTATTAGAGAAATGCAAATCAAAACTACAATGAGGTATCATCTCACACCAGTTAGAATGGGCTTCATCAGAAAATCTACAAACAACAAATGCTAGAGAGGGTGTGGAGAAAAGGGAGCCCTCTTGCACTGTTGGTGGGAATGAAAACTGATACAGCCACTATGGAGAACGGTATGGAGGTTCCTTAAAAAACTAAAAATAGAATTACCATATGATCCAGCAATCCCACTAGGCATATACCCAGAGAAAACCACAATTCAAAAAGACACGTGCACCCCAATGTTCATTGCAGCACTATTTACAATAGCCAGGTCATGGAAGCAACCTAAATGCCCATTGATAGACGAATGGATAAAGAAGATGTGGTACATATATACAATGGAATATTACTCAGCCATAAAAAGGAACAAAATTGGGTCATTTGTTGAGACGTGGATGGATCTAGAGACTGTCATACAAAGTGAAGTATATATATAACAAAATATGACATTTTTTATGCTTAAACATATTGAACAAACCCACACAGGCAGACACCTGATGTGAATTTATCCATTTGTTTAAATCTAGACACAAATCCCTTAAGAAATTGTTTTGGTATCTTGGCAACCACATTAAAACACACACACATCTAAACCTTTGTAATACCTAATCCATACATTAGAGTGAAAAAGTTTAACTAAAATAAAGTCATATAGAAAAAAACAGGGTAGGGTTTTAGGTGATTTTCAAAAAACATAATAAAAATGCTATTAATACCGCACTTTTCTAGTCATTTACCTACCTTCTTATACAGGCTCAAAATTTCAAAGGCTCTGGAAACTATGATGTGTAAACAAGTTAATTATGGAAATATGATGTTCATTTTTCAGAAAGAATTTACACTTGACTTTGATTCTGTTTCCAAATCCTCTCCAATGTACTGATTGAGTACAGCTAGAAAATAGATTTAAGTCCAAAACACCCAGGTGAGAATTGAATTAGGGATTATATATTCAACTGTAGCTCACTTATGCTCAAAGGTAACTAACATTCTGAATTAATTTCTGCCTTAGGTTTTGAGAAAACAAATCCTCTCTATGCAAACATGCAGCATTTTAATCCAACTAATTTACACTTAGAGTTGACCTCTTTTAATAAATAAAATTTAAAGTTCATACAACCATAATTTTTAAAGTCAGATCAGAAGAAATGTAAGTATCTATCTGGACAACACATCATTATGTGAAAACCCAGAAAAAAATATGATTAATTTTATACACAAAAGGATATAGAATAAAACAAAAAATGTTATCAGAGAAACTGAGAAGAGAAATTTAAATTTAGTTTTAAAATAACATATCAGGAAGTACTCTTAGCTGCCTCAAAGAACAATGGAGCTAAACATGTGGCTAGGAGGCAGAAACACAAAATCTTAGGAGACGATCAAAATGTAGCTCAGATTTGCTGAACACACCTGATGATGTAAAGTTATGAAACTTAGGTGAATAGAGTTTAGAGAAAACACTAATCTACTTGAAGCTATTTATGGGGGTGGGGGAACTATGGGAAAAGCATGCATTAATACCCTCTTAAATGAAAAACTATATGTATGTATATCTATATGAATGCTTATATATTAAAGCAAGCCATTTAGAAAGAAATCCTATGGCTTTGTATTATTATTATTTGATTATAACTTTTTATCCTGATTCCTCAGGAGGTTATGAGTACCACTTTCATTGTTAGTTACTCAAACCAATGAGCTTAAAAATCAAAAACACTCCTGTTTTTACATTAAATTACTATGTGAAGTCAATGGCTATCAGGCCGTTGCCCTTAATTATAACTTGTATTTTCCAAAAAATTTTGTTAGTAAATCTCTCCCTAGATTCTGTAAGCATGATTTGATTGTATGCATTTGATTTTGTTTGAATGTATTCTATGAGGAGAACATGCCACAGGGGACTGAAAACTCTTGAAGATAAAATGACTGCCCATGGTTAAATGTTCTTAGAAAATGAGAGTGGAAGGCAAAAAGTCAGCAGATTAAATTAGCACATGATTGAACTGAAAAGCCAGATCCAATCACAATGTTGAAAGTCCAGTTGAATGCCAGAGGCTGAGCTTGCTTGAAGTCACTTGCTGATGGAAATCTGAGGAAGAAACATCTTTGTTCAAATGAGCTGGAAAAAATCCTGGCTGAATATACTCTCTGTTTGACTTTTCCAAGAACGGAAAACAGCAACGTTGCACATAACAAACAGCACTTGTCTTTTTCAAAGAAAGTGAAGGTTGGCCGGCAGCCAAAGGCAGTCTTGCCTTGAAAATAAAGAAAAGCAAGTACAGCATCACAGCTTAGCCAGGAAAGAAGAGATGGAGAAGAGAAAAGTGAGAAGTAAAAGAGAAAGCAATTAGAGAAAAGACGAACAGAACAGAATGGGTTATAAATGAATAAATAGCATTGCTGAAACTCTCTAATACATTGATGTGCAGAAGTGTAAAGGGAATTTATTAATAGAGGAGAGACCACAGGACTCACAAACCTAGGTATCAGTCTTGGTTCTGTTATGTAACTAAGGCCTCTCTGGTTCACCTTGTCTCTCTGGGTTTAAATATGCTTATTTTTAAAAAATAAATCAACAGAAAGGATGGTTAAAAGAAGGTGAGCCTATGGACCCTTCCAACTATAAGACCTGAGGGATGATGAGTGCTTGGTGTATGATTTTTGTAAAGTAGTGCTTATTTCCTTACCAGGGTACTTCATCAAAATCTAAAGGGACTGCACTTCCATGGTTTATACTGATATAATTTGTAGTAAAGGTATAATTTTATGCAGTTTGTTTATTAGTGAACAAAGAGCAAAATACAAATAGTGCCCTCTCCAAATAATAGTCAACAAAAACAAAACAAAACAAAAAACTTGGCCAATGGAATTTTTTTGGAAGCTAACTTTTTGTTAGATGTCATTGCCACACACAGAAAGTAGTATATGGTTGTAGTTGTTGATAGTCCACAAACTACTTCTTCCTTTAAAAACATGCTGATTACCGATTCTACCCCTAAAAATAGTTAGAAGAGTAAATTTTATGTAAATATATTTTACCACAATAAAAAGTATACACAAAAAAATATATTGATTAATTCCAGCAAGGATGTGTTACGGAAAAACATTGAAATTTTGCTGTTCACTTATCTGGGTGAAGTGGTATGTGTTTGTGGAGAGGGCATCCTAGTTTTCTCCAAAATATTGTTTTTACAGGTTAGATATATTTACTAAACCTTAGCCATTTCTTCGAGTAGCAGTACGAAACTCTCAGTGCAATAGAATTACTTAGTCACCTTTAAAAAATATAGCCGCCCAGGGCTACCCTGGTGGCACACTGGTTGAGAGTCTGCCTGCCGATGCAGGGGACACGGGTTCGTGCCCTGGTCCGGGAAGATCCCACATGCCGCGGAGCAGCTGGGCCCGTGAGCCATGGCTGCTGAGCCTGCGCGTCTGGAGCCTGCAGAGGCCACAGCGGTGAGAGGCCCGTGTACCACCAAAAATATATATATATATATATATATATATCTCTGCCCAGACTTCAACCTCAAGGGTTCATTTCAATTACTCTGTGGTATGGGCTATGCATCCGGATTGTTCAATTCTAACATGCAGCCAGGGTTGAAAACAACTGCTCTAGAATGTAGAATCTTTGAAGACAGGAACTACATATGTCTTGTTCACAAGACATATGTGAACATATAGCCCTTGCATATTGCCTGACTTACTAAGCATCTGTGGGTTGAATGAAGGATTGCATAAACAATAATCTCTTAGTCTATTTTGCCTGTACATTTACCCTCTATTAGATTTTCTTTGAAACTGCAAGAGTCATGCAGATTCCACAAAATCAGCCAGAAAATGTGAAAGTAAATTGAACAAAGTCAATTACCTCTTCTTTCTTCCGATCCTCCCACCACTACCCCATTGATAAAAGCTGGAAGTGTGGTACATGAACTTTCAATCATTATATCTCGCTTAGCGTGCAAATAGACACAAATACAAATATACATGTGTTTTTTTAAAAATTTCTACCACGCAGTTACTCAGCCAAATGGAATGAAAATATCCACCATAGTCAACTTTTTTTTTTTTACTTAAACATTTTACTAAACTTTTCTCAAAAGATCACGCCTTAAGAACTAGTTCATTCTTTAACATAGAGCTAAATTGTATTCTAATAATATGTCTGTTCCCTAAGCTATTTAGCTATTTAACCATATTATCTCCATATTATCTCTTCACTTCCTTCCTTTCTCTCTTGCACATATTCCAGTAATACTCTGGCTTCCATCATACCAGAAAAGCCAATGTTAAATTGTCAACGTCATTCTCAAACTATGTGTAATATTTGACCAAGTCTTCATTCCTTCCTTATTGCAATACTTTCTTTTTTCCCTCTTTGGCCCCTGAGCTGCTGCCATCTCTCAATTTCCTACTTAACTGTTGCAGCAACATTTGTAGGTAGTTCCTCATCTTCTCTAGCTGTAAGTTTGGAACTAAGCCCCAAAGCCTTTTCTCTTTTATATACATTCATTCTCTTGGTTCATCTAGCCCCACGGTTTTTAAGACCCGTTATATTATGACAGCTCCCTAAATTTTTAATCCAGGCTGAAACTCTCTAAACTACAAAGTAGTTTAGTAGTCTACTGATAGCTTCAACTTTGCATCTAATAGGCATCTTATACTTAATGTGCCCAAGATAGAAATTTTGACTTTGCACTAAATTTCCCATTATCTTCCCCAGTTCAGTAAATGGCAGCTCTGTTCTTTGAGTTATCAGACCAAAATCCCTTAAATCTTCCTCAACTTCCCACTTTCTTTTGCATCCTGCAACAATTTATTGACAAATTCTGCTCTTAACCTAGAAACCTATCTGTAATACAACCAGTTTTTACCACTTCCTAGTCAAAGACAGCACCATTTTCCACCTGGAATATGGCAATAGTACTCTAGTCATTCTCCCTGCTTCTCTCTTGGTTTCCTAAAATCTTTATACAACAGCAGCAGTGATATTTGAAGATATTAATCAGGTCACATCATAATACCCGTGTTCCACATTCTTAAGGGACCTCCCATTTTACCTGGATCTCATTTTCCTTCACTCATTGAGATCCTGTCCCTACATATGCGTGACTGCTGCCCCCGCCACCCCAACACACACACGATTACTCCTCAGATTTCACTTCATAACATTTTTATTGTCATTTCCTCTATTCCCGTTCTACCTCTCTACTTAACGCTTCTTTGGAGACACCAAACATGTTCTAGCCTTTGGGTATTTAGACTTGTCGTTTAGCTGATGTAATTCTTGTGTAGATAATCTGCATGGCTTGATCTGTCATTTCATTTATGTCTTAGCTGAAATGTCACCTAATCAAAGAGGTCTTCCCTGATAATTCTAAAATACAATCATCAGAACTTGTTACACCTTACCTAGGTTCATTTCTTTTAACCTTTATCATACAGTTGCTGAATAAATGAGTTATGGTTATTACCAATATCTTCTATGCATAAAATGCTGTGTCAGTCATCTTATATACATATTTCTTTACATATTGGTGTTTAAGAAATGGAGTAGAATTATAAAAAAAACAACATGGTCAGTTCTCTCAGGGATTTATCAGATTTCTTTCAAAAACTAGTGTAGTTTTTTGTATCACACCATGTGTTTATATATTTACCTACATTGTCACCTGTACTGGAGCTTGCTGCTTGTTGCCTCTTTCTCTCTGTTTCTCTCTCTCTTTTCTCCCCTCTCTTTCCCTCCTTCCCTCCCTCCCTTCCTTCTTTCCTTAAAATATAACCACAAATTCTTTAATATTTCTCATTTAAAAATGTAGAAATGTAATTCCTTCCTCTTGAGTGTGGGCTGGCTTTATATAATATCTTGCTTCCTATAAATAGAATAAAGTGGAGATAATGATGTACACTTTTATGTGGAAGCCATTCTGGATACATGTGTGTGCATATATGCATGTATAATGCAACTGTATGTTTATATATATATATACACACACATATATATATATACACAAATATGCTTATAAATTTGTAGTTCAATATTTTTCATAATAGTCTCTTCGGTAAAATTAGACAATATTTGAACTTATACATAAAAATAATTTTATTTTTTAATATTTTTACAGGTTTATTCTCATGTTATATCATGTAACTACAGGAATATTTTAATATTTCATGACTTTATATTGGAGTTTGTAAATATTTTCATTTTGTTTAATTTTTTTTCTATTCTGACCCCTTATAAACCTCTTTTAATGTAGTTTAATTTATTTCAACTTATTTTAAAGTAGATGTTATGTTATTTAAGGAAGTTTCAATGTTCTGGGACCCCGATTTACTTTTATAGACGCATTATCTCTCACAAACGCTAGGGAAATATTTTAGACATATTTTTCTAGGAACTTTGTAAACATTACATTTTCCATTTGTCTAATGTGATATGGAGAATGGTGCATACAGATTGCAATGGGACTGACTTGAGAATCATAGATAACAGCCTAATAGTTTCCATTTTTTTTTCCCAGAAGAGGTAAATTTATTAAGTTCAGGTTGCCTTATTTTAAAGGGAAATGTTACCAGACATCCTCTAGACTCTCAGTTCAACTTCTAAGGACATACCATGTTGCAAAAAAAAAATAACTGGGATTTAGAACAGATGCTTATTATCAACAAAAATCTATTGATTCACCTTCCTTTTTTCTTTTACCTGCCTTTTCCATTGGTAGCTTCATGCTGTGTTCCTCAAAGGTTACATAGATTCATCTGGTCACCTACTTTTCACAAAAGTCCCAAAGGAAGCCCACCCAGATTTGTCACCATAAAAAGGACTTCAAAATCTTATTCTTAGTTTTTTACCCTGTCCTGAGAAGAGATAAGAATATTTAGAAGAATATAATTTGATGAAGGCAACTTTTTGTTTGATAGTTTTGCTCTAAAACAAAGACTTTCATCTTCATGAAAGATAGGTGTTTGGGGGAAAGTAATACATTTTTCCTTTTAGGTCTCTATTCCTTCAATTATTTCTGAGCATCCTATGTTTTACATGATATATTAAATATCTTAAACTAAACTTATCTTTTGTAGCTTATCAATATATACTGTATTTTATATCCATGCAGTATTTTTATATCATTTACATTTCATAAATATATCAGACGTATAAGTATGTTTTTATTCTTAATGCATATGTATTTAGCACATTTGTCATCAATGAATGAATAATTTATATTCATTACTTTATCAAATTATTTATATCTATAAAATTAATTTCATAGTTAATGTAGCTCTCCCCCCACCCCAGTCACCACTAACAGTAGTTTTAAAGTAACTGAAAATGAGAAATGAGATGTTTGGGAAATGAGAATGCCAAAGCCTCTCCTACTTCTTTACTCCATGCTACTGGGTGGAGGAAAGCCAAACTTTATTGATCAAATTCCCAAAATTCAAACTAGAAAACAGTCTTATGGGTTAAAGCTTTCAAATAGGTTAAAGGGTAAAAGTCACAACATATAAAAATTTATTTTATCTCTCTTTTTGTGATCTCTTACTCTTTTAGAGCTGTAGGTATGGTACAGGCCCATGTATTTTCTCATATGGAAGATAGAATCTGTCTTTATTCCCTCTGCTTTGTTCTGAATCTCTCACTTTCAACTGTTAAAGTCCCAAGCTGTTTTTTCATGAAATAATGAGCCATCATTATTTTCCCTTTCAGGTTTACTCTTTCTTTCTAATAGACAGAAAAATTAAAATAGGTTTGGAGGCTGCCGTACTTCACTTTATCAAGATGTCACTGGACATGTACTCTAGACCCCTCCTTTCTTAGGCACTATGGCAAATGTCCTCTTACTTCTGTTTCCGTTCTTTGACTTGTTACTCTTCCCAACCCTGGGATGGCATGGTTTCAAAGTTAAGATTTGGGTTAGAGTTGGGGTAGAAGCTGACTGTTTAAGTCAAACCTCTTCAAGCAAATGGAGCCTGAGACATAATTCAGGATAGTTAGCTGAAGTGATTTTGGGACTTGGGACCCAAGCTTCAGTAAGAATACAGTTGACCCTTGAACAATAGGTGTTTGAACTTTGGGGATCCACTTTATGAGTATTTTTTTCAATATATACTACAGTACTACATGATCCATGGTTGGTTGAATCTGCTGGTAAGGAACATTGGATGCAGAGGTCCAATTGTGAAGTTATGCAAGGATTTTCAACTGCCAGGGGTTGAACCCCCTCATTTTTCAAGGGTCAACTGTATTTTATTTTACTTCTTTGATTTCCTTTTCTTGAATTGAATAATCTTATTTGTCCAGTTCCATGTTGATTTTGTTTAAAAAGAGGAATAAAAGGTTTCTTATGATGACATGTAAGCATGGTTTTGCTGTATATTGTCTTGTGTGTGTACACACATGTATGTGTCTAAATGTTTCATTGCGGGTGTGAAATATTAAAACAAATTTTATAATTAAAATTATTTATATGTATGCATCTGGCATTTGATTCGTAGATATTCTAATCAGCAATACCAGTCATAATACCAGTTCATCAGTCAGTCAAAATGTAAAATTCTCTACAGTTATTTGATATTAGCTCTTTTAAAAGCAGGAAAAAATTACTATAAACACATTATCAGCATTTGAGGAATTCATTAAACATCTTACGCATGTGTCATATAAAATAAAAATGCTGGAATCTCTCTTTGTTACTACCCAAAACATAATCACTGTTGTCAAAAACAAATCTCTCAGTAGTTTTATAGTCAAAGCAGAGTACATTGAATGTCTAAGTTGAAACAAGCATCCTGTTGTAATATCTTATTTGCATCTATTCTTTATATATTTATACATTTAAATGTAGATATTTTAAAAGTAATAGTGGCACATATACTTTATTTCCTATACTCTCGTATATATGAACAGTATTTAGTTTTATTAAAATGATATTGAAGTATAACATTTAACAGAAAAAATTCATAAATCATAAGTGTATATTTGATTGATTTTCAAAATCTGAGGCTGCGCATTTGACTAGCAACCAGATCAAGAAACAAAACAAAACAAAAAACAAAAAAAAACAAAAAAAAAACAAAAAAAAAACCCCAAAAAACAAAAGAAACAAAACATACCACAATCCCAGAATGCCTCCATACTATTCCTTCTAAGCAACACTTACAAAAGGTAGTCATAATCTTGCCTTCTAAAATCATGGATTAGTTTTGCCTTTTTTTGAACATTATGTAAGTAGAATCACATAATATCTTTTGTATCATATTTGTTTCCAATTATGTTCATGAGAATAAACCACGTTATTGTGTTATTATTTTGATAACAATTTTTAATTTTTAATAGAATCTGATTTATTATTTTCTCATTTTTAGAAAGAGATTTTCCATTCTGTTTAAAAATGAATTGGCATAATCAAATCATAAGGCTATAATCCATTTATTTTTTAAAACTTTATTTTTTAATCCTTTAGATTTAACTCTGTAATCCATATGGAATTAATATTTGTTAAAGTGTGAGGTAAGGATAAGAATTTCTTTTGATCCCTTCTGAATATTCAGTTGACTTGGCACCTTCTATTGGAAAATTAACTAGAAGATAATGGGTAATTTTTTTAAGTTAGTAAATATATACAATCAAGAGATTGAATATATTTCTATACATTTCAAACTCATCACCACAATAAGTCTAGTTACAGTATGTTGTGTGACAGGAAACTAACAGTGTTATAGGTCAGTTATACTTCAAAAACAAACTCATTGTAAAAGATAAGATTTGTGGTTACCCTAGGTGGGGAACGTGGGGAAGGGGAATTGGATGAAGGCAGTCAAAAGGTACAAACTTCCAGTTATAAGGTAAATAAGTACTAGGGATGTAATGTACAACACAATAAATATAATTAACACTGCTGTGTGTTATATATGAAAGTTGAGAGTAAATTCTAAGAGTTCTCATCACAAGAAAAAATTTCCCCTATTTCTTTAATTTTGTGTCTATGTGGGTTGATCGATGGTCACTAAAATTGTGATAATCACTTCATGATGTATGTAAATCAAATCATTATGCTGCTGTATACCTTAAACTTATACAATGCTGTATGTCAATTATATCTCAATAAAGCTGGATAAAAAAATTTTAAACTGTTGAATATGCACACATATACTCACACTAGCACACACAAATTAAATGTCTACACATAAATGCAAACCAAAGAATCAAATCTAAAGAAGATATTCAGGGCAATTTTAAGTGTACATAACCCAGATGAAAGTTATGTCCCTCAATAGTTAAATTAGTTATAAAAATTAACAAGTATCACACTACAATTCAGCAAATAGATACATAAATGAGGCAATAGACAACAAAGAATAAAATACAAATTAAGGAAAACAGGTTAATATATTCTTTAGTAAATTGCGAAAATTAAACATTCTATATTTTTACCCAATTAGCCAATATTTTAAAAATAGCATCCCTCCTGTTGAGGAAACAGTGAAAGATAGCATTTGCTTATGCTGTAATTGATCACTCAATTCGGCATATTGTTTTTAGAAAGCAGTTTGAAAATTATATATCAAAATCCTCTAAATATACTTATGGTCTCTGTCTCCATAAATAACAAATGTTATAATCATTTATCATGGCTATATTTCATAAAATAGAAAATTAACCAGTATGAAAGGTCCCACAAAACATATACTTAACTGTATGACCTGTGGAACATATTGTTGATCTGAATCCATCATGATTTGTGGTATAAATATAGAAATCAATTAACATAATAGTCCCAATAGGATATGATATATGATGACCTGAATGGTTAAAAAAAAGAATCTCAAAAATCATTCAGTGTGCAATGATGATAGAACTCTTATGAGAGTACAAGATAAAGACAAGTAAAAGCATAGTTACAATGAAGATTGGAAATACTGCAGTAGTTGTCAACACTATTGTCATGGAAATGAAGTGCAACTAATACATACAGACTGGGTGGGGGGAAGTTGATGAGAAGTTTTCTAAAGGAAGAGTCATATAAGCAGGGTAGGGAAGGAGAAAGAAGATTTGGTCAAACAGAAGGGAAATGGGTGAGGAAAGTGTTCTAAGCAGAGGGAACAGTTTGGAGTAAGGTCCAGAGATTAGAGTGAGTCACTTGAGGAACTAGATGTTTCGGTACATTGTTATAGATAGTTATGTGGGGTACAGGCTGAGATGCAAAGTGTTATGGTACATATGTATGATACACTAGAGAGGCAAAGGTGGGGGTTGTGCTGATGGCAAGAGATAATGTTGGAGAGGTAAACATGAGCCAGAGAATTAGAAACTGAAATATTTAAAAGATTAGGGACACTAGTTGAAAATGTGAGGAATTTAAACTTTAAATAGGACCTTAAGATGAGGACTGACTTACATTCTTTGTGTAAAGAGGATTTTGCTATATGGAAAATGATTGATTGGAGATTAGACTAAAAAGTATAAATTCTATTAGAATCCTGTCACAGTAACCCCCGCCAAAGAAGATAATGGGGGGGAACGGGATAGGGGCAGTGCAGGTGAAAAAGGATTCCAGAGATCTTTACAGAAGTAGATTTGGCCCAGCTTTGCATATACTGTGAACAGAGATTTAGAGCAAACCATCAAAAATGACACCTAGGATTATGACACAAAAAAATGAGAATATGAAAGAAAAAGCAACTTGAGGAAAATTATAATGAATTGTTTTCTGTACATGTTAACTTTAATGTGTCTTTGGTCCATCCAAGTTATTAGGCCTACTAATCAGCTGAAAAAGAAAATGTGCCCATGAGAGAGACCTGGGTGAAAGGTATTCAGAGAATAAATAGATGTTTTCTAATAGCTGAAAAGTAGAGGGAAAAGATGAGAGAGATTGGTTAAATTGTGTAAAATGAGCAAAGGCAAAGATAAAATGCTAGAAAGTGAAATTATGAAAAGTTATTTGAGGGATAAAAAAAATAAACATTATTAGTATAAATTAGATACCGGCACACTCCTACCTAGAAAAGTATAACCCAGCACACGCTGGCATGGGATGGAAATAACCTGAGACACAAAATAACATTAAGTATGCTTAAAGGAGAAAAAAAGCCCCCCAAAAAAGACAGGAGTCAAACAGGAAAAAATGCATATATTTCCTACACAAACCTGACTAAGGACTTTATTCCTTCCTGCAGAGTGAAATCAAAGCTTCTCTGTATTATATTTATAGTTTGCATGTAGAAATAAGCTGTATATTTTTACACAGAATTACACGTATGGTTTGCTTTTCATGTTGTGGATTGAGTGAGCAAAAAAATCATTGCATAGTGATGAAATCTGTCACACAAGCACATACACACACACACACACACACACACACTCCTCTCTGGCAATTTTATTTATGATCCAGGTGTTCAGATAGTAATGCCTGTTAATTCTTAGGATGCTATTCAGGTGAGTCTTATTTCTGTTATGTATGTTATAGTTTTATATGTTGTTTTGCTTATTTCAAAAAAAATTAAGAAAGTACTGTCATATAATCAATAAATGATGATTCTGTAGTTCTATTCCATGTCTTTTTACAGATGATTCTGACATACAAAAAAAAAAAAGAATTAGATAATTGACAACAAACTGGGACAGGTTGAAAAGACTATCTTCTTCCATTATGGGGCAATTTGTCTCATCTTCCCTCATGATGAGTTCTGGAGAAATAAAACTGCACTGCAATAGAAGGTTTTCCTTAGATACAAGTAGTCTTGTTGCTAGGGGCAACCGTGTTTGTAACCTCTTGTAAACTTGGTGACAGATAATGATGTACTTGGTGCTCTTCAGTTTTAAAAATATTCCCTCTTATACAGTATGCAGTTCTTTATTTGGTTCCATGAACTTGGAATTGTCTAGAATTTATATAAAGACTCATAAACATATCATAAAAATATAGAGATGGAAACACAAAATCTTGTCCAGAAATTGTTCACACTGGACTTATGTTTCCCCACTTTTTCCTCCCACACTCAGAGAGAATCAAGAGACCTCTGTTGTGCTTGGACATGATTTCAGAATCCTTTTCCAAGCAACAGGGTAAGCATCAAGCATGTTAAAATGGGTTTGACATGGAGATGAGTCCTAAATGATATTCTTAATTTGTTACAAATTTTAATTGAGATATAATTGACATATAACATTATATTAGTTTCAGGTGTACAACGTAATGATTTGATATATGTATATACTGCAAAATGATTACCAAAATAAGTCTAGTTAATATTCATCACCATACAAAGTTACAATTTTTTTCTTATGATAAGAACTTTTAAGATATACTCTCTCAGTAACTTTCAAATATACAATAGTGTTTGATTACATTTCCAGTTTTTCGTTATGGAAATTAAGAAACTGAAATGGACGAAATTCAATCTTAGCTCGATAGTAGCAAAAAGAAGATTAAATTGCATTTTCAACCTTCTGTGTTTTCAGGATAAAAAAAGTAATGTTTGGTGTAATTAGATGTCTTGCCTAAGGTCATTAGATGCCATTGATACATCTAGATACCTGGTTCAGAGCTTCTTCCTCTAGAACAAAGCTCTTATTGAAGTCCTTCCTTTTAATTTTCAACTTCATATCCTCTCTGTTGTTTCTATTTGCTAGTACACTGTGCATGGATTCCTAATAATCAATACTAAAACATAATGGGCTCTCCCCTTCCCTCCTCAGAGCTAGCTTCTTCTACAGTGTTCCCTTAGCTTGGCCAATGCCACCAGCATAAACACTGCTGAGAAGCCTGAATATTGGCTGTTATCTTTGACTCCACTCAATCCCTTGTGCCTCACCCCCTTTGCTCTCTAAATTCTGTGTTCTTCCTCCTGGTTATCTCACATATCTATTAATCTAATTCCCAGTGTTTTCAGCTTTCATTTCTCTCTCTGTCTAGTATAGCAGCCTCTTGAAACTGATCTTCCTTTATTTTCTCTTCCTCAACACCTCCAATCCATTCACTACTCTGCTCCCAGAGTAGAATAAGAACCTGTACATGTCACTATGCTAATTAAACTATGTTATGGTTTCCCATTTCTCTTAAGGTGTAAAATATTTATTAAAATTTATGTCTCTATTAGAACAGTTTTCTCTCTTCTTTTTATGACCCCTTAGCCTAGACTTGTTTTTTTTTTTTAAAGATCACTACCTTTTTTTTTTTTTTAAATTTATTTATGTATTTATTTTGGGCTGTGTTGGGTCTTCATTTCTGTGTGATGGCTTTCTCTAGTTGTGGCAAGTGGGGGCCACTCTTCATCGCAGTGCGCGGGCCTCTCACTATCGCAGCCTCTCTTGTTGCGGAGCACAGGCTCCAGACGCGCAGGCTCAGCATTTGTGGCTCACGGGCTTAGTTGCTCCGCGGCATGTGGTATCCTCCCAGACCAGGGCTCGAACCCGTGTACCCTGCATTAGCAGGCAGATTCTCAACCACTGCGCCACCAGGGAAGCCCCTAGACTTGTTTTGTTTTTGTTTTTGTATTTAATAGACTTTATTTTTCAGAGCCGTTTTAGATTCACGGCAAAATTGAGTGGAAGATACAGAGATTTCCCATATAGCCCCTGCTACTACACGTGCATAGCCTCCTTACTTATTAACATCCTCATCAGAGTGATATATTTGTTGCAATTGATGAACCTACATTGATACATCTTTATCACCTAGCATCCATAGTTTACATTAAGGGTTCCCTTATTGCTGCTGTACATTTTAAGGGTTTAAACAAGTTTATAATAACATGTACCCACCATTACAGCATCAGGCAAAGTAGTTCCACTGCCCTGAAAATCCTCTGTTCCTCCTATTCATCTCTCCCTCCAACCACTGGCAACCACTGATTTTTTAGTCTCCATAGTTTTGCCTTTTCCAAAATGTTACACAGTTGGAATCATGCCAATATATAGCCTCTGTCTAGCTTGTTGACTCCAATTATTTAAAAAGAAACAAAATTATCTTACCTCTTTAGATAGGTCCGTCTACGTTTTTTTCACACGTACTGTTGCCTCAACCTACATAACTTTATATTTCAGTTCTCAGTTAAAATGCCATTTCCTTAGGGAAACTTTATTGAAATTTCCCAGAATAAGTTATCTTTCCTATACACACTTCATGGCATGTTATACATCTATCTTCCCAGTATTTAACTTCAAAAGGAAGTAAGAGATTATTCTTAATTATATGTATAAGATCCTTTTGTCCTGCATATTTTAAGCTCTGTTAGGACAAGCATTATGTCTGTCATTTACATTGCTGTATCTCTAGCAACTAGCATGGAAATTACTATATATTAAATGCTTAAAAATATATCAAATGACTAAATAAATTAGTGTCCATGTACCAAGTCGGTAGGAATAGGGTGGGTACAACTTTAGTAAATGATATTAAATACATAGATTATGAAGACTGCATTTAAGTCATATGGAGAAACAACTGATTCATCCTTGATGATAACTTGTGTTACATAGCAGTTAGAGAATCATAATTTTAAGAACTGATTAAGCCAATCTAAATTAAAATGTTATAAAATGTTAGGATATATATAGAACTAGAATAGTTTTTTAACGTCAAATATACATATGAAACTATCAGTAGGTGAAGAGGTGTTTCTTGATAGAAGCCACAGAGGAACATATTAAAAAGATAGCTTTTTTCAGGTAGGTAGTTATTTTAGTGGTTTGAAAGAGAAGTTTTTATTCCTAGTTATTAGCTTTTCTATAATTGATTAAGTACCCTCCTAAAGAAAGAAATCTTTTATTCCTCCTTCCCTTAATATTCCCAATACTTTTGGGTTCTTTTGGGAAAACCTATACAGATAAAAACATAGTCATAGTGTTTTCTTTTTTTTTTCTTTCTTTTTTTTTTTTTAAGGCTTAAGCAAAACTCTCTGGCCCAACTGTGGAAGGCAGAAATAGAAATGAGGTTGATGACTATAGATTTCTGTTGGGCAAACAGTATCACTTGCTTTAAACATACTTGTGCCCAGAATTATTGAGCCAGACAAACAGATGGAGAAAGTATAAAATCTGGGTAAGCTTCATCGAGGAGTGTGTATATATATATATGTGTGTGTATATATATATATATATATATGTATACACACATATATAATACTTTTTTCCCTTTACAGAAATTTTACAGAAATCTCCCCCTAGTGAAAGTTCTCTCACAAAATTTATAACTTCATGTAAATAGTAAATGAAATAATATAAGAGAATATTCTAAGATTTTTTTTCGACATTTTAAATGGACCTTTATCTTTCATGCAGGAAGTCAGTAGGCTTCTAGGCATCATCTTCACATGGATATTAACAGCTGTTTATTAATTATATTTTATTGAATACCCCTCTCATTTAAGTTTTTCTAGGTTTTTAAAGATATACTTTATCCCCATAATTTGCAATAGACAAAAGTTCTGATTATGTGGGAATAGTATTTTTATAACTTATTCTACTTTCTGCCATTCCTTTTCTTCCATGTTTAACTATTGGATATTAGATTGTGAGGTGATGCCAGCTGTCATTCACAATATTGAAATTAATAAAATTTACCAAAAGATTATTTCAAGTAGCAAAACAAAATCTCCAGAAGTATTTTGTTTCAAGTACTTTTTCATTACATATTAGTAAATGAGACACATATATCATGACAAAGGTGATGATGTGCTTCAAAGAGAATACTTGTTAAATTTAAAGCACACATTTAATGTCTCCCTACAGAGGTCTCCAGCACACTGATTAGTATTCTAATGAAAGTTTTATTTTTCTCAGCTAGCTTGAAGATGTAATATAAGCATTTTAAACAGACAGTACCAATGAGACTATTTGAGCCTGTGATCAATAATATCCCTGTGGATCTATAACCTAGACAAAAATCATATAGAAGTCTTACCAACCCATTAGTTAATTGCTCATTTGGGTCATGGAAGTAGCACATCTTCAAAGTGCTAACAAAACGTAATGTCCAGCATCTACAAAATAAGTATTGGTAGACTTCAAAGAAGAGTCAATGCTATTTATCAAATTAATTTTCATAATCATATTGATGTAAATAAAAGGTGGTAATCTGGCATAGTACAGAAATCTTGATGGTTTACTCTTTCCCATCTCAATTAATGAACATTCCATCTTTCTATTTAATCAGACCAAAAAAGTTAGGCTTCCTTTATTTCTTTTTCTCTCACATCCTATTTTCAAGCCATCAAATTGTGTCCAAAGTCTTACCACTACTTCAAAACCTGTACTGCTATTCTAATGCTACCATCCTGGCTAAGCTTTTTAAACTAGTCAGCCTGCTTCTATTTTCATTCTCCTACAAACCATGTTCAATATGTCAGCCAGTGTGATCCTTCAAAGACAGATCAAGCCTTTTCTCTGCTTAAAATCCTCCAAAGTCTCCCGATTTCACTGAGTCAAAGCCAAGACCCTCACAGTGCTATACAGCATTTGACCGCAATCAGGTCCTCAGTTTGCTCTCTGAATTAATCTCCTACCATTTCTTCCTTAATCACTGATTCACCTACATCATCTCCTTGATGTGCCTCAAACATTCAGGTAAGTCCCAGCCATAAACCCTTGAACTGGATGTTCCCTCCACGTGAAGAGAACTTTCTCCAGGTATCCACATAGCTAGCACCTTCTTCTCCTTCAAGTCATTGCATAAATGTCATCTTCTCACAGAGGCCCCACTTGAATCATTCTTTTTAAAATTGTGACCTGTCCTTATCCCCTCACAGATTGGTGTATGTGATTCAACTTATCCCTGCTCCTTTTTTTCCCCTTCAATACTACTTTGACCTTCTAGTTTGCTATACAATTTACTGTTTATTATGCTGCTTCTGTAAACTCTGCTGGGCAAGATTTCTTTTTTTTTCAATCTGTTTTGTTCAGTGATGCCTTTCAGGTGCCGAGAACAGCGATTCTGGCATCCAGTAAATATCTAAGTGAATGAATGAATGAATGATAACCCAGCATCTGTGTCGATTGCTTCCCAAAGGAGAGATTTTTTTGTTTGTTTTTTGGTGACTTTTGATAGCAGAGGGCAAACCAGATGGGCAGAATGTTTATGAGCTGTGATGAGGCATTTTTTAATATATCTTGTTAGATTGAGACATGAATTGATGCTTACACTATAGCATTTTGATGTGGTCAGGCTGTATTCCAGAATCCAAATAATGTGTTACTTTATAACAATATGTCTTTGAAATTTTCATTAATAATTCATAAGCTTTTTTACACAGTAGTAAATTAAATTTAGGAACAGTAGGCAAAATATGAAAATATTTTAAAATTTTTATATAACTATACACATAACTCCTAGAATTTGGATAAAAATTGAATCACTTGAAAAAAATTAAAACAAAGAGTATTTAATGGAGTTAAATAAAATATCCTTTATGCTATGTGATGTAAGAAGCCACACATATACCTCACACATATATACACAAATTGTAGCTGCATTTGAGAACCATAAAATATCTGAAGAAACGATCTTGAAAACAAGTAGAATATCTGAATTGTATCATTTACGTGATTTGAAGATAAGTTTTACCATAAAAGATCTTATATTAGTAGAATACTTAGAGATTTTCCTTTGGAAATTGAATTGAGCCTTAACACTGTATACTCTGTATATTTTCTGACACTAGGTAGTTTCAAATTACACAATAAAGTAAGTATGCTCTATATTTGAAACTTCTAACATTTAGGAATCAGAAGTACAGGAAGTTTTAAAAATCTTCAGCAAAGTGGAGTAGTTGAATGTCTTCTCACCTACATAATGCAAATTAAAATTAAAGGTCTATGTGCTTTCAAATAGCTAGCAATAGATACTTATTCTTCATGCTTCTAATAATTATTTCTTTGCCTTTTGTAAATAGGAATGCTACAAACAGCAACAATAACATCAAGATGAGAAATAGCAATGAAAATACATATTGGATGGCTACACGCCAGTACTTATATTAAATTCTGTACATTTGCCAGTTTTTCCTAATGCTTGGGGATAATGCTAAAGTGACTTCTAAAATTAATACTTCTTTTTTTAATCATTGTGCAATTGTTATGGAAAGAAAACATCATGAGCCATTATTATTTGAGAACAGAAACTATTCCCATTTCCTTGTTATGGAGACTATTGATCAGTTTTGAAATTTATTTCTGAGAAAACCTTTGCCATCTGATAGATCTGTAACGTGATATCTTCAATCTGGCCACTAATCATTGTCCCCCAGATAATCAGGATATATAAGATCAATTTCCATTAAAAATTAGCATATACTAACTGAATAGTAAAAAGTCTAAGGTTTTATTACACATTAAATGTCATTTTGAGAAACCACGACTCTGAAACAATTATGATCATATGACAAGTTTCAGAGAAGGGAGGGTTCTAATGACATTATAGTATGTGAACTCTGCTATTTATGGTTTGTACTAGGGCTTAACCTTGCAGCATTATTGGAATTTTAGTATATATAAACAATTTTGAAAGCACATGCTAAGTTTAACTTTGCAATAAAAAGATAAAATGTTTATTGAAATCAAGCAAGCAAAACAATATCAAACTATTGTCTATGAAGGTGCCTTAAACAAAGCATGTTCAGTTTGTCCTTTAGCAAATCAACAGGACTATTTTAATACTGAATGAGGCAGTTTGATGTTTAGCCTCAAGATTGCTATTGACTCTGTGCCTAGACTAAAATAATCAACATGTGGGTTTACCAGTGATTTTAAATTAGTTACATTGAAAGATCTCAATTTTCAAAGTCATTCTCATACTTATTAGGAGTTTACTTCTTGCAAAATAATGTAGAGGTCAGAAAGAGAAATCAATATCTTAAGATTTTTAATAGAAAAAGAAAATTCATATAACTACACTTGGATATATTAACTAATCATAAAGAATGGCCTGCTTTAAATGGCAGGGAAGGGAGCAAGTCTGGACATCATGTATAAGCCTATGCTAGAAATATAGTGTTTGTGTTTATAAGTGCCACCTTTTCTATGTTCTAAGCTTCCTTACCTGTTGAAGAGATTGCATCAAATTTTACATGAACTATTTTTTCAGCAAGAGATTAAATATATAATAATCTCTTATATATGCATTTAAAAATATTGCCTGCAGTAAAACTAATTATGTCTATGCTATTATATCGGCATATATGATATGATATGGTATGGAACAGTGGTTAGGGCATGTTCTTAGAAGACAGGTAGCCAAGTTTGATGCCCAGCTTCCCTCTAGTATTCTAGGAGATCTTGACCAATGCATGCAACCTCTCTGTCCCTCAGTATACTACCTATGAAATGTGGGAAAATACTGGTTGCTCTCTATTCTTTAAGATTGTTGTCAATATTAAATTAAAAATGTGAAATATTTGTGACAGTATGAGCACATACTGTGGGGAGTACAAATTATAGCAAAGATTTACAATATATGTGATACATATAGCAAACATATAAAATGCTATTTGATATGTAATGCATACTCTATTATATAATATGTAATGTAATTATACCAAAATATATAAAACGTATATGTCATACAAATTTAACCTATATAAAATATCACAATGGGGAAAATTGAAAAACAATAAAAATAGAAGTATAAGACTTTTTTAGCATAACAGTTTAACACTGCAATAAAACAACACAAAATACATGTTTATAATATACAAAATAGCATTGCTACTTTGACATTCTCAATTTAAGTGGAAGTTTGTATTCAAAAATTTATTATGATTATACTTCCATATTGTGTCATTGCTTATAGTTAATGACTTACAAATATAATTGTTTTAATAAAGTAAGACATTAAAGAACAATTTATAAGGAATTCTTGAAATACAAACACCTATCTTACATATAAACTATGTAAGATCACCCTAAGCTCTGTTTTATCTATATCACTCTACCTGTAGTCCATTGCTATACCTCCTTAGAGAGAGCTGAAAAGGCTTAGAACTTCTCAGAAACTGTGCAATCAGAAAGGAAGGAAAGAGCAAAGACCCACTCTCAAAACAACGGCAACAACAAGAAAACCTTTAGAATAGCCATCCCTTGATAGACTCCCAATAATGGCTCTCTCAAAATTCATAGCCTCCACCACCTCTTCCAAAAAAAAAAAAAAAAAAAATTCATCATTCCAGTATTTACTGATAAACTCTATTTAACTTTGTTAAACTGTGTTAAATTTTTTTATGATTTACAGATTATTGTTTTTAATAAATATTCTATTTCAAAAAAATCAGAAATGTCTGTCTCATAGCTCCAACTATAGCGAACATTGATTATAGCATTGGTGTGAATTGGTACAATATAATTAATTTTCACCTACCACCTAATGAAACTTTGCTGAAAGACTGAAAATGTTACTGAGTGAAGGGGAAGTTTAAGATAATCGGTGGTAGAGGCTATGTCAAAAATGGTTTACTAATATCTGATTTAAAGTTATTTGTAGGAGGACATAGACATCTGGGAGAAAGTATCCAGGAAGAGTGAAAAAGGAAGAGACAAAGAGTCTATAATTTTAGTGTATTCTGCAATGTATTATGAGCAAGTTGTCTAGGATCCTTTATGACATTCACTGGCATACAACTGTTTCCATTAAAAAAAAAATCATCTTTAGTTTTAAATGACCATGATACAAACAGTTCTGAAAACAATATATTCATGGTTTAGAGAAAACCTGTTTGTAAAAATTATAGTATTTGGTTTCCCATGGTAGATAGCCAAAAATACCGTAGATTATCTAAAACCTTTCTCTAGTCTTTGCCAACAATAAACTTAGAAGATTCATTTTCAGCAGCAAAGATTTGTTTTTCTATATATTTCAGTGGTGTTTAGGTTACTTCTGCTTATCTGCACAGTAAACAAGGAAATAAAGCAAGAAACAAAGCAAAAGAATCAAACTTTGATGAGACATTCTCATGCTGAAAATCAGCTTTTTTAGGATCAAATAAGAGAATGTATGTTTGACACTGGACTTCTCTGGCCTTGTGCAGGATTTGACTCTGTATGAGTCATTCCAAGTCCCTCACTGAGGAATTCACCACTCAGAAGAGAGTAAAATACCTCAATAAATTAATCTGAAACAACCTATGTGAAAGTTGTCTAATAATCATAAAGATGAACTTCATTCACTCATTCATTTATTCAACCATGCAATACAAAATCATTGTACCTTCCATTGCATTATATTGTATATTAGGGAAGTAAAGAAGAATGAGATATATTCTCTGTGCTCAAAGACTTCACAGTTTTCTTGGTTGGGGGTGGGGGAACAAAACTGAAAGGAAAAGCAGATTAAAATATGGTATAGAATATGAAATGATATAGCTTGTTTAAATTACAAAAGGTAGAACTGAGGGAATGCATAATCTTGTTGGAGTTTTTAAGGAGAGTTTTATAGAGCATTGGATCATTGATGAAATGAATATGACCCATTAGATAATAACTGTATCTTCACTGTGTACAATCTGAATCAACCTATGAAAACTTGTTAAATTTTATTTTTCATTATTTTTTTTATTGTTGTTTTACAATGTTATGTTAGTTTCAGGTGCATACCAAAGTGATTCAGTTATATATATATGTATATATATATATATATATATATATATATATACTTTTATAGAGTAAATACATATATGTACTTTTCATATTCTTTTCCATTATGGTTTATTACAGGATAGTGAATATAGATCCCTGTGCTATACAGTAGGGCATTGTTGTTTATCCATTCTATATATAATAGTCTGCATCTGCTAGTCCCAAACTCCCAATCCAGCCCTCCCCCAGCCCTCCCTTTGGCCACCACAAGTCTGTTCTCTATGTCTGTGAGTCTGTTTCTGTTTTGTAGTTAAGTTCATTTGTGTCCTATTTTAGATTCCACATATAAGTGATATCATATGGTATTTTTCTTTCTCTTTCTGACTTACTTCACTCAGTATGATAATATTTAGGTCCATCCATGTAGGTGCAAAAGACATTATTTCATTCTTTTTTATGGCTGAGTAACATTCCATTGTGTATATGTACCATGTCGTCTTTATCCATTCATCTGTTGATGGACATTTAGGTTGTTTCCGTGTCTTGGCTATTGGTAGCAAAGTAGTGCTACCATGAACATAAGGATGCATGTATCTTTTCGAATTATAGTTTTTTCCAGATATATGCCCAGGAGTGGAATTGCTGAATCATATGGTAACTCTATTTTAGTTTTTTGAGGAACTTCCATAGTGTTCTCCATAGTGGCTGCACCAACTTACATTCCCACCAACAGTGTAGTGTAGGAGGGTTCCCTTTTCTCCACACCCTGTACAGCATTTTGTTATTTGTAGAGTTTTTAATGGTGGCCATTCTGACCAGTGTGAAGTCGTACCTCACTGTAGTTTTGATTTGCATTTCTCTAGTAATTAGAAATGTTGAGCATCATTTCATGAGCCTATTGACCATTTGTTTGTCTTCTTTGAAGAAGAGTCTATTTAGGTCTTCTGCCCATTTTTTTTTTTTTTTTTTTTTTTTTTTGGCGGTACGTGGGCCTCTCACTGTTGTGGCCTCTCCCATTGCGGAGCACAGGCTCCGGATGCACAGGCTCAGTGGTCATGGCTCACGGGCCCAGCCGCTCCGCGGCATGTGGGGTCTTCCCGGACTGGGACACGAACCCGTGTCCCCTGCATCAGCAGGCGGACTCTCAACCACTGTGCCACTAGGGAAGCCCTTCTGCACATTTTTTGATTGGGTTTTGTTTTTTTTCTTTGTTATTGAGTTGTATGAGCTGTTTGTATATTTTGGAAATTAAGCCCTTGTTGGTCGCATCATTTGCAAATATTTTCTCCCCATCTGTAGGTTTCTTTTAATTTTGTTTTTGGTTTTCTTTGCTGTGCAAAAGCTTATAAGTTTGACTAGGTCCCATTTGTTTATTTTTGCTTTTATTTCTATTGCCTTGGTAGACTGACTTAAGAAAACATTTGTATGATTTATGTCAGATAATATTTTGACTGTGTTCTTTTCTAGGAGTTTTATGGTGTTATGTCTTATATTTAAGTCTTTAATCCATTTTGAGTTTATTTTTGTGTATGGTGTGAAGGTGTGTTCTAACCTCATTGATTTACATGCAGCTGTCCAACTTTACCAACACCATTTGCTTAAGAGACTATCTTTTCCCCATTGTATATTCTAGCTTCCTTTATCAAAGTTTAATTGACCATAGGTGTGTGGGTTTATTTATGAGATCTCTATTCTGTTCCATTGATCTGTATGTCTGTTTTTGTGCCAATACCATGCTGTTTTGATAACTGTAACTTTGTAGTATTGTCTGATGTCTGGGAGAGTTATGCCTCCTGGTTTGTTCTTTTTCCTCAGTATGGCTTTGGCAATTCTGGGTATTTTATGGTTCCATATAAATTTTAGGATTATTTGTCCTAGCTATGTGAAAAATGCCGTGGGTAATTTGATAGGGATTTCATTAAATCTGTAGATTGCTTTGGGTTGTATGGTCATTTTAACACTATTAATTATTCTGGTCCAAGAGCATGTGATATCTTTCTGTTTATTTAAATCATCTTTAATTTCCTTTATCAATGTTTTACAGTTCTCAGTGTATTAGTCTTTCACCTCCTTAGTCGGCTTTATTCCTAAGGATTTTTTGATGCAATTTTAAAAGGGATTCTTTTTCACTTTCCCTTTCTTATATTTCATTGTTAGTATAAAGAAATGCAACCGATTTCTGTATGTTAATCTTGTACCCTGCTATCTTGCTGAATTCGTTTATCAGTTCTAGTATTTTTTTGTGGAGTCTTTAGGATTTTTCCATATATAACATCATATCATCTGCATATAATGACAGTTTTACCTGTTCCCTTCCAATGTGGATACATTTTACTTCTTTTTCTTGTCTGATTGTTGTGGCCAGGACTTCCAGGACTATGCTGAAGAGACGTGGTGAGAGTGGGCATCCTTGTCTTGTTCCAGATTTTAGCAGGAAGGCTTTCAGCTTTTCACCATTGGGTATTATGTTGGCTGTTGGTTTGTCATAAATAGCTTTTATTATGTTGGGATATGTTCCCTCTGTATACACTTTGGTAAGAGTTTCTGTCATGAATAGATGTTGAGTTTTGTCAGATGCTTTTTCTGCCTCTGTTGAGATGATCATGTGGTTTTTGTCTTTTCTTTTGTTGATGCGGTGTACCATATTGATTGATTTGCATATGTTGAACCATTATTGTGACCTTGGGATGAATCCAGCTTGGTTGTGGTGTATGATCTTTTTTATGTGTTGTTGTATTCATTTTGCTAATATTTTGTTGAGAATTTTTACATCTATATTCATTAAAGATATTGGCCTATAATTTTCTTTTTTGTTAGTGTCTTTGTGTAGTTTTGGTACCAGGGTGATGGTGGCTTCATAGAATGACTTTAGGAATATTCCCTCCTGTTCAGTCTTTTGGAAGAGTTTGAGAAGGATTGGTATAAGTTCTTTGTAAATTTGGTGTAATTCCCCAGTGAAACCATCTGTTTCTGGACTTTGGTTTGCAGGGAGGTTTTGTTTCTTTTTTGGGGTTTGTTTCTTTGTTTGTTTCTTTTTTTAATAGATTCTATTTCACTTCTAGTTATTGGTCTGTTCAAATTGTCTATTTCTTCTTGATTCAGCTTTGGTGGGTTGTATGTTTCTGGAAACTTTATTTCTTCTAGGTTGTCCAATTTGTTGACATATAATTGTTTATAGTATTCTCTTTGTATTTCTGTGGTATCAGGTGTAATTTCCCTCTTTCATTTTCATTTCTTATTTTGTTTATTTGGGTTTTCTCTCTTTTCTTCTTGGTGAGCCTGGCCAGAGGTTTGTCAATTTTGTTTACCCTTTCAAAAAACCAACTCTTGGTTTCATTGATTTTTCTAATTCCTTTTTTTAATCTGTATTTTATTTATTTCCTCTTTGATCTTTTTTTTTCTTTCCTTCTGCTGTCTTTAGGTTTTGTTTGTTCCTCTTTTTCTAATTCTTTTAGGTGGTAGGTTAGGTTGTTTATTTGATATTTTTCTTATTTTTTGAGGAAGGCCTGTATCACTATGAACATCCCTCTAAGAATTGCTTTTGCTGCATCCCATAGATTTGTGCAGTTATGTTTTCACTGTCATTTGTCTCAAGGTATTTTTAAATTTCCTCTTTAATTCCATGGTTGACCCTTTTTTTTTTTTTTTTTAGTAGCATGTTGTTTAGTCTCCACATAATTGTTTTTTCTCGTTTCTTTTTTGTTTTGATTTCTAGTTCCATGCCATTGTGGTCAGAAAAGATGCTTGAAATAAAGAACCTAGTAAACAAAAAAAGATACATATATACATATATGTGTGTTCAAATACACACACATAAATGTATTTACCTGTAGAATAAATAGAACTTAACTGGTTTTGTTTGAATCCACGTATAATCTGAAACAGCTCAATTCAAGGGGGAAAAAAATGAGATTTAGGGACTCTCCAAGAAGGGAATAGACCACTTCTCCTGAACTAGATTGAGAGGAAATATAAAAGTTAATTTTAGAATAAACTTCTATGAAAACAATCTAGTTTACATAATACTTTTATACATTTCAGCCAAGATCTGACTCCTCAGTTAAATAGCAAAAAGGGAGCCCTTGATGTGTGAGCTGGAGAGTAAAACAGAGGTATTTGACTGTATAATCCCTCAAAATGTACCATCTGTGGAAATAAAATTTATTTCAGTATATGCACTTAGCTAAATATGTTGTATATCATATATGTTTTACCTGTTAAAGAAATAAACCAGGTTAGTCAATTTAAAGGGTACTTTTAAAATTTTCTTATTGCTATCAAATATTTGTAATCAATATATTATTGAGAAAATAAATGTAATATGCAAAGTGCCAGACACCTGGGTGTTACTTGCTGGTTGGTGCACTTTACTTCTATTAAAATTCAGGACATGTGATAAAGTATAAAGAAAATGAAAATATGAAAAGCAAATGGTTGAAAACAGAAACTCGGGGCTTCCATGGCCGTCCACTGGTTAAGACTCTGCACTTCCACTGCAGAGGACGCAGGTTTGATCCCTGGTTGGGGCAATAAGATCCCCCATGCTACGCAGCATGGCCAAAAACAAAAACAGAAACTCTACTATGAAGAGTTTTAAATATTTGTATTATTATTCAATTAAACATGTTCATTGTCAAGAATGTAACATTTCAACATGATTTACATTCTCTGAAAAATCTAATTTACTTAGTGGATGAGGGTATACTTTTGTTAAATAATCTAGTAAAAAAATATATAAAGAAATGGACATTTCCTGTAGAAGAAACAGACTTAACTGGTTATTTTCTTTGAATCCAACTGTAATCATGTGTCTTATTATTCTGAAAACCTGAATAGTCCTTAGAATTCCATATTTATTTGCTGATTTTCACCAAGTAATGATCACATGATCAATTGTAATATTTAGTGTGGTGTATCAACTCACAGGCTGAAATAAAGGCCCTTAGTCACCACAGAGCTATGCATAGTTCCATAGAAGTTTGTTTGTTTTGTTTTGTTTTTCCCTGCTCCTTAAGATTCTTATTTACCCAGGAGTCATACTCATGATCTGTGTTTTGTTGCAAAAAAGTTTTCCCTGTTCTTGAAGATTATTCTTTACCCAGGAGTCACAGTCGTGGAAGAATATCAAGTACTAGCACATTCTGCCAGAACATAATAAGGGCAAATACACTTGCAGATACACCCCAAGAGGAATTCTGGATTGAGATCAACTATGAACAAACAGCTATTATTATTATTAATCAGCCTAAAGAGAATACAGTTAGAGGAGAAGGGAGTACACTGGAGAGAGAAATAATATGGAGATAGATTGATCACTAGTTCACACACCCTGGTGTCTTGGGCTAAAATTATTTTGACTGCTATGAGAAAATAGATTTCAAGAGGCTTCTCTACGTTTCTAAAAATATTCATTCATTGTTAGCTAACAGAATTGTACTGTAAAAACTAGATAGTAGTTCATAGTACTATTCCCATAATTTCAATTATTAAATATGTGTATAACCTATTTGGTTTCTGAGTAAGCTTATTGAGGTTAGGGGTCTGCCCTAACCCATAGATATAGCTGCTTTACTTGTCACAAAATGAATGAATCAAACTATCAAATAAACAACTAGTCTTCAAGTATAGATTCATTTAAAATAAGCTGGGGAATTTACACTACTGATTAGAATGATTCTATAGGAATATTTTATTTTTCCTTTTTTAGTCCATAGATTACTTGATACAATATAGAAATGTGCAAAAAGAAAAGCAGAAGAGATATTGAATGAAGTAAAACAAAGAGGAAAGTCTTCTTCAAATACTTTCATATTTGCAAAAATATTTTCTCCTTCTGTTTCAAAAGGTTTTTTCAATTATATGTAATTTCCTGAAGTAACAGCGTCAAACACGTAATACTACTCTAGGTTATACTTAGATTTATTTTATTAAATTATTATCATATGCATTTTCTACTTATTCTATAAATAATCATCTGTGACATTTGAACTTACGATACATTCACTATTTATTAGCTATGGAGTATTTGTTAAAATATTTAAATGTGCCCAGATTAAGATTCCAAATCTGTAAAATGACAATTAAATGATTCATGCCACAGCAGTTTTGTGCTGATTTAAATAAGACATAATTGAGCATGACTGCATATGGTTCCTTTATCCTACCCTTCTTTGTCAAGAATGTCAATCATGTGTTGAACTATAAGTGACCTGTGGGCAGTAATTGTGTTTTGAGTATGCTTTGACAAAGTACACTTTTGAGTGCGCCTTTTGAGTACTCGCTGAGAAAAAATGAATTAATCTGCAATTGATCATTGACCATCTTGCGGGGAAGATAGTCACTGACCATGCTGTGAGAAGTAGCATACTTGACTTTTGAGTGGAGCAAGATTTTCTTCACCTAGTAAAGGCAAATTATTTCTGCTAACGTCATATAAAAATGTATGCATCAACTTTCAGAATAGTCCTTACTTTAAATAAACACTAGGAAAAACATATTTCAATTGTGGCAATACAAAAATTCCATGAATTGTGCCACATGCTCTTCAGGGAACTAAAATTTGGTCAGGGAAAATGGGCTGAAGAGCAGTATATCAGTAGCTTAATGGAAGTGACTTGAAAGCTTAAAGTCAGCATTTTTCAGTTTTCTATAAATGACACAACCAGATTGAATTATGAATAAAATAAAAACTATACATTCCTCAGGATACCTAGATTTGATCCTTATACTTTCCTTATCTGCTGTGTATTTTCCTTATCAACTGTTCCCCTCAACTTCAAATGTAGGTGCTTTTCCACTTTGTCTAATAAAGCCATACCATTTTTGCTGTAGTGACTCTTCCAAGACTATTGACTATTCAAGGCAACCTGTTATTATAAGCTCTCATATTATCTTCCTCATGTGTTTTTCTCAGCAGTTGTCACAGTTGTAAATTTCCTGTTTGATTATATGTGGTGTATGTGTTATGTGTGTGTCTGAGTATGTCTCCCTCTGAGAGTATAAGCTAGAGTATGTGATGGGAATGTATTTTTGTTTTGAGTCACCATTGTAGCTCATGGTTTGGCACAGCATTTGGCATAAACTAGGACCTCAATTACTGTTCTGAGTTTCATTTCTTCTATTACAGAAAAGTACCACCAATGCTATTAATAGTAGCACTTTTAAATCCATTCTATAAATGTTTTTATTTTTTCATTTTTATACAAAATTAAAATCTGATTTATACTTTAATAGTGTCTTCCACCCCCACCCCCATTGTTTTCTTTTAATTTGTTATGACTCATCACTTTGTCTTCTAACCTGCAATACTTTCTGAAGACCTGACCCTGACTCTTTCCTTCCCCCACTGCTCACTGAGCACCTGAACCCCATCATGCTTTCAAAATCCCTTTTTTGGGGTTTTATCTGAATTTCTTCATCAACCACCCTTGCCTTCTCATTCTTCCACCTCCATAACTGAAGCAAAACTCCTAACTTTTCCCTGGGAACAGTTTTAAGAGTTAGCAGTTTAACATTGTGTTACGTGTGGTGATCTACGCAGCCTGACATCCTGGTGCAGCCGGGACATTTCCCCCTCGTGGAGCTCAGCTAGTCCCTCTGAAGAGCCACATGCTAGAACTGTTCTTACTTTTATGGGTTTTTCCCCATCAATTCTTTGGGTCCTAATCTCTGTTTTTCTACCCTACTCTCCCTCTCTATTCCATTGTAAATGGTTGCATAGCATCAGTGTTTAGAGTTACCATCATTTATTTAATCTCAAACTTAAAACTTTCAGCCAATTACATAGTCTTAGCTACTTAGCTGATTTTTTAATGTATTTATAATTGCTTTTTTAGATTAAATTCTTAGTTTCTCCTCTTAGCCTTGGTGATTGAGCTCTAAATTCTCTACAAGGGTAAATGAATACACAACGTCAGTGAATGAAGATTTATACTTAGTTCTACAAACTATATAACTGGATGAGCCAGAGGTTCAGAGGAAGGGATTTGGTTAAAAAGAAACTGCTAAAGTTAAAGGGCATTTATTTGGCTTACTGGGACTTATACAAGTGTTGAAGAGGACTACGGTATTAGGAGGAGGAAAGGGAGAGAATCATTTCAAGGGAAGGGAGTATGGGAGATAATGTGGCCAAGTCATCTTTCTATTAAAATTGTACTGGATAGGAAGGGCATTCAAATAATGGAAATGGGATTTCAAAGGTTTAATTTAGGTCAAAGCCTTACATTAGCAAATGATAAATGCCTGAAAGAAGTGGCCCTATGAACATTCCTTTGAATTTCTTCACTTGCTCTGGCCTTCATGTCATTTTTAAATGGTCATTTCAATTTTCAACTTCAAATCAGCACTTTATTCTTTCCTGCTGCAAGTGTTTTTGGTCTCATTAATGATTAATGATAAAACATATGCTCCTTGAATACTAATACTCCCCTTAAGTGTGGAATTCTTCACAGAAACCATCTTATTATAAAAACACACCCAGAGATGCAAAGTATCTTGTTAGGTTTTTCTGTTAAACAGTGAAGTGTTTTAAATGGCTCTTCCAGTAGTCTTTTAAGATGCATTCATTTATTTGTTTGAAGAAAGGAGATATGCTCAGGAACCATTTAAAAACCTTTACTTAATGTCTTTTCTAAAGCCCTAGGGAAGACTGGGATGTAAATCAAGAAATGGAAGGCATCTGGAAATACATCTTTATAAATTCAGAACTAAACTGTCCTGGGAGTTTGGGGCTCCTACTATCAAATTATAGAATTCCCAGAAGACCCTAAAGGATCTGATGTTCATATCAGTAACTCAAATATACAAAGTCCCAAGTTTATCATGAGGTTTTTGAATGGAAAAAATAGTTCTGACATTAACTTCCATAGGGACCATCAAAACAGCCGATGGCTTCACTTTGCAAAACTGTGATGTGGACAGTAATTTTACCATTAAAATGATAATCCCTGTTGGGCAACACAATGATTCTTGTCATATCAAATATGATTTCAAAAGGAATGATAGTGCTGAGTCTGCATTTCTTTAGGTTTAATTCCCTGAACAATAAAAAAGAAAGCAAAACAAAAATGATGAAATCCTTGTAGTGATTTTACAATGCTAATTCTCAAGATTCAGGCTGAAGTCTGTCCTCTGTTTTATGTGGTATTGTACGGGACATTTAGTTAGATTACTAGTCTAGGTCCTAGTGACCTCCTGAGTACAGTGGTCATTCTGTCCCTAAGCCTATATTGTAAATGTTGTGATTAAGCCTCCACCAGAAACTATTGATATACAGTTGGTCAGCAGTTGTACTTAGAATTCCACTGTTTTTGCTCCTGATAATTTTTGTTTGCTCTTGATGTGAATTTCATGAGTAGAAAATAAAATCCAGTTTCCAAAGTGAAATAAGGAACTTTGTAAACATGAAACAAACAATGAAAGAAAAGAGGAAAATGACAAAATTAGAGATATAGTCAATTCTTGTTATTCATGGTAGTTCTGTTCTATCAAGTTGTGTGGACACTGAATTAACAAACATGGAAATTCAGGGTTAGGTTCCTGCAGAGCCTCTGTTCACAACACTTAGACAACTGATCAATACATACTTTTATGTCTGTTTCTGCTTAAAAACACCTTATTTAGTGTGTATTGTTAATTCATTAACATTGAACTCAGACACTACAGCACTATAACTCTTGCCTGAACACTTATCTAACATGCATTTTTCCCATAAAGCACATCAGAACCTTTTTGTGCTTAGGAGCACAATAGCCCTCAATACTGTGCTCTTGGGGCATTTTTCAGAAATAAAATCCTCATAAAAGCACAAAAACAGAGTGTAAAGTGGTACTAAATAGACTGCACAAAGGAGACTTGTTTACAGTATGAGAATTGCAACACGAAGGCAGAGCATCATCCTACTCCACCTCAACTGGGAAAGTGCACGGTGGGGAACTCACATTTTGTGCAGCTCTGTGTCATGTCCACAAGTGACTGTGAAAATGTTGTGAACGTTGATTTTGGGATTACAAATAAGTTTTTGTGAGTATTCAAATTCTTAAAAACCAAATCTGTGAATAAAGAGAATTGACAGTATACCTCAAATTATTTAGAAAAAACATGTATTTTTTTTTTTTACAAGAGACCGTTGAATTGGGTACTTCAGAAAAATATTTCCGAAGAAGATACCCCTTTCAATGACCTAATGGATGATCTCATGTTCAAAATATTAATCTAGAACTATTTGAAAATCCTGGGAAGATGAAAATGCCAAATGTTGCTATATCCTTTAATATTTTACTCTTTCACTATTTGAGATGTGTAAAATACCACATACATAATTACTAGGTATTTGGAACATTTCTATTTCTTCCTTAGAGAGTTACAATTTTTGGACCCAAACCTTTTATTTTTCTATTGATATATATATTTTTCATGATGTTTTAGTATACTTTATAATTAAATGATGTTATTTTTGTATCTCTTATTAATAATTTCCTTTGGTTTCCAATATAGTTATTTGCTTTTTCAGTTGAATTTATTTGTGCCGCTAGGTCATAATTATGCTGTGGTCTTGGCAGCCTGGGGCTGAGAAGTAGTTTAGCGTTTATCAAGTACAGGATATCCTTCTTCATCTGACTCAGCTGTTTTTCTTTATCATAAATCTAGTTTGTAAAATTCACTTTTTCTGTTAAAATCTAATGCACTTTTTCTGTTAAAATCTAACTCCTTCAGTTCCTTTCTTTCTGTCTTACTGTTGAATTTTCAAGTATGTAGTATCTGATAACCCCATTATAATGAACTCTGGGTTGCAGATGTATACGGCTCCAGAATCTGAGTTCAGAAGACTTGTAGAAACAAGTTGAGTTCATTTGCTTATTCTAACTTCATAAGCCTATTTTCAAGCTTTCATTTTTTTCTTTTGTTCTGACAATAAAATTTAATTGAATTGACAATTCAACAGGTACACAATGTCTCTTTGTATATAGGATTATGACTGTTGTATATTTTTTTGTTTTGTATTATGATAGGTCGTGGATCATATTATCTTTCACCTTCCTCTTTGCCTATTTTTCATGTTGGCTGCTGCTTTATAGTTTATTTTTCCCCAGTATTGTATGATGAGTAAACAAAAGTAAAGAAAAAATGGCAGAAATAAATAAATGAACAGGGAAAACACACTGGAAAATATTCCAAGAGTATAATATATATAAAAGGAATAGAGTAGACATCTAGAAGGTAAGAGTTAATCAGTGAAGCATTAATAGAAACATAACAAGAACTTTGATAATAACCTCATGATATGAACTCACTTAAAAGTTACATGAGGGGGGACCTTCAAGATGGCGGAGGCCTAAAACGTGGAGATCACCTTCCTCCCCAAAAATACATCAAAACTACATCTACATGTGGAACAACTCCTACAGAACACCTGCTAAACGATGGCAGAAGACCTCAGACTTCCCAAAACGCAAGAAATTCCCCATGTACCTGGGTAGGGCAAAAGAAAAAAGAAGAAACAGAGACAAAAGAACAGGGACTGGACCTGCACCTCTGGGAGGGAGCTGTGAAGGAGGAAAAGTTTTGACACCCTAGGAAGCCCCTTCACTGGCGGAGATAGGTGATGGGTGGGGGTGAAGCTTCAGAGCCACAGAGGAGAGTGCAGCAAGAGGGGTGCAGAGGGCAAAGCAGAGAGATTCCTGCACAGAGGATCAGTGCCAACAAGCACCCACCAGCCTGAGAGGCTTATGTGTTCACCCACTGGGGCGGGTGGGGGCTAGGAGCTGAGTCCCGGGCTTTGGAGTTCAGATCCCAGGGAGAGGACTGGGGTTGGCTGCGTGAACACAGCCTGAGGGGGCTAGTGTGCCACAGCTAGCCAGGAGAGAGTCTGGGAAAAAGTCTAGACTTGCCTATGAGTCAAGAGACGATTGTTTCGGGGTGCATGAGGAGAGGGGATTCCTTCCCCATCTGCACACAGAAGGCAGAACACTGCCTAAAGGAGCTCTAGAGATGGGCATGAGCCATGGCTTTTGGCTTGGACACCGGAGACAGGCATGAAACGCTAACGCTGCTGCTGCAGCCACCAAGACTCTGGTGTGCAAGTGCAGGTCACTATTCACACACCCGCCCCCGGGAGCCTGTGCAGCACGCCACTACCAGGGTCCTGTGATCCAGGGACAAATTCCCCAGCAGAACACATGGTGCACCTCAGGCTGTTGCAACATCACGCTGGCCTCTGCCGCTGCAGGCTCGCCCCGCATTCCAATTATAACTACGTACTCCTCCCACCCCCCAGCCTGAATGAGCAAGAGCCCCCTAATGAGCTGCTACTTTAACCCCGTCCTGTCTGGGCAGGGAACAGATGTCCTCAGGCGACCTACACGCAGAAGTGGGGCCCAAACCAAAGCTGAACCCCGGGAGCTGTGCAAAAAAAGAAGAGAAAGGGAAATTTCTACCAGCAGCCTTAGGAGCAGCAGATTAAATCCTCACAATCAACTTGATGTACCCTGCATCTGTGGAATACCTGAATAAACAATGAATCATCCCAAAATTGAGGCAGTGGACTTTGGCGGCAACTGTAGACTTGGGATGTACTGCCTGTGACTTACTTGTTTCTGATTTTTATGTTTATTTTACTTTAGCTTTTAGCACGTGTTACCATTGGGGGATTTGTTTATTGGTTTGGTTACTCTCTTCTTTTTTTTTCATTTTTTTTATTTTAATAATTTTTAAATTTATTATTATTTTTTCTTTCTTTTTTTCTCCCTTTTCTGCTGAGCTGTGTGGCTGATAGGGTCTTGGTGCTCTGGCCTGGTGTCAGGCCTGAGCCTCTGAGGTGGGAGAGCCGAGTTCAGGACATTGGACCACGAGAGGCCTCCCAGACCCACATAATATCAGTCGGCAAGAGGTCCCCCAGAGACCTCCATCTCAGTGCTAAGAGCCAACTCCACCCAATGGCCAGCAAGCTCCAATACTGAATGCTCCATGCCAAACAACTAACAAGACAGGAACACAACCCCACCCATTAGCAGAGAGGCTGCCTAAAATCATAATAAGTTCACAGACACCCCAAAACACACCACTGGACATGACCCTGTCCACCAGAAGGACAAGATCCAGCCCCACCCAACAGAACACAGGCACCAGTCCCCTCCACTAAGAAGCCTACACAGGCCACTGGACCAAGCTTACCCATTGGGGGCAGACACTAAAAACAATGGGAACTATGGACCTGCAGCCTGGAAAAAGAGACCCCAAACACAGTAACTTAAACAAAATGAGAAGACAGAGAAATATGCAGCAGATGAAAGAGCAAGGTAAAAACCCACCACACCAAACAAATGAAGAGGTAATAGGCAGTCTACCTGAAAAAGAATTCAGAGTAATGATAGTAAAGATAATCCAAAATCTTGGAAATAGAATGGAGAAAATGCAGGAAACGTTTAACAAGGACCTAAAAGAACTAAAGAGCAAACAAACGATGAACAGCACAATAAATGAAGTTTAAAATTCTCTAGAAGGAATCAATAGCAGAATAACTGAGGCAGAAGAACTGATAAATGACCTGGAAGATAAAATAGTGGAAATAACTACTGCACAGCAGAAAAGAAAAAATAATGAAGAGGATTGAAGACAGTCTCAGAGACCTCTGGGACAACATTAAATGCACCAATATTCGAATTATAGGGGTCCCAGAAGAAGAAGAGAAAAAGAAAAGGTCTGGGAAAATACTGGAAGAGATTATAGTTGAAAACTTCCCTAACATAGGAAAATAAATAGTCAATCAAGTCCAGGGAGCACAGAGAATCCCATACTGGATAAATCCAGGGAGAAACACACCAAAACACATATTAATAAAACTACCAAAAATTAAATTCAAAGAAAAAATATTAAAAGCAGCAAGGGAAAAGCAACAAATAACATACAAGGGAATCCCCATAGGTTAACAGCTGATCTTTCAGCAGAAACTCTGCAAGCCAGAAGGGAGTGGCAGGACATATTTAAAGTGGTAAAAGGAAAAAACCTACAACCAAGATTACTCTTCCCGGAAAGGATGTCATTCAGATTCGATGGAGAAATTAAAACCTTTACAGGCAAGCAAAAGTTAAGAGAACTCAGCACCACCAAACCAGCTTTACAACAAATGCTAAGGGAACTTCTCTAGGCAGGAAACACAAGAGAAGGAAAAGACCTACAAAAACAAACCCAAAACAATTAAGAAAATAGTAATAGGAACATACATATTGATAATTACCTTAAATATAAATGGATTAAATGCTCCAACCAAAGATATAGACTAGCTGAATGGATACAAAAACAAGAGCCATATGAATGCTGTCTACAAGAGACCCACTCCAGACCTAGGGACACATATAGACTAAAAGTGAGGGGATGGAAAAAGATATGCCATGCAAATGGAAATCAAAAGAAAACTGGAGTAGCAATTCTCATATCAGAAAAAATAAACTTTAAAATAAAGACTATAATAAGAGACAAAGAAGGACACTACATAATGATCAAGGTATCAATCCAAGAAGAAGATATAACAATTGTAAATATTTATGCATCCAGCATAGGAGCACCTCAATACATAAGGCAAGTGCTAACAGCCATAAAAAATTGACAGTATAACAGCTGGGGACTTAAACACCCTACTTTCACCAATGGACAGATCATCCAAAATGAAAATAAACAAGGAAACACAAGCTTTAAATGACACATTAGACCAGATGGGCTTAATTAATATTTATAAGATATTCCATCCATAAACAAGAGAATATGCTTTCTTTTCAAGTGCTCATGGAACATTCTGCAGGATAGATTATATCTTGGGTCACAAATCAAGCCTTGGTAAATTTAAGAAAACTGAAATCGTATCAGGTATCATTTCTGACCAACAATGCTATGAGACTAGATATCAATTAAAGGAAAAAAAACTGTAAAAAATACAAACACATGGAAGCTAAACAATATGCTACCAAAAAACCAAGAGATCACTGAAGAAATCAAAGACAAAATCAAAAAATACCTAGAAACAAATGACAGTGAAAACATGACGGCACAAAACCTATGGGATGCAGTAAAAGCAATTCTAACAGGGAAGTTTATAGCAATACAATCCTACCTCAAGAAACAAGAAAAATCTCAAAATAAACAACCTAACCTTACACCTAAAGCAATGAGAGAAAGAATAACAACAACAGAAAACCCCAAAGTTAGCAGAAGGAAAGGAATCACAAAGATCAGATCAGAAATAAATGAAAAAGAAATGAAGGGGACAATAGCAAACATCAATAAAACTAAAAGCTGGTTCTTTGAGAAGGTAAACAAAATTGACAAACCATTAGCCAGACTCATCAAGAAAAAAAAGGAAGAAGGCTCAAATCAACAGAATTAGAAAGGCAAAAGAAGTAACAACTGACACTGCAGAAATACAACGGATCATGAGAGTCTACTAAAAGCAACTACATGCCAATAAGGTGGACAACCTGGAAGAAATGGACACATTCTTGGAAAAACACAACCTTCCAAGACTGAACCAGGAAGAAATAGAAAATATAAACAGACCAATCACAAGCACTGAAATTGAAACTGTGATTAAAAATCTTCCAACAAACAAAAGCCCAGGACCAAATGGCTTCACAGCTGAATTCTAGCAAACATTTAGAGAAGAGCTAACACCTATCCTTCTCAAACTCTTCCAAAATATAGCAGAGGGAGGAACACGCCTCTGCTCATTCTATGAGGCCACCATCACCCTGATACCAAAATCAGACAAAGATGTCACAAAGAAAGGAAACTACAGGTCAGTATCACTGATGAACATAGATGCAAGAATCCTCAACAAAATACTAGCAAACAGAATCCAAAACCACATTAAAAGGATCATACACCATGATCAAGTGGGGTTTATCCCAGGAATGCAAGGATTCTTCAGTATGCGCAAATCAATCAACATGATACACCATATTAAAAACTGAAGGAGAAGAACCATATGATCATCTCAATAGATGCAGGAAAAGCTTTCAACAAAATTCAACACCCATTTAAAATAAAAACTCTCCATAAAGTAGGCACAGAGGGAACTTACCTCAATATAGTATTGGCCATAAATGACAAACCCACAGCCAATGTTGTTCTCAATGGTGAAAACCTGAAACCATTTCCTCTAAGATTAGGAAGAAGACAATGTTGCCCACTCTCATCACTATTATTCAACATAGTTTTGGAAGTTTTAGCCACAGCTATCAGAGAAGAAAAAGAAATGAAAAGAATCCAAATCAGAAAAGAAGAAGTAAAACTGTCACTGTTTGTAGATGACATGATAATATACATAGAGAATGCTAAAGATGCTACCAGAAAGCTACTAGAGCTAATCAATGAATTTGGTAAAGTAGCAGGGCATAAGATTAATGCACATTAATCTCTTGCATTCCTATACACTAATTATGAAAAATCTGAGAGAGAAATTAAGGAAACATTCCCGTTAACCATTGCAACAAAAAGAATGAAATACATAGGAATAAATATACCTAAGGAGACAAAAGACCTGTATGCAGAAAACTATAAGACACTGATGAAAGCAATCAAAGATGATACAAACAGATGGAGAGATATACCATGTTCTCAGATTGGAAGAATCAACATTGTGAAAATGACTATAACACCCAAAGCAATGTACAGTTTCAATGCAATCCCTGGGAAACCACCAGTGGCATTTTTCATGAAACTAGAACAAAAAATTTTCCAATTTATATGGAAACACAAAAGACCCCGAATAGCCAAAGCAATCTTGAGAAAGAAAAACGGAGCTTCAGGAATCAGGCTCCCTGACTTCATACTATACTACAGAGCTACAGTAATCAAGGCAGTATGGTACTGGCACAAAAACAGAAATATAGATCAATGGAACAGGATAGAAAGCCCAGAGATAAACCCATGCACATATGGTCACCTTATCTTTAACAAAGGAGGTAAGAATAGAATGAAGAAAAGACAGCCACTTTGCTAAGTGGTGCTGGGAAAACTGGACAGCTACACATAAAAGAATGAAATTAGAACACTTCCTAACACCATACACAAAAATAAAGTCAAAATGGATTAAAGACCTAAGTGTAAGGCCAGACACTATAAAACTCTTAGAGGAAAACATAGGCAGAACCCTCGATGACATAAATTATAGCAAGATCCTTTTTGACCCACCTCCTAGAGAAATGGAAATAAAAATTAAATAAACAAATGGGACCTAATGAAACTTAAAACTTTTGCAAGCAAAGGAAACCATAAATAAGACAAAAAGAGAACCTTCAAAATGGGAGAAAATATTTGCAAACGAAGCAGCTGACAAAGGATTAATCTCCAAAATATAAAAGCAGCACATGCAGTTCAGTATCAAAAAAACAAACAACCCAATGCAAACGTGGGCAGAAGACCTAAAGAGACATTTCTCCAAAGAAGATATACAGATTGCCAACAAACACATGAAAGGGTGCTCAACATCACTAATCATTAGAGAAATGCAAATCAAAACCACAATTAGGTATCACCTCTCACTGGTCAGAATGACCATCATCAAAAAATCTACAAACAAATGCTGGAGAGGATGTGGAGAAAATGGAACCCTCTTGCACTGTTAGTGGGAATGTGAATTGGTACAGCCACTATGGAGAACAGTATGGAGGTTCCTTAAAAAACTACAAATAGAACTACCATATGGCCCAGCAATCCTAGTACTGGGCATATACCCAGAGAAAATCATAATTCAAAAAGAGTCATGTACCACAATGTTCATTGCAGCTCTATTTACGATAGCTAGGAGATGTAAGCAACCTAAGTGTCCATAGACAGATGAATGGATAAAGAAGATGTGGCACATATATACAACAGAATATTACTCAGCCATAAAAGGAAACAAAATTGAGTTATTTGTAATTCAGTGGATGGGCCTAGAGTCTGTCATACAGAGTGAAGTATGTCAGAAACAGGAAAACAAATACCGTATGGTAACACATATATATGGAATCTTAAAAAAAAAAATGGCTCTTATGAACCTAGGAACAAGACAGGAATAAAGATGGAGATGTAGAGAATGGACTTGAGGACATGGAGAGTGGAAGTGTAATCTGGGACAAAGTGAGAGAGTGGCACAGACGTATATACACTACCAAATGTAAAATAGATAGCTAGTGGGAAGCAGCCTCATAGCACAGGGAGATCAGCTCGGTGCTTTGTGTCCACCTAGAGGGGTGGGATAGGGAGGGTGGGAGGGAGACACAAGAGGGATGGTTTACGGGGATATATGTATACGTATAGCTGAACAGCAGAAACTAATACAACATTGTAAAGCAATTATAGTGCAATAAAGATGTTAAAAAAAATTACACGAGGCCACGCTGGATACTAATTGTTTCATGCATTGTTTGTCTTAACCAAAAATAAACACAGGCAAACATGAATACCATTGCCTGATGAATGAACCTTGGGCCTGATTTTTCAGAAATGTAAAGGGAGGAATTTTAGATATTGTGATTTAACAACCATGAAGAATCAGAAGTAAAAAATGTCATGAATGTCCTTGGAGAAAGATAAATGTTGGAGAGTTTTCTGCTAGAACACTGGTCAGTGAGATCCCTTTATCAGCAATCTTGCCATTATCTGGGAATTTGTTAAAAATGCAAATTCTTGTATTGACCTCATGTCTTCTGAATCTAGTTTTCTTAGAATAAAACAGATCAAAATGTGTTTATATAAGGCTCCCTTGTATTTCTTACGCACTCTAAGTCTGAGAACCACTGAGCTAGCACAACATGGGGAAAGAATAAGTAAGGACTGTGTGTGTGTGTCTGCAGGTACTACATTGTGCATAGAAATACCATGTAAGTAATATAGTAATTGGATATTATCAAAGATAATGACATCTACACATACCAGACAGTATGAAATCTAGAGTCAAACAGGTTCTCAGTAATTCAGTTTCTTTTTCTCACAGCCAGTATATTTTGATGCTGGATACTGATTCTGGCAGAGTGCAGACGGGCTTTATTATGTCTCCTCAGAGTGGGGATGCTAGTGTGTTGATTAGCCTGTGGGCAGTGAAATCACACTGCCTGGGTTTAACTCCTGACTCTCCCACTTACTATCTGCATGACATCACACCAATTACTTAATATCTCTTTTCCTTTTTGCTGATTTGTAAAATGGCGAAATCAGTGATACTTACAGGTTTGTGGTGAGGATTAAACAAATGAATACTTTTAAAGTAGTACCTGAAATGTATTTGGAAAGTAATAAAATTTTAACATTAGGTCTTATTTGTATGGATTCACTGCTAGAAATAATAGTGTACGTATTCTTAAATAGAATTGCATGAAGAGAGTCTATGTCCTACTTCTCTGTATTCCCTAAAAATTCAAATTAATTTGCATGGGAACCTATAGAGTGATAGTTTGGCATTTTTCTTTAGTACATGTATTTCCTATAATCCTAGAATCCATTTTTCCTTTTGTCCAAATGGCATTTTCCCATGTTCTGTCTGTCATTGGCACAGTCTTCTAATTTTGAAGCAGAACTTTATCTTAACCACACAGATGTTCTTTGCTAGTTTTCTGGAGTTTAACAATGTGCCTGACACTCCATTTTCCTGACAATTTGGTGAAATCCCTTTATGTCTTTGTATGCAGGTTCTGTGCTTCAGAGGGAGCTCTTTTACCCATGTTTTGAAATGGGACATCCCTGTCAGTCACTGCAGCCTATTGTATTTTTCTAAGACTTGCACATTGATCCTTAATCTGTGTCCCCTGAAAGGCTGCTATTTTTCACTATTTCATTTGACTTGCTAAGTTTATGGTTCCAATTAAAGGATTCTGGGTCACAGTTATAGCAGTTGAACACTGTCATCCGAAAGATCACAAATTTCATACACCAGTCTACTCAGTCTTATCCACATAACATCAATTACAACAGTCCTATAAGTGTCTAACAGATTTTGACATTTATGTCTTTATTGGCAATAATCTTAAGGGGGCCTATCCTTATATTTGAAGCATGAAGGTACTTAAAAGTTACAATCTCTGATGCTGGCATTCGGAGACTTTGAATGCCCAAATCTGTTAGCTTCTTGAATGGTCCCAATGCTTTATAGATGCTTTTAAAGTACCTTCAAATAGCTGAGCTGGAATTAGGTGAATCCTATAGTTAAGCAATCCCGTGGATGCCGATGGGAGAGGAAATTGAAGGTCTTTCAGATTAAAAGTTCAAATTGTGATGATTGCACCTTTTAGCCTCCAAACTGGCTTTACCTTGATCTCCCTAAGCCTGTTCAGTTCATCATATTGAAAAGATTATGACACTTTCTAAATCACCTGGGGGGAGTATTCCATTTCAATTCAGTGACTAAGTCTTTCCCTGAGCCTACAGTAGTATCCTGCTGCGTTTAGTCCTTTAATGTGGAAGTAATTCTTATGTTTATAAGTTTTGTAGCTTTTAAATCCCACAAGGAAACCTCACACTTTAATGTGAGATACACTAAAAAAAATTATTCACTGTACCTCAACTGGTCTAAATGAAAAGCTTATCAAAGGTAGGGAAATGCTAGCCAGAGCCACTTTAAACATCAGTAAAGAAACATCACTGAAAATAAAATCACACAAAATAACCTTTTGATGTTGGGAATTTTGAATTGAGATGCCAAATCTGAATCTTCATTTTTCACAAATAACATTTTTATAATTTCAAAACTTATATGTAGGGCTTCCCTGGTGGTGCAGTGGTTGAGAGTCCGCCTGCCGATGCAGGGGACACGGGTTCGTGCCCCAGTCCGGGAATATCCCACATGCTGCAGAGCGGCTGGCCCCGTGAGCCATGGCCGCTGAGCCTGTGCGTCTGGAGCCTGTGCTCCACAACGGGAGAGGCCACAACAGTGAGAGGCCCGCGTACCGCAAAAAAAAAAAAAAAAAAAAAAAAAAAAAAGTTATATGTACTCTTGGGAAGAGATTTTTTAAATATTAAAAACAATAGACAGAAAGTACCTTCAGTTGAATACAACCATAACTCTATACATCTTTTCCAGACTTATTCTATACATGCACACATGAATTTAAATAAAATCAGTTCTCTGAATTTAGCATTACCTTATAAATTTTGTCCAAGCCATTATATTTTTGAATTGGTTTTTAATAGTTTATAAATGAACCACAATATTGAATTTCCTTATTTTTATTAACATTAATTTTGGGTTTTCTGGAACTATAAATCAATTATAAAGTCATGAACATCTTTGTAAGTAAATCTTGGCCCATAATTTTTATTACTGCCTTAGGCTAAATTCCTAAGAATAAAACTGATGGTTAATGATATTAAACATTTAAATATAATGCTAATATTTCCTCCAGAAAGACCATACCAATTTTTGCCCTCAACTTTGGCAACAATGAGATTTACAAGTTAAAAAAATAAAAAAACTTTTGACCAAAAAAGATAAGTTAAAAATGACCTCGTTCTAAATTTCATTTACTGTTTCACTGGAGAAAAAAAAAAATCATGTTTTTTCTTTTTTTTGGATTTGTCTGTTACTTATCTTTAACATTTCTATGTCATTTTTGCAAATGCTGGAAAGTAGAATTCTGCTTCTAGTTTTAGTAATTAACATCTTTAATACAAAGTTTTTAAAAGAGAAGACTTTATTTAGCTTTTATAGATATTTTATATATGAAATAGAACTTCTAGTAAAACATGACGTGCCCTCTACCATTTCTTTACTAATTTGTCCGAAGCTAGAACACACTTTTTTTTTCTCTTTTGTTTATTGCCTATCTCCTTCCACTCTAATGAGGGTAGGCAGAGATTTGTGTGTCTTGCTCTCTGAAATCCCTCTAGAGCTACAACCAAGCCTGACATGGTAACTACACAATAAATAGTTGTTGGATGTTTAATGAAAAATTCCTTGACCAGACAGTTCCTCAAATATGAGATAGTTATGCTCTCAACATTCACTCATAAACCTTTTGCATGGTGTGGTCTTTAGACCTGGGGGTAGCCCACAAAAACCTGATGGATCGTAACATACCTGGAGACCTGGCCCCCAGCCCGGGCTGCTGCCATGAAGACAAGGCCAGCACAGGTAAAGCTTAGAAGGCCAGGAATGCCTTGTCCCTCTCCACAACCTGCCCCCCCAGTAACCCCATGAGAGAAGGGCCTCGTAGCTTCTCTCAAAGACAGGAAGAAAATAAATTTTCAAGAGACAAAGGTGAGTGGAAAGAGCATTTTCAGGAACAGGAATGGGGGCTGCTTTAGGGAGAGGACCAGAGTGCTCCAGGGATGGAACATTCTGTCATGCCTTTCCCGTGGGTGTGTTGTGGCCTCTGCCTCCTCCCAGGCCACACGGCACCCTGTGCCCCCGGAGACCAGCTGGCCCGCCCCGACCGCCAGCTGCCTCTGGCCTGAGCCCCAGCTGAAACCGTGCACCTCAGATTGGGACTTGAACCCACGTGCCCGGGCTCAAACCGGGCCTAAACCCACAGTCTTCCAACTGAGATCACACACCTGGTTTCAGAACTTAATGAAGCTCAGGTTCTTGATGCCTCATCGTAGAAAGAACTCAGTGAGAGACAAAGTGATCGGTAAGAAGTGGATTTATTTAGAGAGAAACAGTCCACAGACAGATTGTGGGCCATCTCAGAAGGTGAGAAAGGCCTAGAAAACACTTTTAAACCCTCTCTGCTCATACTGAAGTTTATACCTGTTAGAAAACTTGAGAGCTGTAAGACCAATAGCAAAGAAGAAACTCACTATGCTTGGAATAATTTTAGATGAAGGGTGTGAGATCTTCCTCTTACTGCTTGTTGTAGTGTCATAAAAGTAGTTAACTAAAAATATTGGTATTTTGACCTGCCTTCTTCTTGAGAATGTTTATGTGATGTGTTGGTCTAGTTTTTATCCCACTGCCTGTAAGAACTATCTATAACCGTTATATTTCTGGGCTTTGTCTTACCCTACTATGCAAAGCAAGTCATGAATTCATAGAAGTCAAATCTTGGAACAGCCATCCTCACCTGTTGTCTAAGCTCCTGTATATTTCTTTTTCTTTTTTTTTTTTGGCTGCATAGGGTCTTAGTTGCGGCACGTGGGATCTTGGTTGAGGCATGCAGGATCTTTTGTTGCAGCGCATGGGCTCTTCATTGTGGTGCTCAGGCTTCTCTCTAGTTGTGTTGTGCAGGTTTTCTCTCTCTAGTTGTGGTATGCAGGCTCCAGAGCGCGTGGGCTCCGTAGTTTGCGGCACGTGAGCTCTCTCGTTGAGATGCACAAGTTCAATAGTTGTGGCGCGTGGGCTTAGTTGCCCCGCAGCATGTGGGATCTTAGTTCCCTGACCAGGGATCGAACCCGTGTCCCCTGCATTGGAAAGAGGGTTATTTACCACAGGACCACCAGGGAAGTCCTAGCTCCTGTAAATTATTGACTCTCTAACCACAGGCGGGAACAGATACTTCTATCTACTCTGTAACATCCAGTTGTTAAGTTTTTAACTCCGTGGAAATTTCACCATATCAATTAGGCATAATCCTCTAATTAATTATTGTTAGTGGCTGCATAATATCCACCAGTGTATATGTTCCATTGTTTGTTTAATCATGTTTCTTTATCAACAATAATTTACTTATTTTTTCTATTATAAATAGGTTGCAGTAAATACAAATATTCTCATATATATAAATGTAGGTATCATATCATTATGGGGTTGATTTTATGATATATGGTGTACACAGTTACATTGAATTGTAGTAGAAGTTATCAAATTGCTTTCCCAAAATTATGTAACGATTCATACTTCTGACATGTTATGTAATGTTATCGAGTTGCTTTCCCAAAATTATGTAATGATTCATACTTTTGACATGGTACATAAACATAGACATTTTATTCAGATCCCTGACAAAAATAAATGTCTATTTCATGTTTGCCAATCTACTAAGTATAAAATGATATCCCACTTTTACTTTAATTTGCATTTCTCTGATTGCTGAAAATGTTGGGCATTTTGTTATGTTATATTGTTCATTTTGAATTCTGTCCTGGGACTTGTCTTTTCATGTATGTTTTACCTGTTTTCTCTGAGATAAATTTGAGTTTTTCTTCGTGATTTGTAAATGCCCTTTTTATAACCATCACTTATCTGTCATTTGTGTTATAATATTTTCTAATATTTCTGTTTAACCTATCTTTAAATTTTTTTTCAAAGGGTGTGTTTAGTATTTTTCAAGTAGGTCAGATTGTTTTGGTCTCATTTTTATCTAATGGTGAATTTATCACTATTGAAATTCCAGTTTCAACTTTTTTTTAATTAAATATTTTAGTTCAGACTTCCACTTATCATTGTAAGTTTTATCTTTTCTGATTTTCCTCAAATAACTTTAAAAGGAATTTCAAAAGCCAAATAATCTTTATATCCACAATATTGATAGTTTTATTTAAAAAAAAGAATAGTGTGTTCTTTACTTAGTCCTAGATATAATTTTGAATTACTAGTTTGTATTGTTTGAAACAATTTCTAGTCTAGTAGATTCTATTTTTTTTTTTTGAAAAACAAAGTATAATTCTAGCACATTGCATTCTTGTAACATAGTCTTTTATGATAGTGGCTCAACTTTAGTACTGTCAATGAAAATAATCAATAAACAATCAATAAAAAGAATAGAAAAGATTTTTTTTTTTTTGCCATGGAAAGGTGAGTTTTAATTTTTTTATTTTTTTAACATTTTTATTGGAGTGTAGCTGCTTTACAATGGTGTGTTAGTTTCTGCTTTATAACAAAGTGAATCAGCTATATGTATACATACATCCCCATATCTCCTCCCTCTTGCATCTCCCTCCCACCCTCTCTATCCCACCCCTCAAGGTGGTCACAAAGCACCTAGCTGATCTCCCTGTGCTATGTGGCTGCTTCCCACTAGCTATCTACTTTACATCTGGTAGTATATATAAGTCCATGCCACTCTCTCATTTCGTCCCAGCTTGAGCCAAATGGAGGACTACCATGGAAGCCCGCTTTCCAAATAACTCTGAGAAACGACTCACTTATTGAAAAAAAGAAAAGAGACAAAACTCCTTTTGTCAGAATGTTGAGAAATGTCCCTTGAACCAAAGATTAGCTAGGTTAAGAATAAAATAATTAGTAAAAATAATTAGTAAATTTTTCAGCAAACAGAGGAGATCTGCTGCACAGAAAGAAAGCAAGATATTGTAACATTTAATGCCCCTCCATCCCATGGTCACCAGCCTGGGTTAAAAGGTTTGGGGTCTAAAGGAAAAAATAACTAAGTAACACGGTTGTTATTTTGATTTCAATCAAAATGCATTCCCAATTTACAAAGTAATTCTAATTTCTATCTCAAATAAAAGGTAGCAAGTTCAAAAAAAAACAAATAAGTGCTAGATTGATACATAGAATTGGTCTTGTAGGGGCACATTATATCTTAAGGCAATGGTGTTTCCATAATATGCAGTAACAAATGCCAATCAAAAGGAAAAATAACTAACTAAATAAAGCAAAAAATAATGAGCACACAAACAAAAAAATCCTAAATCTAAAACACTCTGGTAGCAAGGCATTCCAGGAAGTATAGATTTTTTGAGTTCACTATTATTTTAGCTTGACAAGACTATGTGATGTGAGTAGAATACTCTGTTTGGGACACAAAAATTAGTGCATGCTATCTACATGGAATTTAGTCTTTATTTTTATCTGAGAGTTGGACATAAACAGTATCCAATTTGTGTGTGTGTGTGTGTGTGTATGTGTGTGTGTGTGTGGCATATGTGTGTGTGTTTAGAAAGAAACCAAATAATAGAGGGAAAAATAGTATGCTAAAGGTGTTATGCTATAAAAGTTATTATGCTAAGTGTTAAATAGACATAATAGAAAACATTTAATAATGTGGAGAATAAACTTCTGGAGTTTTCCCTTAAGGAAAAAAAATGCAAAAGTGATTGAAATGAGGGGAGAATAGATTTTGATGTGAATAATGTATCTTATTCATGAATAATAGAAATTCAATGGAAGAAAAGTATTATAAAAGACAAATTGAGTTAAAAGTATTTTTGAGTCAAAAGTACACAAAACCAAATCAAAAAGACTTTTATTTATTCCAGGGCTAAAGATATATGCCTAAATTATTCAGGTAGAAAATAAAATTGTGCTATGGGGAAAATATGCTTTATCTTTGCAGATTTCAAAAGAAGATAAAAATGAATCATTGAAAATTGTGTAAGATATTTAGCTTTAAGAAGGAATAGAGATTTGAAATTATAATATTTTTTTAAATGGAAGATATTACTATATATGTATAAGAATATTTTGATATCTCCATGTGATAATATGTGATCCAACAGAAAAATACTTGGTAACTACAGAACATGTATGACGTACAACTCAAGGAACTATGTGTAGTCCTTGAGTCATTAGAACAACCTTAAGAAGAGGATTTAGGAATCATTGTACATACTGAGATGTGTTCAGTCTGTTGGAGAGCCTCCAAATCGCACCCAAAAATAAATTTAAAAAGAAAAAAAACCATGAAATCAGCCACACAAATTAATGGAAATGGGGAAAGGTTTTCTTTGTAGTAAATTGCTGAAAACTTTAAAAATTGATCTGAAGTTTCTTTCCAGAAATTTGTATGAAAAATGGCACATGAAAATAAACTAAAATAATTACATTTTTTAACCTATCTTTAAGTTCCACATTGAAGCAGTATGTTGTACAATTAACAGAATTTTCACCAACTGACCTAAACCCATTTTTATGTGCAATAAACAATGTAACTCTACAGTATTTCCAGTCAGTACACAGCTTTTGAACACCTCTTGCATTTGCCAAAGAAACTCATTTCTCACATCCATTTTACTAATTAAGTAAGCCACTCATTTCGCCAATGATATCCCATGTCTGTAACATCATTAGGTTTAGTTAAGACCTCGTTAAGACTGCTGGTGATGATCCAAGAAAAAGACTAGACTGATAGTAGTTCTATCTAAGTTGTGGACATTTGAATAAATACTAACCATCCTTGAAGTTTGTGTCACTGATTAGGCAAATTGAATATCCCTAAGATGAAGATAAAACTAAGAAACACTTAAGATGCACATATACACATCAATCATACCATGTTGGGGAAAAAATATAAACACAACATTATTGTGGGATTTTATGTCAGGAGGACAGGTTTGAAACTGATTCTGTCTTGGGCATTTTGCTTAATAGCTATGAGCTGCAGGTCCGTCATGCATGAAATGGATATAATACAGACCACCCACAATAATATTGTAAATATTAAATTAGATAATGAAATAAAAGAACAGCATGGTGCCTGGCTTGTCACAGATTGTAGTTATGTTGATGATTGTATGAGATAATTTTCCTTGGAGGATAACTCTAACGTTCCCATGAAAAATACTTCAATATTTGAGCACACAACTCCTGAGACATAATTCTAAATATATATGATTTAAGATTGTATTCCAAAATGCCTGATGAAGTATTCTGGATCCCATACAATTAGTCTCCCCAAATGCATTTAATAATAAGGGATCATTCTTAAAAAATTAAATGCAAAATCAGAATAAATGTACATATGTTCAGTGGAATATTCATGTAAAATCATCTGAAGAGGCAAACTATTAAAACTAGACTGAGATAGTGATTTTAAGGGGTATTTTTTAGGTATTACCCTAAGTTTTTATAAGGCACATGTGTAACTGCTCTGAAGGCAGAGAAGAGACAAATGATCATATCCATACTGTAATGTTCCTTTATTATTATTATTTTGATGAGTTTTTTGATGAGTATGAGTTTGCATCTAGGGGAGCATGTGGGAAAAGCAGACATAGAATTTGGAGCCACCAAGGTTATTCTACAAGGGATGGAGTAAAGAGGTTAGATGGTGGAGAAAAGCAGAACTAGGACTTTGGTGGTGTCAGAAGGCCACAAAATTTTTCCACATGTCCCTTTGTTTACCTTAAAATCTTCAAAATTTTTGCAAAATTTCTGAAATTCTTGGATTAAGGATGGCATTTGTCAGCCATTCAAGGGAATGAATTTTGAACATCTGGTCCATTTACTGCACAGCATAGTCAAACTTGGAGGAAGAGAAAGGCAGGAGAAAAATCACCCTTTGGTTACTTGAAGAAATCTCAGGAGTGGGTGGATTTCGAATTTCATAGTCCTTGGAAGGAGTACAGAATGAAGTTTCTCCACGGGACAAAGGAGACCTAAATGTTAGGTTGCAATATAAATAGTAAGTCATTTTATTATTTGTTTCTTCTTTAAACTGCAGCAAGGGATGTAGTTATAATAGTCAGATTTTCATTAAAGTAAAAACGATTTCTGTTTAATTTTTTTTTCAGGGCAATTTTAATTGAATATGTCATCATCTGTGTCTGGTTCCCTTACATTGTTTTTTCCCATTATGGGTCATATTTTCCAGTGTCTTTGAATGCCTGGTAGTTTTTATTGGTTTCCAGATATTGTTATTTACTTTACTGGTTTCTGGATACTTTTGTATTCCCTTAAATATTTCTGTGCTTTGTTCTTGGATGCAGTTAAATTACTTGAAACAGTTTGATACTTTTCAGGCTGTCTAGCTCTATGCATCTATGTATCTGTGTATCTATGTATCTATGTATCTCTGTATCTATCTATGTGTCTATCTAATCTGGCAAGAACAGAGCAGCCTTTAGTCTAGGGATAATTTTGCCCTACAATGGAGACAATACCTTTTTGAATACTCTGTCCAATATTTCATGTATTATGAGTTTTTTCCCCAAATTGTTGGTTGGAACACACACTATTTCTAGCCTTTTGTGAGCACTGGGGCATCTTCTATGTGTTCTTTTTTGGTGGTTCATTTTCTAGCACCTATAGTTTCCTTGCATGTTGATGCTGATCAGTTCTCAGCTGAAGACCTCAATGGAACCTTCTGTAGCTCTTTTTAACATGATCTGTCTGCATCTCTCTCCTCTTAGTGCAGTGCTCTGCTCTCCTGCCATCTGTCCTGAAAATTCTAGCAGCTTGGCCAAGCTGAACCTTCAGCTTTTTCTCTTCAGTTCATGGAGACTGACAGGATCTGTTTGGGTTTTCCCCCTTTGTCCTTGCCCTAGAGAATCTCTCCACATAGTAACTTGAGGTAATTGTAGATAGACCTCAACTTGTTTGTTTCACTCTTCTTATGGATCACTGCCCTGTGCTTCTTATATCCCAGTGTGTAAAAGTATATCTACCAGCTAACTATCAGTGTTCTACCTTGATCAATAGCAGAAAAAGTTCCATGGACTTCCAGTTCAATGACCCTTGCACTCTCTAGCCCGCAAGAGTATGATTTCATATATAATAAGTAGTACAGTCAGAATTCAGACTTATCAATAATGAGATATTTGGGGACATGGACATAATGATATTCATCAAATGTTAGGTATTTCCTGATTGTCTTATAAGTAATAGAATAAATACATAATGAAAATTTCATAATTAATAAACATGATATTTTCTGCACATATTATGTATAAGATTTCTTCAGATATTTACAAAACACTGGCTTATCGTGTGGCTCAGCTAAGAATATTGATGTATTATACCTATTAATGCTTGGCATAGAGGAAATGACAAGTGATAATACAAACCATATAAAAGTAGACAAAACATTAGTTTTGAATGAGTTATTTCAATATTTCATACCAATGAAAAGAAGCTTAAGTAGACTAATTGAAAATAAAATCACCTGATTAAAACTGAAGAGTAAGCAACTTAATTTGTAATTTAATTTCAGTTTTCATTTTCTGCTAAAAGACATGTTTTTATGTATACATATTTTATGTAGATCATTATTTGTGTAATTTGTAATATTAGGCATTGCTTGGAATATTTTATATTTAAATCTATTAAAGCATATTTATTGTAAAAAATTAATATCATAAATTAACACTCTTGTACTCCTATTGCACATAGCATATCCTTTGAAATGAACATGCTTAATCAGGAACCAAAATTTTGGCATTTAGAATACTTGAGAGAGTTAAAAATATGTTTTTTTTTTAACATCTTTATTGGAGTATAATTGCTTTACAATGGTGTGTTAGTTTCTGCTTTATAACAAAGTGAATCAGTTATACATATACATATGTTCCCATATATCTTCCCTCTTGCATCTCCCTCCCTCACACCCTCCCTATCCCACCCCTCTAGGTGGTCACAAATCACCTAGCTGATCTCCCTGTGCTATGCGGCTGCTTCCCACTAGCTATCTATTTTACGTTTGGTAGTGTATATATGTCCATGCCACTCTCTCACTTTGTCACAGCTTACCCTTCCCCCTCCCCATATCCTCAAGTCCATGCTCTAGTAGGTCTGTGTCTTTATTCCCGTCTTACCCCTTGCTTCATGATCTTTTTTTTTTTTTTTCTTAGATTCCATATATATGTGTTAGCACATGGTATTTGTTTTTCTCTTTCTAACTTACTTCACTCTGTATGACAGACTCTAGGTCCATCCACCTCACTACAAATAACTCAATTTCGCTTCTTTTTATGGCTAATATTCCACTGTATATATGTGCCACATCTTCTTTATCCATTCATCCAATGATGGACACTTAGGTTGCTTCCATGTCCTGGCTATTGTAAATAGAGCTGCAATGAACATTTTGGTACATGACTCTTCTTGAATTATGGTTTTCTCAGGGTATATGCCCAGTAGTGGGATTGCTGGGTCGTATGGTAGTTCTATTTGTAGTTTTTTTAAGGAACCTCCATACTGTTCTCCATAGTGGCTGTATCAATTTACATTCCCACCAACAGTGCAAGAGGGTTCCCTTTTCTCCACACCAGCTCCAGCATTTATTGTTTCTAGATTTTTTGATGATGGCCATTCTGACCGGTGTGAGATGATATCTCATTGTAGTTTTGATTTGCATTTCTCAAATGATTAATGATGTTGAGCATTCTTTCATGTGTTTGTTGGCAATCTGTATATCTCCTTTGGAGAAATGTCTCTTTAGGTCTTCTGCCCATTTTTGGATTGGGTTGTTTGTTTTTTTGTTATTGAGCTGCATGAGCTGCTTATAAATTTTGGAAATTAATCCTTTGTCAGTTGCTTCATTTGCAAATATTTTCTCCCATTCTGAGGGTTGTCTTTTGGTCTTGTTTATGGTTTCCTTTGCTGTGCAAAAGCTTTTAAGTTTCATTAGGTCCCATTTGTTTATTTTTGTTTTTATTTCCATTTCTCTAGGAGGTGGGTCAAAAAGGATCTTGCTGTGATTTATGTCATAGAGTGTTCTGCCTATGTTTTCCTCTAAGAGTTTGATAGTGCCTGGCCTTACATTTAGGTCTGTAATCCATTTTGAGTTTATTTTTGTGTATGATGTTAGGGAGTGTTATAATTTCATACTTCTACATGTACAGACACTGATGAAAGAAATTACAGATGATACAAATAGATGGAGAGATATACCATGTTCTTGGTTTGGAAGAATCAACATTGTGAAAATGACTATATTACCCAAAGCAATCTACACATTCAATGCAATCCCTATCAAACTACCAATGGCATTTTTCACAGAACTAAAGCAAAATATTTCACAATTTGTATGGAAACACAAAAGACCCCGAATAGCCAAAGCAATCTTGAGAACGAAAAACGGAGCTGGAGGAATCAGGCTCCCTGACTTAAGACTATACTACAAAGCTACAGTAATCAAGAAAATATGGTACTGACACAAAAACAGAAATATAGATCAATGGAACAGGCTAGAAAGCTCAGAGATAAACCCACACACATATGGTCACCTTATCTTTGATAAAGGAGGCAAGAATATACAGTGCAGAAAAGACAGCCTCTTCAATAAGTGGTGCTGGGAAAACTGGACAGGTACATGTAAAAATATGGTTTTAAGACCAAATTATGATATGTGAACAGTAAAAAGCAGACAATATTCAATTCAAAATTAGGCCACATTGAATTACCACTTCTATCAATCCAGTTTCCTTACTTTTAGTTTGTAACATGTATGTCATTAAGAAATTAATAGCTTTATACAAAATATTTATAAACTATTTAACAGGTTTTCAAAATATTGTTCTCAGCTATTCAGAGCTCCTCTAAGATATTATTGCCATTAGAGATTTAATATTCAACTTGTAATCATTCCCCCATTTATTGCAACTTTACTTTTCTGATTTGTAAAGTGATTAATCCTCTGAGTTTAAAGACATAGATTAGATGGGGGAAGCATTCAGAAATCATTACCATAGTAAATAATGAAAATAGAATGAAACAAGATAAAATTACATCAGTGGGGCTTCCCTGGTGGCACAGTGGTTGAGAGTCCACCTACCAATGCAGGGGACGCGGGTTCGTGCCCCGGTCCAGGAGGATCCCACGTGCTGTGGTGTGGCTGGGCCCGTGAGCCATGGCCGCTGAGCCTGCATGTCTGGAGCCTGTGCTCTGCAATGGGAGAGGCCACAACAGTGAGAGGCCCGCGTACCACAAAAAAAAAAAAAAAAAAAATTATATCAGTGGATGCCTTTGCACATAGAATTAAGTCTATAAATGTTTTCACAAGCTAAACTCAGTGTTAAAAGTCATTTAGAATTTTTAGTTTTGAAAATCAAAGAAGGTAATATAAATGAACAGAAGTAAATTTCAAACAAGCAAATAGAAATAGTAAAGGTGTTCTTTTTTCTGTTTTGTTTTTAAATGGAGAACCTAATTTGTCTTCTCTTTATAATGAGATCTTGACCTAAAGTATACTTTTGAGTTTAGGGAAATGATTCTTGTCATAAATTATGCTTGAATATTTCTATATATGATAGATTGGAAATATTTAGAAGCAGATTAAAATTTGAAACAGTGCCCTGTCCTTAAATTTTGCTCACAGTTAATTCTGAGAAATATTTTTTATAGGTTAAAAGACAAAGAAAATGATTTTATAATTACAGCTTTATAACGAGTTCTCATAAAATAAGTATAATGTTTCCATGAATTCCTTAATGTTAAATATTAGGAAAAGTTTTCAAATATTTTTCCTCAATTTCATGTCCTGGAATATAGACTTTTAAAAAAATTTACATTGTAAGGTCTCATTTCATAATGAAAAAATAATTTCAATTGCTTGTTTTGATCTCAGTAATAAATTATTAAAGCATGCTCTAATTTAAATGAATTTTTTTGTTTTCTGTAGTTTTGGAATTTGCTCATGATTTAGGGTTCAGCTAAGATCTATTAGACTAAAACTACAGCAGAATTTCTGTTGCTTTTGTAAATAAACATTTAGTAAATATTTAAATATCTCTCTTCTCTGTAAACAAGGGCTAATATGTTTGTTTAATACACTGTATTTAACCTTTTCATACTGTTCGGTTCACGGTTTTTCAGTGACCATCTTATAAAATAAGTTTTCTTTGGCCAGGTGACATTATTTTTGATGATCTTTCTTTTGCCAGTGCTTTAAACTTCTCTTTTTATTCACTGATTACTTAGGAAATGCAAGAAATTTAACTCCATTTCTCCAGACCATGGCAAGAATGTAACATAGGTGATAAAAAGGTCAAGAAGTCTTAAAACTCTAAGCACAGTTGAAATCTTCCTACTCTTATCATCGTTTTTGTATACTGTGCTAAAATAGTTTCTCAAAATGGTTCCTGTCTTTAAAAAATCATATCTCAGGTATATCTTAACCATTGTATATAACCCTACTTCCACACTCCATGCTCTCTGACACTCAGAAATCTTTGATTGTCCTTCCCCAACTCAGTGACCTACCATTCTCCTAAAGTCAGTCTGTGTCTCCACATTGTAATCTCAGCCTTCCACTTAATATCCTCTTCATTGTGTGTAGTAGGCCATGCATTTTGCTCCTTCCAAAATATAGTTAAAAAGCTCACACCTTAGAGAAAATCTTTCAGGCATAACTCATCCTGGATGAGTCATTTATTTGACTCAAATTCAGACACTCTTCCACTCAGTTTTTCTATTTAGTGTTTTTTAAGTAATTTTTTTCTACTTTCAAAACATTTGTTAGATATTTTTCAAAATCATTTAAACCTTACTCAATTTTTCTTTTTACCAGATGGATTTAAAGAAAGAAAGAAGGGAAGTAGAGAAGAAGGAAACAAATATAAATAAGTTTATTTATTGATTTATATTTCACTAATATAAAAAGTGAAAATATATAATTGGTGAGATATAGCTATATCTATATCATCTGTACCTATATCTCACTTATTTAAATTGTAAGTGCCCTGCAGTGCTTTCTCTCCAGAGGTAGATAACAATTAACCTGAGTATAAGGACAAAATAATTTTGCTAATTTTCAAAATCCTTCTAAAGTGACCTGCCGATAAGCAGTTTCCTGTGGTTTTAAAATAAACATGAACTTCCTGATATGCTGGTAAATGATAACTGGTTATATATGCCATAATTACAGTGATTAACAGCAAAGTTTAATGGATTTAAAGTTAATCTTGGATTCAGTGCCTAAGGGCACATAAAGCATTTACTGATTATAGGACTAAGTGGTTGAGGCAAATAAAATAACAGAATAGTAGTGGTAGAAACAGAATAGGTTCCTGACATAGTTTAAGGAAGTAAAGGTGGAGATAATGCTATCTAACATAGGTAGAGCTCAGCCCAAAATTCATTGCATTGCAAGTAAAATATCCAAGATAACTGATCCTCAGGAAAGAGTGTAGTACAGTTTTAAATTTAAATGTCACACATATGTTAAGTGAAAGGTAGAGAATCATATGATTAAAAGCAGCACTTTGAAATAGCCATTCTTTTGAGAATACAAAGAATGTTTGTGTATTTCTATCCTGAAATGCCTAAACCCAAAAGATATGTTAATTAAACAACTAAACAACTTGGTAAAATACAGTAAAATTAGAAATGTTTGTTATTTTCAATCTTCTACATATTTACCAAATTATAAAATCCATGTGGTTGAGAAGTTTATATTTGTTCAAAGCCATAACTTTAGCACCTAGTAAAATGCTAACACATAGTAAATACTCAAAATATTTGTTGAATGAATGAATAAATGAATGAGTATTACAATAAAGGTAAAACAGTCATTTAATAACCATGTTGACTCTACAATAGAATGACATCTAAAAATTAAATTGATTGGGTACTCTCACTTATTAGGACAACTGATTGAGACAACCATGTCTGTCGTGTTTATACTACATGATACATGATGTCACCATGTGTCTATGGAACCTATCAAATTAATTTAGGATCTGCAAGATAAAGGCAAATAAGCCCTTGAATTCTGCATATGCCTATGAGGATTTGAGAAAATATTTTTGGTATGCTTTTTATTTAGAAGAATTGAGAAACGATTATTTAAAAAAAAAAGTCTAGTATTTTAAATGACATTTTTCTTGGGTGAAATATTAAGGATATCTTAATGATGTGAAAAAACAGTTTTCTTTTAGGCTAGACACTTGCTATATATGTGAACAGAGGAAGCCATAAGGTTAAGTTGAAATCTTTTCCAACAAAAACACTGTTGTGTGATCATTATTAAACATCAAAAATGAAAATTGTAGTCCTTTAAAAAAATCTTGACATGATACTATGTTTAAAATAATCACTTGATCTGTTTAAAATCACAATACAAGGAAAGAAAGTTTTACAAAGTCTTAATATTAGTAAATTATTTTTCATTTACATCCAATAAATCTAGTTTGGTAAAAGCATATGCTCGTCAATTGCTTGAAAGCTGGATTTGGCATAAACAGTGTGAAGCATATGGATGAAAATTCTGTTATTGAGCTCTATAAAGCACTTCACACACAAAACATGGATCAATATGCTCTGAATTTTTAATTTTATTTCAGTATTACTTTTTTCACTAAGGGTTCTTATCACTTGTGAATTTTTTAAGGTAGCATGGACATTGCTTATTTCTTGATTTAAAGCACACCAGTGATATATATATATATATATATATATATATATATATAATATTTAGTATACCTCCATATTTACTATAATTTCTAAAGTATCATAAACATTCATTATTTTATTGCTGTTTTAATAGTGTTTATTATTTCAATTTCTTGACAGTCTGACTCTTTTTTAAAGTGTTGAAAAATACTATTTGTTTTTAAAAAATGCATTGTGAGTCACTCTATTAATCGGAAAATGTACCTTTAAAGTGAAAACAATTCTGGAGGAAAATGATAAATGTTGACTGTTTAGTGGCTTCAGTTTAGCTACCCTCATCACAATAAATGCCGGCCTATTGCTTTTACTTTCCAATATTAGCTTGTGATCCTAAAGATGAAAAAGCTGTTACCTATAGTTCTCACAGTGACTAAAATCAGGGTTGTTTTTTTTTTTTAATTTCTACTAGGAAATTAATTGAGGCTTATAACTTTTAGTATAAAATACTCAAAATGACATGATTTTTAATTGCACTTTGCCACAACTCCTACCCTTTCAATTCAATTTTGCCCTCAAATGTCTCTCTGTCTTTTGTGATATTTTAAATTGTGTAAATCCAAACAAAAGCTAGGAAAAAAATAATTAAATAGTAATGCCCTTAAGCCATTGCTGTGCTAATACTACCAACAAGATGTATTAAAATTGTTCAACATGAAGTGCCATGGAATTACCCACTATATTTTCATCTTTGACTCAGAGTTAAAATAAAATCTTGCAGAAGCCAACGTGAGTTTAAAAAGTCATTCATAAAGACGCAGAGTTTAGAGTACCATTGTCTAATGGAAATATAATGTAAGCATATGCTATTTTAAATTCTCTATTAGTGACCTTAAAAGAAAACAAAGTGAAAGGAAATGATGCCCTACTTGCAAGCTAATAAACTAGAAATTGGATGGAGAGATAGATAGATATAGATATCTATATGTGTGTATACATATACAGACACATACATACATGCACACATAAAGAAAATTTATTAATATATGTTAATATGTATATATATATTTAGTTGCAAGTAAAATATCCAAGATAGCAGATCCTCAGGGAAGAGTACAGTGTCATTTTAAATTTAAATGGCAATTTAAAATTTACAGTTTTAAACTTATATTTGAGATATATCTATATCTATCTCACACACATGGTGGGGAAGGGAGAGGGAGGGTGTATGGGAGGTAGGGAGGGGAAGGACTGTGAAGAGAGAGAGAAAAGAGAGAGAACTACATGTATACTGTGGGAGGAGACACAAGCTTCGTGGATCAAACTAACAAAAAGTTACTATTCATAGCTTGGGCCAGTTCCCAGTTGCCCACAGGACTATGTGAATGAATAAAAGACATCACCTCCATATGCAGTGGGTTTGATTCTCAATAAAGTTATCCCAGAATTAGGACAATTGAAGTTTATATAAGATGGTTGTCATATCTGTAAATCCTCTCCTCCAAGAGGGGAGAGAGAGAGAGAAACAGAAATAAACAGAGACCTTTACTTTGGAGTTTAAACAAATTTTATCCAGGGTGTGAAGGGGAAAATCTATAGCTTCACTACCATGGAATTGCAAATTACTGCAGAGATGTAAATCTCTAAATTTCTCCAGAGTGATGCACTGTCACTAGCTTCAATATATAATTTCCATTCAATCAGGTTTTGAGTGCCCTTTCCTCAGAAAGCCTAAACCATGCAGAAACTTGAACATATTTATGAGAAATTCCTTCCAATGCTACTGTATTGGACAGTATATACCTAACACATAGATGAGAAAAATAACATTCAATGGACTGAGTGTTTAAAATTTATATGTTGAGATCCTAAGCCCCAATGTGATGGTATTCGGAGATGAGATCTTTTGGAAGTGATTGGGATGAGGGTGGAGCCCACATATGTGATGGTATTCAGAGAAGAGATCTTTTGGAAGTGATTGGGATGAGGGTGGAGCCCACATGACTGGTATTAGTGCCCTATAAAAGAGACCTCAGATGTTCTCTCACTCTTTCTGCTATGTGAGCATAAGAAGTCAGAAGTCTGCAACCCAGAATAGGGCTTTCACCAGAATCCAACCAAGCTGGCACACTGATCTCAGACTTACAGTCTCCAGAACTATGAGAAACACATTTCTGTTGTGTATAAGCCACCCAGTCTATGGTATTTTGTTATAACAGCCAAGAGGACTAAAAGAAACATAGACAGGCTCTATATAAATTTAGAGAAATAGAGAGGCTCAGATATGAATACAAAGGCCATTTCCAGGCAGTGGAAAAGGAATACTCCAGAAAGAATATTCTTAAAGTTCAATTTGGACATTTAGAGATATGAAGACTAAGAACTATCTGCAAATTGTAACCAGAGACTCTGTACAAGAATGCAATATCTTAACACCAAATGCCTGAGGACAAGAACATATGAATCCCTGGAAGACAAATCTTGGATAAAGAACATTTACTAAACAAAAAGATTATATTTTATTTTCTCCATTGCAATGGTATGAGTTGTTACTTAAGATAAAGTAAATAAAATGTTGACATCAAAACATTAATATAGGACTTCCCTGGTGGTGCAGTGGCTAAGAATCCACTTGCCAATGCAGGGGACACAGGTCTGGGAATATCCCACATGCTGCAGAGCAACTAATCCTGTGTGTCACAACTACTGAGCCTGCGCTCTAGAGTCCACGAGCCACAACTACTGAGCCTGCGTGCCTAGAGCCCATGCTCCCCAACAAGAGAAGCCACTGCAATGAGAAGCCTGCACAATGCAACGAAGAGTAGCCCCTGCTCGCCACAACTAGAGAAAGCCTTCGCATAGCAACGAAGACCCAACACAGCCAAAAATAAATACATAAATAAAATAAATTAAAAACAACAAAAAAGCAACATCTTAAAAAAAAAGAAACAAGGTGACATACATAATTTTTTAAAAATCAATATATAATTGGATATGTAACCTCATCAAATAATATGTATGTAAAATAATAATATGTATGTAACCTCAAATAATTTTTCCGTGTTCTTCCTCTCACACCTACCTGTTTTTCCTCAGATCCAGCTCTCATTTCTGGGAAGGTGGCCATGAGAGGCAAGCTAATACATTATTGTGTCTTCAAGGAGACACGCTTTAAGTATTTCTTTCTTTTTTTTTTTTTTGAGAGGATGCTGAGTGCATGATGGAGCAAAAGAGAAGGACTATGGTTCTTAGCAATCAGTGGCTAAGATTTTGCTGTAAAGTCAGCAAATCAAAAGTCCCTCTGGGGGCTTCCCCGGTGGCGCAGTGGTTGAGAGTCCACCTGCCGATGCAGGGGGCACGGGTTCGTGCCCTGGTCTGGGAAGATCCCACATGCTGCGGAGCGGCTGGGCCCGTGAGCCATGGCTGCTGAGCCTGCGCGTCCGGAGCCTGTGCTCCGCAACGGGAGAGGCCACAATAGTGAAAGGCCCACGTACCGCAAAAAAAAAAAGTCCCTCTGGATCTACCAACATTAGAAAGTAGTTTATATACATTTGAAATATTCAGCTCTCCATATAACTACTGAAAATATTTCTTACAACCATGTAGTAGTGTACTCTCTCTGATATGACTTCTGAAAACACACTATTCTCCATTTCATTATATCAATATTTAGTACCTTTGTGATTTTTCAGATAACTTTAAATGATGTCTTAATCCAGTATTGCCTTTTAAAGTTAATGTAAATATTTACATATATGCAAACATACAGTGATGATTTGATTAAAATACTTTGGATATAAGATCCATTATAAACATTTTAAAGTTAGTTAATCTTTATCATTTGGAGATTAGGAAGCCTATATGGCTTAAACTATTGTCAGCAATTTTGGGTAAATAAAAATGTTCAGTATCTGTTTATAGCAGGTGAGAAGTAGGTGACCAAATCTCACATATATTCTGTGATAGCTGGAGCTGCTGAAAAGTTGATTATCACTGGAAAAATGGAGATTTAGTACAGGAGGACATAAAACTGAAGGTGATTGCAGTAATTGTTGAAAAAAGAGAAGAGTCTGAGAAATGGAAGCTATATGGAAATCATATGGGCAAAATTCATATAAAAGAATTGTACCCTGGAGATGTAAATTCGAGGACATCTGTCCCTGAAAATGTATGTATTTTTGGGAGAGTTTGTGCGACTATATAGAGAGATGTATTTGCATGTAGTCCTGATCCTTCAGTTGATATCCTGCTGAATATAAAAATGGGTACTAATCATCACAGGAGAAAAAATAACAGGAAAGTGAAAATGAAGCAAAATCCTAAAAGTTCCTAAAACATCAAGTAGTAGTAAGTACGGAGAGAAATGCATGACTCCAGCACAGAAAACTACAAAGCATTGCTAATGGAAAGATATGACATGAACATTGATCAGAAGAATCAGTATCATCAAGATGTCTATTCTCCCCAAAATTGATCTATAGACTCAATGCAATTTTAGTCAAAATTCAACTAGGATTTTGTTTTGTTTGTAAAAAGCTCCTTCTAAAACATATATGAAATCACAAACCACCTTAAAGAGCATGGTATTGGGTGGTTTTTGTTTGTTTTTTGTAAAAGAACACACCAGGCACTTTTCAAAAAGTTATAGTTTATGCTTAGAACCCCTTTACAATACACTACTGTGAGGTTTCCTTATTAATGATAAGTATGTTGTGATTTGTAAATGATAATACCCTAACTTCACAAGACACTCGCTGAGTTTTTTGTAACTACTTTAAATGGCAGCTGTTGGACAGAAATTTACTTCTATTGAGCTTTGTTATGTTTAATTAGGAAAGGTTATGGAGCGTGTTTTATATTCCTTTTTGGTCTCAGAGTGTGATAAGCATGAGCTGACATGACAGATACTGCAGAAGATTTCCACGTTGTGAGATGTTTTGCAAAGCTTTGCACTGGGAATCCTATTAATAAAAGTAAGAGCTATTGATTATATAATTCCCCAAGTACCTCTTCAAAAATTAACTCCAGTGGGTTAATTTTTGATTTGCAGACTACAGGGTTGGTCACAGATTTACTTTTTAGCAGATATTTGTTGGAAGTAATAAATAATAACCTTTCCCAGAATAAAATAGTAATGGGGGAAATAGTCAATATGGCCCTCTAAATTTAAATTTTCTTATGAAACCTGAAGTGAAATTCATGGTCACATTCATATGTATAGCAAACCTTTGGGCACAAAATAATATGATGAATATTGTTAAAAATCATAATAAATGTAAACAAATTGAATGAATTATCATTTTGACTTATATCTAAGTGTACCAAATACCCTCATCCATAGTTTTCTAAAGGTGCTTGAATAGAGATATTGAAGTTAAAAATATCCCTTTTAATTAGATATAATTAAGGGTAATGAAAATATTACAGAAATGTTAATACAAACATTAAATACTTGTTAAAGCCACAAAAAAAAATGTTTCCAAAAGTGGTAATATTAAGGGAAAATGACTTTATTTTTAATATATTCCAAAAGTAAACTAAGATAAAACCATGCATATTCTCTATTCAAAAAATATAAGGATTGTTAAACATTGGAAATTTATGATGCCAATAAATAAAACTTTACATGCTAATAAAATGAAAATATTTTCTTCAGACATACTATTTCTATTCATTTATATGATGTACCCCTTAAAGCAACATTACTACTACTGATGATAATACTAATAATGAATTTCAGAAAATATTCATTTGTCCAGATGTCAAGATTCTGTCAAAGTCAACTAATCAGTAATAATCTAGAACAGATCAGAACAGAACAGAAAGTGTGATTTAAGTGATAAACAGATATCACAAAGACCAAATTTATCATCCTTTATGTGATCAGGACTCAGCACAGGCTCTTACCTGGCTGTGCATATAGAATGAGAAAGCACATGAGAAACATTTTAAGAATACACAGTATAAACATTAACAAGTGGCAAACTATCATCTGAAAAAAAAAAAAGTTGGAAAATAAAGGCAAATAGCTAAACTTACAGTGATACAGAATAAATTTAATACAGAAAACAGACATTAACTTAGAAGCCCTAATATACTGCTCTATACTACTGTAGATATACAGTCTTAAGGAGATAGTATAATTGTCAGTAAGATACATGTTGAAAGAATGAACAATATTTGCCATCTTTAAATTACTAATATGAGATGAAATAAAATATATGTATTGCCTACACAATTCTACTGTGCATGTGTGTGAGAGAGAGAGAGACAGAGAGAAGGGGGGGAGGAAGGAGGGGGAAGGAGAGAGAATTGCGTGAGACAAGGATCTCTATTTGGTTAGGATTTATGTTTGGTTATGGAAAAGTTTGTGTCCACTTAAGTTAACAAATAGATGATCATTTTTAGATTTAACATGTTATAATTTACATTCAATAATATTCACTCATTTTAAGTGTATAGTTTTCTAAATTTGGTAAGTTTATCTAGTCATATAACCTGAACTATAAGATATAGAAGAGCTACATCATTGTGAACATTTCCTCAAGCCCTTTTGCAGTCAATTCCCTAACCCTTGGCCCAAGGCAACAATTTATTTGTTTTCTATCACTATCCTTTTGTCTTTTCTAAAATTTCATATAAATTAAACCAAACACTATATAGTTCTTTTGCTCAACCTCAGCTAAGAGCAATGCTTTTGAGGTTCCTCAGTGTTGTTTTATGTGGTAATATTTCATTTTTTCAATTTACTTAGTAGTATTCCATAGAACTGATAGCCCACAATTTAGGTAGTCACCAGTTGATGAATAACTGTGTTGTTTCTAGCTTTTGGCTAATAATAATACTACTGAGAACATTTGTGTAGAAGATTTTGTGTGTGACATATATTGTTTTTATTTCTCCTTGGTAATTCAAAGAAGTAGAAGGTAGATGAACATTTAATCTTGTAAATTGCTGTGATAACTGTATTCTAAAGTTGCTAAAGATGATTATCACCAGGACAGGATGACAGCTCCACATCTCATTCACATTTGTGTTTGCCGATCTTTTCAAATTTAGCTATTTTATTGAGTACGTAAAGGTACTTTATTATAGTTTAATTTTAATTTCCCTGATGACTAGAGATATTGACCATCTTTTCATGTGCTTATTGGTTATTTGTGTATCTGCTTTTATAAACTTACTATGCAAATATATCAATTTTTTAATATGAGTTTTGTTTTTTCACTGTGTATGTTTTTTATATATTCTGGACATGATGATTTTGCAAGTATAGCTTTGCAAATATGTTCTCACTGTGGCTTGTGTAGTCTCTATTTTGTTTAGATTTTGAGGAGAAGAAATTTTAATGTTGATAAGATTAATTGTACCTTTTTAAAATTTTGCTTTTTATAGTGTTTGAGAAATTGTTTTCATACCCAATTTCACAAATATTTCTTCTATATTTTCTTCTAGAAGCTTAATTATTTTAGCTCTATTTAAGGGTATGATTGATTTAGAAGTAATTTTTCTATGGAAAATTCAATGGCCTTATAAATGTGGGTTTAGTACTAGCCTAGTTAATTTGTTCCATTTACATTTGTTTGTTGTAGCAATACCATGCTGTTTTTAATAGTGTTGCTTTATAAGAAGTCTGGAAGTTAGGTAGTGTCAGTTCTTCAATCTTGTTCATTTTCAAAGTTTTGACTATTCTAGATCCTTTATACTGCATATACATTTTAAGCTTGCTGATTATTTTTCAGAAATCCTGGCTAGGATTTATATTTATAATGACTTGAATCTGTAAATCATTTTGTGAATTGCCCTCTTAGTAACATTATCTTCTAATCCATGAATATTCTATGGATCTTTAGATCTTTGATTCCCCATTAATATGCTTTATAGTTTTCAGTCTGCAGGTTTTGAAAGTATCTAAAAACTATTTTGAATGTATTAATTTTGATTCTACTGTCAATTAATTTTATCCCATTTTCTAAATGTTTACTAATGATATTAGTATATAATTTAGTTTTATATACTGAACTTAATTCCTGTGACCTTGTTAAATTTACTTATTAGTTCTAGGAGCTTTTTGTAGATTACTTAGAGTTTTCTACATAAATAATCATGTGATCAGCAAATAAAGACTTTTTATTTCTTCCCTTCATTTGATATGTCTTTTATTTATATTTTGTGTGCTTTATTACACTGGCTAGGACGTAAAACACAATTTTAGGTAGATACAGTAAAAGTAGGCATTCTGGCTTTTCTTTTTCTTAAGGAAAAAACATTCACTATTTCACCAAAATATTATATTAGCTATAGATTTTCCATAGTGTCTTTTTAGTAAATATTATATAAATACAATTATTTGTATATTATTATGTTTATATATTTATAATTATAATTTATATACAAATTTACAACCACTATCCAAAAGTAAAACATTCCTATGAAACCTTTGTAAGCATAAATGGTGTAAAGAAGCAATTACCTTAGGACACATCTTACCAACAAATGTGCAAAATAAACCAAGGTAAAGCACAGATGCTCACAGACCACAGACACAGTTCAAGGCTCTGGTGGCTTGACGCTGAGATGCTGAGTGTACTTCCCTGGGAAGGAGATTGGTGATGCCACTCTCACTGCTCCAGGTGTGTGCTGCCTCTATAACGGCTCAATGGAAAACAAACGCTGAATGCCATTTTTGCTTTGCATTTTTCCGTAAAAGTAAAAATCCTCTTTAGATTTCTTTTGGTTAGCAAAAGCAGGTACTAATTTAGGTCTTTCGTCCAATGGAATGGCATAAGGCAAACTTTCCAAAAGTAGGGGATATCTGTGTTTATATATCTTGTATAATATATGCAAAGTTATATACTAATAACATTGACATATATTTATAATCATATAATATATATTATATATAATTATAATACTTTATAAATGAAACAGCGAATTACATTTACATAAAATTATATAATAATTTGAAGCTCTGCTATTACTTGTATACAAATATATAATGTCTTTCTGATGATTTGACCTTGTTATTACAATAGTGTTTCTCTTTAACTCGGAAAATACTTTTTGTCTTGAGATATATTTTATAATATTAATATAGTTACTCTAGCCTTCTTACATTTAGTTTAGATGGTATATTTTTCCCATCCATTTTTTCCAGCCTGTGACTTTATATTTAAAGTAAGTGTGCTATATATAGCAAAGAGTTGGAACTTACTGTTTTTATTGATTCTGACAATATCTTTTAATCAGTACTTAATCCAATAATGTTGAGTGCAATTATTCCCATGCTTGAGTTTTAGTCTACCTATCTGTTACTTGTTTTTTAACTTATTGTTAAGTTTCTTCCTTACTCCCTTTCATTTTAATTATTGAAATACTTTAAGTTTTTTATTTTAATTTTTCTGTCGTATTTTTAGCTATACTTCTTTGAAATAATAGTGAGGGCTTTAGTGATTACCATATACCTCCTTAACTTCACAGTCTACATATATATATATATACATATATATATAAATATAAATGTATATATAATTTATAATATATATATATATTATATATATAAAATATATAATATATATAAATATAATATAATATAAAATATATAAAATATATAAAATATATAAAATATATAAATTAGTTATTATTGTACCACTTTACCTAAAATAACTTGCAAAGTTACTTCCCACCAAACTTTATAATTCTTACACAGAATGCATCTATACATGTAAATACCACCAGATAATGTTACAACTTTCATTTTAGAGATTATTTGAGTTTTAAAAATTCAAGAAGATAAAAGCAGAAAATAGTCTTTTGCATTTACCTAGGTATTTATTATTTCTGATGAACTTCATTCTTTTCTGAGGGTCAAAGTTTCCATTTGGTATGGTTTCTCTTCAGCCTGAAGAATTTCCTTTAATGTTACCTGTAGGGTAAGCTTGCTGGCGACAAATTCTTTTAGGTTTCATTTATCTGCAATTGTCTTTATTTCTCCTTCATTTTGAAGGATGTTTTTGCTAGAATTCTGGGAAATATATATATTTTTTGTTCTTTAATGATGCACTACTCACTTGTGGAGTCCATGTTTTTTGATAAGAATTCAACATTAATCGATATATACAAACACAACACACTGTGTGTGTGATTTATGTCATTTTTCTGTAGCTCTTTTCATGACTTGTTCTTTAGCTTACACCACCTTTACTATGATACACCTTTGTGTGGGCTTCTTTCCATGATGCTTACTTTTTTGAGCATCTTGTATTGCTAAATTTCTGCTTTCACCACATTTGGGAAACTATCAACCATTCTTTCTATTCTCAACTCTCCTTGTGGGATTCTCATCACATCTGTGTTTGACTGTTTGATATCATTAACGTGCACCTTGAGACTTTGCTCATTTTTTCATTATTTTTCTCTGTGTTCTTCACATTAGATAATTTTTATCATTCTGTCTTCAAATACACTTACTCATTTTTCTGACATCTGTTTTCAGACTTTAAGTCCATTTAGTGAATTTTTAAATTTCAGGTAATGCAGTTTCTAGTTCTAGAGCTCCCATTGAATTCCTTTTCTGTCACTCCTAATTCATTAGTTAACACTTTTTAGTTATTTTGTTTGAAGTTTTGTAGATATTTCTGAATGAAGTTTTTGTTTTCTTAGTTTGCTTCATTAATGATTGTTATAACAGCCACTTTAAAACTTGTATAATAGTTTCAGTATGTGTTTTATTCAATGGTCAGATGTGGTTGATTCTCTTTTCTCTTATTTCTTTATATGTCAGGTTATTTGGGGTTATAGTCTGAACTTTATGAGTATTAACTAGTAGATATTGTGGATCTGTTAGTATTCTCTGAGTTAAGTGCTGTTGCTTTTGTAAAATTAGGCAATAATCTTTCTGGGCTTGAAGTGAAAACTCTTGTATCTCGCTGACAGCTCCAGCCTTAATTCATAATTTTGTCTTTAGCTGGGAATATCTGATTCTGTTTTATACATGTTGTGGTTGACAGGTCATTTTTATAGGCAGACATATCTAGTTCTTTTCATTCTAGAATTTCCTTCAGCCACAGATTGATTGATTGATTGATTGATTTAGGTTTCCATGGCAAGGAGAGTAGAACTTTTCCATTCTTTTCTTTTACTGGTATACATGTCCTTCTGCAGGTGTCAGGCCAGTCGACTCAACCCTAGGCTAAAATCTGCATAATGGGGAAAGTTATACTTAACAGACCTTACTCATTTTCTCTTAGCTCTGTTAAAATAACTTCAGCAGGGGTTTCTCTGGTGGTCCAGTGGTTAAGACTCTGTGCTCCCAGTGCAGGGGGCCTGGGTTCAATCCCTGGTCAGGGAACTAGACCCCACATGCCACAACTAAAGACCTGGTGCAGCCAAATAAATAAATAAGTAAATATTTAAAGATAAATAAAATAACTTCAGCAATAGATACTTGTCACTGAAAAGGTTGACCTGATAAATACTATTGTTAGTGTGATATGAAAGTGATTACACCAAGAAGTGCTGTATGACATATTTAGATAGGCCAACAATAAGCCATGCCAAAACATAGCGTTTAGAGAATTTAAAAAAATACTACTAACATCTCATGATTATTTATTAAGCTAACTCTGTATGGAAGATATTCAGATAACTTTTGCTACTTGAATTATTTAGCCAACTGCTGTAAAATGCATTTGAATATAATTACAAATCAGAACACAATTAGACAACATTAAGAAAGCATGTATATAGGAGTTTACTGTATTTGCTCATTTTAGTGTTAGTACCAGCTATAAACAAAATGAAATTTCTGTGTAATACTATAAGATCCATAAATGGTATGAGACCAAGAAAAATATTTTGGTTTAGAAGTTTAGAAATATATTTGTTAAACATATTTATTAAGCATTTATTATATGACAGGCACTGTTTTAAACACTGGCAATCTGTCAACTAACAAAATACCTGTCATCATAAATCTTACATTATGTTGATGGAGAAATAAAAATATGTCTTTTGGTTCTGGTTCAGTTGACTTGGATGGTGTTATATCATATGTAGCTATATTTCCTAATACTAAATCCTATGTCTCTGAAGCTGAGGTACAAAGGAATATGATATGAAACTGTGTCCTGAGGTATACCCACACATACATGAATAAATGGCATATGTGAAGGAAATTCTCAAGTGTGATGAACAGCTTGGGGACCACTGTAGAGAACAACGTCACAAGTGACTAGTAGCTAAAGCACATCATGGAGTTGCTCTCAAAAAAGGTAACAGAAGACATGACAGAAGCAGAGTTTGGGTAAAACAGAGAAATAACTTCATAGCCTTTCAGCATCCAGCTAATAGACACCAGTAGGAACTCCAAGTAGAGACTGTGTCTCTCTGCTAATAGGTCCCTCTGTGACTACACAGGGCACACATCCTGGGGAGTGAGGAATAGAGAGGAGTCACTAGTTCCGCTACCCACATGCCTTGCAGAGCTTCCTTGGTCCAAAAGTTTTCAAAACTTTCTTTTATACTTCTGGATATTGCTTTCCTTCAGGGAGAAAAGTACATCAAAACAAAAATTACTCTAGTTGTTTGAAATAACATTTCTTTAGGGAAGTGTAAGCCAACAATTTTATGAGAAGAGGGCAGGTGGTCACAATATTTGTGGGAAAAGAATATTCCATCTAGTATCTAATGCTATACAAGAAGATTTTTAAAATGCATGATGTTCTTTGAGTTATAGGTAAAAAAGCAAATAAAAAAGCATAACTAATAAAATGGACCCAACAGTGTTTATGTAAATATTTGTCTAACATTGCATAATCATTGCCCAGACCTGAAATGATATTCACATGTCCAGAGGGCAATTGTCTGTCAAAGTTAAATATTTCCTATTTCCTCATCTTGTTTCAGTATCTTCCATGGCCTTCAAGGTAAATATATTGATGTATTGTGAAGAAATGTCAATAGGTACACATGTGACGTATCAGGATCTCTAAAAACTGGTTTTATTTCAGTTGAAAAATCAAAAAGCAGATGGCACCCGAGAAAGGGGCATTTTGAAGATACACTGAACATAGAAACTTTCTGTTAAGTACTACTTTTCTTTTCAGAACTACCCAGAATTATATGCAGGATGCCAAACATAGAAATTTCTTCACATTTTGTGGTGAAATGGGTGATTGTCAGTAAAATGTCTGTGGCTACTTTCTTATACAGAACCAAACTAATTCTGTTTATTATTTCCCAACTCAGTTGTAAAATGAATATGTTGACATCTAAAAATTGAGATTCAATATGAAATGATCATAGGAGAAAAAGAGCAGTTGTCTTAAAAATACAGTCCCACCAACTACATGATAAATTCTCCCAGTGTTTTTTTCTTTTAACCTTAGAGTTAGCGTGTTGAGAATATTTTCTGTTATGTATATTTCTAGTTGTTCTAATAATGATGAGGCTTTCTGCTTTTTCATGCTTATGTAAGTTATTAATGTTTCAGAGGTGGACCTGTGATGTTTTCTGTCATTTATCTTCAGTACCTTCCATTCTATTGGGGCACAAGTTTTACATCTTACGAAGTATCTGTAACATTATAATAAATAAATAAATAAACAAACAAATAAATAACATGTTTGAGAATAAATTAGCATACCAAATTGCTTTTGAATTTAATTATTTTATTTATTCACAAACATATAAATATTTACTATGTACCTATTAATGCCAAGTGTTAATAAGCCAACTATTTACATGACAAAATACCATCTTCTAAGTCTCTATAATCTTGAAAAGGGAGATTAATTAACATAATATAATAGCATGAGGATATATGTCATTGTATACTGTTGGATTTAAGGAATGAGAAGTCATTTATTCCTATCTACCTGTGAATATTAAGGAAAAGTTTTTACAGCTTAGTCCTGAAAGTGAGAAACTATGACATACTGGAGCACATGCAGGCAGATGGAGAAATGTGAGCAAAGGAAATGCAAATATATAGTGGATGTTTTGGGAAACTGAGTTTCAAGAGTTCTATTTCTGCACCAAAGAACATGAGAAGGATGAAAATAGAGATACATGCAGAGGATAGTTCATGAAAGTTTATATATGTTATGCTAGACATTAAGATGGAAGTCATATGATTAATATTTCTATTGATTATAGGGAATTGGAGGTAAAGCAGTATGATTTTAACGTAAAAACCATGACAAAAGATAGATCCAGAGTATGGAACACTCACCAGGAAAGGCAAACTTTGTGAAGCTTTAGTCAAATAAGAGGTAAAGTCATCTAATAGAATAGAAAAAAGTGGGGAAAAAAAGGATGAAAATCACTTTTTCTTATTTATATTGATGGGTTTGGAATTCTGAGACTTATTTTATTTTATTCTTTTGCGGTACGCGGGCCTCTCACTTGCTGTGTTCTCTCCCGTTGTGGAGCACAGGTTCCGGACGCGCAGGCTCAGCGGCCATGGCTCATGGGCCCAGCCACTCCGCGGCATGTGGGATCTTCCTGGACCGGGGCACGAACCCGCGTCCCCTGCATCGGCAGGCAGACGCTCAACCACTGCGCCACCAGGGAAGCCCCTCTGAGACTTATTTTACACGGAGGCTTAGATATGAGGGGATTTGGCTGTGACATCTGTCATTCAATTGATCTCCAGGGTTGAGTTGGCTGATTTGGCCGGCTAGGCAGCTGTCCCCTTCCTCACTACTGCGTATGTTTCTCCCGTAGCTACAGTATGCTCTGTCGAAAAGGACAACGATTCCCGATGGAGGAGGATCATTCTTTAGTCATTTTTTAGGGTATACCAGTAGCCATGCTCTCCTTTCCTTTTAGAATCCCAAACAAGCTCTATAAGGTCCATTTGTAGGAGAACTTAGGGTAGTCAAGTTTCGAAACTCCAGGCACCTCCAAATGAGGTGCTACCTGTGGCTGTCTGCCTTTTTGGGAAAAAAAAAAAAAGGCTTGCTCTAAAGAAGGATGTAGAACAAAGAGACTATTCAGGTATGAAGATATCTTTTAGCTATGAATTCATTTTCTCTTTTGTGTGAAAAACATGAATCCCAAGGCGGTTTCTAGAATTTTCTAAGGTCCCACAGGGAATTAATGAGAGAATGAATAAATGCTAACCTTTCTAAAATAGTTCATAGTTACATTTCTTAAAAACAAAACATTGTTACATTATGTAACAGTTTTAAGACTATTTTTAGGACAGTTTTAGGATTAAACTAAATTGCAAGTGAGGTACAGAGCTTTCTCATATACCCCCTGCATAGCCTCCTCTATTACCAACATCACTCACCTGAATTGTACAGTTTTTACTAAGGGTGAACCTAATTGACACATCATAATCACACAAAGTCCATAGTTTATCTCAGAGTTTACTGTTGTTGTCATTCTATGAGTTTGAACAAATGTATAGTGACATATATCCATCATTATATCATACAGAATAATTTCACTGCCCTAAAAATCCTCTTTGCTCTGCCTATTCATTTTTCCCCAACACCCAACCCCTAGCAACCACTGATATTTTTTATAATCTCCATAGTTTTATCTTTCTAGAATGTCAGGTAGTTGGAATCATATAGTATGTAGCCTTTCAGATTAGCTTCTTTCACTTAGTAAATGTATTTAAGATTCCTCATACTTTCCATTACTTGATAGCTTGTTTTTTTAGTGTTAAAATCCCATTGTCTGGACGTGCCACAGTTTACAATGAATTTGAGTTCCAGTTGCTTCAAATCCTTACCACCATTGGGTGTGTCTGTGTTCTGGATATTGTCCATTCTAATAAGTATATATTGGTACCCCATTGTGCATTAATTTGCATTTCCCTAGTGATATGATGTGGAGCATCTTTTCATATACTTATTTGCCATCTGTACATCTTCTCTGGTGAAGTATCTGTTAAGGCATTTGGTCCATTTCCTAATCAGGTTGCATGTTTTCATACTGTTGAGTTTTAAGAGTTCTTTGCATGTTGTGTTAGAGGTCTTTGTCAAATGTGTCTTTTGCAAGTATTTTCTCCTAGACTATGTTTTGTCTTCTAATTCTCTTGATATTGTCTTTGCAGAGCAGAAGTTTTTTCATTTTAAGGAAGTCCAATTTATCAATTATTTCTTTAATTAATCTTTATTCATAGGTGACATTACCACATAAGATGCCTGCATTTAGGACATTAGCCTGTGTAAAAAGAAATCACCGTTGCCAAGGTCTTGTAAGTTTTCTTCTATATTATCTCCTAGGAATTTTATAGTTTTGCATTTCACATTTAGATCTCTGATACAGTTTAAATTAATTTTTGTGAAGGTGGTAAGGTGTGCATCTAGATTCATCTTTTCTGCACATGCGTTTGTGGTAGTTCCAGCATCATTTGTTGGAAAAACTGTCTTCATTCCATTGTATTGCCTTTGCTCCTTTGTCAAATATCAGTTGACTATATTTATGGGGGTCTATTTCTAGGCTCTCTGTTTTATTTCATTGATATATTTGTCTATTCTTTTACCAATACTCACTGTCTTGATTACTGTAGTTTTATAGTAAGTCTTGACATTGGGTAGCATCTGTCCTCCTTTTTAATTTCCTCTCAATATCATTGACTATTGTGTGTCTTTTGCCTCTCCATATAAATATTATTATCAGTTTGTCAATATTCACAAAATAACTTGCTGGGGTATTGACTAGGACTGCACTGAAACTATATATCAAGTTGGGAGGAACTGACATCTTGCCTGTAATCCAATTTTGATTATATGAAGGTTATTGTGATTCCCCAAATCATCCTGATTGTGATGAGACTCTTGTTCTGGTTCACATATTTAGCTAACAAATGTTTGAACATGTACCATAACGTATACTCAGGAAGTAAAATGTAAACAGACCTATATATTCCTGTAATCCTGGAGTTTTATTTATTGTTGGAAGATAGCTATTGAAAAAAATGTTAAAAGATTGATAATTCTAGGAAAGAAAATAAATGGACAATATTAATTGCATGTATATCATCAGACTCTTACATTCTCAGGTTTGCAACTGAATCCTTCATAGCAGTTTGGCCATTGTTCTTTGATATATGCTAATTGGACATTTGTAGATCTTCTTTGGAGAATTGCCTATTTAGATCTTTTGCCCATTTTTTACTGGGTAATTTGTCTTTTTATTGCTGATTTGTAAATATCCTTCATATATCCTGGAAAATAGACCCTTTCCAGATATATAATTTGTAAATACTGTTCCCATTCCACAACTTGCCTTTTTTCTTTCTTAATAGTGTCCTTTGAAGTACAAAAGTTTTCAATTTTGATGCCTTTCAAGTTAATGATTTTTCTTGGGTTTCTTGTGCTTTAGGTTTCAAATCAAAGAAACTATTGCATAAAACAAGTTTATAAACATGTATTCCTATATTTTTCTAAGTTTTCTTTTTAATTTTAGTTTTTACATTTAGAAATATAATTCACTTTTACTTAATTTTGGTACTTAATGTGACATAAAGGTCTCAATTTATTCTTTTGTATGTGGATATCCAATTGTCCTAGCACCATTTCTTGAAAAGACTGCTCATTCCCCATTGCCTTACCTTGGGCACCTTTGGTGAATATCAACTGACAATAAATGTAAGGGTTTATGTCTGGACTTTCAATTCTATTTCATTGATCTACGTTTTTATCTTTATTCTAATTTCTCACTGCATAAAATTTTTAGATAAATTTGGGGAGTATTTGCCATCTTAACAATATGAAATTTTCCAGTCATGAACATGATATGTCTTCTCATTTATTTAGGTGTTCTTCAGTTTCTTTTGATGATATTTTGTAGTTTTAAGAATACAAAAGAATACAAGTTACTGCTTAATTTGGTTCAACTATTCCTGAGCATTTTATTATTTTTAATGCTATGATAATTGGAATTATTTTCTTAATTTTAATTTCAAGCTGTATATTGCTAATATATAGAAATACAAATGATTTTAGTATATTGGTCTTACATTCTGCAAAATTGCTGAACTTGTTAGCTCTGTTTTTGTAGATTTCTTAGTATTTTTTTTTCCTATTTATCAGCTTGGATAATCTCAATTAACCTATCTTCAAGTTCACTCTTTTCTTGTTTTCCTGCCTGCTCAAATCTTCTGTGAATCTAGTGCATTTTTCATTGTAGTTATTAGACTTTTCAACCCCAGAATTTCTATTTGGTTCATTTAAAAAAAATTAATTTCTATCTCTTTCTTGATATTCTTTATTTGATGAAGCACTATTCTGATACTTTGTTTTAGTTCAATAGACATTTTGTTACGTCTTTGAAAATATTTAAAATAACTGATTTAAAGTCTGTTTAATGGATTCAACATCTGCATCTCCTCATGACAGTTTCTATGGAATACTTTTTTTTCTTATATATGGGCCATATTCTCTTGTTGTTTTTGCATGTCATGTAATTTTTGGCTGAAAACTGGACATTTTTATTTAGGTGAGGTGGCTACTCTTGACATCAACTCCTCCCCAAGGTTTTTGTTATTGCTGATTATTTTAGTTGTTTTTTTGTTTAGTGACTTTACTGTAATAATTCTGTCAAGTCTGTATTCTTTGTCACGTGTGTCTTCTGTAGTCTCTGTTTAGTTAATTTAGTGGCCAGCTAATGATAACACAAAAGGTTTCTTAACTGCCTGGAGCCAGTAAGTTTCCCAAACTTTGTGAACAAATTCTGTATGTATGGAGGTCATGCCTTCAATATTCATGCTGGCAGTTGACAGCTCTGCCTTAGACTTGACTTCTTACTCGATGTATATCCTAAAGGTTAGCTAGAGAGGAGAGATTAGGGCCTTCTCAGATTTTCCTCAGCTTGTGTACAGTCCTGGGTGGGCAAGATGCCCTCTGTGTGTATGTGTCGTTCTAGATTCCCATGAATATGTAGAGCTTCATGAAGCCTCTGTGAACACTTCATTACCCAGATTTTTCTTTACAGATTTTTGTTGTTGCTGTTGTTGTTAGTTAGTTATTTGCCCCAACTCTTATTTACAGTCTTAGGCTGTGACGTTTAACAATTGCGTGTAATCATTTTTGACAAATACCCTTGGGAGAAAGGCTTTTCACATAGAGTGATCTCTAAGCCAAGTCAAATACAAACAGCCTTGCCAGTGGAGTCTTTCAGGAAACCACAAACAGATACAATAATGTCAGTTCTCTTGGAATGAGCTTTGAAGGAGCTCCAGCCTTAGTCTTTTCCCTCCAGTGCATGCAAGACTGCCAGTTTTCACCGTGAATGCAAGTTGTTAGTTTTCAAGGCTCACATACAGTTGGAGAACGGGGAATGGGACTAGAGCAAGTTAAAATACAATAAATCTCACAATTCTTATAAAGATTCAGTCATTTTTCTTGAATTAACATTCCTAGATTGTTGCAAGCCTTTGGTTAATTTCCAGAGTTCTGAGAAAGATGATTCTGATAATTCTTGCTAGTTTTCTTGTTGCCTTTATGGAGGAGGGAATTTTTAGAGATCCTTACTTCACCATTTTTTCTGACATACACAAAGTGGATACAGAGTATGGAATTTAGTTGTGACAGTTTGTATTTTTTTCACTTAACGCACAATTTTGAAAAATTATATATACTTCCGTAATTAGTATAACTACAAAAACTACCTTATTCTGTGACAGTTGTTTTTATAAAATGTAATTCTGTTAGGTAAATAGTTATATAATTTGATTATATTATTTAATTTTATAATTTACTTATATAATTCTGGGCATTCAATCATGGTGAACTTTCCAGAATATATACTATATATACATATACTGCTTTTGTTTCTGGGACAGTTTACACACCACCTGAAGTTATCAATTAACCCATCCCTTAATTCATTCATACATGCATGCATCTATCCATTCATATATTAATTTGAAAACTGTTTATTCAGTACTTGCTTTTTGTTAGCTTTACTAGAAGCAGAGAATGTAATGAGAAGCTTTGAATAGAATGATGAAAAAATTATATATATATGACGAAAATTAGAAGGATCCTGAAAAATAGGCATACACTTGAATTACTCTGTGTTATATTCTGATATGGAAGAAATAATAGGATACATGTGAATTGCTTGGTACATGAAACACCATCTTGAATAATCTGGTATAATTAATAACTGTATTGTCAAGTTACTATATTTATATGTGACTCATATTTATGTTATATTCTATTAATTTAGGGACAATCACTCTTCTCTTTGAGCTATTTTGTAGTTGAGATATAGTTGACATGTAACACTATATTAGTTTCAGGTATACAACATAATGATTCAATACACGTATATATTGCAAAATAAATTTAGATGCTGCTAAATAATATTACCAAATTCCCAGGTACAATTGCTCATTTTTAAGAATGCCTCATACTGTAAAAGTATACATATTAATAATTTCTTGTAAAAGATTTATATTTGTACATATATTTACACATAAATTATGTGGCAATCTCTAAATTAAAACTGTAAGAACCTTTGCAGTTGCTGTACCCTAGAATATTATTTTCCTGGATATCAGCATGGTTATCAGCATGATTCACCTCCTTATCTCCTTCATATTGCTCCACTACCTTATCTGAGAGACATTTCCTGATTAGGCTATTGAAAAGTGGTGCTTCTCTTACATGCTTTATTTTCCTTCATAATGCTTATCTCCTTCTAAAATACTTATTTTTTCTATCTTGCTGCCAGTTTTGTTTACTGCAGCATCCTTCTAATCTAGAATAGATGTAGTATACACTTGATAAATCTTTGTCGAATTTTATGCTTCTGTGCTGATCGAGCCCCATTCTTTCTTTCCTTGTGATTCACCTGTTCTGTAGAGCACATCTTTGTTTCTCCTTTTTCGATAAATATTGCTGTATTTTTCCCTGGTTTGATGAGTAGAAAAAGTAAAATACTTTCTCTGTGTTATTAGAAATTTTAAAGTACAAGTTATGTCTCCTTTCTTAAATGATTGAACCTTGTATGTAAATTATGGCAGAGATGTGTTCAGTCTTTTTTTTGAATGCTTATTTCAGAATCCCTGAATACTAACATTGTAATTTGAATGGATATGTTTGTTATTTGACTAACTAGCTAATATAATATATAACTTCCTTTCAGGTTGTAATATGATTGAACTAATGGTCAATAGTATATGGTTTCAGGTATCACCAAAAGGAAATTCTTTGTTATAAAATCCTGAAGGTTCAGCTGATCCTGTAACAAACTTTTAACACACTAAGTTCCCATATTAACTTTTTTACCACTATCATATTTTAAAGTATTATTTCTTTAGCTTTTTGTAGTGACGATTTAACAGGTGCCGGCCTTTGTTTCAAACAGTGAAACAAACATGGCCTTGGGCAACCTTTTAATGATTTCAGATTTAAAATGAAGTTTCTACCCATGGTATTCATTATACCTTTTAAAACTAACCAATACTTTCCTAATGCCATTATTCAATCTCCTACCTCACACAATTCTGCTTACCTCTAATTACTTCAAAACTTGACTGAGATTGAGGTCTACATTTTAATATATGAGTTGGAAAATCAATAAAAGATCTAGAATGATATTTACCCTATTAAGGTACATAACATTATTAAGGATATAGAAGGGAATTGTTTGGCCAGAATGCATTTCATTGTGCATGCTGCCTCATTGCTGTAATACAATACTCACTGGATTTAGAAGCCCACTGGAAAACCTTCCTATCACTGTTGCACCAAAAAACAACCTCCAGCTTTTTAGAAAATTAGATTTGTCAACACTATTGAGTTGTGTGGCTGAATACACAGTAGATGAGGGTGAAAGATTATAAATTAAGCCCTTAAAGTCCTTTTTATTTATTTATTATTTAAGACTATGATGTGTTTGCCTTCCCCGAATGTGCTCTGAATGTGCTATTGTTTCATTATTTATAAATGGCTTGTGAGATATTAAGTTCACTATTTTAACTTTTCTTGTTAGCATGCATTAGAATGCCATTTCATTGTTTTCCTGTGTAGAATTTTGGGAGCATTCTTACTGTAAGAAAGAACTCACAAATTCATATTTAAAATAAAATCGATTATGCTGGAGATGAAAACATCTCACATGGCACAAGATGTGTATTCACTGTATGGATAGAGGAAAGTTGTGAGGCATATGTTTTAAAGTTGTATTTCCTCCAATTTAGGAATATGTATTTTAATGGAGTGGTATTTAAGATTATATTGTTTGTTTTATATATATGGATAATGCATCACAGGTTTATTAAATGACATCATATAAGTCAAACAGCTAAGAAGATATCTGATTAAATAAGTAGAGCATGACTTCTAGTTCTGTGAATTTCTACAGGCATGTTAATTTTTATATCTATGTTTCTCAGTAAAAATACCCACAATTATTGCATATTTATAGTCAGTATTTTAGAATTTTATATAAAAAATAAAAAAGCATTATGGGTATATGAATATATGTATACCTAGATGAATGTATAGATGCCACTGGTGAATATATATGTGTGTTTATGAACACACATGACACCATTGAGAGAATTCTCAGGAAATGGAATGTTCTACTAAACCTAAATTATTAAATATAGCTTAGCCAGCACTTTTGGAAAATTTTACTTTATCTATATTGATCTCAGTGCTTACTAAAGAATGTATTTTTGCTGTTATTTTAATGGTTAAATTTAAATATGTATTTTTTTGTTACTTGATTATCTCTTTTAAACTAATTTTTAATAACCTAAATTTGTTGGTTCAAGCTATAATTACATATAATAGAAATATTACACTAAAATGCTAAATATGAGCATGAAATTGATAAGTTAATTGCTTAATCATTTTATTGTTTCTATATCTGATTTAATATTATCCATAGTATACTTGCATATCTATCAGTCTGTTATCTATATCCCAATTGCCATATTTAATGGTTTACAGAAGGATAAACCCAACGAATAATATTTATTTAATAAACATATATTTTAACCAATCAATATAATTTAGAAGGATATGAATCTCAATTCATAATCCGTAAATTCAAGCATACCAAAAAGTTAAATTTTGTTAGTTTATATGTCATTTAAAGTGTGATTCTGAACTCACAGTCTGGTGGAATAGTAAGAAATTAAGTAACAGTCATTATCAAGTCTAAGTCCATCACCTCAGATATGCATTGCATAAGGCTTCTCCAGTCATTATATATTTGTTCATGATGGTTATTACTGGGATGCACATGGTTCATTTAATCGGGTGTCTTTTGTTTCAGTAGTTCTGTTACTTTTAGGAAATGACTGAGAATAAGCATATTCAATAATTGGAGCTCTCGGGCCTTGAATCCAGTCTTTGCTGGTGCATCACAGATATCTTTTCTGAGATCTTGCCACATCCCACACGCCCAAGGAGCAATAAGGAAATATGCTTGGTGTCTTAGCTTGGGCTGCCATGACAAAATTTCATAAACTAGGTGTCCTGAACAAAATAAATTTATTATTTCACAGTTCTGGAGGCTGCTAGTCCAAGATCAGTGTGCCAGCATTGTTGGAATCTGGTGAGAGCTCTCTTTGTGGCTTACAGATGGCCGTCTTCTTGCTGTGTCTTCACATGGCAGAAAGAGAGTAAGAACAAGCTCTCTAAAGTCTCTTCTTACATGGGTATCAGTCCCATCCTGAGGGCCTCACCTTTATGACCTCATCTAAACCTAATTACCTCCCAATTTTCTATTTCCAATACCATCACATTGAAGGGTAGAGTTGAGAAAACAGATTCTAAAATCATGGGCATGAGTGTATTTTGTTATGAAGAAAAAAAAGTTCCTTTCGAGAAAATGAATTTAGTTCATTGATTCTAACTTGTCTGCCATCTCTTGAATTCCAAGTATAGAAATGAGAATAATGAAAACGGTAAGAGATGACCTTGCAATTGATGAATCAATTGACTCCATACTGGAACTATGCACCTGGTGATAGCAAGATGTTTTAATGTTTGTTACAGAGAAACAGAAGTTCAGATGAGGTGTTACATTCATGCCCTCAGAATTCTCAGAAAGGTAATATAGTGTGAGGTGCTCTAATACAATAACTGTGATTGTTAGAGTAGTATTTAGCATTTTCTAGTGCAAGTTATAATTATAAAGAATATAGTATGATATGATGTATAGTATATAGAAATACAAAAAAGGTATAAAAGTTATTAATTTCCAAGCAATATTGAGTCCAAATCTTCAGTTCTTTCTAATATCATAGAAATATGGATTCCACCATTATTATATACCATTATAAATCATGGATTCACAACTTGTGAATTATAGTACCAAACTGCCTTCTAGTTATTGTCTTCCTGGTTTAAGCTTCAACAGAATGGAAAATAGTTCTCTTTTGCTGTTTCCCCTTCTCATAGGTAATCTTAGGATTACAGAAACAACCCACTGAAGCATTTCTTCTTATATACACTACCTCTTTCTCCAAGTAATTACCACACTGTTCTCATTCAGTTTGATCATCTCAGCTGATTGTAAAAATAATGATATATATTCATACTAATTTGTTCTCACTAAATAGAAGTTTGGAATAATTGAATGCCATTTTACTTGAATCCTCCATGATAGTTATCACTTAAAAGAGGACATTTTAAGCACTACAGAACAAGTTTCTAAAAGTGACACGTCCAGCAGCATGACTGCAATACCAATAATTTTAAGAAGGACCGAAGTTCTGTGAATTCCCTCACACTGTGATTGGACAGTCTTTTTCTCTCATGGGTTGTCCCAATCACTGCAGTCTTGAACTGCACCACATGTCCACAGCAGTCTGTTCACCTCTCAAATTCCCTCCTGCTCTCTACTCTTTTTAGGGATGGACACAGGAACTCCTTCTCCCCATCCAAAATCTACCCTTGCTGTGTCTGTGTTATTGATGCTTTCTTCTCAACTGCTAAAAGGGAGGAATGTTTCCTCTCCTGTCAAAGTCAACTTGTCCACAAATGCTTCTCCCATTTTACATTCTCAGCAGTTTCACTTTTTCAGACATCCTCTCACTGGTGCTATAAGCTTCTCATGTCTGCAGTATTTTTGCCAGTAGGCTAGAAACATATCTTAACTCCTACAATTTTTGAAAGAAAACCAAACAAAATGAAACCTCCTTTGATCCCCACATTCCTCTATGGCAGCGGTTCCACTTCATTTATTCCCTTCATATCTAAACTTCTTAAAAGATAGACCTGTACATGCTGTTTCCATTTCCTGTGCCGCCCATTCATGTTGCAACCCCCATGAACTCTTGCTCATACTTCCATCACTCTATCAAGTGTGGAGTGATTCCAAGGCACCCAATCACCTCTGTTCAGCTGTTCAGACTTAAATTTAGGTATCAGAGCAGCCCTTAACTGAACTAACCACTTTCTCAAGAAATTACTCTTTTTCATGGCTTGCTCCCACTCTTTAGAGGTTTTTCAACCACATTCCAAACTCCTGTAGACTTCTACTCTTCCACACTCTAATTGGTGCTATTCTCTAGGATTCTGTCCTGACCATTTCTCTCTCTTTTCCTTCTCTCTCTAGGGGATTTAGGCAACTTTGAACGTGATATATGTGCCAATGATTCCCAGATAGTGACCTTTATTTGAGATAGATGGAGATATATATCATCTACCTACTTCACATATGTACTTCTCTGTGTTGCAGGTATCTCAGCTTAATGCATGCAAACTCTTTGGTACGTCTGATCTTAATTCCATGTTTTCACTTTCAGTGTCATTAGCATCCAACCACTTGCTAACCTCTGCCAATCAACAAACCCCCCAAAAGATAACCTCCTTAACCAGTTTCTATCATCTCACATTTTAAAAGCCAATTTGAAAAATTCCCATAATTAGTCATTTAAAATACATATGGTACTTTAATTATGCATTGCTTCTTCCCTTTGCTAGAGTCTACTCTAATAGGGGCAGATAGTGCTCATATCTATGTAATAGTTCACCTCTCACTACCCTATCAGTCAGGATAGTTGGAGCATATTTGAGCCACGCCCTACTTTAATTTGTCTGATTTCATTAAAGGGAGTTTTTTCAATCACCAAGAAATGGAATTTCTCAAAGGATTTCACAAACTCTGAATGGAATTCCATTTTACCTTTTGTCTACTTGCCAAAATTTTATTTTTATTTTAAGATACACTTCAACCCCCTCACAAGTTAGGTGCCTAATTTTGAATTCCAATTCTACCGGCCTCTGTGTATGTGATCTTTGGCAAGTTACACAGTCTTTGTACCTCCATTTTCTTGTCTGTAGAAAAGAGACAGTATCTTATAAGGAAACAACATACAAGTATTGCTTTTGGGTTTATTTATGTGAAACACTCAGAAAAATCCCTGGTGCATAGTAACCACTCAGTGAATGCTATGCTACTACTTATACTCTTCCTTCTCCTCCTTGTCATCATTTTCATTTATAATAATAGGATAATACATACCATTATTACACTACTTAACTCACTTAAGAAGAGTGGGTGTCTTATTTATCTTTGTATTCTCATGTACTCATTATTCATGGTTTCTGTAAGACTACCACAAATTTAGTGACTTAAACAACACAAATTTTGTATCCTACAGTTCTGTAAATGGGAAGTTCAACACAGAAACACCGGGCTAAAATCAAGATGTCAGTAGGACTGCGTTCCTTACCAGAGGCTCCATGGAAGAATCTGTTTCTTTCCCTTTTCCGTCTGAAGCTGTTCACAGTCATTGACTTGGGCGCCCCCTGTTTCATCAAAGTCAGAAATGTTGACTTTTTTCTTCTTTCATTTTTCCCTCTCGCTACAATCAGGAAAAGTTCTGTGTTCTCTAGCACTCATGTGGGTAGATTGGATCCACCTGGATAATCTAGGCTAATCTTCCCATTTCAAAGTCCTCAGCATTTATCACATTTGTCAATTCCCTTTGGTTCTGGAGATTGAGACACTGATATCTTTGGGAATCCATTATACTGACTACCATACCTATTTTCTAGTATACCCACTAACATGTTGAGTCATAGGTATCATATAGAATCATATGATGGGTGAAGAAATTTACTAATAGAAATTCCTTAAATTTTTGCCACAAATCCTTTTATTCTTAACAATATTGCAATTAAAAGTTATTCTTGGGCTTCCCTGGTGGCGCAGTGGTTGGGAGTCCGCCTGCTGATGCAGGGGACGCGGGTTCGTGCCCCAGTCCGGGAGGGTCCCACATGCCGTGGAGCAGCTGGGCCTGTGAGCCATGGCCACTGAGCCTGCGTGTCCAGAGCCTGTGCTCCACAGTGGGAGAGGCCACAACAGTGAGAGGCCCGCGTACCACAAAAAAAAAAAAAAAAAAGTTATTCTTGAAATTTATTTGTACTCTTTACAGTAGATTAATACTTTGGATATAATGCAATTTTAAATGTCATGTATTTCTTTTTTATGTGCATAAACAATGTCTTAAGAGGTGGCATTTAGTTCAAAAGAACTTGCATTACTGAGAATGGGTAAAATAATGACCTTTAAATATTAAATTGCCACTAATATACATTAATATTCAAAGATGTTCACAAACTCCAAATGGAATTCCAAATTTATCCTCCGTGACCAGTATTTTCTAATAGGAAGCCATCTGGAAGCCATTATGTTGGAGAGTAGGAAAGTCATAGCAGTTCAAAATGTTCTTGCACTATAAGAGTAAGTTTTCTTAGGGGATGTTAGGATTATAGTGTTCGGCTCTTTGGGAAGTCATATAAGTGTTATTTTCAGTTCATTAACACCTCTCCCTTATTTGCTGTTAGGGTTGCTTTATTGTGACTGCTACTGAGAAAGGGGTCGATTATATGGGAAGAGTGTATCTATACTAATGGAGATAAGAAGAAGGATGGAGATAGATTAATAAACTAAAATAGACAAAGCTATGTATGTATATGTAGTAGGGAAATTGTGAAAGGATAAGAATAAAACTTGATAGATTCTATAACCAGTAGCAAAAATAATGATAGCTTTTTGCCTGTTCTACACTCCTCTTAAACTTTCTAAGCATTCATGTGAAAAATAAGAAGTTTCCAGACACTGAAAAATATTTCTCTTTCCAAGTCTTAGAAACGTATTGCTTCTTTGTAAGTACATTCATTATTCTTTAATTTTATTGAAATTTAAATGTTTCTGACACATTGAACCTAGGTTGACATTTTCTGCTATTTTAAAAAGAAATGTAAAAGTAATTCATGAATGCAATCTAACTATAAAAGATTCATGAAATACATAATTATATAGAACAAAAGTTTTAAGTCTTTTATGACCCTGGTCTGTCACATTTCTAATTCCCCCACAGAAATAAACATGACTGAGACTTCAGTAGGTGTATGTACACACACACAAACACACATGAACACACACATATTACACAAATATTTCATTTTAATAGAGTTTGGATCTCATCATACTTTTATATAGGTTTTTTTTTCTTTTCTGTGTAGCCACATAATAGATTTTCCCTCTCAGTCCATGTAGGTGTTATTTTTTCTTTAATGACTGACATGGTGTTCATAGTACATAAATAACATACTTTTTTATTTAAATTTTTAAAATTTTTATTTTATATTGGAGTATAGTTGATTAACAATGATGTGTTAGTTATAGGTGTAAAGCATAGTGATTCAGTTATACCTATACAAGTATCCTTTCTTTGGGATTGACATGTACACACTACTATATTTGAAATAGATAACCAACAAGGATCTACTGTATAGCACAGGGAACTCGGCTCAATATTTTATAGTAATTTAAATGGGAAAAAAATCTGAAAAAGAAAGGCTACTTGTATGGGTATAACTGAATCACTTTGCTGTACACCTGTAACTAGCACATCATTGTTAATCAACTATACTCTAACATAAAAAAAATTATAATTTAAATTAAAAAATTTTTAAAAATATACTTTTTTTCCTACTCCTCTTTTAAGGAATATTTGTTTCCAGTTGATTGCCATTTCACATTATGGTATAATGTAATAATCACATTTTGCACACATATTTTGATGCATAGATGTGGTTATTCTTTGAGGATAGATTCCTTGCAAAGGGTTACTGTCAAATATGATTCTCAGTTCCTACATAATTCTAGGCGACAATGGTGTTTCATTTCCACAGTGAGTACTATTCTGCCATAGTTCTTCAATAATTACTATTTCTTTTTAGTATTTCACATGACTTTAATGCTAATTTCCCTCTATTTAAAAATTACTAAATATTTGTATTCTATTACCAGAAATGAATATGTTTTACAAACCAGTGTTACAGTGGCATACTTTCACTTAAAGTTGAAGCAATCATCAGTTATCCTCCCTTACTCTCTTCATTTATTTATTTAGCAGTTACTTATTGAATATCTACTATGTGCCAGCCTGGGGATAGAGATGTAAACAAAGCAGATAAAAAGTCTTGTTCTCATAGAGGTTACATTCTAGAGGGAAAGAGACATTCAACTAAAAAAAATAAGAAAAAGACTGCATGTAGTGTGTCATATGGTGAAAGAACTACAAAAAGTTTTTTTTTTTTAATCAGAAAAGGAATACAGTATATGGAGTCTCGATGTATAAGAGGAAGGTATGTTGCAATTTTAAACATAGAAGTAAGGAAACGTTAATTTAGTGGGTGGGATTTAACTTTTTTAAAAAAACTGAGGGAATCATGCACATATATGTAAGAAAGCTTTCCAGATTAAGCACCTGAGGCAGGAATATGCCTGCTATGTTTGAAGATCATCAGGGCTGCTGGTGTGACAGCAAAGAGAAGTAAGTAGTGAGATTAAATAGGCAGTGGGGTAGGATGATGTACATCCTATTAGACAAAGATGAGAACTTAAGTTCTCGTCTAATTATGAATCATGTGGGGAGCCAAACTCTTGAAGGATATTGAGTAGGTGAGTGACAGCATAAATCACATGTTTAAAAGATGCAGGCATTTGTATTGAAAAAAGACCATAAAAATTAAATTACAAGTAATGAAAACAAACTTAGCTTATTGTGTTTTCCTATGTGTGACATGATGACAGCTATTTCCAAAATGTTAACTAAACACATGATGATAAATATTCAGATTCTAGATATATGGTAAAAGTAGAGCTGTACAAATTTGTTGATACGTTAAAGGAAACTTTGAAAACAAAACCGGAGAAATTCCAGGATAATTTCTCAGTGTTTTAGAATGAGCAAATGGAAAAATGGAATTGCCATTTACTAAGTGGGAAAGGGAGAATTTGTGCAGTGGAGGAAGGGAGAAATAGAGATTGGTGATCACTATATAAATATATATTTATATATTTCTGAGCACATTACTTTTGAGTTGTCTGTTACAAGGGGAAATGTTAAGGATGCTATACATTTAAGTCATGAGTTCAGAGTATTGTCGGGTGATATACATTTGTGAAATAGATGATATTTAAATCAATGAAACTGGGTAGGTGTGAATAAAGAAGAGTACCAAGGATTGAACTGGAGCTTCCCAGCATTCAGTGGTTCGGTTGCTGAGTAGGAATAAGCAAGGAAATCTGAGGAGGAGCCAATAAAGTAGAAAGAAAAAGCAGGAGACTGCTTCAAGCCAAGTGACAAAAGCATTTCTAGGAGAAATCAAATACATATGAAAGATCCAATAGGGTGAGGAGAAAGAATTGAAGACTGGGTTGAAGACATGAAAGCCACTGCCGAATTTGCAAGAATAGTTTAAGTGGAGTTTAGGGTGTGAAATCCTGATGAAGATCGGAGAAATAACATCATGCTTCTATGTTGATAGGAATCATCCACTAGAGAGGAAGAATATAATAATACAAGAGAGAGGAGAGAATTATGAAGACTTTGAGTAGGGAAGATGTGATCCTTTGCTTGGCTACTCAAAGCATGACTCATAGACAAGCAGCTTTGGCACCACCTAAGAATTGGGTAGAAATGCAGACTCTCAGATTTTACCTGGGCATACTGAATCAGAATCTTCATTCTAACAAGATTTCGGGTGGTTCATGGCATTTAAAAGGTTATTAAAGTGAGTTTCCTGTTAAGGGTACAGGGTGCATGGACATCTCTCATATATCGCATTTTGCTAAATCAGACAATGGTGAATTATTTGATAGTATTTTAATCATGGCGCTTAAGTAAATTATTCTAACATCAGTCCACAAATTAATTTTGTTTAGATACATTATGAAAGGGAAAATGAAGAGAAATGTTAACTATTATGAAGTTTTTGGTGTTGTTTTGTCTTACAGAAATAACACGTTTTTCTCTCTTCTTGGAGAATTCTTTTATTACAGTGCATTTACTCAGAGATGACTTCCCAAGCCCTCCCCCATCCTATAGACCAGATTTATTTCAATAACCATAAGCATTTCACCTTAGCTGAATTAATCAAGAGTAGGGTGGCAAAGGTTGGGAACTAAAAGATCATGGGGTACCCTGGCATTCCTTTGTATGAGAACTTCGACATTTCTTCAAACTGGCTGTAATCATAAACTTTTATTTTGTATATTGGTGGAAAACTTTGCTGAAAATTTATACAGACATAGATTTACTTACTAAGCCAATTCTATATGTTGAAACAAGGTTAAGAGTACGACAAGTGGCAAAACATTTATCACTTTTGTGTACCCTTGTTCTTTTTCCAGTAATTTTCTTTCTTTTGTGATCTTCCAAATTTAATAACTTTTTACAGGGCACATTAAAGAGCATAAATTTAGATGGTTAACTTAATAATATTTCTGAGTAGCAAACAATAAATACATGCATTTATTCCATTGTTTCTCAAATTTAAAATAATATTCAATTTACATTAATGGAAAAAATTCTTAAAAAGTTTCAAAGTACCTCTTTGAATCCTAATTGCATATAGTTACAATTATAGAAAAAAAATTGCCAGTTTAATTTGGGTGAAATATGGTAATTTTTTGAGCCATCATCAAAATGAATAACAGACACCTTTCAGAAAGATAAAAAAAATTACACTACCAATTGTTGATGGGAATTTGGAGCAAATTTAACCTTTATATATTGCTAATAGGATTTCAAAATTATATAGCCTTATAAAATTAAATATTAACCACCTGATCTGTTAATAATCCTAATCCAAGGTATTTATCCAAGAGAAATAAAAACACATGTCCTCACAAAGACTGTTGTGTGAATGTTTATGAAAGCTTTGTCCATAATCATTAAATATAACCCAAATGTCCATCAAATGGTGAATGGGTAAACAAATTATGATACATTGGTACAACAGAATAAGAAAAATTAATGATTACATGCAACAAAATAGAGGTATCTCAAAAGCATAATGCTAAGTAAAATAAGTCAGACCAAAGGGACTATAACCTGAATGATCCCATTTATATGCTCTTGTGGAAAAGGCAAAACTAAAAACACAGGAATCACATTAGTGATCCTAGAGAATAGGGGTGGAGGGAAGGGAATTGACAACACAGATGAGCAAGGGAACTTTTATGTGTGTGTATTTGTGTGTGTGTGTATACATCAAATGTATATGTGTGTGTGTGTTTATACTGAATGTATATAAATATATATATATAAATGAAACAAATATACAGCTAAATGGAATATATTTTACTGTGTTTAAATTATACCTCAAAAATATCTGACTTTTGGAAAAGGAAAAATCCAATTATGAATTCTTACAGACTACTACTTTATTTCACTTTGAAAAAATGCTGACTCTAAGCTTTAAGGTAACGTATCTACATATTATCCCTACAAAGGTGTGCAAAAGAGATAAATTTGACCAGAAAGAAGTTTTTGTTATTTTCCTGCACAAACTCCCCACTACTACCTGTGTTTCTTACAGTGTTCCTGAGATTTGACTGTCAGTGGAAATGAGACAAATTATATTTTATAAGTTTAATTCAGTGGTGTTTCATGGAATCTTATATTTCTTCAAGTAACTTCCCGTAGGGCTGGCTTGGCTTCTTCATTAGTTTTAATAATAATTTAAAAATATAATGTATGTAAGTGCTTAGCTGACTGCGTAAGAGGTCTTGTCAGAACTTAATAAATATTAACTATTCTTATCACTAATGTATTCTAATAATTAATTGCACAATCAATTATTTGCACAATCTAACATGTATACAGAATATAAGCTTTGTGAGAGGAGGCACCATGGTTTATTCATGACTGCCTATATTCAGAGTCCAGCATGGTGCTTTGCAAAAATGATATTAATAAATATTTCTTGAATAAATAACTATGAATAAATAAGGTCATAAACAAAGAAGCATAAAATAACAATAGTGTTAAATAAATTTAAATGGGATAATAGAAAAGAGACTAAGCCTTAAACTCTTATTTTGTATTTGAGCCCCATGGGGGGAAAAAACAAAACAAAACAAAACAAAGATAAAAACTAGAAAGGGATGGAGAAGAAAACTGCTAACTTTAAGTATGTACTATAAAAAATATTTTTTTAATTACTATCCAATAACCCACATTATTATCAGCCATAAGACATTTATACTTTTCATAAATGAAAGACACTGTGTTCATTTCAAAGATTAAAATAATCCTTGAACCAGTATATTCAAGTTGTCCTTTTATTAGCACTGAGAGTCTCTGGGGCCTCAAGGTTCATTTTTTCAAGTGAGATTCTCTTCCCTTAGCTCCTTTTTCTGAGACGGTATCCCTGTATGATGTGGGGAAGGCTGTACCTCACACAGACCTGCAGAAGATGTAAGAGCAGGTCTGTTGGCTTGATTTTCTCTGCTTCCTTATGACCCTTTTGTCCATCCGGTCACTCCTTGCCTGATTGGCATCTGTGTCTGAGGTCTGAAACTGTCCCTCAACTTGGTTAGCCCATTAATCTTCCCAGCTGTCTTGGCTTCACCCTGGCTCCTGTGGCTGAGTCCTGGTTGTTTCCATACCCTACCTCTCACTGTGGTGCACCTACCTTATCCTGCTGCAGCGAGTCCCATGCTACATTCACTAGCTCTCAACTCCATGTCCATGCACTCAAGGGAAAAGCCTTGGGGTCCACTTCGTCTGACCCCAGTGTGTCCATAGTTTGATCTATATCTACACTATGCGCATGCACTGTGGAAGCCAGAGGGCAGCTGTTTTTTCCAGAATTTTAATGTGTGGGTGGGTATATGAGAGGTTTGAATTTTACTCCTCATTTGTCTAATCCCCTGAGCTGAAGCCCAAAGAGGAGAAAAAAGTGGGCCAGATTGGCCCAATTTACACTTCTCCCTCTCTCTTTCCCTTTCGCTAATTTCCTCAACTCTCAGCTCTCTAGAGGTTTCCTTTTTTTATTATTGTATTTTTATTATTGTTGTTATTATTATTATTACTATTATTAATTTCACTGCCATGCATCTGATACTTATTTTGCTTATAAGGGGCAGAAATCATGGTTCCATCATCACAGGAAGAAGGTTATTTTCTCTAGATGGTAGGAGGAGTCTAGGAGATGTTTCCAGGCCTCAGTTCCTGGCACTTTAATGGAAGGAAAAAGGTCATAAAGTGATTTCAAATATCTTCCTTCAAGGCAGCAATCTAAGTGAGGTTAATGGTTCCCCCAAAACTTCTATTCAGTGTGTTAGCAACTGAATATTGTCTCTTTATTTTCCTTTATAATCTTTTTATAGTGAACCATATTTTTAACTCCAAGCAAAGACATTTCTTACAATGCTTGGCGTAAAGGTCATATACTGTGAAGGAGATGGGGAGGGACATTTTTTTTAAAGTTCACAATTTTGCTTTACAGCATCTTCCATATTTTCTTCATAGCATTTATCATGTGCTACGTTATGGTATTTGTTTATACATTTACTTTTTTTACTTTCTGTCTACCACACTGGAATGCAGGCTCCATGAAATATACGTTTAACCCTGTTCATCACTGCATCCCCAATGCCTACAATAGTGCCTGGCAAAGAACAAGTCATTAAGTTAAATTTTTAGAATCAATAAATAAATGGAGCATAGTAAATAGTTTTAGCAGCTTTTGACACAAATGACAAAAAACTGAAATGTTTCATTATGTAAGAGAAGGTTTAAGAGACTGACAGCAGTTCTGGAATCTCAATATTAATTCTAATTGTGATTGTTTCTTAGTCCAGTGGCTCTGTCAAACCCATGGCTTAATTTACATCATTCATTCTTTCTATTTTTGCCATTATCACCACTGAAATTTCCTCTGCACTATGCCTATGAACACTCATGTTTTCAAGAGGGACATAGTTTCTGCATGTTGCATTCTGTATACCTTTCATCTTCTCACAAATTTTTTTCACTTTATATTTCTTACATTTGTAATGTTAAAAACAGACAGTTTGATTTGATTTATGCATTGCCATCTAGAATAGAAGTCTGGTCTAGGCTTGAACCCCACACTAGACCACGTCATACGTCATTAGCCTTCTTTTGATGGCTACATTGGGGTCTGGTATCAAACCACAGTCCAAGTAGTAGGGCTGTGCAATACAAAACATGATAAAATATACTATATATATATAATATACATATATTATATATATTATATGTATATAATATAATTATATATTATGTCATATATATTATATACATATAATCTTCCTGTAGTGCTAAGCAGAAGGAGAGCTTTCTAATAGTTATCATAAAAATTGTTGACCTTTCAAAATGAAAAGACAACCTACTGACTTGGAGAAAATATTTGCAAATGATGTGACCAATAAGAGGTTAATATCCAAAATATATAAACGCCTCATACAACTCAGTATTAAAAAAAGCCACAAATAACCCAATTCAAAAATGGGCAGAAGACCTGAATACACATTTTTTCCAAAGAGGGTACGCAGATGGCCAACAGGCACATGAAAAGATGTTCAACATTACTAGACACCAGAGAAATGCAAATCAAAACCACGATGAGATATCACCTCATATCTTTCAGGATGGCTATAATGAAAAAGAACACAGTTAACAAATGTTGGCGAGGATGTGTAGAAAAGGGAACCTTAGTATACTGTTGTTGGGAATGTACATTGGTACAGCCACTGTGGAAAAGAGTATGGAGATTTCTCATGAAACTAAAAATAGAACTGCCATATGACCCAGCAATTCCACTCCTGGGTATATAACCCCCGCCCAAAAAAATTGCAACCCTAATTTGAAAAGATACACACACCCTGATGTTCATAGGAGCATTATTTACAATTACCAAGATATGGAAACAACCTATGTGTCCATGAACAGATGAATGAATAAAGATGATGTGGGGTGTGTGTGTGTGTGTGTGTGTGTGTGTGTGTGTGTGTGTATATATATATATATATATACACACACACACACACACAATGACTACTCAGCCATAAAAGTGAATGGAAATTTGCCATTTGCAGCACCATGGATGGAGTTAGAGTGTATTGTGCTAAGTGAAATAAGCCAGATAGAGAAAGACAAATTCTGTATAATACCACTTACATGCGGAATCTAAAAATTAAAACAAACTAGTGAATATAACAAAAAAGAAACAGACTTACAGATACAGAAACAAATTAGCAGTTACCAGTGGGGAGAGGGAAAGGGAGATGGACAATATAGTGGTAAGGGTTTAAGAGGTACAAACTATTATGTATAAAATAAACTACAAGGATATAATGTGCAACACAGAAAATATTGCCAATATTTTATAATAGCTATGAATGGAGTATAATCTTTAAAAATTGTGAATCACTATATTGTACACCTATAACATATAATATTACACATTAATTATACTTCAATAAGAAAAGAAAAAAAGAAAAAAATTGGGGGTTTTTATTTAATAAATTTTAAGAATTTCATTGAAGTTGTGAAAAAAGTTACTTATCCATTTATTAATGCAATGCATTATATTAGTAGAATTCCTAATATTAAATTATCTTGACATTCTTAAAATAAACCTTAACCGAAGGTGAATTATTCTTTGAATATACCATTGAATTATTTTTGTTACTCTATTTTTTAATACATATGTGAATTTGTAAATGAGATTGTTCTTTGTGTTGCAAGAATCAGTCTACATAATCAAGATTAACTTGGTTTAAAAAAAAATCACGGCAGGCTTCCCTGGTGGCGCAGTGGTTGAGAGTCCGCCTGCTGATGCAGGGTACATGGGTTCGTGCCCTGGTCTGGGAAGATCCCACATGCCGTGGAGCGGCTGGGCCCGTGAGCCATGGCCGCTGAGCCTGCGTGTCCGGAGCCTGTGCTCCGCAGCGGGAGAGGCCACAAGAGTGAGAGGCCCGCGTACCGCAAAAAAAAGAAAAAAAAAAATCACGGCTTTCCATTTTTTCTTCTGTCCTCAAACATATTCTAATGATAAAGTATCTGCTACTTAAAGGTTTAAAAGAACTCAGCAGTGAAACTCGCTGAAGACATCAACTTGTATGGAATAATTTTTGTCCACTGCTATTGATCTATTCAGATTAACTACTTATTATGAGATCATTTGGTATTTATTTTTTGAGGGGAAAAAGTGAAAAGTGACATGAGGGAAAATTTCATGATTTCCAGACCTAAACCCATCGAGTCAGTCTCACGTGCAATGTATATTCTATCATACTCTGTAGAATTGCTGAAAGAACGATGGAAGAAATTCAACATAGGTCAGAAGTGAGATTTGGGGAGATTTTTTGTGTTGTTGTTTTTGTTTTTGATGTTTTATAGTTGTTGCTTTTGCTTTTTATTTCCTGCTCATTGTAATACAGGAAACATTCTTTAAACAAGACCAGATTGAGACCATCTGCAAAGAACTACATACTAAAGTGAATGTCTTAATCCCCATTTTTCTTTCAAAATAAAAATAATATTATCACAAAACAATTAGTGTTATGAGGTATTATAGTTCTGATATTTTATGAAGACTTCAATGCTATTTTTGAAATATCAACTACCAAGTTCCTTTCAATTTAAATATTTGGTATCGCTGCTTTGCAGAAGATCTTTACATTATTAATCTAACTATTGGTTTATCCTACAGTGCATTTTTGATTTCCAGAAACAGTATTGCAACACTTTGAGGAGGATAAGAGGTCTGCACATGAATTTGAGGAAGGTATTTTGAAATTCAGAGTGTATGCTAAACACAACCCCATATTTACCTACATGTTGGCAATGTAGAATATTGCTCATTTAGCTAGAACTAAACTAAAATACTGTTATGAGAAGCATCTTTGAAGCTTGGGTAACACAGATTTGGAGGAACACCTATATTCCTTTTTACATGTATATAATAATTATGTATTTCAACTCAACAAACTTTTAGGAAGTGCATGTTTATAACAAGAATTCACTAGAATATAATATTTTGTCTTGTGCAGATAAGGCATATATTTTGAGCTCCAAAACTGTGAAAGAGTGTTGTTTCTTACAAGTTTGTGGAGATAAAAGCCCTTATGCACACTCAAATATATTGAATCTAAGAGAAAGATAATTATCAAAGGTAATATACACTACTATAAAACAATATTGAATGAAGTGAGGTGTATGTTTTCAACTTGTTTGCATTTAAAAAGCTCATGTGGTTTCACGCATGGACAAAAATAATGTCTAGAACCTAAAAGTAATCCCTAAACACAGTATAATTTTTTTGTAAATTAAATAAATACTTTGCAGAAGTTAAAAGTATATTTTCAAAAAATTAAAACATGCATACACACAATTATAACTGAAATAGGCCTTTTATACATGTGAATTTATAATAAAGTATAAGGTTTTAAGTTTGAATTATTTATCTTGGGGATTCATAACTAGTTTACCAATGCAATTTGCATACAGTTGCAATTTACATATGACATTTAAAATATATTTTTATGTTTTCCAAGTACTATTCTGGCATAAGTTTTAAATAGCTATTTTACGAATCAGAAAATTAATTTTTTTAATGGACTTTATTGTTCATAGAAGTTTTAGGGTCACAATAAAATTGAGTGGAAAGTATAGAGATTTCTCATATCTTTCCAAACACTTTAAGAATGAATTCTGTAAAAATTCTGATTTTTAAAAAAATTTTAAACCTTTGTACTTTTTATGATAATGGGTTAATACAAACCAGGTCTTTTTTAAATTAACTGGTAGGAAATGTGCACTTAAGTGAACTAAATTGGTTTAACCTCCTGTAATATTTGGAAAACAGTTGTCTAGGTGAGAGGATACTACATTAAGAATAATGACATAGCATATAAGTTCTATTCATTTGGATGTGGTACAATAAACAGATGTCTAAGCAATGGAAATTCCCAAACTAGAAGCATCATTGTGATTTTCCTCTTTAAGTAATTATTTTAATTCCATTCTTGATCATTTCTGCTTAATATATGCACTTGACATATGGTCATTTTAAATGCAAATATTCTGTATCTGAAGAGCAACAGCCTCATACCTATTTTGGATATTGAGAAGCTACTAATGTGACTTGACAATAGATAAAATTAATTTGATTGTCTGAGCATAAATGTGCCTTGAATATCCATACATAAGTAAGTATTTGGAAAAAATAAGTTTAAAAATTGAGAATGCTTATTTTCCTTCCTCCTAGAGGAGAGGGAGGAGGGAAAAAACAAGGATCTGGCCATCTATGAAAAATGAACCAATTATACAACAACACTTCCAATGGCACACATTGATTCTTTAAGTTAGAGTCATTAATCAGGGAACTAATAAAAGAACTTCTCAAATCAAAAGCATAAAGAAAAATAGAAAAATGAGTATTTAAACCAGTTTCAATTTTAATTTGTTTAGATATAGCTGTTGGCCAGAAAACAGAGAAAACAAGGTTTTCAAGTTAAATTGTTTTTGCAATCTGGTTTTCTGATTTACTTTCAATAAAGGTATTATGAAGTAAGTAAAATGGTGAATTTAATTCATTCTGCAGCTATTTATTATATAAGAAGAAAATATATTAATGCTATGATATCATATTTCTAAAGATTTCTTTCAATCATTTCATCAATGTCCATGAAAGAAAAATATAATAAATACTTATACACTAAGATAAAGCTTTCAAACAGAATATATTTACCTTTTGGTTGTTTTTAAAATATTGAATTTAAATTTGTTGTTCAGGTAGGTGGGTTAGATAGTTCCAACATGAAATTAGTGCTTGATGTACTGAACAGAACTTTTAAATACTACCATTATGTTACTAACTGAAGAAGCTTAACCTTAACCTTAGGTCTAAAGAATTAATGTCTTTTGATATAGTGTAATGAAGAAAAGACAAATCATTTAGAACTTAGACATGAGCTTACTGTGATTTACTAGAGCCCCAAGTGTCTATTTTAAACTTCCAGTTTTTTTCTCTGGCATATACGAGTCCTGGAAGTATGCAAAGAAATAATTAGAGTAATAATGGCTGAGAATTGTCTAAAATAAATGACACATAAGACTATAAATTAAGAAAGCTGAGAAAACTCTAAGCAAGATAAATACCCCCAGAAATGTGTATCTAAGCATATCATTTCCATATTCTAGAAAACTAAGGACAAAGAGACAATCTTGAAAGAAATCAGAGAAAGAAACACCTTACCTATAGAAGAACAAAAGATAAGGATTAAGGTAGATTTCATGTTTGACACAATGCAAGCAATTAGTGAGGAGGATGAAATCTTTTCAGTGTTAAACAGTAAAACCTGTAGCTTGAAATTCTCTATCCAGGGATATCTCCTTCTAAAGTGAATGAGAAATAAAAATTTTCTCAGACAAGCAAAAACAGAAAATGCATTGTTGGCAGATTCTTTCCTGTGAGAAATGTTTAAAAAAAAAAAAATTCTTCATGAAAAGAGAAAATTATGTGGGCCAGAAACTAAGATCAACATAACGGGAGAGATTCAAAGAAGGGATAAAAGAAGGGAAAATGAAATCTTTTTTTGTCGTTGTTGTTATTCTTAAGTGATCTAAAATACAACTGTTTATGTAAATTAATAGCAGTAACAATGTATTGGATGATTATAACATATACATAAATGAAATGAATAACAGCAATGACATATGGTATGGGAGGGAATAATTGGAAATACTCTGTTACAAGATAACTCCAATACCCACTAAATACTATAATGTTAAGAAAAATGAGGGAAAATAAAAAAGAAAGAACAAAAAATGCAATGAATGGAAAACATTTACAACTGTGATGGATTAACTCAACTATGTCCATATCACATAAATGTAAATACTTCATATACAGCAATTTAAAAACAGAGATTGTCAGTAGATTTGAAAAACAGACTCAGCTGTATATATTTATATCTATAAGAAGCCCACTTTATACATAAGTAGTCAGGTTACAACTAAAGGGATAGAGAAAGATACGCCATTCCGACACTAAAATCAAAAGAAAGCTGGAGTAGCTATATCAATTTCAGGCAAAGCAGACTTCAGAATAAAAAAAATTATTAGGGATAAAGAGTGGCTTTATGTAATGATATGGAGGTCAGTTCTCCACAAAGACGTAGCAATACTTAATGTATGTATGTCTAACAACAGAGAATCAAAATACACAAAGAATTAATATGACCATAATGATAAACAGAGAGTCCAATATTACAGTTGGAGACTACCACACTTCTGTTTTATTAATTGATAGATCAAACAGAAAATAAGTAAGGACATAGTTGGCCTGAACAGCACTAATAATCAACTTGATCAAATTAAGATTTGTTCAATATTCTATTAGCAACAGCAAAATATATATTCTTCTTAAGCCTGTATAAAACACTCACAAAGACAGAACACATTACAGGCTATAAAACACACATTAGCATTTTTAACTGAAATATTACAAAGCATATTTTCAAACTACAGTGGAATTAAGTGAGAAATTAACAGTACAAAGAGAGAAAGAAAATCCCCAAATTTGAGGGAACTGCATAATATACCTCAAATTAACAAAAGGGACAAAGAAGCCTCAAGGGAAATTATAAATTATTTTGAACTAACTAAAAATAATAATACATCTTATCAAAAATTTTGTGATGCATCAAGAGCAATACTTAGAGGCAAACTACATGTGTATATTAGAAAATGAAAAATATCTAAAATCATTAATCTAAATGACCAGCTTAGCACACTAGAGAGAGAAAAGCAATTTAAACTTAAAACAACCAGAAGAAAAGAAATAAAATTCAGAGCAGAAATCAATGAAATTGAAAAAGCAGTTTCTCAACAGAGAAAATAATGAACTAAATCTGAAATGGGGCTTCCCTGGTGGCGCAGTGGTTGGGAGTCCACCTGCCGATGCAGGGGACGCAGGTTCGTACATCGGTCCAGGAAGATCCCACATGGCGCGGAGCGGCTGGGCCCGTGAGCCATGGCTGCTGAGCCTGCATGTCCGGAGCCTGTGCTCCACAGCGGGAGAGGCCATAACAGTGAGAGGCCCACGTAAAAAAAAAAATAAATAAATAAGACAAAATAAATAAATAAATAAAAATAAATCTGAAATGAAAGAGAGATAATCAGTACTGATTACATGGAAATTTTTTTTAAATGGTAATAAAGAAGCACTATGAACAATTCTATAAGCACATTTTTGATAACTTAGATTAAATGAACCGATCTCCTTTTAATTGAAGTATAGTTGACTTACAACATTGTAATAGTTTCAAGTGTACAACATAGTGACTCAGTATTTTTATAGATTATGCACCATACAAAGTTATTACAGTATTATTGACTGTAGTCTCTGTGATGTAAATTATATCCTTGTGACTTATTTTATAACTGATAATTTGTACCTCTTAATCTTCTTCACTTATTTCATCCATCCCCTACCACATCCCATTTGGCAACCACTAGTTTGTTCAATGTATCTGTGAGTGTGTTTCTGTTTTGTTATATTTGTTCATTTGTTTTGTTTTTTAGATTCCACATATAAGTGAAAATATACAGTATTTTTCTTTCTCTGACTTATTTCACTGAGCATAATACCCTCTATGTCCATCCATGTTGTCATGAGTGACAAGATTTAATTGTTTTTTAATGACTACTATTCATTACATATATATTATATGTATTATATATCTTCTTTATCTATCTGTCTATACATGGACACAGGTGGCTTTCATAGCTTGACTATTATAAATAATGCTGCTGTGAACATTGGGGCACATATACCTTTTGGTTTAGTGTTTTCATTTTTTAAGGAACCTCCATACTATTCTCCATAGTGGTTGTACCAATTTACATTCCCTCCAACAGTGCAAGGGAGTTCATTTTCTCCACATCCTTGCCAATACTTGTTATTTATTGTTTTTTGACAATACTAACGCCGAGAGATGTGAGGTGATATCTCATTGTGGTTTTGACTTGCATTTCTCTTCTAATTAGCAATGTTGAGAATCTTTTCATGTGCCTGTTAGACCTGGCTTCAGGTCTTATATTTAAGACTTTATTTTTTAGTTTAGTTTTGTGTATGGTGTAAGAAAGTGGTCTGTTTTCTTTTTTTTTTTCTTTTTGCCTGTAGCTGTCCAGTTTTTCCAACACCATTTATTGAAAAGACTATGTTTTCACAATTATATATTCTTGCCTCCTTTGTCTTAGATTAATTGACCATATAAGCATTGGTTTATTTTTGGGCTCTCTATTCTGTTCCATTGATATATATATATCTGTTTTTGTGCCACTACCATACTATTTTGATGACTATAGCTTTATAGTATAGTTTGAGGTCAGGAAGCATGATACTTTTAGCTTTGGTCTTCTTTCTTAAGATTGCTTTGGCTATTCAGGTTCTTTTATGAAACTAACCAACTCTTTAGTCATGAAATTCTAAAATTTGCACAAGGAAAAAAAAATAGGCTTTTATCTTTTTTTTTTTTAATTGGGCCCTCCCCTCTGCTGAGCCCATGTCACCAGGGTCCCCATGCCAATGGTGGCAGCAGTGGCGGCTCTGGAGAAGAGCAAGCAGTGGCAGCAGCAGCAGCTGCATTGGTGGCACATACCTCCTCTGTAGTGTCCTTGCTCCTCTGGCCCCAGGGCAGAGCCTCTGCCGGCTCTGCCCTGCAGACTCCGCCCCCACCCAGCCCCTCCCTCCTGCTCCAATAAGCCTTCATCTTTTAAAGGTATTGAAACAATAATAATTTTCCAAAACACAAAGCACTAGTTCAAGATGGTTTCACTAATGGATTTCACTAAACATTTAAGGTAAAGTGAAACCAATTCTCCACAATGTTTTGCAAAACACAGAAGCAGAGGGAATATTTCCTTTAGTGGGTTGAGTGGTAGCTCCCAAAAAAGATTGAAATGTGATGTTATTTGGAAAAAGGGTCTTTGAAGATGTAATTATTTTAAAGATCTAGAGGTTATATCATCTTGGGTTAAAGTGGACCTTAAGTCAAATGACAATGTCCTTAGAAGAGAAGAGAAAGAAAGGACTGAAATAAAGAAGCCATGTGAAAATGGATACAGAATTCTGTAGCCTCAAGTCAAGACATCAACAAATTTATTCTGAAGTTCCTAGGGAAAGGCACAGGACCTAGAATAAATAACCCAATACTGTAACTAATGAACAAAGTTGTAGGACTCACACTACCCTATTTCAAAACTTACAGTAAATATACAGTAATCCAGAATGAATAGTAATTGAATAGATAGATCAATGGTACAGAAGTGAAAGTCCAGAAATAGACCCACATAAATATAGTCAACTGATCTTTGACAAAAATGCAAAGGCAATACTTTGGAGAAAGAATATTCTTCTCAACAAATGTTATGGATCAATTAGACATCTATAAGCAAAACATCACCTAGATGAAGACCTTATACCTTTTGCAAAAATTAGTTCACAATGGAGCATAGACTTAAGTAAAAAACACAAAAGTATAAAACTTTTAGAAGAAAATATAGAAGAAAATCTAAGTGATGGCTTCTGGTGGTTGATTTTTAGATACAACACCAAAAGAATAAGCCAAGAAAGAAAAAAATTTGATAAGCTGGACTCTATTAAAGCTAAAACTTCTGCTGTACAAAAAATAAGCTACTAACTGGGAGAACATATTTGCTAAACACATAAAAGATAAAGCACTTGTGTTCAAAGTATAATATATAAAGAATTCTTAAAACTCCAATATGAGAAAGCAAACAACCAGTTAAAAACTGAACATAATATCTGAGCAGACACTTCACCAAAAATGATGCACCGATAGCAATTAAGCACGTGAAAACATGCTTCACCTCATTTGTTATTAGGGCATCTCAAAATTGTGTGATACCACTACAGACTTATTAGAATAGTTAAAATCTAAAAAATTGGATAGCATCAAATGAAATAAGAACTCTCATTTATTGCTGGTAGAAATGCAAAATAGTACAGCTATTTTGGAAGACAGTTTGTTTTTTTACAAAGGTAAATGTTGTATTATCATATACTCCAAGAATCATGGTCCTAGGAATTTACCTAATGGATTTGGAAACATGTTCACACAAAAATCTGCACCCACATGTTCACAGAAGTTTTATTAATTGCCAAAACCTGAAGGCAACCTAGATGTCCTTGAATAGATGAATGTATAAACAAACTGCATTACTCTCATACAATGGAATAATTTTTGGTGACAAGAAATAAGCTATAAATTCACAAAAAGACATGGATAAATTTTAAATATATGTTGCTAAGTGAAAGAACTCATTCTGAAAATGCCACATACTGTATGAATCCAATTATATGACATTTTAGAAAAGGCAAAACTATAATGACAGTAAAAAGATCAGTGGTTGCTTGAAGTTTGGTGGAAGGGGAAGGCAATTGAATAGGTGAAGCACAGGAGAATTTTAGGGCAGTGAAACTATTCTCTTTGACACAGTAATTGTGAATACATGACAGTATGCATTTGTCAAAACCTATAGACAGTTACAGCACAAAGAGTGAGCCTTAATGTATGCAAATTTAAAAACATCATTTAGGAGCTCAGGGCACCCCAGGGAGAAATGCATAATATGACAAGACTGTCTTTTTTTGCATTTTTTTTTTTTGGTAAATCCAAAACTCTACTAAAAAAATTTTATATGTCTATCTGTCTAGACAACTGTATTATATTATCAAAGGTTTTTATTTCCTTATATAAAATTAAGTGCCACATTTCAGAAACTATTAGAATTTGGGGGAAAATCTTTGCCATTGCTTTTCATCAAGTATAGGAATGTAAAGCAAAAATAATTACTTGTATTCAAAAATAAGAATCCATTGTTTCACTATGCACCAGTGCTGGACCCTGTGATATAAATGGTTGATTGCTTCCCATGTGTAGGGTCTTTCTCTGCTTATGTATTTAAACTAACATTAATTTGTGAATAGTGCTGTGGGTAAGAAGTAAGAGATGCTGCCTTTGCTTACTTCTTTGCCATTTAAAAGGGCAATATATTGTTTTTTGTTTCTATGTTCCCAAGCCACCTTCCTTTTCCTTTCTTCCTTTGGGAAGTGATGTTTGAAACAGGGTTATTTTCCAGGTATTCCACAAGGCTAGATTATCTCTTATCCAGCTTCTCACTGCAACTTTAGTTGCAACCTAAAGTTTCTGTTAACAACCCAACTCTTCAACTATTCATAGTTGACTGGAAACCATTTAATCAGTGATAAAAAGTGTTAGAAGTAGTTTAATCTCAATCTCCCTCTCTCTCTCATCTCTTATCTCTCATCTCTCATCAACTGAACTACACAAAGCAGAAAGCATTAGACCCTAAACACTGGGGAGCAATGAGACAGTACTGGAGCTTCTTAAGAAAACTTTAAAATATGGTGCAGCATAACTTCTTAGCTGCAATCCTATATCTTTTTTGACATTTCCAATTAGTAAAAGTCATAAAGGCAATATAAAAAATTAAATACAACGAAGCAAAATGAAACAGTAGTAAAAGTCTCCTCTCAGATATTTATTAATTGTTGTGACTAATAAAAATATGATTGAAACATCATACTCTTGCTTGATTTTTCAGTGTAGCAATGAATGAATAACTTCACTATATTTAAAAATATAATGCAAATATATATTTTCCTCCTAAAAATTACCTTTCAGAGAGGAATAATGTGCCTTGTTTTTTTAAGTATAAGGGATTTCATATTGCCCAGAATTTACATTAGACTAAAATATCCTGGATTTAGAAGATACTAAAATAAGCTCAAGCAATCCTGGATGTTTAAAAAGGTTAACCAGTGAAATAGGTAAAATAGAAGGCAAAGGAATTAGCAAAGACATAGTGATGTTCCTGGGGCATGTGACCACACATTTATTGTAGTGTAATATTGTAAACAAATCTTATAAAGATTATTTATAAAAAAATAATCAGTGTTGACATTTTTGAGATCACATATATATATATATATATATTGGAGGAATGAAAAAATAAAACCGTGCTATTAATGGGTACTTATGGATTTGGAATATATTTTCAGTGACAGCATAATATATGATTTCCAAAAGTGCTGTATCTCATGTTAAGACATATTGAGGATAATGCACGCTAAAAACTGTGGGATGACACCAAAAAATGTTTGCGTGATACTGAAGGCATCATATATATATAAATGATTTTAATAAAATTATTTTATGAAAGGTAAAGTACAAAAGCAGGTTTTCTAAGTTAACACATGCTAATTAAATATGTGCTTAAATAAGTAGCTTAAATGATATTCATAAACAGTTTTATCATTTTTTCCCCTTTAAACATTTATGTATTTTTTGATCAAATTTTTTGACTTGATAGGAAAACTGGGCATCCATTTTTACAAGAAATGGTCTTAAATCATGGCATAGAATGGATATGAATATTGTGTTAGTCTGCTTGTACAACAAATGTAATAATGCTTATAATCAAGGAAAGTTTTAATAAAGCACAAGCTAGGGAGAAATTCAGGGTAGATTTTGATTCTAAAGTTTAATGCTTTCTTGCACTCCGATTTAACTGTATGTTTTCCAAAAGAAACCATCAAAGTATTGCCCTTACCAGTAGGATAGACCCAGTATTTGACTGAAGAACATGAACTATCATTATTACTAGGTCAAGTATTGTAACTGCCTTTAAGATTTAAAGATCCAAGGACAAAGAAGAGAGATCAAATGTAACTAAAGAATAAAGGAATTCACAAGAGAAATTTGTTTAATGTACTGTTTTGTAATGTGAAGAACTATAGTTGTCATTCATTTGTCAGTTATCTCAACATTATTTCCATTTTAGGATTTAAATTGTGTTAGTTACATTCAGCTTCAAAGTGAAGAACGAGCGAAGGAAAATGGTCCATTGTTCATTATTCAGAATCCATGTGCAAAAAGAAATTCTAGGACACATCCACCATTTCAGTGCTCATCACAGAGGCAAGATCTATAATCAGAACTGCTTTATAGCCATGACCCAGTTGACTGTGGGCCAAGAAATTGGTTGTGTGGACTTCCTAAAAGTCATTAAGCCGTGTAGGGACATCTGTGAAAAGATTCTGGGTTGTAGAAGCAGTTCTTTGGATGAGATTACTTCTTTGTTCACTAAACACAGTACTTAGACCACAAAATAGAAATTGTAAAAAGAATAAATATATTCAAGTGTTAAAAAATCAAACAGTATCAAATGATATATAATTTAAATATCCCTCTCATACCTTCTAGCCTTCTAAATCAGACTTCTTCATTGAATCACAGAGCAGAGAATGTAATTGGAGTACTTATTTTCTCATTTCTCCTTAGGATGGTACAAAACTAGTCATTGTAGATTAAAAGTTATGAGATTGGGCTTCCCTGGTGGCGCAGTGGTTGAGAGTCCGCCTGCCGATGCAGGGGACACGGGTTCGTGCCCCGGTCCGGGAAGATCCCACATGCCGCGGAGCGGCTGGGCCCGTGAGCCATGGCCGCTGAGCCTGCGCGTCTGGAGCCTGTGCCCCGCAACGGGAGAGGCCACAACAGTGAGAGGCCCGCGTACTGCAAAAAAAAAAAAAAAAAAAAAAAGTTATGAGATTAATTTTTTGCATGCATGGATATGTTAGGACACCAGTGATTAGTTCTTTACAAAGAGTCCCACTTTAAAAATACTGTGGTGCTTATACATTCACCCAGCCTCTTCTTGGGTAGGCAATTTTCATTTCAGGGATAAATATCCACAAGAATCTAATGCATATACAAGCATGTATGCAAGTGAGGATCTATGCATATATATGAATGCATGTGTTTGTGTGCATGTGTGGTTGTACACCTTTTAAAATTACAAGTATGCTCTACTCCTAGCTACTCTAAATCCTTGACATCCAAAATCTATATTTGGGTCATTCCTTATCAGGTAACCTAAATGACTGTTTTCTGTTATTTTTTTGTTTGTTTGTTTGTTTTGCGGTACGCGGGCCTCTCACTGTTGTGGCCTCTCCTGTTGCGGAGCACAGGCTCCGGACGCACAGGCTCAGTGGCCATGGCTCACGGGCCCAGCTGCTGCACAGCATGTGGGATCTTCCGGGACCGGGGCACGAACCCGTGTCCCCTGCATCGGCAGGTGGACTCTCAACCACTGCACCACCAGGGAAGCCCTAAAGGACTGGTTTTTTAATGGATTTATTTCATTTTTTAAAAGTACCATTAATTATTTTTTTTCTTTCCCCTAACTTACAAGCAATTAATTTGTTTTTAGTCTTTTACCATAAAAAATAGTGCTGTAATGGATAAACTTGTCATACTTTTTTTGCACATATGTATGTCTGTAGGATAAATTACCATAAGTAGAAATTCTGGGGAAAAAAAAAAAGTATGTTTCAAAAGTACTATGTATTGTCACATTGTTCCCAAAAGAAATTGCACCAATTTATACTCTAAACATCAATGTCTCTGAATGTTTGTCCTGAGTACTTTATATGCCTTTGTATATTTCATATTATGTCATTCCTAGATATTTTATACTTTTAATGCAGTAGCAAATGCAATTTTTTTCCCCTTACATTTTACAACTGTAGCTCTTTATATAGGGGAAACTATAAGAAAGTTCTTGCTTTCTTAGCTTTCCTTAATCCTCATTTTGTTTAGGATAGTGTTTTAATATATTATCTTGGATTAGTGTTTTAATATATTTTCTTGTATCTTCAGGTAAGTTATAGCATCTAGAAATGATTAAATTTCTTCTTTTCAATTGTAATTGTTCACAACTTTCTCTTAACTAATTTTATTAACTAGCCAGAAAACATTTTAAATAATATTGGTGCTACTACATGTATTGTCATTTTAATCCTGACTTCAATGTTTATGCTAGACATTTTGCTTACAACATATTATGATTAAGATTTCTAATTATTTTCCAATGATTTTAAATATTGATTAACTTTCTGTTTTTCATATTCTCCACTTTGGGGATAAATAAGATAACAGAGATGTCTGTATTCTTCTATCTTTTTTTTTTTTTTTTTAAGTATCTGGTGTTAAGAATACATGCCCTGCATTTGTATTAGAAATGATAAGGGGTGTTGGAGATTTAGGGTTGCTAGTTATACACACCTACTTTCTTACAGTTCCTACTAATTGCTAATTAAGGAAAAAGAACCAACTGTGGATCACTTCAGTTAATTGTAGTAAGGAAGATGACTTCAGGTCTGAGTGGGATTGGTAGAGAGGATAGGGAGGTGCATTTCAAAGTTATCTCACCTTGCATTTCAGGCAGCTGATCCTATGCGCTGCTAAGACTGGTCATTGTGTAATCTAACCAATGCTTGCCTGGGGAAGAGATATTGAGGAATGATAGGGTGAGGGGTGGTGAGAAGTAAGTCACTGAAAGATGTTTTCTGTCTTCTCTGGATACCCAAAGCTAGGCAGAGGGGAGGGAGTGAACCTCGCTCTTCTCTCCTGTTTCAGGAGAGCATATCATTATGGTCATTCTGGAGAGGATTTTATGAACACGATAAACATATCATGAGCCAGAGAAAGACTGAAAGAACTGAAGACCTGTTGTGCCTCAACTGTAAGATATGGAATGATGTAGAAAAGACATTTAGCAGGGCAATCACAGGTGGCTTGGATGAAGTTTTTGATTAAGTGAATAAAAAATGCTGTAACTGGATAGCTATCTTTCAGCAATTAAAATATTTTCTATAATAAAGGAACATGAACCGAAGGAAATGGCATCTTTAGCCCAACAAAGACTCCAGAGACAATAGAGCCACTGCTGGATGTTGAATTATATAAGAAACTGAGGAGTAGGAAGGAATTACATGCACTCTACTTCCCTCCCTGACTACTCAAAACAATTTTGAAATGTAGGAAAAATAAGTGGCCATTAAGGGTATTGGCCAGCATTGAAGTAAAATCATGTTTTAGTTGGACACCTACTACATTGGTTTTTTTTGAAAACAACATCCAGTCCCCCTCTTCCTCTGGATGGGTAAAAGAATGAAAAAAGAAAGAAAGAAAATGAAAAAAATATAGGCTTAAAAACAGATGAAACCCATGTAGAGTTTTAGGATCTTAATTTTTGAAAAGTCTTCAGAGTTAATTGGCCAACCAAATAGTTCACCTATCTAACCATTTCTAAATCCCACTTAATGTCAATGTATACAAAACACTATAGCTCAAAGGACACTGGTGATCTCTTCCAACCAAATTCTTCTCTTTAGTCAATCATGGTGCCTTACATTCCCTGGACTAATATCATGAAAGTCCTTTCTTTTGTATTTTCAATTTTTTTCTTGGGTGGAGAATTATAAAGTCTAGGAAGACTAAAACACTGACTAATTAATAGTAATTAGGTAAACTAATAATTTTTCCATTCTAACATATTTTTAAGGTAAATATATATTTTGAATTTAATTTCTTAGAGACTTTGAATACACACTGAAATAAAAACTTTAAAATACAACTATATTTCACTGGGGAAAGGTAATTTTCAGAAACATACTATTTTATATTTTCCAACAGATAGTGCATTTTATGTGACACATACTGTCTTAATTCATTGTACTGAAACTGTTGAGATCATTGCTTTCAAAACACTTCCTAAAATATCTGAAAATTAGAATGACTAATAAAAAAAGATTAATGATTATATTTCATAGGTAGTCATGTTTTAAATCTTTAATGTATGCATCATATAGTTTTATTTCTGCAACACAATTGGCAGGAAGGTTAAACATTCTGCTCTGTAGTGTAGTATAGTGTACACATCCTATTCTATGGTTATATAACATCTCATTACCAGTTAGTAGTATTCTCTGCAGTTGAATATGAACAAACCACTCTCTCCATGGGCACTAACTCAAATTGGCACTAACAGTTGCTAATTGATCAAATTAGATTTCTTAACATAGCTTTTTAAAAATAGTGGTTAGTGACTAATTTCAATCTCTTCTTCAGGTTTGTCTTGGTCTGTACAAAAACTTGTCATTTTTGGTTTGACATAGCCTGAATTGATTTTTCTTTTTAATCGACAGGCAACCTCACTTACAACTGACCTTAAATAAGAGTTTTTTGTTTGTTTTTGTTTTCTTTGCATCAAACATAAGAATATTTAGAAGAAAGGTATTACCTCAGCTATTACATCAATATGTAAGTAGATGAAAAAACACATTTTATTGCTTAAATAAAATGAGTATTATATTCAGTAACAAGAACAAGTTCTTGTATGTTTATATGATTAAAGTACTGTTATAATTAAAATATTTAGAGTTTTAGAACCAACTCCTATCCATACGAATAAACATATTTTTATTTCAGTATATCATTTGAAGACTTCATTTCACAATATGCTACTTCTTTCTCTAATAATGAGTTTAATGTTATCAACAAAAATGAAGATGAAATCATTGCATTAGTTTGGGTTTACCTTTACTCATTAGTGAGAAATAAGCTACTCCCAAGGAATTTATTTTTAGCATTAAAATTTTATTTCCTAGAATGTACAGTCATGTTTACATATACCAGTAAATTGTTACCATTTACAGTTATACTATATCTTACGAACATTATTTAATTTTAGATTTATGTCATAAAGAATGAACCAGAAAAAGGAACCTCAATAGTTTATGCTGTCTATGATGTCAATTTACTGGCTGGCTTGGGAATACTCATTTTTCTTTTTATATAGATCCATTTTCATAAACCCTACTATGACATAATCCCTTCTAAAAGCCTATAAATATAGCCTCAATCTCTTTACAGTATTGTTGAAACAAATAAATATGGCCAGTTAATCAGTTTAGTTTATCATTAGCTAAATGGCTTTTTCTACTTTGTCACACTGTCTCTTAGAAACTTTTCCAGTTTCAATTACCAGCTATATGTTGATGATCTTCCAATCTGTATGTTCAGTTCAGACCTAGCTTCCAAGGCCTATGCCTGTGTTTTCAGCTGTTCACTGCTCAGAAATAAGACATCCTTATCTAAATAAATCAGTTCAGTTCTTCTATGATGGCATCCCATTAATTTTCTTCATAGAAAATGCTCCAAGTTCCAGCTATCTGTGTATTTGTTTTAATCTGCTTACTACCTACTTCATCCACTAACCTATAATATCTCATCTTGCCTGTTTTATTCATAAATAAAAAACCAGCACCTAGCATACAATAAGTGTTTAATAGACATACACTTTTGAAATTATTGAATGGATGGATCTCAGAAATTCCTAGCATACACACAAATTTCAATTTATAATTTTCCCTTTCAGACTCATAGTTTTCATTATCATTATTATTATCATCATTACTATTTTGGTTTGTTTCATTAGTTGATAGCATTGCCATCTGCACAGTTAATCGCAACTCATCCATCTCCTTAGTTCTTAAAATCTAGATGATCATTAAATCCTTCAACCTTCTGTACACTTCATGCCACTTTCTCAGTAGGTTCAATTCTGACAGATCAATGCAGCATCCTTTTAACATTTTATTTTATTTTGTTTTCTTTGTTTTTTGTTTGTTTGTTTTTGCCAGAAACTCCTATTTCTCTACAAACTCTTCTTTAATGCTCTCCTTGTTACCTTTTACCAAAAGAGATTTGATCTTGTCAACTCTTGATTAAAGATCTCCACTGTTTCTTCATGAACCAACTGTTTGATTACAGTGATCTTAGCCTATATCTTTCCACCATTCTACTTCACATGGTACTTCCTCTAACCTGAAATAATTTTCTTTTTAAACTCAGTCATAAAATCCATGAATTGCCTTTAAGATTCAACACAAACACCAGTTTTTCTGTGAACATTTTCTGATACTTCAAGGGAGGCAGTTGTACATACCTCTTTTTATATATCTACTGGTGATAATAATAGTGAATTCTCTATTATGACATATCATTCCAATCAATGTTCAGTGATTGATGATAGATTAGTGATTAATAACTTAGTCTCTGCTATGTTCTGAATAATTGTGTCGCCTCAAAATTTGTAGGTTGAAAACCTAATACCTAAGGTGAAGGTATTAAGAGGTGGGACCTTTGGGAGGTGATTAGGTCATGAGGGCAGAACCCTCATGAATGGGATTAATATCCTTATAAAAGTTGCCTGAGATAAATCCCTCAACTCTTCCACTGTATAAGGACACAGCAAGAAGTTAGCAGTCAGCAAGCTAGAAGAGGGCCTTCACCAGAACTGTGACCTCTGACTTCCAGTCTCCAGATCTATGAGAAATAAATTTCTGTTGTTTATAGGCCACTCAGTCTATGATATTTTGTTATAGGAGCTCAAAGTGCCTTAGTATCAGAGGTTCTTTTTTTTCTTTTTTTTAAATCAATATCTATATGCTTAGTATCTACTATAGTACACTTCAAGTGTTAGACTTAACTGATATAATATCGATTAAATTAGTAAATAGAAATAACTTAGTGTATGAAGATCTGTGTTCAAGTTCTGTCCATGATATTAACATTCATGAATTTAGAAGCAATTTTTAAGCCACAGTGAATTAACATATAAAAGAAGAAATAATAATATTGATAAAATAATGCATGACCTACCTAATTCATGGACTTAGTTCTATGCAAATATATTATTACAAAGCACATTCAGAGCATTACAAAACAAAACAAAAGATTAATCTTTATCTACACCAGTAATTTTAGGACAACAAACATAATTCCAGGTAAATGAGTTGGTAGTTATAATCAAATTAATTAGATCAAAAGAGGTCAAAGTTCAAAACTGATTGGAAAGTGTAGTTTACTAGATGTGAATATACTAATTAGATCATTGGTTTGTAGTTCTAGGGATGGACATGTTAACATGTGAGTATAAAATAATAAAATAGTTTATTTTACACTGAGACTTAGCACCTAAAATTTCCTGATATAAGTAGTGGATTGATTCTTGGTCAGAGAAACAGATCACCAAAGTGAATCTGGATAAATCATGTTATCATTCCTCAATTTCAATCTAACTATCCCTGGAGTGTAGTACAGTGCTATAACTGAAATTCTAAGGCTAGATATAGAGCATCAAAGCCAGTTATCTAAATAAGGAAATAGGGAGAAAATATTTGCAAATGATGCAACTGACAAGGAATTAATCTCCAAAATATACAGAACAACTAATATAGCTCAATATCAAAAAAGCAAACAACCCAATCAAAAAATGGGCAGAAGATCTAAATAGACTTTTCTCCAAAGACAACATCCAGATGGCTAAAAGGTACATGAGAAGATGCACAACATTGCTAATTATTAGAGAAATGCAAGTCAAAACTATGGTGAGGTATCACCTCACACCAGTCAGAATGACCATCATCAAAAAATTCTACAAATAATAAATACTGGAGATGGTGTGGAGAAAAAGTAACCCTCCTACACTGTTGGTGGGGATGTACATTGGTGCAGCCACTATGGAGAACAGTATGGAGATTCCTAAAACTAGAGCTACCATATGATCCTTCAATCCCACTCCTGGGTATATATCAGGAGAAAATTTGAAATTTGAAAAGATACACACACACCAGTGTTCATAGCAGCACTATTTACAATAGCCAAGGCATGGAAGCAACCTAAGTGTCCACTGAGAGATGAATGGATAAACATGTTGTATATATACACAGTGGAATATTACCCAGCCATAAAAAAAGCATTATGTGCTGGGGATTCTTGGTTTAAAAAATTGTTTTCAAGTTAATCTTTTAAAAAAATACTGTAAGCATATTGTGTTTCACCTGGATCCTTATAACCAAATACAGGCAAGTGATTTTAGTGCTTCCATTTGTAGTTTTGTTTAGTGTCATGCTGGCGTGAATTGTTACTAATTTAGGACCTTTCATTTGCATGAAATAATTTTTCAAAAACCAGAAATGTTTTATTCTGTAACTAACTTCAATTGAATATTAATTTACATAATGTTTTCTTGAGTTATTTGAACAGATTCACTTTTGTGAGAATTGTGTCATTACATTGTAAATCATGGTGCAGTCATGCTAAATTCAAAAGAACATTCTTGAGAATAAAGTCATGTATGTTTTTTCTCATCACTGTAATTCTAGGGTAGGTCACAATAAGTGAACCAATATTTTCATTCAATAACCATTTTTGGCTGATTTAATTAATATGAACAGCTATTTAAATTTATAAAATAAATCATTTGTCACATTAAATTGGTGTACTAATTTAAATTTAATTTTTAGATTTTTTTGTATTCAATTTCTAAATTTGTCTTTGTTTCATAGTTGCATATGAGTAAAAGCATAAGAAACTTAAATCTACCTATATGTTTGCAAATATTTAACATTTTAATTAAAATAATAACAGAATTCAACTGGAAATCTATAAAAAAATTAAAGCAAATTAATATTATTCCATATTGAGGAACATTATCTTATTTAATAAAGATCATAAAACAATCTCACTCAGAGAAGTTAATATGTATAGGTGAGTTCATATGGCTAGTTGTAAGTATGGGGGAAACTTTAGCCCTGATCTTCTCATGTCAAATACATGATTCTTTCTATTTGAGCTTTTGCCTATAGAATCAGTAAACCTCATCACTTTATTATATTTTCCTCCCAGTTGTACACTTAAATAATTATAGCAACTACAGTCTCCCTTTGATATCTAAGAAGGATTAGCTCTAGGGCCCACTGGGAATACCAAAATCCATAATGGTATCCATATTCCCATGTCCACAAGTTCCACATCTATGGATTCAACCAACCGTGGATAGTGTATTAAGTCTGTGATCTACAATTGGTTGAATCCATGGATGCAGATGCCCAGATATGGAGGGCCAACTGCATATTTATTTAAAAAATGCATGTGTAAGTGGACTCATGCAGTTCAAACTTGTGTTGATCAAAGGTCATCTGTACTGCTATTTTTTAAAATTATGAACAGAAAATAAACTCAAAACCTCTTGTGATACCAAAAATTTAAAAAAGCAAAATTATATGACAAAAATGATCTGAAGTTAGAGGAATATACTGGGGGAAAAAACCCTACAACAAAATTTCCTGAAATCCCCTCCCCACTGTGCTAAAAAATGCAGAGAGCTTACAAAGTATCTAAAAATTACAGAAGTTAAGAAAGTAATTTATTGTATAAATATATATAAATAAATATATATATTTAAAATCTGTGTCAATATTAATGAGTAAATGTAAAAGTTCTCATGAAAATGCGTGGAAGAAAACCAGAAATAAAAATATAAATTTCAAGTTTGTCTCTGGATCTCCTAGCAAGTAAGAATCACATTTTACCTAAAACAATAGTTTTTACAGATCACAACTTCAGTTTCATACGCTGAAATCACAGAAGTAGAAGGTTTAAAAAATGTTTGTCCAGTGGACTCTGTAAGTTATAACAAAGGAATTAACATTATTCAGGATAAGAAGAATAGTAGGTATAACTTTTTGTTTTTGCTTTGTGTTGAGCTGACCTGGAGTCACACTATGCATATTTTATGATCCTCCCTAATGAAGATAATTAATAATGTAAAATATTTCAAGAGAACTTACAAAACATACATGTAATTTAAATTAAAATGTTGATCTCCAGGCCAAATTTTTTTCCTACGTCGTGATTCACTACAAAGTTAAAAATATTGTTGAAAATAGACTACAAACATACATTTCTTATACATTATACCCTTTATATGAAGATGCCACTTACTAAGAAGAGTGAAGTTGAACTTCCAGTGATTATGGTTGACTTACCCAGAAGCACATATATTTTATGAAGCAAGCTTCCGTTTTGACATATGTTGTATACTCATAGGGGTGTAGCTTTAATAAAATGCTTCACAATATATGATGATACTGACTCATATGAGAATAAAATCCTTTGTCTCATTAACATACTCTAACTTCAAAACCTAACTGACCCAGTGCTTGAGTAAGAATAGTATTTAAGTTCACATTGTGGTTAAATCTGACTTTCCAAAATCATTAGTTAACAATAAAATCTATTCTATCCATTTTGATCTCATTTACAAGTACTGATACAAATTATGAATTATTTATCCAGGCCATGCTCCATATTTATTATTTCATTCAAAAAAATTACTTATCTGTATGTACAAATGTGGACACATATACCAGAGTATGCTTATTCCAAATTATTATGTAAGTGGTTTTGAATATAAAACTAGGAAAATCATGATGATTTGATTCTCAAATAATTTTTTAAAGTATTTTGAGATTTTTTTTCTTTTTTGGTGCTTTTTATCAAATTGAAGAAGTTCCCCTCTATTTTCAGTTTGCTTACAGATTTTAACTTGAGTAGATAGAGTTTATGAAATGCTTTTTCTTCATTAATTGATAAAAACATATAATTTTTATTTTTAGCCTCTTGGTGTGATAGATTACATTAATTGATTTTCAAATGTTAAATAAGCCTTGCATACTTAGAATATTTCACTTGGTTATGATATATATTTTTATGCATTGTTGGATTCTATTTGCTAATATTTTGTTTAGGAGTTTTGTATTTATGTTGTGAGAGATATTGGTCTGTAATTTTCCTTCCTGTAGTGTATTTGTTTGGTTTTGGTATTAGGGCAATCTTAGACTCATAGAATGAATCAGGAAGTATTTCCTCTGCTTCTTCTTTCTGAAACATTGCAGAGAATTTGTATCATTTCTTCCTTAAATGTTTCATGGAACTCACCAGTAAAACCATCTGGAAATGGTGCTTTCTACTTTTTAAGGCTATTGATGTTGATTCAATTTCTTTCATAGACATAGGTATAGTCAGATTATTACTTTTTCCTTGTGTGAGTTTTGGTAGAGTGTCTTTCAAATAATTGACCCAGTTATCTGAATTATCAAATTTCTGGGCATAGATTCATGATATTCCTCTATCATCCTTTTAATGTCCATGATATTAATAGTGATGACCACTCTTTCATTTTTTCTGTTAGTAATTTGTGGCTTCTTTTTTAAAATTTTTTTCTCAATTTGTCTGGCTAACAGGTTATTAATTTTATTTAACATTTCAATGAACCAATTTTTGGTTTCATGGATTTTCTCTTACTAGTTTCTTGTTTTCAATTTCATTGACTTCTGCTTTAATTTATATATATTTTTTCTTCTGTTTCCTTTTAATTTCTTTTTCCTTTTCTACCTCCCTAAGGTAAAAACTTAGATTATTGATTTTAGGCCTCTCTTTTGTCTAATACACGCATTAAGTGCTATAAATTTACCTTTAAGCAGTGCTTTTGCTGCATCCCACAAATTTAGATAAGTTGTGTTTTAATTTTCATTTAATTCAAAATATTTTAAAATTTATCTTGATGCTTGTTCTGTGGCCCATGTATTACTTAGAGGTGTATTGTTTAATCTCTAAAGATTTTTGGGTTTTCTAGCTATCTTTCCATTATTGATTTTTAGTTTAATTCCATGGTGATTTGAGGGATACATTGTATGATTTCTGTTCCTTTAAATTTGTTAAGGTGTATTTGATGGCTCAAGACTAGTCTGTCTTGTTGAATGTTACATATGAAGTTGAGAAGAATATGTATTTAAGAAATTTATTTCTGATAGTTCTGGAAGCTTGGAAGATCAAGGTGGCAGCAGACTCAGTTAAGGTAAAGGCTGTCTTCCTGGCTTGCAGATGGCTACCTTCCTGCCGTGCTCTCACATGGCAAAGAGAGAGAGAGCTCTTGTCTCCTCTTTTATTTAAAGGGCACTAATCCCATAATAAGGGCACCACCTTCATAGCCTCATTGAAACCTAGCCCCATCTCTAAATACCATCACCTTGGGAGTTAGGGCTTTAACATATGAATTTTGGGGAGATAGAAACATTTAGTTTATAAAAGCCACTATCCTGATTTCTAAGAGCATGTGTTAGATGTCCTTTATTGTATTTTATATTTGTAAAAAAAAAATGTTCCTATAGTAAATAATATTTTACCTTTATCTTCTGTTCAAAAAAAATTGTGATAGCCTTTGAAATGAGGAAAACAAAAATAAAACAAAAACTGAGTACCCAGGGTCTATACTTCCAGATTTCCCTCAAATTTCCATTCTTCTTCTCTCTCTACCTCCACTGTGGAAGAAGACAATTTTGTATCTACTTTCACCTTAATTTCAACACTCTTGATATGTGGTGTTTTGATTTCTCCTTTGAACTGGTTGTAACACCTTAATGGTTCCCTCATTAATTGAGTTACACAAATTTTTTGGCATGTGCTTATTTTACATTTCTATGAGAAATATGAGTTTAACTTTTTAATAAAGATTATCGTATAATAACTTGAGAGGTTTTTCACAGAAATTCCTCTTGTATTCACCTGCGCTATGAAAGTTGTATGCTGGAGAAGTACACGGCATATGCAGCTGTACACCAAACATGCCTTTTTTTCCTGGTTGCCAGAGATAAATCCAAACCATCAAGAAAACTTTACTGATTCTCTGCTAGTCATTAGTTTTTTTCATTTTTTATTTTTCTCCCTTATAAGCTGGTTTGTTTTGTTTTTGTTTTGTCATTTACAAAAGACATATGTTAAAAATGTCTCTTATTTAAAATATACAAAAACTCTTAATAAGGAAACAATCTGATTAAAAAATGGGTGAAAGTATTTAATAGACATTTTACCAAAGAAGATGTACAGATGGCAAATCAGCATAAGAAATGATGTTCCTCATCATATGTCATCAAGGAAATGCAAATTAAAGCAACAGTGAGATACCACTACACACCTATTAAAATAAACAACATCTGGAACACTGATAACACAAAATGCTGGAGTAACAGGAACTCTTGCTTGGCAGATTCTGACAAAACTAAACATTCTTCTAACACATAATCAGGAAATCATGTTTCTTGATACTTACACAAAGGAATTGAAAACTTAAGTCAATCTTCACCAGGACATATGTTCTGTGACCAAAATTTCAGACATGAAGGGGAAAGGAGAAGCAAACAAAAGTCTTAATTTCTGCCTAGGCAAATATTTTATTCTAGATCATAATCATCCTTTATATTAAAGTCTGAAAAAATCAAAAATTCCCTTGATCAACTAATTTGTAGACACAAAGAATGTGTTGCTGCTGTAAAAACTATGAATGAAAATGTGCTATGTACATCGAAAGGCAAAACTATGATGAGTGGCTGCCAGGGATTCAGGTAGAGAAGTAGAAGGGATAAATACATGGAATACAAGGCATTTTTAGGGAAGTGAAACTATTCTTCTGATATTGTAAGAGCAGATAAACGGCATTATGATTTTCCAAACCCCCTAGAACTGTACAACACAAAGAGGGAATGCTAAAGTAAACTAGGGACTTCATTTAATAATAATGTATCCATATTAGTTAACCAATTCTAGCAAATGTATCACCTAATGCAACATGTTAATAGTAGGGGAAATTGAGTGGGGAGGGAGTATATGGTAACTTTCCATATTTTTTGTAAACTTAAAACTGCTTTTTACAAAATCTATTAAAATTGTGATATACTGTCTCAATACTTGAAATAATCATATGCAAAAAATGGACAGTTTGCCAGACATTGGAGTTAAATAAACTTTATCAAAATTTGGGAAATATTTTTTAACTCAACTTGGTTTCACTCAATAGCTAGTAAAATAGTAGATTTCTATTTGTTTATTCTACCTATTTATATTCTATAACTATGTCTTTGATTTTCTTTTCTATTTTTACTAATCAATATCTGCTATTTTAGTTATTATTGATTATATTTATGATCTACAGAACTGCTATATGTGGGAAAATATTAGACAGTATACCATCAAAGTTTCATTTTTAGGAATAAAAACAAAGGTCAATGTACAATGTTATTTAAGAAAAGTTCATCCCACAGCAAAATGGTAGAAAAATTACTTCCACCATTTAATATAAGTCTAGAAGAGAGGATAGGGTCCAAATGACCAGATAACTCAAAACCACTTTACTATTGGAACTATAAAGTACTTTTTAATGAATATAGTTGGAAAGTCAGAAGAAAAAGGTAATGATCATGGATAAGCCACTGATTTCATTCGCTTGTGAAATAAGCAAAAGTGTTTGGCTTTTCCACTTGGAACTTAACTGTAAAATTGTGTGTTAAATTGGTTGAGAAAATAGAGCAAGTAAACTATCTAGAATTGCAATTTGATAGACATTCTTCTTTGTATTAAAGTAAGAAGATTTTATCTTTAAGTTACTTAGTGCCCAGCATACTTAACTTCTTGTATTTATCACCTTATAAGTTGAGACAAAAGGAACTTATGAAAATGTAAAATGTTATCTCTAGATATATTAAGCCCAGTGTGCAAAGATGATTCATTATACAAAAGCAGGGCCAAGCTTACTTAATGAAAATTTCCCTAGGATCTCACTATAGTATAGAGATACAATATGCTATTTATACAAAGGCTTCTGAATAAAAACAGTGACAGAGTTTCCTCAACTGAACATTCCCAACAGACTATTCCAGCACATTACTTTTAGGGCCCTTCTGGGTGTCTGTTCCTCAGTTTCTGATCAATGGTAGCATGCTGCTGTCAGAAAACTTTCTGGGGACACTACTGCTGTTTCAGACTCATGTACAGAGATCCCAAGGTGTACGAGAGTTTACATTTCCTTTGTTCATCCCACAGCCAATGACTGTCAGTATAGAATTGTGAAAGCTGACTTCACTTGACTCTAGGATTGATGATGGGTCAACCTTAATGGTAAAGTTATACTCTAGGATTTTCTGTAGGATTCAACTTCACTGGGTCTTCCTCAGAAATAGCACCCTTGCTTGTCTCTCTAACATCCGTTGTCCTGCTCCTCATTCGTTAATAAGTCACTTCCTCAGTAAGTCACTCGCATATGAATCTTTACTTCAGTATCTGCCTCTGGGAAACTTTATCTAAGACAGTCTCATTGTTCCACTCTACATCTTATTCAAGATTCAAAGCCAGAAATATAAAGAGAAACTAGAGGAGAGATATAAATAGATGTAAATATACATATAGGTATGAGCATATACATGTATCAGTGTATATATAGAGAGAAAGAGATATAGATATACAGATATACCTATATATCTTTTTTCTTAGTGAATTTACTTTAGAAAACTTGTAAATTCCTTTTCTGCACCTCTGCACCTTTCAGATGTAAATCCTTTAAAAAGCCTCCTGCCACTTTCAAAACTCAGGAATGTCTTTCTCAAGGACCTGGGGAGCCATCCCTTTGAACTGTAATTGTCTAGAAAGATAGCACCCTGTTGTACAATTTCTGTGGGAGCATAGGAGCCTAACTTCTCTGCATGTCTTGCTCCAAGTTGTAAAACTATCTTCTGTCTTAAAAGATATGAGAAAATATATGAGAAGTTTATTTTGCCTTTGGGTAAATCCAATTAGCAAACACAGTGTCCTACCATCCTCCAGTACTTTTCCTTTAGCTCACTACAGTGCTTAAAAATCCTCTTGCCCTTTATTTCAATAGAATTTTGTTCAGACTGAAATGATGTTCTCTCTCCTCGGTTGCAGTAGCCTTGAAAGTCATCCTTGCCTGTTGAACTTTGGTGCAAGTTTTGCTGTAACAGTGATCAGAACTGGCTTTTATTGAGTGGAATAGAAAGATATTTAAGAATTTTGAGCAGATGGGGGGCATGATATGCTTTGTGTTTAATGGAGTGCAAAATATAAGGAAGGAAGGCAAAGGCATGAGTAGTTAGAAGAGTTGGAAAGATATTACAATAATCCTATCTAGAGGTGGCAGTGGTTGGATGAGGAAGGTAACAAAGGAAGTGAATTATCATATGTGGATATATTTTGTAATTATAGCCAAAATGCTTTGTTGGTGGGTTATATGTGTGGTGTGTCAAAGAAAGAGATAGAGGGAGAGAGGAGGAGTGAATGAAATAGTGACAAAGAGACAGACAGAGACAAAAAGAAGACCAGTCATTGGTGACTCCAAGATTTTCTTTCTGGGTTTCATTTACTAAGATGGAAAGTTCACAGGAGGAACACATTTGGGACATAGAAGATGAGTTTGTCACATATTGAATTTAGTTGCCTCTGAGATAATGAATAGCCATTTGGACATTATGAATTTGAATTCAATGAAGACATCAAATTTGGGAATATAAATATGGCAAATATCAGCCTAGGAAGTTATTTAAAGAGAGGAGATTCAGTGAAATCACTAAGGAAGAACAATAACTATTCAAAAAAAGTGTCCAAGGATTAACCCTGAGGACATTTCAGCAGAGAATTAAAGAAGAATCAGCAAAGGGGTTTGAGCGCTCAGAGAGGTAGGAAAAAAATAGAAAAGGTATATTTTGGAAAGTAATTAAACAAAGTGTTTCAAGTGTAAGAATGTAATCAACTTTACCAAAAAGTTATTAAAGTTTAAATGAAAAAAGTTCTGAAAAATTGGTCTTTGGATATAGCGAGATTTGGAGGTCACTGGTGACCTTGATATGAACAGTTATAATGAAATTCCGGTGACAAAAGGCGGAAAGGAGTGGACTGAACAAAGAATATAGGGAGATGATTTATAGAGATCAATTATAGAAGACTCCTTTAATAAGTTTTATGGTAAACAGAAAGAAACAAATGGTTGAAAATCTGGCATGAAAACTGGGTTAAAAAAGGCTTATTTATGTTGGGAAAATAACATCTGGTCTTTATACTGCTGGGGATGGTCCTGCAGAGAGATTGATAATACAGGAATCAGACAATGGGATTTCTGGAGAAATGTTCCCATGTTCCCATGTAGTACAGAAAAGATGAAGTATAATGTAAAATGAAGGGGCTACCCTTTGCTAAGAGGACAGACAGTTCATTCATTTTGACATAAAGCATAGAAGATATGGGCAGAGGTACAGATAAGTACAGGAAGTAGCAGGGGGTTTGGATTTTCTCTTGTGATTGCTTCTTTTACTCAGATCATATTTTGAGAGTGAGGATAAGGAAAGATGTATGTTAAAGAAAAGGAGAAGTACTGAAATGGTCACTTAGGAGAAGGAGGAAGAGAAAAGACTAAAGAAATATTACAGAATTGCCTGTAATAGAAGTGTTAACACTTCAAACTAAGAAGAAATGTTACTTGAGGTAGGTGATCATAAATTTAGTCAGAATGGTTGTGTGTTTTTTTCTATCTGTGTTTCTCTGTGTGGATACAGATGTTATGTGGGTAGAGATTTGATTTATACAGGATTGTAACTTAGCCATATTAGTACAGCAGAGCAAAAGATGAGAAAAGAATTAGATGATATGTAATGATTAAACATAGGATTAAAACTGTAAGCAAAGAAAGGAGGCTAGAAGCGGGAGGAGGGATATTAGTGGAAGCAACGCTTTACAGCTCTCAGTAAGACTGAAAGTATGTTTAATGAAGAAATTGGGCAAATGGGAGATGGTAGCTGGAGAGTGAGGTGCTTGAAATTGAGTTAATTGATAATGACAGAGCTACTGATAATGCCAGCATCTAGTATAGTCTAAGATGGGGCTGGAGACCTGACAATTGGAAGAGAGAACTTCACGAAACTGAGAGGCTGTGGTAACAGACACTGAAATTACTGAGATTCATGACAGTGGCTGTGTTGGAGAGACCATCAGTGTGGAAGGAGCTAAAGTCTTTATATCAGAAGGGAGACTGACCCAAGGATCAGCAGATAATTAAAACAGGCAATAACAGTTGGTGGTAGAGTCTGATTCACAGCTGAATAACTTTTTTTCTGGTGAAGAGAGAAAGAACAATTTGAAAGAGACAAGGAAGAGCAAGGAAGAAAACTACCCACCTTGAGTTTCAGTAGATCAAGAAGTATGGAAAAAACAAAACACTGACACTTTGTCATTGATACAGTCAACTCAAAGCAGAACCAGGTTTCAGAGTGAAAAAAGATGAAAGGATTGTTCAAGGAAGAATTGAAAAATGTCACAAACTTTGCTGATGACTGACTATGAGTTATAGATGGTTTAGTGCAATATTTTGGTAGTTGATAAGGTTTGTAAGATGGAAACAAGGAACTCAGTGTATAGAATCCTATGGGGACTGAAATCCAGGCAAAAGGACTGATCTATCAGAACTGAAGTTCTTGTGCTAAATGACAGAGACAGAGTTAAAAGACATAATGAGATTATACCTTTTGTTCCCAAGACAGACAGTGGTGGGGAGCAAAGAATGTTAGAAGGGAAAGAGGAGTGGGTGATCTGGCCAGAAGCATTCAGTGTTCAGAGGGTCCTTCATGACTCTTGGTGACAGGTACCAAGACTGGCAAAACAAAGATCTTATTCCAATAGCACAGGCTCCCTTTTTGTGATGGAGGCCTTGAAATCTCTGTGTCTGAGAATGGGGACCTCTATTTTGACTGATGTCAGTTGAGGCTTACAAGCAGCTGATCTAACTTTAAAGGGATGGACACTCTCTTGACTCCTGCCAATAAGTACAGTATTAATTTGAACTCTCCTCTGAGATCCTAAGTGGTATTTCCTGCAACATACTAATGAATAAAGACATATATGTAGGAAAAGGTAAATAAGATGTTATATTGCATAGCAAGTAAAATTGTAAATATTCTTAGTATATTTACTTAATCATATATATTTATGGAGTGTCCATGGAATACACACTGGCTAAATGCTGAGGGAACTATGACAAACAGGCCCACTGGCATATCTTCCCTCAAGGAAGACTTGAAAATAACAGAATATATCAGAGACCCCTAACCTAGTTTAGAAAGTTAGGGAAACTCCATCTTCTATGTTTTATTTTATAATCCTAACAAGTTTTGAGTGGACTATAAGAAAGGAAATATTTTAAAATAAATTCCTATTACTATTTTCAAATACCCAAAGGTTTTTCTAAGTTACTCAAAAGAAGTGGTTCTACTAGAACATTTTAGTAACTGAATAATTTGCAGAGTGTTCAGCTATTCATTCAACAGATATTGTGGAAATATCATATTGTGTACAGTAGAATGAATATGAAATATTTTTGCTCTCTTAGTACTCAGAGGTTATTAGAAGAACCAATTATAGTAACAAATAACCCTCATACTGAATGATAGGTATAACCTATTAGAGCTCCAAGAAAGAATTGCCCACTCACTCTGGCACAAGGGTGAAAGGTATTAGAGGGGATTGCCTCAAGAAGACAATGTCTGACTTATGTTTTAAATGATGTTTACGTTTAGGAAATCCTCCCTAGCAAATCAATAGACAAAATAAATAACATCCATTCCCTCATTCTGTCTGTCTAATAAGATGCCAGTTTCGTTCAGGTGCCATATCTCCCAAATATAGTCATGACACACAGTTTTCACTGCCCTACTCAGACCTTCAGTGGTGAGTCTGATTATTCTGGAGATAATCCCTTTCCTCTTGCATGTGACTGGTTCAGAAATGATTATATTACCCAATTCTAACATACCTAGTGGTATATAAGAAAAAATGTACAGGTGGTTATCTGGCTCCTGAAGGAAAATCACAGAAAATTATGGTAGCTTTTATTTTTTTTAATATTGCTGTGTGTATATATGAGGCTGAATAGCTACTAGGCCGGCGATAAAGCCAGTACCAAAAATGGCAGAGCTGAGAGATGGAAAATACCTAGATACTGCTGACATTTTTGTTCGGATAAGTTGATCAACTCTGAAATCTATCTTATTTTGGGGATACTTATTATTGGCAATAATAAATATTATTTAAGCCAGGTTGAGCAGAGAGCTAAGACATATGCAGCAGAATTCATCCTAAGTTCAGTCACATGTGTGAGGAGATACTCAGTTGTTTGTTTCATTAAATTCCAACAGATAAAGCTTGACTAAGCAGAAGTTGTGTTATATACTCCTTGTGGATGATAGATAATAAGGAGTCCAAACTCACATAGTAACTGAAGGTGACCTGCTGAAGGGTGCAGAGTAAGATATCAAGTTTAGACTTCAAAGAGAAATTCTTGATTTTAGGAGGAAAAACTGGAATTAGGAAGAAGAGTAATAAATTAATGCAGTAGTTTAGGCAAATAATATGTCTGAACTAGGGAAGTAGTAAGGGAATTATTTAAAGGTAAAGTATTATGAAAGTTTTTAATGGGTTAAAATCATCAATACATGATTGATTGTTAATTCTGAGTGATAAGGGAGCAAATAATGTCAGGGATTATTTCTTTTTTTCTTCCTTGGATTAGTTAGAGGATAGAGACATTAGAAATTTGATTAGTTTCAAAAACTAGTTAATGGGCTGAAGTTATTTTTATAATGTCTTCTGAAATCTGCATTTATAAACTTAAAAAAAAAACTGTTTCCATCTTTTTGACATGTTCCCAACTAAATTTTAATTTAATAGTTAAATTTAATAGTCTCTGGCTAAAATTCTGAATTTTACTTTCAAATCAATTGTTATTTGAAATTATTTTTACTTTTTCTAATTGTATTCATTTCACATTATAGGAACATTTACAAACATTGAGTCTAAACACATGGACAAGTTTAAATATAAAAATGGAACGTTTCTACTGCATTTTAAATTTGATATTTTGGAATCAGGATAGTTCTCATATATTTTAAGAAAAAAACATGTTGCAACATTTTTTCACATATCAGTGTTAGAACACTTTCTATTTTCTGTGGACTGTGAAATTCTTAACAACTTGGAATGACCACTTTACTGGTCAAGATATACTTCAGTGACCTGAAATCAATGCCCATTTGTCACCACTTCTTTTCATTTGACCTTCCTACTTCCCATTGTCACATTGTTTGATTATGTAGCTAAGCATCAAAGCACTTCTCACTCAATGTTCTTGGCTAGATTATCCAACCCTGACTTTTTTGTATTAAAAAAAATCTTTAAAGTCCAATAGTCTACCAGTGGATTATGTAACAAATTGCGAGGTCTTTAAAATGTGTTACCAATGCCTAGAAGATCATCACTGTTTTTCTTTATTCAAAGATATAACGACAATGTTTATTCAAGCCATTATGCATGTATATGAAATTCAACATATGTTGTATTTCTTCATGTTAATGGAAAGAATCACGTATAGATAGATATAGGTAAATATAAAAATTTCAATGTCTGAATAGGCTCTGCAAAAATATTTTATTAGGTATTTCTAACAAAAGTCCTCTCTGTTCAAACAAGTTCGCTAATATACAATAGAATATATAGAAGGCATGTCCTGATCCCTCAATTTCCTTTGAGACGGCTTTCTTGCTTCCTAAGCCAACCATGTAAACCTTGCTGGGCCAATCGTTGTACTGCTGGCATCAGAGATTTTTTCAATGGCAAGCCCAAAGCCTAGGTGGGTCTGGTTAAAGCCTTTTACCAATATGAGAGAATGCAAACTACATATGTCAGTGGTCCTTTTCATACTACACAAAGAGATTCCCTCTATAGAATGAAGCCAACATATAGAAATAAACAGAAAAGAAATAAAAGAACAATAGCACTTGATGATATAAATTTTGCTCTTGGATCCAGACATCCTGTAGACAATTTATGCTATGGACGAATTTATACAATAAATTTATGCTTTAGAAAATTTGAGTAAGGTTTGTGTTATTAAATTTCTTAAAAAGCTCTGGGTATTAGAATATACTTCTTTATAACATAGGACATCACAGAAACTTTGTAAGGGTAATTTGCCTCATGAATCTCCAAGAAGGTTGACCAAATTTATTTAACTATGAAACTTATTTTCTTTTCCTGAGAAGAACACGTTAGATTATATTGCCTCATAACTGTGCGACTAAAGCCTTGCCCTAAGCTAAATAAAAGTCAGTCAGGCAAGAAGGTCACTGATACATTGCTTGAAAATTTGACATTAGGTTCATTGTTTTTTTCATCTTCACCATATCTTCAACAAAGATATGATTTCAGAATAGAATAACATAGATATTAATAGGTTATAAATTAGACTGGCTTATTCTGAGCAAAGGAGTAGGAAAGCAGGGATAAAGAGAAGATCTGGAAAGAAAACATACCTATTTTAAAAGGATAGGGAATATATTTTTTTGTTCTCTGAAAGAGGGAGTCTGGAGCTCTACACATTGTCTATAGTCAGTACATTACTCTTGACTTGATTCATCACAACTTGTGATACAGTGACACTACTGATCTTTCCTTCGCTCACAGTGATAATGGGAAATAACAATAGCAGAAGTATTAAGTTGTAACAGATAATAGGAAAGATAAGCATCAAGTTACACAAATATGATGTCTGATTATGTTGATGGAACAGAAATATCAAAGACACATCAAAATGCTTAGATTATTGTCCATGTAATTCATTCACCAGTTATGGTTGGCAGAGTCAAAGGCTAAGCATGAGCACAGCAAAGACTTTCATTCACATAGACTGTCTAGTTGCTGCTCCTGAAGAATATCAAATATCAGCAGAAGAGGCAAATATCAAACCCTTGATGCAGTAGCACCCGTCAAGGAGAACAGCTAAACACTTTGTGACAAGTTGATCTTAACAAGGGCAATAATTCATCCTTACTGAGATCACTGTGCATTACAGGTCTGGGTTTGCCTTCATTTCCTGCAGTGCCTCAGCCAGCAATTCTATTGGAGAGCTGAAATATTGATTGCTACCATAGGATCCAGCCTAACATTCCTCTGGAGAAGATGTTCATTTTATAGAAAGTGTGACAATGCACATATAGGTAAGGGATCCATAGTTACATATAGCATCAACTGTAAACTGCTTACCTGGTAGAATATTGAAATGGTCTCTTAAAGGTTTGACCCAGGCACCAGTCTAGAGATGATCCCTTTCACTGTTGAGAGAGTATCCTTCAATTTTCAGTATTATGTTTGATCCATTGGCCATTTTGCAATGTTATTAGAATACATAAATCCAGAAATCAAAAAAGGATAGAAGAAGGGTTGGTAATTTTACCATCACTCTCAATGACTCACTTGGGGAATTTGTGATTCCCCTACAGCAGCTGTAGTATAGTCCCCTAGGGACACTAACATTTCCCCATTCCCTAAAGATATGCTTTACATGCTGCATGGTTATTTCGGACTCTACATAGAATTAGACCAGCAGACAAAAAAAAGTTTTAATAACGTGTGGGAAATTAGCCTTGACTATTATGAAGATCAAGAGTTTGATGCTGCGTAATGGGAGCAGAGGTGTATATGTCTAGGGCTCAGGAGATACCCTGTGATCTTTTTTTTTTAATTAATTAACTTATTTATTTTTATTTTTGGCTGCGTTGGGTCTTCGTTTCTGTGTGAGGGCTTTCTCTAGTTGCGGCAAGCAGGGGCCACTCTTCATTGCGGTGCGCGGGCCTCTCACTATCACGGCCTCTCGTTGCGGAGCACAGGCTCCAGATACGCAGGCTCAGTAGTTGTGGCTCACGGGCCTAGTTGCTCCGCAGCATGTGGGATCTTCCCAGACCAGGGCTCGAACCCATGTCCCTTGCATTGGCAGGCAGATTCTAAACCTCTGGCCACCAGGGAAGCCCCCTGTGATCCTTCTTGATGCCTGTTGTCATCAGCAATAGCAAATAGGCCATGGCACCAAATGAACCTCATAAGGGCAGAGCAGTGAGGGCTCAGACACCTTAGGGATAAAGGTCAGATTCATGCCACTAAAAAACCACTGTAGACCAGCAGAAGTGTTGTCTTCAGGTGAGCGACCCTGAGAATGAGTAGATGAGAAGGAGGATGATGGTATTAGTCGTGGTCTCAGGCCTAGTACACACATCTAAGAAATTGTGACCTTGAAAACTTGCTTAGTGGTCTATTGTCTTTATCATCATGAAAATAAGAGTTTAACTAAATAAATTTCAAATGCCCTTCTGACTTTGTAAAGGTTTAATAGTGTATAAAAGCTATGATATAATTGTTTATTTATATAGTGCTTGATACCTAATAGGCACTTTTCCAAGTGCTTTCACTATGTTATACATTCATCCTGTAAGATAGTCACTATGGTGGTTGTGGTGATGATGATGATGATGATGAAGAAGAAGAAGAAAATTATGATGATGATTCTCACTTTACTAGTGAAGAAACAAAGACCCAAAAAAGTTAAGTAATATGGCTTTGCCCACACAGCTAGTAAATGGCAATTTAAAATCAGAAGTCTGGCTGTAAAGCTTGTGCTTTTAATCAATGATTGCATAAAACTAAATACTGACCACTTTAATTTTTCTTTCTATTGAAAATATTGAATTTCTTTTTTTACTTAACATGCTTTTGATATTTTGTAGATAATTTAATGAGTGACAAATAAATGATTTATGATCATTCAGTTTGGGCAAACAATATATATCTTCCAGAGAGTAAGGCTCTGTTCTACCTCCCAAGAAAATCAGGTGTTCAAATAATTTTAAAATATTTTAGGGATTTTTTTAATAAGAAATTAGCTCTCTCATCCCTCCAGATGAGAGAGCTAACTTCTTTGCTGTCCAAGAAAGTAAAAGGAATGTCTCCCTCCAGAGCAAAGGCTGAGCATATTTGCTGTCACGTCCCTTATAAACTCAGGGTTTCTCTAAGCTCAAGATTTCTGAACTGTATCACATCTGCCTGGACATCTGCATCCCCCCATTTCCTCCATGGAACTTGAGGGCAAAAGGATCAAAAGGGAAGATGATGGTCATGCTGCCTGCTGTGCCATGAGGTATAAAGTACTTTGTTCTGGCTCAGGACAGAATCCTGGTCATTCAAATGGAGGCAAAGTCATCCATCCCTTATGAGTTTTCCTAATAACTTGAAATTTCTTACTAAATTTTAGTGCTTTAAATGTAAGCACATTTGTAAAATATTCTCTTGGGCCCTGAAGCTGTCAGCTCATTAATATTGTTGTTTTGTTAATTAGTTTCAATAAAATTGTTCTTGCTACAAATCCCAAGTATAGATGCCAGGTTTGTACAGGTTTATTTCTGTGAAACTTTGGGTATAATTTCCCTAATTTGATTTTTTAGAAAATATTGGACTTGGTTATATTATGTTTTGACTTCATGTTGGGAATATACTTCCTGCTTTTTAATTTTGGACTTGGCTCTGAAACTTGCTTTGAATAGTGCGAGGTTACTTTTCACATGCCTACTTGCTAAGGTTTGGCCTTTTGCAAATCTATCATCACATAAAAGTGACACCACCAGGTTAGCTGCCGCCACTCCAGCCTGGGACATATTGGGTTAGCCAAAAAGTTTGTTTTGGGTTTTCTGATGTTAAGGAAAAACCCGAACGAACTTTTTGGCCAACTCAATAGAATTAGCAAACATGATACAGACCTAAGCCTAACCAAGGATCAGGAGCCAAGCCCAGATGGAGCTTCAGCTTGAGCAGAACAGCTCAGCCAAACCCAGCATAGGTTGGCCAACCCCCGAGCCAACCTGCATCCTGCCTAATGAGAATAAATGAGTATTGGTGTGTTCATTCTTCAGAAATAGCTGGCTCATAAGAATATATACAGCAAGGGGCAGGGAGAAAGAGATTGAGACAGAATGAGAAAAAAATTGAGATAGATTTGAAATTTTAGTAAAAGCTTTTTTGCCCACCCAAATCATATTCTTCTTTCTTAATAACAGAAATCAAATTAATTTAGGTATCCACACCTAGGGAAGATGATTTTTGAACTTTCAAGATAGTTGTTCATAATTATGAGGTTTTTGCTTTATTTTTGTTTTATTTGTTTTGCTTTTCTTTTGCACATGGAAGAATAATATTTAGAGGATGTTATGGGCTACATTTATTTTTTTTCACAAACTTGAAAGTGTGAAAGCAAGTCTCAGACCAAATTCTTCTGCACATAGATCATATATTAATAGTGAGGCATATAAACACACTATCATTTAATCTGTTGTATAACTTCATTCAGTCCCACCAGCCAGCTCAGTGAATATATGAATACATACATAGAAACGTACATCATCCATACAAAAATCAAAAATTGATATTTAGCATTTGCTGATTTCCGTGATGTAAATACTCTTATTCTGGCCAAAATTTTAAGCAGTAGATATATCTCTCTGTGTTGCACTGGGAAGAGAATCTAACTATTGGTGCTTGCAAATTGACACAAACTGACAAGAGCACATCAGTCTTTAAACTCACTTTTAATGAAAGGTTTTACTCAAGGTAACATGACTATTCTAGAGGCTGAGTTCAGTCAATCTTATAAAAGGGACCAGATACCCACTGTTTTCTATATTCCTGTTTCTGGACACAGAAATATTTCCAAAAAAACCACCTTGCATAGCATTCTGAATGGTAAAAAGTGAAGGGCTTCTAAATTCTTATGCCTCATTCATGCAAACACAGCTAGTGTCACTACAATATTTTAGCTGATCCATACACGTTCACCAATTCACTAATTTAACCAATTATATTCAATTCATAATATTGATTTTACTGATTAATGAGCTATCAATTTGTTCCATAAAAATCTATTTCAAACTTTGATTTCATTAATTAACAACATCTCTGGCACTGCTCAATGACAAATATAACTGGATTGTGGAATTAGATCTCAGATTTAATAATGATTTCAGATTATAATTACTGGAAAATCCCTGGATGTAGATTAAAACACACACACACACACACACACACACACACCCGCACACACACACACTAGCACACATAACGCTATAATTTACATACTATGTAACAGTGACTGCCTCCAGATGTGGAATAAATTGAATAGCCTAAACCAATGACAAATATTTTTGTTAACAGGGATTGTTCTTTTGAATCATAATTTGATTCAGTTTGGGCAATGAGAAGAGGTCTGCTACAGGATAACCAAGAAAAACATCTTTGCTCTTAAAAAGCAAAACATGGAAAATAGATATTCTGTTTTTCTGTTTTATGTTACACCTCTAGATGGAATGCCAGGAATTATAATAGCCGTATTGTGCCTAGGATGGGAGCTAAATTAAAGGGCAAAGTAAACATGCTGTAGACTGTACAACAGAAAGATGGAAAGAACTTTTCTTAATGATGGCATTGACAAAGAATTAGAAGCCTTACTAGCTTTCTAGTTCACAAGTTTTTAATATAAGAGAATACATTTACATAATTTTAAAGCCATATTTAGATTACCTTTTTGTAACCTGGCTAAAAGACATTCTACCTAATGTAAATTTGTGTCTGTATCCTAAAGAGCCTGATTTTCATAGTTTCTCAGAGTTCAAGATAAAACCATCAATTTAGGGAAGCAAACTTCTAAATAATTTTCATTACAGAATGGTTAGATGTAAGAAGCATAATAATCTTTACTATCTGGATAAAAATTCATTTTGATGGTATCATATTCCAAAATCTAAACTGGCATAAATCTGTAATCACATATACATATATGAGATGAATATTGAGAAAGTAAAAAAAAATCAGTATGTCAGATATATTTAAAAGCATATCTTTAGGCATTATCCCTGACACTGTGGATGGAGTAATTGATTTTTTCCCACATATTTAAAGATTATTCTATATTCAAGACAAATATTGTTAGATGTCTGAGATCTGCTATTTTAATAGTTATGAAAAGTCATTTGTTTTATAATATATTACACCTTTTTTCAGTTACTAGAGTGGAATATATTTACAGTTTTTAATATTCCCAATTTCTTTGATTTTGGTTTTAGAACCAAAACAGGAGTAGTATTTTCCTATTACAGTTTACTCCTGGAGATGTTGGAAAGGATTAAGTCTCAAAATTTAAAAATCATGATTTTCTTGTTTTGCCACAACATATCAAATATACTTTCAAAGTGTGTTTATTTTACTGTTAGTTCATTTTGATATCTTTGGTAAAGTTCTACCTTGTGATAAAGAATGGAAAACAACACTCTTAAAAACTGTAAGATTAGAGCGAAGGATGGCTAACAGGAATGAATGGAGAAAAAAATCGTTTCACAGATAGAGATCAGCAATAACATCTGAGAATATAAAGCTTAACCAGATCTTGTTCCCAGAAAGGAGCTATAAATGCTTCAAATAAATAAGAAGTGATACTGAGGCAGCCACAACATATCAGGGATAATGACTGAAGCAAAGTTTCAACATCCGTAGGCCTGGGTCTTTCCACATTCCATCCACATACCTGCCAAAAAAAGAAAATTACATTGAAAGGAGGGATCAAAGAGACATCAAGAATATAATTTCTTCTAGGACACTAAACTAGTCTCAAACAATGGCCCCCAACACGTCCTCTCTCTGTGTGTATATATGCCATTCCTCACATCAAGAGGTGGAGATTGGGCTTCCCTGGTGGCGGAGTTGTTGAGAGTCCGCCTGCCGATGCAGGGGACACGGGTTCGTGCCCCGGTCCGGGAAGATACCACATGCCACGGAGCAGCTGGGCCCGTGAGCCATGGCCGCTGAGCCTGCGCGTCTGGAGCCTGTGCTCCGCAACGGGAGAGGCCACAACAGTGAGAGGCCCGCGTACTGCAAAAAAAAAAAAAAAAGAGGTGGAGGTTATTTTCTCTGCTCTGAATCTGGGTAGGCCTTGTGACTGGTCTTGACAAGGAAATGCATAACAAGAAACATTAACAGACTTTAAAACCCAACCTTACTTTAAGGATTGCCAGTTTTCACTACATGCCTCTTAGAACTGAGCCACCATGCTCTGAGAAGCCCAGGCACATAACATGGTTAAGAGGAGAGGTGTTTCATTTGACAGCCTCAGCTGAGCCCCCAGCTAATTGTCTGCACCAACAATCAGTGCGTGAATGAGCCAGTTTGGATGTTCCAGACGAGTCAGTGTCTTAGTTGACTGCAGCTCACAGAATCATGAGAAATAGTAAAATTGTTCCTATTTAATCCACTAAGTTATGTAGTCATTTTTGATACAACAATAAATAATTGAGAAAGGCTTCACAATCCACCTCCTATAAGGATTCATCATTTTCCACTTTGAGAACTGTCAGTTCTTAAGATTTGAATTGACCTCTCTTTATGATCTTACTATCTGACTGAAGACATCTGTAAAGTTAAATAAAATAAATAAATGGTTATTTGCAAGATACTGTGCAAGGAACTTGGCGATAGAGAGATAATGACAAAGATTGCTCTCCATATCTTGTAGTGTTATGGAAAGCTTGATGTAAGCATGAAATGCTTTATGCATATATTAAATTTATGTCTGATAGAGAGTGCAGATGTTAAGAAAGGAAAATCTGAAAAAAATTTGGAAAAAATGATGAATGATAGAAAATTAAATGGAATTAAGTTGAGAGGAAAACACCAAAAATGTGTTAGAGAAACCTCAAATTATTTCATGTAAGATATTATTTTTAATTGAGTATATTTTCAATATTATATATATATGTCATTATATATAATTGACATAATTGATGTAGTAAGAATGAAAGCTGGAGAGGCAAGTATGGACAAAATCTTGAAGGGTGTTTTAAACAACTATTAAGTTTGGATCTTTTTGTGCAGCTATCAGCCATTTTAGTGTTTCAAGAATGTTATCATATTTCAGTCTTAGAAAAAATTGTATGATAAAAGCAAAAAATATTCAGAAGTGAGGTACAGTATTTCCACTTGTGCTCATGAGAGGGTCAGAGTCTGAAGTTACTTTCCTGACATACATTCTAAAAAAACTTGACAATACGTATGAAAACAACAGTTGTCAAATATCAGGCAACGACCAGCACAGAACAGTAGTCTCTAAGATAAGGAACATATAGGAGCCAAGCTGTACCATTGCGCAGACTCTCTGTGGGGAGGCAGTTTTCAGTATGTGATGCAGGGAGGAAAAAGGTGATAGGCTCACTGAATTGAGGAGACAGAGATCTGAGTTCAAGGAGACTGAATGGACTAGAATATTTACAGAGTACAATTCCAGAGAGGAGAGAGGTATAGGGAGAAAGCATTCCAGAAATTTCCATAGGGTTACCTCTTAGTTTTTATCTATATGCCAATCTGCATATGCATGGCTGAAAACCCATGAGACTGGGCAAGAATTTATAAGAAAACAATTAGAGATATGAAAGACAAACCATTCCCAGAGCTCAGAAAGAGCCGGGAATTGTTTAAAATTCTTTTAGTGAGAAAGTAGAGAACTTGTTATTTATATGACACATTCACTGCACATTATAGAATGCCTGAAAAACATTATTTAACAGTCTTTATAAACAACAACAGGGACTTCCCTGGTTGTCCAGTGGTTAAGAATCTGAACTTCCACTTCAGGGGGAGTGGGTTCGATCCCTGGTCAGGGAACTAAGATCCCGCATGCCACGTGGTGCGACAAAAAGAAAAAATAAGGGATTTCCCTGGTGGCACAGTGGTTAAGAATTTGCCTGCCGATACGGGGGACACGGGTTCGAGCCCTGGTCCCACATGCCACAGAGCAACTAAGCCCATACACCACAACTACTGAGCCTGCACTCTAGAGCCCTCGAGCCACAACTACTGAAGCCCACATGCCTAGAGCCTATGCTCTGCAGCAAGAGAAGCCACCACAATGAGAAGCCCGTGCACCACAACAAAGAGTAGCCCTTGCTCGCCGCAACTAGAGAAAGCCCGCACGCAGCAAGGAAGACCGAATACAGCCAAAAATTAATTAATTAGAAAAAAAATCACCACCAGCACAAAACGTATCATTCAACAACAGAAATTTAATTATGTCCTGTATCAAGAAAACAATAACAACAAATGAAGAAGTAGGACAATATGATGTATAATCAGAAGAAAAATCTATGGATAGAATCAAACCTAAAAATGAGAGATATGATGAAATAGGCATGTAGACTATGCTAATAAATATAAATTTTACTATGCGAACAAAGCTTTAAAAGATAATTGATTGCTTCAAGCAAAATATTACCAAAACTTTGTGAATTTCAAATATATGCATTAGTAAAACATCAGTATACCTCAAAATATGGAGAAATGGGAGTATACTATTGTAAAGCTTCATTATACAAGAAAAAAGAATAAGAAACATGAAAAATCAACAAATATGAAATGCAGTTGAAAATTTCAACACCCCTTTCTTTGTAATTGATAAAAGAAGTAGACTTTAGAAAATCAGTAAAACTATAGAACATTTGAATCATATCATCAATGGAGCCAAATTTACATTTGTATAACACTGTACCCAACAACAGAAGTACAAGTACATAGTGACATTGATTATGACATACCACATCCTGAGCCATAAAACAAATTTTAACAAATTTTAGCAAGTTTACAGAGATTGAATTTATACAAAATATATTATCTGATCACAATTAAATTTAACTAGACATTAATAACACAATTATATTATAAATATATTCAAATATTTGAAAATTTAAAATGTAATTAAAATCCATAAGAAAAAGAAAAACTCAAGATGAATTTTTAAACATTCTGTACTGAATGAAAATGAAACAAATCAAGTTAAATCTATGCTTAGAACTTTATAGCTTTAAATGCTTATATAAGAAAGAAATCAAATGTTTTCCATATTATAGAAAAACAAGAAACAAATAAACATAAATTAAGTGGGAAGAAGAAACAACAAAGAAAGGGAGGGAAAAATCCCCAAGACTTAAAAAAATATATATGTATGTATACTATCATATCCTACCCATCTTCTTGGCTCTTCCCATAAACTGTTGTAGACTTGCCCTTCTCACCCATTATCTGTTTATCAGTACATAGAAATAAATGTTCATGAGCAGTAAACTAACAGTTAAACAGACATATATTTTTTTAAATTTTTATTGAAATATATTTGATTTGGAATGTTGTGTTAGTTTCAGGTGTACAGCAAAGTGATTCAGTTATACATACATATATATTATTTTTTTAACATTTTCTCCCATTATAGCTTATTACAAGATATCGAGTGTGTTTCCCTGTGCTGTACAGTAGGTCCTTGTTGATTATTTTATATATAGTAGTGTATATATTTTAATCTCAAACTCCTAATTTATCTCTCCCTGCCTTTGGTAACCATAAGTTTGTATTCTATGGCTGTGAGTCTATTTCTGTTTTGTAAATAAGTTCATTTGTGCCATTTTTTTTAGATTCCACATATAAGTGATAACATATATTTGTCTTTCTCTGTCTAGCATACTTTACCTACTATGATAATCTCTATCCATGTTGCTGCAGATGGCATTATTTCATTCTTTTTTATGTGTGAGTAATATTCCAGTGTGTGTGTGTGTGTGTGTGTGTGTGTGTGTGTGTGCCACATCTTCTTTATCCATTCATCTATCAGTGGACACTTAGGTTGCTTCCATGTCTTGGCTATTGTAAATAGAGCTGCTATGAATATTGGGCTGCATGTATGTTTTCAAATTATGGTTTTCTTTGGATATATGCCCAGCAGTGGGATTGCAGGATCATATGGTAGCTCTATTTCTAGTTTTTTTTTTTAAGGAAACTCCATACTGTTCTTCACAGTGGCTGTACCAGTTTGCATCCCCACCAACAGTGTAGGAGGGTTCCTTTTTCTCCACACCCTCTCCAGAATTTATTGTTGGTAGACTTTTTGATGTCGGCCATTCTGACCAGGGTGAGGTGATACCTCATTGTAGTTTTGATTTGCATTTCTGTAATAATTAGTGATCTTGAGCATCCTTTCATGTGCTTTTTGGCCATCAGTATGTCTTCTTTGGAGAAATGTCTTTTTAGATCTTCTGCCTATTTTTTGATTGGGTTGTTTGTTTGTTTGTTTTTGATATTGAGGTGTATTAGATGTTTATACTTTGGAAATTAATCCCTTGTCAGCCACATCATTTGCAAATATTTCCTCCCATTCTGTAGGTTGTCTTTTTGTTTTGTTTATGGTTTCCTTTGCTATGCAAAAGCTGTTAATTAGATCCCATTTGTTTATTTTTTGGGTTTGTTTCCATTATTCTAGGAGACAGATCCAAAAAGATATTACTGCAATTTATGTCAAAAAGTGTTCTGCCTATGTTTTCATCTAGGAGTTTTATAGTATCCGGTCTTACATTTAGGTCTTTAATCCAGAACATTCTTTAACATCATACAGCTAAACAGTCTTTGAACTCCACTTTAGGCTCTGTATACTACGTTGCCTACTATTGGTTTGAATTCATTAAAGGACATTTACCTACCAATATTATTTGTAGTGCTATTAGTAATAATAGCAAAATGGAAACAATTCAGGGGAAAAAAAGCTTTTCAAGAAACTTTTAACACCTTTCTGAAATGATAATAAATTATGATTAGCTAATAACTTTTGAATCCACAACTACTCAGTCTTTCATTTTGGTGATAAAGTTCTAAGGTAAAAATGATAAACTTTTATAGAAATGTGAAAACACTTTCTGTAGGCAAATTTGATAAGTGTTTGAAAAGCAGTGGGTAGCTTGAAATATAATAGTTTTTAGTTCTGCATCTGGCTACACAAAATACCCACCTATGAACTCAGAAATATGAAATCACATCTAGACAAAAGTTACAAACAATTTTGCTATATGTTTTGCTAGATGTTTCTCTAGGGGAAAGAGGTATTCATTTCTGTCAATGAAAGTTAATTGTTTCTTTGGCAGAAATATAAATAATTGTACCTACAGATTTTAAAACACAACAATATTTTGTTCCATTCATGTTAGGGGTGTGTGTGTGTGTGTGTGTGTGTGTGTGTGTGTGTGTGTATACCACATCTTCTTTATCCGTTCATCTATACCATCACATCTATACCAGATACAGGAAATTTATCAGAATTATAACCAATCTAGGAAAATAGACACATCACTTCTTATATTCAATATTTTTTTAACAAAGCCTTGCATGTGGTAGCTAATGCATAAGTATTTGTTGACTATATAAGTGTTCTGAAGACAATAATAAAAACTTGAAATATTGTTACTGTAATGCAAGAAGTTTACAATATATCATTTTAAATGACTTATGAAAAAGTAATGACTCAAACTGAAAAACCAAACAAGGAAAAGAAATAAATTTTTAAGAAGATCAAAATGATCTTAGAGAAACTAGTAAATATAGAGGATAAGCAAAGAGGGGACAACATGTGCATAATGGAAAGCTACAAATTAGGAACTTAAATCTAGAGGACAAATGTGCAATTATATACTCTTGTGTATTTAAGAGAACTTGGCCTTTTAGAATAACTGCCTTGTAATTAAAATTTAGTATATATGTGAATAATTAATTTAACTTTATCTTAAAATTTTATTAAATGTATGCATGACACTACAGCATGGAAGAGAAGTTAGGTTCACTCTATTTGTAAATTTCATTTATTATATTTATAAGAATTATTTAAGTACCTAGAATATGGCTAAATCTGAAAATCAAATTCTAAAGAATAAATAAAATATATTGACTATATAAATTTTGTTTTGAGTCTGGTTTGTAGATGGGAACAAAATTTCTCAAAACTTGTTAAAATTTGCTAGATACGTGCATAGTCTCCCAAGATTTGAAAGCTGAGTTTAAAAGTCTAAGATGGAGGTCAAGTTTTGGAACAGCAACTTTCATAAATTGAATGCTAATTGCTTAAGTTGCTTAATAGGCTTTTCTACATTCAAAAACCATCCTTGAGGACAACAAAATGTGCACCAATAGGCTTGTGGAGTTTTAGTTTTTAGGACATAATTACACCCAAGAAATTATAGATGTGGCTTGTCTGGGAGGCTTTCCTAGAAGGTGGTTACTTATCTTCTTTATTAAAATAAGAAAAATAGCACTTGCACATTGTAGAAAAAAATTGTTTTTCCCTTTTGCTGTAACTTCCTGTGATAAGTTGTCTGTGAAATATGCCTACTGCTTAGCAAAAGGTCCACAGCTCTAACTTTCATTCTGCATTGTAGAGGTAGTACAGTACTGAGAGAGGAAGCAGAGTTCAGAACTTTGGGGCCAGAGGCAATAAGCCTGCATCATTAGCACTTCAATGGATCACTCTAAAGGAATTAGCATCAATTTGAATGATGTCTGCAGTGCCCTCTTCTCTGGGAGCAACTGCTCCACTTTCCCCTTTTTCGAACTACTTACTTGAAAGAGACAACTATTTCTTAAGAGATGATTGGAGAAGCCAGGACAGACTCCCACAACAAGAAACCTGTGAGGGAGGAGTGATAACTTACTTTTCAAGGAATGTGCTTTATTCTCACAAACATACATATATACTGATAGACACTGGTATTTCAATATGCAAATATGTATGTTTTCCTTAATACAGGGAGTACACTGTTGATTAGAAAAAAAAATTTCAAATCTAAAGCTCAAACAAAGGGGAACAATTCAGAATGTTAAATCCGAAAAAAACCTTCAAAGATTATTGATGCTTGTTCTCTCATTTTAGAGTCTGTAGCACAAAAAAGTTAAATAAAATTTCCAATTTTATACCTAACACGCTGCTAGTCTGGGAAAGATATGTTTATCTTCCAGTTCAGTGTTTATTTGTATTTAGCAACTATAGAGCTAAGATTAAGCTGTTTCTCTGAATACACACAAATTAGTTGACAAATGTATAATATCCTACTGGCTTTACTCTCAGGAACCCTATTTGGAGTGTGTCTGTAGAAACTGCGCCATCACTGTTACATTTCTTCCTCTTATGTAACTATATTCATGTTTCCACTAAATTTACAAGTAATGCATGTGCCTTTCTCGCCTACTGTCCTGTTGCACATAGACTTGTCCTCATTTAATTTATTCTGATATACAGGATTTTCTTTAAAAAAATATATTTATTTGGCTGAGCCAGGTCTTATTTGCGGCACACGGGATCTTTGTTGCTGCATGCGGCATCTTTAGTTGCAGCATACGGGATCTTTTAGTTGTGGTATGTGGGCTCTTACTTGCGGCATGCATGTGGGATCTAGTTCCCTGATCAAGGATCGAACCCAGGCCCCCTGCATTGGGAGCACAGGGTCTTAACCACTGGATCACCAGGAAAGTCCCAGATATACATATGGATCATAGAACAGAGAACACTGAGCATACCCAAAGCAAGAAAATATGATCTCTGTGCTGTCTTCTTTAGCTCCAGGGGGAAATCCTATTCTTTTCCCAAATCTCTTCCTCCTGACAGAAAGAACCAGGCAATTATGCAACCAGATCCATGTCCTCAGTCATTCAGGTGACTTCCCCTTCTGATAAGATCTACGTCTGGCTCATAAGAGTTTGACCAACTAAGACTAAAGAAAAATGGGAATTCAGACCAGATTGGCCTATAGGGTGTTCAACATAGCAGAGAGCTTTGTCCTTTTCACAAAAGAACCTCTTTCCCCACTCTCCATCCTGTCAAGCGATTCCTGCAGGACTTTGTTCCCAATGAATTTCATAAATTATGGCTTTTAAATTTATGTGTGGATAGACCAAGAAAAGCTCTTCTTATAAAATTTAGTGAGTGAAAGGTCAAAATACTTTGTTATATGAGGAAAAGACTATGTATGTAAGGTCATGGGTTGCTTCTTGGATTTTGCCATTTTATTCAAGGATGTTGCTTTATTCAATTTGTAAGCAACAATCATGGAGTGGCTATATAATCTTGTTTAGATAGGTCAGTAATTGGAGAATCTAAGGACCAGGAATCCCTTGGAAGGCCTCTGAAGACTTTTTTTTAGCCAGAAACTCTTAAGGGGATCCCATTGTGATTTTTAATATGTCATTTCTATATTTTGCAAAGTGAAAATACAGGTGAAAAAATAAACATTAAAATTATTAAAAATTAATATTATTGATTAATAGAAAATTTGCTCTAATAGTGTACAAATATTATCAAATAAACTCTTATTCTTAGAAATAAAGAGTGCTTAAATTATTTTGTTACTTTTAAATAATACTGATAGGAAAACAATCACATCTAATGTTTGCCTATGTCCTTAATTAATTCCTCAGGATCAGTTCCTATAAATAAAGGTGTTGAACCTAATATAAATCACATTTTAAGATTTTGGTGCATATAAGTAAGTTTCTCTTAAGAATTATCATTGATTCATGATTCCCAGAATAGTGTATGAGGAGCCCCTTTACCCTCCCAAATGCAAATGATCCTTAAACAATACAGGAGTTAGGGGCACAGATCCCTGCACAGTCATGTAACTTTACAGTCAGCCTTATGTATCAGCAGTTCTGTGGCCATGGATCCTACCAATCATGGATAATGTAGTACTGTGTTACTCTTTATTGAAAAAAATGCAAGAAGACCTCAGACTTCCCAAAAGGCAAGAAACTCCCCATGTACATGGGTAGGGCAAAAGAAAAAACAGAGACAAAAGAATAGGGATAGAACCTGCACCTCGGGGAGGGAGCTGTGAACGAGGAAATGTTTCCACACACTAGGGAGCCCCTTCACTGGCAGAGACAGGGGGTGGGCGGTGGGGAAGCTTTGGAGCCACAGAGGAGAGTGGAGCAACGGGGGTACAGAGGGCAAAGCAGAGGGATTCCGCACAGAGGACCGGTGCTGACCAGCACTCACCAGCCTGAGAGGCTTGTATGCTCACCCGCCGGGGCGGGTGGGAGCTGGGAGCTGAAGCTCGGGCTTCGGAGGTCAAATTCCAGGGAGAGGGCTGGGGTTGGCTGCATGAACACAGGCTGAAGGGGGCTAGTGTGCCACAGCTAGCCAGGAGGGAGTCTGGGAGAACGTCTGGAACTGCCTAAGAGGCAAGAGTCCATTGTTTCCTGGTGCATGAGTAGAGGGGATTCAGAGCACCGCCTAAATGAGCTCCAGAGATGGGCGCGAGCCGTGGCTATCAGCACAGACACCAGAGATGGGCATGAAATGCTAACGGTGCTGCTGTAGCCGCCAAAAAGCCTGTGTGCAAGCACAGGTCACTGTCCACACCTCCCCTCCCAGGAGCCTGTGCAGCCCGCCACTGCCAGGGTCCCGTGATCCAGGGACAACTTCTCTGGGAGAACACATGGCACACCTTAGGCTATTGCAACATCATGGTGTTCTCTGCCGCTGCAGGCTCACCCCACATTCTGTGCCCCTCTCTCCACCCATCCTGAGTGAGCCAGAGCCCCCTAATCAGCTGCTACTTCAACCCTGTCCTGTCTGAGTGAAGAGCAAATGCCCTCAGGCGACCTACACATAGAGGCAGGGACAAATCCAAAGCTTAACCCCAGGAGCTGTGTGAAACAAAGAAGAGTAATGATAGTGAAGATGATCCAAAATCCTGGAAATAGAATGGAGAAAATACAAAAACGTTTAACAAGGACCTAGAAGAGCTAAAGAGCAAACAAACAAGGATGAACAACACAATAAATTAAATTAAAAATTCAATAGGAGTCAATAGCAGAATAACTGAGGCAGAAGAACGGATAAGTGACCTGGAAGATAAAATAGTGGAAATAACTACCACAGAGCGGAATAAAGAAAAAAGAATGAACAAAAATTGAGGACAGTCTCAGAGACCTCTGGGACAATATTAAATGTACCAACATTCGAATTATAGGGGTCACAGAAGAAGAAGAGAAATAAAAGGAACTGAGAAAATATTTGAAGAGATTATAGTTGAAAACTTCCCTAATATGGGAAAGGAAATAGTCATTCAAGCTCATGAAGCTCAGAGAATCCCATACAGGATAAATCCAAGGAGAAACATGCCCTGGCACATATTAACCAACTATCAAAAATTAAGTACAAAGAAAACATATTAAAAGCACCAAGGAGATAAGAGACCTGTATGAAGAAAACTGTAAGACACTGATGAAAGAAATTAAAGATGATACAAACAGATGGAGAGATACACCATGTTCTTGGATTGGAAGAATCAACATTGTGAAAATGACTATACTACCCAAAGCAATCTACAGATTCAATGCAATCCCTCTCAAGCTACCAATGACATTTTTCACAGAATAGAACAAAAAATTTCACAATTTTTATGGAAACACAAAAATCCCAAATAGCCAAAGCAATCTTGAGAAAGAAAAACGGAGCTGGAGGAATCAGGGTCCCTGACTTCAGACTATACTACAAAGCTACAGTAAACAAGACAGTATGGTGCTGGCACAAAAACAGAAATATAGATCAGTGGAACAGGATAGAAAGCCCAGATATAAACCCACACACATATGGTTACCTTATCTTTGATAAAGGAGACTAGAATATACAGTGGAGAAAAGCCAGCCTCTTCAATAAGTGGTGCTGGGAAAACTGGACAGCTACATATAAAAGAATGAAATTAGAACACTTCCTAACACCATACACAAAAATAAACTCAAAATGGACTAAAGAACTAAATGTAAGGCCAGACAGTATAAAATTCTTAGAGGAAAACATAGGCAGAACACTCTTTGACATAAATCACAGCAAGATCCTTTTTGACCCACTTCCTAGAGAAATGGAAATGAAAACAAAAGTAAACAAATGGGACCTAATGAAACTTAAAAGCTTTTGCACAGAAAAGGAAGCCATAAACAAGACAAAAAGACAACACTCAGAATGGGAGAAAATTTTTGCTAACAAAGCAATTGACAAAGGATTAATCCCCAAAATATATAAGCAGCTCAATAACAAAAAAACAAACAACCCAATCCAAAAATGGGCAGAAGACTGACCTAAAGAGACATTTCTCCAAAGAAGATATACAGATTGTCAACAAACACCTGAAAAGGATGCTCAAAATCACTAATCATTAGAGAAATGCAAATCAAAACTATAAGGAGGTATCACACCGGTCAGAATGGGCATCATCAAAAAATCTACAAACAATAAATGCTGGAGAGGGTGTGGAGAAAAGGGAATCCTCTTGCAGTGTTTGTGGGAATGTAAATTGATACAACCACTATGCAGAAGAGTATGGATGTTCCTTAAAAAACTAAAAATAGAACTACCATATGACCCAGCAATCCCACTACTGGGCATATACCCTGAGAAAACCATAATTCAAAAAGAGTCATGTACCACAATGTTCATTGCAGCTCTATTTACAGTAGCCAGGACATGGAAGCAACCTAAGTGTCCATAGACAGATGAATGGATAAAGAAGATGTGGCACATATATACAATGGAATATTACTCAACCATAAAAAGAAACAAAATTGAGTTATTTGTAGTGAGGTGGATAGACCTAGAGTCTGTCATACAGAGTGAAGTAAGTCAGAAAGAGAAAAACAAATACCATATGCTAACACACATATATGGAATCTAAAAAAAAAAAAAAAAAAAGAGGTCCTGAAGAACCTAGGGGCATCACAGAAATAAAGACACAGATGTAGAGAATGGACTTGAGGTCACGGGAGGGGGAAGGGTAAGCTGGGGTGAAGTGAGAGAGTGACATGGACATCACTACCAAATGTACAATAGATAGCTAGTGGGAAGCAGCCTCATAGCACAGGGAGATCAGCTTGGTGCTTTGTGTCCACCTAGAGGGGTGGGATAAGGAGGGTGGGAGGGAGACACAAGAGGGGGAAGATATTAGGATATATGTATATGTATAGCTGATTCAATTTGTTATACAGCAGAAACTAACACAACATTCTAAAGCAATTATACTCCAATAAAGCTGTTAAAAATAATAAATAATAATGGGGCTTAATCAGCAAAAGGCCATCCAGCATGTCACTCAGAAAAAAAAAAAAAAATGCATATAAGTGGACCCACACAGTTCAAACCCGTGTTGTTAAAGGGTCAACTCTCCTTCTACATGTACGTTCCCAAATACTTCATAAATTATGTGGATATTGAATTGTGTTTTATTGGTGTTTTTACTATACTGTTTGATAATTTTACATTTATTTGAAAATACGCATTATTTCTTCTTTATTGTTTATACTTCTTCATATTTTCACAATTTTCCATTAGAAAGTGTGTCCTATTTTAACTTACTTGAAAAAAAATTATGTTGTAGATTTTCCTATTATCTCTAACATACAATGGACAAGAAAATGTCTCAATATGCCTTTTAATTTTTTTGTACTAAAATATTTTAAACTTATTATTGATCACATTTGGCTTGTTTTTCTCTTTTGGGTTTCTACCTTTGCAATGTAGAAAGTCCTCCCCTACCTTCCACCTTCTTAAAAAATATTTTATATCCTTTTATGTTTTAATGTATGAGGACACAAATGCTTAAAAAAATTAAAAATGAAACATTAAAAGTAAGAACTCCTTCAGTTACATTAAGAAAGTGAAAAGGCACACTATAGAGTGGAAGATGTTCACAAAACAGATAAAATCTGACAGCCTTGTAGCTAGAAAATATGAAGAACTCCATTAAATCAATAAGAAAACAAAAGTAAAGGGAAAAATTCATGAAAGTTGGGAAATTGTCTTTAAAGAAAAAATAATTTATGGCTTAAAATTACTGAAATTTATATAGAGGTATGCTATAATCTGAATGTTTATGACCTGCTCCCCCTTCCCCCACCAAATTTATATGTTGAAATCCTAAACCCCCACTGTGATGGTATTAGGAATTGGGGCCTTTGGGAAGTGATTATATCTTGAGGTTGGAGCCCTTATGAATAGAATTAGTGCCATTAAAAAAGAGGCCTTAGAAAGCAGCTTTGCCCCTTCTGCCACGTGAAGTTACAGTGGAGAGATGGTCATCTAGGAAGTGGGCTCTCACCAGACACCCGATCTGCTGACACCTTAATCTTAGACTTGTCAGGTTTATAAACCATCCAGTTTATAGTATTATTTTGTTATAGTATCCCAGACAGACTATGAGTATCACTAATTTATGATGATAAAATAAAACTTATAAGTACTAAAAGGCTGAAAATCAGCTTGGACTGAGGAAGAAAAAGGTAGCCCTGACTTTATGCCATGGGGAAGGATGGACAGATAATGCCAGAAGCAAAGTTAACAAGAAAACTTGTTTCTCTTAAGGTCAAGTGGAAGTTGTAAAATGTCATTTGAACCCCCTAAGAGATAACTTCTTTCTTACTAGTGATGCCTCAGAGCCATTTGGCTTCTTTAATTCATTACTATAAATCCAATTGCTAAGCTGCCCACATTTCATGACATTACCTCATCTTTGGTTATTACCCTCTTCTACTCTTGCTTAAGAAACAGAATTCAGTCCAGTCTGTTTCCTAGTTTAGGCTCTCCTTGTTATCCATCAGCACAAACCCAGAGCTTACAAAAGACACTTCCCTTCAACTCTTTTGAAGCAGCATCTCTGGGTTCCTGTGTAGCCTCTTCCTTCCCTGCATCCAAAGTAAATCTGATGCTGTCAGACTAGAACCTTATTCTGGTGTTCTTGGCTGATTAGGCTTTAAAGATATAAGCATGATGCCTCTTAAGAGCTGTTTTTGTGGGGGGGTTTTTTTCTGTTATAATACTAAAGAGTTAAATATCACAGAGTTTGAAGTGAAAACAGAAATATATTTCTGGAGAATCAAGTTAAATTTAGCATATAAGATAGGAATAACAATTTAAAATATGATAGTAAATAATAATAATAGAACACACTCATTAATGAATTTGTATTGTCAATGAAAAAATCAGTAGTCAAACTAAGAAAGAAATGGATAATTTTATTCAATCCAACCTGAGAATTATAACCCAGGAGACAGTCTTTCAGAAAGCTCTGAGGACTGTTCCCCCCATTAGAAGTCAAAACACAGTTATATGAGATTTTGAGACAAAGGATTATACCTCCAATGATGTGTCAACAGTTCACACAATTCAGATCTGCACATATAAAGCCAGTAGTGGGCCATCATGACCCCTTACAAGATAAGAAGGAGGGTTATCTCCTAAGGAGGTCTGGTTATTGAAGATGCACAACACACAATAAAGGGGAGAGAGGAGGCCCAAATGGGCAAAGAAAAATTTTATGTTTAAATTTTTCTTGTTTTGACATAAAATATGAATTTTATTTCATCAGTAGTTATGCATAAACTTGTTTTGGTTAGGAATAGATGGCTACCAAAGTGTAATTTAATTTTAAAATAAGTTGGTTTTCTGTAAGTGTCTAATTACAAATACATGCTAAACCTTACTTCTTTTATTTATACTGAATGAATGTGTTGCAGGAAAGAAAGTGGGGCTCAGAGGATGGTCACATCCCAGGTCTCAGGTGAGTCCCTGGGATGGCCACCAAGTGTGGGATCTTGGCTTCCCACAGGAAAGATTTCAAGAGCAAGCCATAGTAAAGTGAAAGAACGTTTATTCAAGGAGATACACACTCCACAGACAGATTTTGGGCCATCTCGGAAGGCAAGAGGGCCCAGGGTATGGGGTTGTCAGTTTTTAGAGGGGTAGGTAATTTCCTAGGCTAGTGAGTGGGAGGATTATTCCAACTATTTTGGGGAAGGGGTGGGGATTTCCAGGAATTGGGCTACCGCCCACTTTTTGACCTTTTATGGTGGGCCTCGGAACTGTCATGGCACCTGTGGGTGTGTCATTTAACATGCTGTTGTATTACAGTGAGCATATACAAGGCTCAAGGTCTAGTGGAAGTTGACTCTTTTGCCATCTTGGACCTAGTTGGTTCTAACCAGTTTATGTCGTGTCCTCAATAGCTGTCATTCTTTTAAACGTTGTGCCCTGCCCCCTTCCTGTACACTCAATGAAAATTTTATTTTTTTCAGGATGTGTGCTTATACTGCTTAGAATAATATAATGATGAAGTCTGATGAAATTCCACAGTATTAGGTTAAAATAAGTATTTTGAGAGTTTTTATATATTATGATTATAAATCTCTAATTTCTTTGCCTTTTTTTCTCTCCTTAACAAAAGTATTAGAGTAACAAAAATATTACAGTAACCAATAATAGAGTGGAAATTAAATCTCCCATTTATTATGTACTGATGTAACATTTAAAAATATGATTCAGGGTATTACTACACTGTATACTATTTTTTGATAGGATATTTAAGGTAAATAGAGATTCTTTATAAATTTATATGGAAGAAAGATATTCGATCTCTGCATAAGTGGAAATGAATACAAATTTTAGCACTCTTTATTAGCATCTTAACTCTTACTTTTCTTCCTTGTTTTCTATGCCCTGAATACCAAGCACTTAGTTGGTAATAAGTACTTTAACAAGAAAATTGCTTCTTTGCTTCAGGTCAGTGATCAGCAATAATTAAAGTAGCTAAAACACTAGGAAAATAGGCTAGGAAATAGAAAACATGGTAACTCGATCCAGTTTTAAGTTGTTAATTAAAATAAGCAAAGACACATGCAAAATGAAATATACCCTCCAATCAATAAAGTGCTATTGAATACCTTTAGCTTAATTTAACCTTTATTTTTCTTCATGTTTTACATTAAGATCTAACTAAACACATGATAGAGGGATGAATTTTGCTTTGGTCCATTTCATCAAGGAAGGTATCAAACAACTAAAAATTAAAAATGACTGGCATTCACCCAGTAATCTGAGTAGGGTATAAACCTTCCAAGCAGAGACAAGAATAGGATTAAAGGTATTTTGACTATAAGGTAGACCAAATTGGGAATCATCGGATTTCTCTATTTGGGGAAAATAACTCTGCAGAAAGAATTATTTGAAGAAAAAATACTATATTAAAGATATTTTATTCATTTTTTTCTGTTCATTTATTTATTCTTTCAAAAAATATTTGTTAGGCATTGTATCAGTCATAGAGATACAATTGTAGGAGAAACAGAATCAGGCCCTATACTGTGCGGGTAAAATATTGACTAATAATAACACAAATGTATAGATATAAACTCATGTATATGCCACAGAGGAAAGAATATGGAACCATATTTTTTGTAACGTGGATTGTATAATATGGATTAAATAGATCATTATATTTTATAAATATTGATTAAAACTTTGAGATGTAGAATGCTAGCTGAATTATGTGATGCTTTTAATAAGTTGTGATTAAACAATTCTTAGGCACCTGACAATCCTTCTTTGAAAAATACACATTGTAGTGTTCTGTTCAAAATTCAAAAATACCATAATAAAAGATCACTGGAAAATGAACTTTCAAATCAAAATATTTTAAAAGAATAAAAATGTGAAAAGGTAACATTAAAACAGTTTTTCAAGACACTAGTTTTTGTTAGATTTCCAATTTAAGTAGAGAATAGAAGTTCTACAGAAAAATATAGTCAACTCCCAAATTTATTTAATACTTTTTTTTTTTTTTTTGCTTAACAATAATCTGAGTGGGAATTGTTAGAATAAGAACTTAAACACTGCATGCACCCCAAGGTTCATAGCAGCATTATTTACAATAGCCAAGTTATGGAAGCAGCCCAAATGTCCACTAACAGATGAATGGATAAAGAAGCTGTGGTATATAGATACAATGGAATATTACTCAGCCATAAAAAAGAACGAAATTCTGCTATTTGCAACAATGTGGATGGACCTAGAAAGTATTATGCTTAGTGAAATAAGTCAGAGAAAGACAAATACTGTATGTTATCACTTACATATGATATCTAAAAAATAAACTAATGTATATAACAAAATATTTAGAAACAGATGCACAGATATAGATAACAAACTAGTAGATACCAGTGGGGAGAGGGAAGGAGGGAGGGCCAAGATAGGGATAGGGGATTAAGAGATAAAAACTACTACATATAAAATAGATAAGCAACAAGGATCTATTGTACAGCACAGGAAAATATAGCCATTAGTTTATAATAACTTTAAAGGGAATATAATCTATAAAAATATTGAATCACTATGCTATACACCTGAAAGTAATACAATATTGTAAATCAGCTATATTTCAATTAAAAAAACAAAATGAAGTTAAGCACTAATCAATATCTTCATTGAACTCACAATTTGGTACTTACATGTGACTTTCCTTAAGTTTTTGTAAGCATGAGCATTTTGAACAGAAGATCTAACATCTGAGGTTTAATAATAGCCCATGATTGTATGTTTATGCCTTTAGCTGTAAATAGCTGTGTTACAGTAAACCAGCTCTTCAGAATAAATTAAATTTACAAAGCCATAATATAGCATTTGCTGATTTTTACAGTATAAATATTCCCATAATGGCCAATTTCAATCTACTGAACATTTTCACTGAAACTTGGAGTTGGGAGAAATGTAGACAGTTGGCATTTGCTTGGTTCAGTACAAAACTGCTTTCATCTTTTAAGATACATCTCAACCTAGTAAACTGATATATGTGTGCCCAATTTATTTCTAAACCTATTGCAGAAGTTATAATATTTGGAAAACTTTTAAAATAATGTGGAAATTTAATATACAGTATGACTTCATTCCTTTTTTTAATTCTCCATCTCATTTGCAAGAGACAAACTATTTTCATAAAAAGTGAGTTTGTATTATTTTTTCCTCCAAAAAATAACAAATAACAGTCAAAGACAGTGCTCACATTAAAAGTTTACAGAGTTTTGGCAACTCACACCACTCTTTTGGCTTTCTTCCCATGGAGGATAATATTGAGCTACATGTTAATTCTTCTTGGCACCAATTCTGTTGGTTTTAGCTTTGGAAATACTGTCTGGTAGTGTTAAAATGTCACTACTCCATGAATCTTGTTTCTTCTTGGAGGGAAATTGTTTCTAGTGATAATGAAAAAGATAATCAAGAGAACCACGGTGAATTAAAAGAAGCATGACCAATTCCCCAACATAGTTTTCATTTGGCATCATAATTCAGAGATTAAAGATATCGGAAGTGAGGCAGCAGGGAAATAGTCTACTGCAGGCAGCATGGTATCATCATAATTTAGCAGTGTATGCTGGGATAGGGTTCAAAGAACTAGGAATCATTGTCACTATCCCTCTAAGGCTAGTAACAAATCAAAGAGAAAGAAAAATATGGAATTCATATTTACAAACCCAAGGGAATAGTATATTATACTGAATCTACATGCAAAGGAAAATGAGAAACCATAAATGGGAAGTGAAAATTATACTATTTTGAGAGATGGAAAAGATGAGTTGTGGATGATTCTTATTAAGTGATGCTGTATTTAAGCAAGGTTAAAAAAAAAAGAAATTTCACAGTTCATGGAATAACTGGTTTGCTCAGAGGTTAAAGAGGGCAAGGCATCAGGGGATGGTGGGAGGGAGAGATTTCTCAGAGATACAAAAACAAAAGAATTGGTTATAGTTTAAAGATTCAAAAATAAAATAAACTTAGGGTGTTTTTTTTTAAGGCAGTTGAAGAATAAATCAAATGAAGGGAAGACAGTTCCAGTAACGCTCTGTCATCTGAAACCTGAAGTATCCTCTCCCTTGCCAGTGATTCTCTTTCTCACAGTAATTTGTAACTTCGAACTATAAATTCTGTGCCGTTGATTTTTATCCTGAATCTTATCAACTAACTGGCTAACTTTGGAAATCTTAGTCTATTTTCTCTCTTTTTTTTTTTCTCCTGCTATGTAAACTAAGAATCTCTGTTCTTGAAACTTTTTATAAACTTAATGCCTAACTACTGATCATTTAGGCTGCCTGATGTGTGACTTAGGACTGCCCCCCGTGTAGGGTTAACCCAGAAAATATGCGTCATTGGAAAGACAGCAAAGCTTTTCCCCTGAGAGCAATTATATCTGATCAGAATCAGAAAGAGATACAGATGGATTTGAAGCCAGCCAGAGCCAAACAGATGGAAATTTATTTGCAGGAATATCTTTAAATTATCAGAGATCTAGTTGGTGTGTTAAATTTACTTTTCATTCCTTTAGAATCTTTGATTTTGGAAATCAAAGTACATATTTACAACCAAAGATTCAGCCATTCTTAATTCTCCTTTATTTCATAACACCATTCATATCAGGATTCCCATTAACCTTAGATCTTCCAGACATATTGCAGAGCATGCATTCAGGATATCTAAAAAGAAGCTTACACAAAAGAAATTACGTACATTTGTCAAGAACTGCAAAGTGTTTTAGACTTTACCCTATTTGCAAGCCAACAAGTTAGTATGCCACACTTTCCTGAATGCTGGTAGAAGACATAAGTCTCCTGGGTCAGAGAAAAGACAATATATTAATCACAGCAATGGCACTAAGCATTGTATTATCATTTTTAATTGGCCCTCTGACCACCAATTTCTACAGGGCTATGCAAAAAGGGTCAGAGGATACTTGCACACACAGTGAGCTTCATTATAGGTGGCAGACCCTGAGATTAGGGAACCAAAATCTTTTATAGTGATAGTAAGAATGCCTGCCCTTTGCTCTGGAGGGATATATTATCTCTGCACCAAGTCCGCTCACTGTACAAATCTCCTTGAAAAAATAGTCTGGAACAAGATTAAATTAGTATCTCTGCTCTAAGATGTGCAGAAAAATGAAAAACCCCTAGAGAGTCATCTCCCATCACAAGATGAGGAAATACATACAAGAAAAGAAATACACTTTTATGTTGTCATTATTGATTAATACAATTTACTATACTCAATTTATACTGGAGGGGAGTATTTTAGATATGTTTTCTCCTTTAAAAACATACATGTTGGGCTTCCCAGGTGGCGCAGTGGTTGAGAGTCCGCCTGCCGATGCAGGGGACACGGGTTCGTGCCCCGGTCCGGGAAGATCCCACATGCCGCGGAGCGGCTGGGCCCATGAGCCATGGCAGCTGAGCCTGCGCGTCCGGAGCCTGTGCTCCGCAACGGGAGAGGCCATAACAGTGAGAGGCCCGTGTACCGCAAAAAAAAAAAAAACATACATGTTTTCTCCTTCATCATTTCAGAGAACTAAAGAATTGTTTAGTCTCGGTTATGGAGAGCAAGTATTTAGTTTTTACTTAAATATTTAAGAATCATGAGGAAACAAGATTACTTTATGTTTCATTTCCAGGCTATTTTTTTTAAGGCACTAAGAAATTTTCACTTGGATTGTGTTTAATTTCTAGCCACATGGCTTGTATGTCTAAAACTCGGCAGATTCCCATGCTCTGCCCAATTTCTACTAAATTGAAATCGCCAAGGGAAGGCCTTGGGAACCCAGAATTTTAACTAACTGATTCTGATGATTAGAACAAGTTGGGAAACTGGCTCAGAGCAACTGAGTTTGTAGCCTCATCTCTGAAAACTAAATACAAAGAATTGGGCTTCAAATCTAAATAATTTAAATGCTAAAATCCAAGTGTTCTTCATCATAATATTTCATGTTTATTAAACTCTGCTCCTCTGGTAGATATGTTGTTAAAGCTTTAAATGCATTATCAAGGTTACCACTCACACTAACCCTTATGAGGCAGGGAAATGTTATCACATCCATCTTCCTGATTGTGAAATGAGCTCAGTGAAGATAAGTAATTTGCCTCAGGTGAAAAGTGGAGCAATGGATGCTTGAAACCAAGTCACTAATTCAGGTGCCTGGGCTCTTTCTGTCTTAATTACTTATTTATGTCTTTAAATTTCCAACAAAAATATCATCCACCTTTGCTTCTCAGTCTAAGTTCATCCAGACATTATAATTGTAAGGACCTACTCTTTAATCATCTGCTATCCTTGCCTCACTCTAAATCCTAAATGTTAAGTACACGAAATACAAAAGAATGGCCTATGTATTCCTAAAAATTATGCTGTCATTGTATTGTGTATCTATACTGTAAGAGGTTCACATGCTAATAACATTTTAGCTTTCATTTTACTTATTTGTCGAGAGGAAAGAGAACACATTCTGGCAGTGCTAGGTTTCTAATTGGAAAATACCAAATTTATTTTTCATGTTTCCCCTGCGACTTAACATAATTACAACATACAAATGTACACTTTCTCTGCATACAGCTCTGCTAATATTTTCTTATGTTTTAATGGTGCTTCAACTTCTAACTACAGGCAGATTCTTTGAAGGTGGCATTAAATAAACCATTCTTATCAATGGGAGTTTTGAATGTGGCTCGAGGGCTCCTGGTACACAGCAGAGAGTGACTAAATATGGTAAAAATAAGCAAGTGTTACACAGATGCTCATAGCTGACTTCTTGGTTTCCAACTTATTAAATGGCCTTTTTGCAAACCTATAGATCGTTATTCACGCAGATTGTCTATCAACGGTGCTTCAGTAGAGGCTGCCTATTCTGAGTTAATGAGAAAAGTCCTAATTAAGCTGGCCATATGTTCAATTGCATTTATAAGTGGAAAAATAGCCCTTTTTTGCTGCTGATACTACCATTGTTGTCATCTCCTGCTGCTATGGGTGTCACTGAAGCAGTTACTGTTTCAACAGTTTCCTCTGTATTCCAGCATGTTCATTCCAGGCCTGCACTCTGTTTCATGAGATATTCTTAGCATGCACAGTTAAATGCCTGCAGTGCTTGCTTATGAAAATATCTTTCTAGAGATCTATGTCTGTATTGAATGCAACTATATCTTCAGTTTTGCCTTGGATCTCGCAATGCTGCCAAAACATATTCTTCCTTTTCAAGCATTTAATATGTTCTGGAGCATGTGGAGAGCCCAGGAGTCAGGATTGCCCCACATAACCTTTGTCTCTTTTGCCTTGATATTTGGGCATCCTTTGGGGCCTTTTCTTCTGTGCAGGTGCAAAACATTTGCTTGAAACTTTATCATTGAAAACAGGTAAATACTCTAAGTGTAAATGTGTACTACCTTGAGCCTAAAACTGCTTAGAGAAACATGCTTTCTTTTCAACTACCTATGCCTAAATACTTTAAAACAGTAAAATAAAAGTTTCTAATTTCTTGATGGTGTCAGACCATCAATGTGTAATAGCATTATATTATGTATTTATTTATTCTACATTATTTAGCCATATGATAAGCATGTACTGTGCACCTATTATGACCCCTATACTTCCTGGGGAATTAAAAGAATAACTATCATCTCTTTGCAAGGTTTTCATAACCATAGTCATCAGTGATATTTGTGCATATATACATAGGTTCTGTGACAGTAAACATACAAAACTATATTAAGCATATATAATTAACAGATTTGGATAACTCAGATGCCTTATCTAAATAAAGAAAAGGAAAATATAATAACATGTGATATGTATAATCACAATAATGAGATGTTTAATTTTTTTTATCTTTTTCCAGCTACTTAGTCTTTCTCAAATTTATTTTGTTAATATGATATCAGGTAGAGAAATTTTTGTTTTTTATTTTCTGTTATTGTTATCCAATGGAGTGATAACTATCAATAAACTATCCTTTTCCACTTATTGCACTAGAGGAAATTAATAGTTCTCCTAGATTTTACCTGATTGTCTTGGGTACTTCAAATGAACTATTATATTGATATCTACTACAAATGATGATAATTTTGTCTTCTTTCAAAAACTATGCCCCATTCCATTTTTTCAAGTGTTTGAGTTAATTTCCACAACAATGTATAGTAAAAACACCTGCCAATTAGCCTTTTTGATTGTACTATAACTGCGTGACATTAGCTTTTGATGGCAGAGGCCTCTACTTCAAAAACATCCATCTTGCCAGCTACACAATTAGGTAAAGAGCTAGGCTGGCCCACCCATAAAGTTGCCGGGTTTTTTTGAAGAGCTCTGGTTGACTTAACTGAATATTTCACTGCTTGCTTTTCCCTTCCTTCACTTTAATTCCCACTCTTGTGTTTTAGATTCAACTATAAAGAGTGAACCCACTAAACCCTAATTACTCCACCGTCCACCCCAAGAAAAGCTGAACCCCAGGTCTTCTCTCTCTCTTTCTCTCTCCCCCTCCTATGACCTCACTGTGTGGCCCCAGGCATGCCATGGTTCCTCCGGGACCTATGGATAATAAACTATGTCATCTCAAAGTTCTCTGATGGTTGTTGCTATGGTGCATCTTGTAATCATAATAAGAGCCACAAGTTTTGATACAGCCACCAACATTGACTTTGGTTGGGGAAATGTCTGTGAAGGCTCCCCACAAATAGTATAGGCCCAGGTGAGTGCCTATGGATTTCTAACTGATAATGTCACTATTGATAGGCTGAGGCCAACACAAAACACAATGTCACATAACATACATATTAAGCATATTTATCTTATATGTGACTTTATTGGAAATTCTACATTTTTCTTGATAGATTTGATGTTAGTGTTTGAATTCAGATAGATATTCCTTGGTGTGTTTAAAAAGTAAATTCCCATACATAGTTTTCCTTTTTATCAGTAATGGATTAATGAATGCTGAGATTTAACAAACACTTATAGCTGACAATGTGATATTTCTTTTTTGACCTGTTGATATGATAGAATCTTGTAGTCTAACTTCCTAAGCTATATGAACTTGTTATTCATTCAATAAATCATACTTGATTTACTATTTAATTTTTTAAAATATATTGCTAGATTTGATATTCGATAAATGCTCCTTAAAACGGTTTCCTTGGAATGAGGAAGAAGGAAGACAAGCTAGTTTTAGTCTATCTCATTTTGTCTGCTAATTAGTATAAATGGATAATAGAAAATAATTCCAAGACTTCTGCTTCAGCTTTTTTTCTCTTATTTCATCTTTTTCAATGTTTTATTACCAAATTATTAGGATTGTATTTTTATATGTATATATATACTATGTGTGTATATATATATATATATATATGTATATCTTAGTCATAAAACATCTGAAAAGGCATATTTGTGAGGGTAGTCTTTAAAAAACTTCTGTTTGCCATTGGTTCTCCAGGAACAAGACTCTAACATGGAGTTTTGATGTAGGAAGATTATTGAGTAGTGCTTTAGAGGTCAACACCAGTGGGAGGGTATGGAGAAAATAAGATGGGTCAGAGTGAGAAGTTGAAATGCAGTACAGTCTTGACGAAGATGTTAGCTGATCCTATGATTCCACAGGGAGTCCAATGCCAGAATGGTCCTTCATTATTTTTCCTCCTTGGTGCAAGGGGACCAGGCCTATATGTCTTGGCATAGATCAGCCAGTGCAGGATGCTCTGGGGAGGGGCCACGGGAAGATGTCTTTTACTGCTTGAGGCAATTCCTGAAAGCCTTTAATCACCAGCACTTGCTAGCGGCTGGGACATTGAGTCCTAAGGTGCTGAAATTGGAATTTGAGAGCCTCCACTACAACTTCTTACTTTTTTCAGTTGTTCCTTTAACAGATACTTACTGATCACACACTACTTATCAGATATTCTTCTAAGTACAGAGTATATGACCATGAACAAAGCAGACAAAAGTCTCTGACTTTTGGGAGTTTATAGTCTTTATTGAATAAGAGAACACACTCATACAGAATTTACTGTATGCCAGGCATAACTGTATTTTACATATATTCACACATTTAAATTAAAACAAACATGAGTTAAGAACTAATATCTCTACTTTACAGATGAGTTAACTACATTCTAAATAAGATAACTCACGTGTCTATTATCATATCCAGTAACATTAGTCAAGATTTGGACCAAGGATTTCTGGCTCCAGAGACCATAGTCATAATTTCCAAAATATGCATTCTTCTTTATTGCTAAATAAATATATTTCTGAGATTTATTTTTCCTTGATTTGAATTGCTAAAAAAATTTAGTGTTTTATTGACCTTTTAAAAAAATATGCTCCTAGATGTTATCAAACCTGTTACAGTTGACCCTTGAACAAAGTGGGTTTGAACTGCACAGGTCCACTTATAAGCAGCTTTTTTTTCAATGGAAGATACTACAGTACTGCACGATTCAAGGGTCGTTGAATCAGTACATGCAGAACTATGGTTATGGAGGAATTTGAGACAGGTCCTGCAACCAGCTTCCCTTGGATACCAAGGGAAGACCGTTATTGTTTTTGTAATTATTTTTGCTTTACCATTATTTTTACTAAACTGATATATGTACATGGTCATGCAAACATGTCTTTCAGACCTTCTGTGCAGGAAGTGTACATAACTGCCTGACAGCTGTCTTTACACCTAAGTCACACCTTCAGTGGTCTGTCCCAGGCAATTACTGAGCACTGTATTAGTGCTGGCCCATTACTGCAAGGTAAGAAACTCCAAAACTTGATAACTCCCCATTGTTAAGCAAGTAATGAGGATGGGAAATATGGTCCAGGAAGTATGTATAGTGAAGGCCGTAAAGGTATAAGAAAATTGATAACTCTAATGAGTCCGTAAACATCCAGTACTTAATTGCATAATGTTTCATAGATATTATTTTTCTATTTAAACATAAATTCATTGAAAAATTATCTAATGCTTAAATTATAGGGATTTTGTTTTTGTATTTGCAAAAACATGTATTAGGTCACGTGTGACACAGCAGCTTAAAAATGCTATGGAAATTTATCTCTAGTCCAACGGAAAGCTACCTGGTTGATATTCCTGGTAATGTTACCTTGTGTAATCAAGATTAGGTAACCCTCATCAAGAAAATGGAGATATCAACTTCATATTTGATCCAAAGTCATTATAGTATTCTATTAATCTGCCTGTTGATTCTCTTTTTCCATGAGTAATGTTCACCATTTTGACAATATTTTAACATCCAGTTGTGTATAAATGCAGAGTTTCTAAAGGAAAATAATGTGAAGATCACTTCAATGAAAGTTGCAGGAACTTTTTTAGATGATTTGTCACCTGAGTTAGAATATCCTACACTGGGTCTAAAAATCAATCCTTTGGAAAGAAGCTATTTTTGGTCTTTATTCCATAGATTTAGCCATAAAAATTGAACAGAATAGCAATAATTACTAAAAGTTTTAACAATTTAAAAAGCACTCTAGTTTCATTTTTCCTTTTTAGAAGGGACTGATATTTGAACATGATAATCACTGAGTGATGTAAACTGTATCTTCCTTACTGTATATACCTGAGCATGTTCTTAAAGATCAGATCTGCAGATCTTTCTGAATATGATACATTTGATTATTTTATTGGACATCTGTCTCCTGTGATTATATTAATTCCTTTTCTTTTCAAAGCCAGACATTAGAGATGATTTAAGACATATAAAATTGCATTTAATGAGTTCGTTCAATGCACTCTGGATTTCTTTCTCTCTCAAAATACGTTGGCTTTTGAGAGATTTTGAAATTATTTCTTAATGGGTAGTTTTGTGACATCCTGTAATAATACTGTGTATAGACTGGGTTAATAACTAAAAGGATAATTTATGTCACAGGTTTCAATTGATGTTAATTGTACATGAAATGGTTTAGTAAAAATAATTGTATATTTTTATAAAATAATACTAGCATAATGATTAATATCAAGGCAAAATTTGTAAAAATTACAATCCAATATAAGGCCCTAATACTGGGTAACAAACTTTAAAGATATGGAAACAGTTATTCATTTATTTATTCAGTATTATTATCAAAGATTGACAGGATGCTTAGGATAACTCTTTATTAGTAAAGTAAATACTTCATTAAGTTTTTTGAATCAAGATTCAGGCTATATACAGTTGCTCATGGAGTTATTGACTGCATTACATGACAATCTGTAAGAATGTTTATTCTGCCATTCTCTCCAATTCTATATTATCTACTGCAAATATTTTAAAATGTGTTATTGGAATATAGTGTCATAAATATATCTCCATTTATAAATTCAGGTTGTCTACATATAAGATAAAATTTATCAGATGTATTATTTTAAAACACATTATTTCACAAATTTATATTTTAAAAATGACTAAAGCCTAAGTAACTAGCACTCTGCCATCTCTAGGAGAATAATTTTAATAAGTTTAAAAAACAAAATAATTAGAAGAGTAACATAAATGAAAACATTCTTTTGGAAAATAGACATGATAAATGAACATTTGTGAAGTATTATGTAAGGAACTAATAGCTAATCTATTTTAGAGACTTAAAAAATGTAGCGTCTAAAAGTATATATTTACATACATTCCTTACTAAAGGAAATAGAATATATAAAAGTGCCTAATTAGTTTAAAACCAATATAAACCTAAAATTTTGCTCTCTTTGGAAACATAAGGACCTTTAAATGTCATAAGCTTAGAAATGCCTTATTTGACCTAATAATGTCACAGTTTGTAACATAACCACGATATTTTCCTTCCGGTATATTGTTTAACTATAATTACTTTGAAATTCAAAGGTGTGCAGAAACTTTAACAAGCATAATCTAATCAAGTTTTGAAATGCTTTGCTACAGCTGACCTTTAAACATGTATTCTAATCAGTAATGAAATTTTATTTTGCACGCTGTAATAGTACTCTGAATGGCATTATAGAATAATAAGAGAAAGTATACTTGAACACATAAGCTTTCAAACATTTTAATACATTTTTTAGATTATACTTTTAATGCAGAGACGAATATGAAACCTATGTAAATTGCATTTATGATAAAGTGATAGATTTGAGTTGTTCCTTCTAATTGAGCCTTAGTTTAAATAAATATTTTAAATATTTTAAATGTATAGTTCTCTTCTAAGTAAATAGTGATTTTAAAGTTCTAGTAGGAAAATTCAGTTCAAAAGTTCTAGTAGGAAAATTCAGTTCAAAATGATCACTTTCAAAATGATGTTTCTACTTTTGACATTTAACTAAATATAAGAAGCATGACTGAAATGATGGGATGAAATGGAGAGACAACTAATTTTTAAAATTTGTTAGCTTCAATAATGTCAGTATTTTCATTTCAATTTTTAATGTGGCAATAAAATATGATCAGCTATAATTTCAGTCCCTTAAGACAATCACCTTTAATATGATGGTATATATATTTCGATTATACTCTGTTTATATTGGGCCATTTTTTGCTAGAAGTAAGATTATTTCCTGAACAATGCTGTTTTATCATAATTCCCATGGAGGTGGCTCACCACAAATCACAACATAATCCCTGCCACATTTTCAGCCAGCATCCTACAATTGGGATTCCGTTCTTCCAGGCAGCACTAATGTTTATAAGTGCTCTTCTGAAATTGCATAGGAATTCCAACAATTCAAAATTTTCTCTGAATTTTACCTGTTTCTGCCATGATTTCCTTAGAGATTCCTTGTGTAGCTCTAACATATGTTTTACATTTAGAATTGTCCTTTTCTTTGGAGGAGATAAAAATCTAACTTCCTGACCATTTGTCAGGCAATATGGGTCAAAAATATTCCCTCAAATAAAAATTAAGGCAGAAAAATAGATTATAGAGAAATGAAGGACAAAAATCCAGATCACAGTGAACTCAGGAGAGTACAAGGTAGCATTCACTGCCTGAGAGTAATTGCAGTATGCAGAGTTAATAACATTTAGTGGATGAGAATGTACAGTAGAAAGTGCCAAGCTGATTCTCTTTAGTTAATAGTGTATGATGGAAATCTGGGGTGCAGATGCCTATCAAGCTCAGGCGGAGTCCCTGGCGTGCTGGGTGGTGCAGGCAGCACAGATAGCCTGGCTCTGACCCCAAGGACACCAGGCTGCCCTGTGTGCCTCAGGCCACCATCCTGCGCCTCCAGCAGCTCCACGTCCCCATTGCAGTGCACCAGCCAGGTGGTTCCTGGAATTTGGAAGTCTGTGTCTTTGGGGGACCATTACTTCCCCTGCCACATGTCCTGTGGCTGACAGGGTCTTAGTGCTGCAGCCTGCTGTCAGACTGAGCCTCTGAGGTGGGAGAGCTGAGTTCAGGACATTGGACCACCAGAGACCTCCCAGCGTGACACAATATCAATCAGTGAGAGCTCTCCCAGAGATTTCTCTCAATGCTAAGACCCAGCTCCACCCAACGGCCAGCAACCTCCAGTGCTGGATGTCCCATGCCAACCAACTACCAACATAGGAACTCAAACCCACTCATCAGCAGAGAGGCTGCCTAAAATCATACTGAGTTCACAGACACCCCAAAACACACCACCGGAAGAGGCCCTGCCCACCAGAAAGACAAGATCCAGCCCCACCCACCAGAACACAGGCATCAGTCCCCTCCACCAGGAAAGCTACACAAGCCACTGAACCAAACTCACCCACTGGGGGCAGACACCAAAAAACAATGGGAATATGAATCTGCAGCCTGTGAAAAGGAGACCCCAAACACAGTAAATTAAACAAAATGAGAAGACAGCAAAATACGCAGCAGATGAAGGAGCAAGGTAAAAACACCAGATGAAGAAAATGAAGAGGAAATAGGCAGTCTACCTGAGAAAGAATTCAGAGTAATGATAGTAAAGATATCCAAAATCTTGGAAATAGAAAAAAGAAAATACAAGAAACTTTTAACAAGGAACTAGGAGAACTAAAGAGCAAACAAACAAGGATGAACAACACAATAGATGAAATTAAAAATTCCCTAGAAGGAATCAATAGCAGAATAACTGATGCAGAAGAACGGATAAGTGACCTGGAAGATAAAATAGTGGAAATAACTACTGCAGAACAGAATAAAGAAAAAGAATGAAAAGAATCGATGACAGTCTCAGAGGCCTCTGGTACAACATAAACGCACCAACGTTCAAATTATAGGGGTCCCAGAAGAAGAAGAGAAAAAGAAAGAGTCTGAGAAAATATTTGAAGAGATTATAGTTGAAAACTTCTCTAACATAGGAAAAGAAATAGTCAATCAAGTCCAGGAAGCGAAGAGAGTCCCATACAGGATAAATCCAAGGAGAAACACACCAGGACACATATTAATCAAATTATCAAAAATTAAATTCAAAGAAAAAATATTAAAAGCAGCAAGGGAAAGCAACAAATAACATACAAGGGAAACCCCATAAGGTTAAGAGATGATCTTTCAACAGAAACTCTGCAAGCCAGAGGGAGTGGCAGGACATATTTAAAGTTATGAAAGGGTAAAACCTACAACCAACATTACTCTACCCAGCAAGGATCTCATTCAGATTTGACAGAGAAATTAAAACCTTTACAGACAAGCAGAAGTTAAGAGAATTCAGCACCACTAAAGCAGCTTTGCAACAAATGATAAAGGGACTTCTCTAGTCAGTATACACAAGAGAAGGAAAAAACCTACAAAAACAAACCAAAACAATTAAGAAAATGGTAATAAGAACATACATATCAATAATTACCTTAAAGGTAAGTGGATTAAATGCTCCCACCAAAAGACATAGACTGGCTGAATGGATAAAAACAAGACCCATATAAATGCTGTCTAGGGCTTCCCTGGTGGCGCAGTGGTTGAGAGTCTGCCTGCCAATGCAGGGGACATGGGTTCATGCCCCGGTCTGGGAAGATCCCACATGCCACAGAGTGGCTAGGCCCATGAGCCATGGCTGCTGAGCCTGCGCGTCAGGAGCCTGTGCTCCACAACAGTGGGAGGCCCGCGTACCGCAAAAAGAAAAAAAAAGAAAAAAAAAAGAGTCATGTACCACAATGTTCATTGCAACTCTATTTACAATAGCCAGGACATGGAAGCGACATAAGTGTCCATCGACAGATGAATGGATAAAGAAGGTGTGGCACATATGCACAATGGAATATTACTCAGCCATAAAAAGAAATGAAACTGAGTTGTTTGTAGTGAGGTGGATGGACCTAGAGTCTGTCATACAGAGTGAAGTAAGGCAGAATAAATATAAATACCGTATGTTAACACATATATATGGAATCTAAACTGACGTTTCCCTTGTTTTTATATAACTCTACCATTATACAAATTTTATGTCCACTTTTTTTCTTCGTGGTATTTGCTTTATGTTTTTCCAGTAGAAACCAATGTATCCTAAGAAAAATATCTCAGAAATATTATTTTATCTAATGGATGCTTGCATAAAAATATTGTCTCAAATAACATATGAAGTTCACTTTTTAAAAATAATATCAACCCATAATATGAATAAGCTATGTAAATATATATTTTTTGCAAATATTATGAAGTCTGAGCAATAAACACAGTTCTGTTTCAAACAATTATTTTATTTTATTCAACTTGCTAAAATGCTTTAGATACTGGACTCTATTGATGTTTATGTTTCTTTTCATAATCTTTGAAATTAAAAGAAGAACATGGTGATGGGATTTTTAAAGCCACAATAAGTACATATTGAGCCCATATATTGCAGTGCTATACCCATAGGCAATATTAAAACAATTGAAAATTTAAAAATTAGGAACGTATAATTTACTGAAGGAAAAATACAAATAAATATGTACAATATAACATTAATGTAAATGTTATCCTGACATAGAAATATATGTTTTTCCATACAAAGGCCCGGGCAGTAGAGGGTAGGGGTGGGATTGATTTCTACTGGGGATAGCAATTGAGGGAGGAACTTAAGAAAGGCTTTATGTAGAAGTAGAGGTTCAAGCAATGCTACAGAAATGTGAAAGTGCATACCACATATGCTGTAAAATGGCTAATGTAAATGGTATTCAAAGGATAAAGGTGCGAGTTGAAACAAAAGAGATAGACATCAGGAAGGGGATAAGCTTGACAGATGTGCAAAGGAATTGAGATTGAATGAAGGAAAAGAGACTCATTGGAGGATTTTGATCAGTGGAGACAGTGACTTTTCTGTTTTCATTTTTCATTAAATAACTCTGATACCATGTGGAGAGAAAACTTGTATAACTTAAATTTTTTTAATTTAATTTTTATTTTTGCTCCAAATAGAAGGCTTGAAAACCTAGAACTCTCTTGTTCACTGTCCTATACTCAGCACCTAGCACTATGCTTCTTATATCCTAACACTCTTGCATTACGTACTGGGTGAAATAAATAAAAGAATGAGTTGGTGAGCACAGTTAAGAGGCAGGACAACTAGAAGAATTAGATTTCTGTCATAAAAGTTTAGGTCACTGGTCTTTGGGAAATGACTGCGTTTAGTGTCAGAATGGAAACAAGAAGTCTAATATAACAGACATTTCAGAGGTAGAATTAGCACAACTGGTTTGCTAATTAGTAACTTCCTATCCATTACCTCATATGCTCAGGATTGGCATTCAGTTTTCTTGTCTGGATAAAGTTAATATGGTTATCTTCTTTTCTCTTTGTCTCTTCTGCTAATATTCTTAATCATTATGCAATACTATCTGGAACAATGGTAAAGCCATTGTTTTAAAATGATGATTACAAAAAGAAGTATATTTCCAGTAGAAGAAAATAATTGGTCTTGATAAGAATGTATTGAATTTGAATCACCTGCAACATATCAGCTTGGAGCGTCCCTCTCAGGTGTTGAATAAACATAAAGGACACCTACACCTTTATATTGAGGATTAAACTTCTCTAGAGGTATTATCTGAAATTGCAGGAATAGAGGGAATCACTCAGAGAAAGAGTAATGAGGGAAAACTGGACCCAGTGCTCAGTCATTTATTCATGCAGCTGTAAACTTCTTAATGGAATAACCTCAATATATCTAACACTGTATTAGTAGCTGGATACTCAAAGATGATTAAATCATAGTCCTTATCCTCAAAAACTTATGTGTGGTGAGGAAAACAAAGTTTATATATAGTATAAAAAGATCTATTAAAGTCATATTCCAGCTGCATTTTTTATGTTATAAAACATTTGTTTGGCAAATTCAAGAAATCTCTATATAGAAAAAAAGTTAGCAAACTTTTGCTTTAAAGAACCAGTTAGTAAACATTTTCAAGTTTCCAGACAATATGGTCTTTGTCTCAATACTTGACTCTACCAATGTAGCATCAAAGCAGCCAGAAACAATAAGGGATGGATGTTGCTGTGTGTTCCAATAAAACTTTATTTACAAAAACAGGAGATGAGATGGATTTAGCTGGCAGGCCATAGTATGCCAGCCTCTTTTAATGTAGGACTTGAGAGGGCTGCGTCTGAAAGAAGTAGGAATTTCCTAAGCATATAAAGATAAAATGAAGTACACTATTCTTTTTTCCTCTATTCTAGTAAATTTCATGTTAGTATAGACATCGTTTATTCATAGCTCTATGTTCAATGGAAGGATATCCTGTATCTTATTACACAGAATAGATGCTCAGTAAATATTTGTTAAATGAATATTTTTCCACTGAGGTTTTTGTTTTCCCCTGGCAATTAATAGTATTTGCAGAAGATTCCTAGTAGCATACTCTTCAATTTTTTAATCGAGTAAGCAGTGAATTTTATCAAATATCTCTTCTATCTCTATTGAGAAATTGACATAAACCATTCCTTCATCCCTTAATTCCTCTTAAGTATGTGTTGTGGTTAATACTATTAAGGCTCTGTTCCCATCAAAAAGTGGGAGTCTCTGCCACCTTGAATATGAGGTTTGGAACTGCTTTGACCAAGAGAGTATAGCAGAAGTTCCATTGTGAGATTTCCAAGACTATGTCATAAAAGGCCATAGAGCTTCTGCCTTGGCTGTAGGGAACTTACTTTTGAACTCCTGAGTTACAGTATGAGAAGTTAAATCACACTGAAATCACTTTGAGGGAGAAGCCATGTGGAGGTAGTCCAATGGGCAGTTTCAGCAATGCTGAAGCTGACTGAATCATCATCCAGCCAAGTGAGTAAGTTATCTTGCATGACCAGCCCTGTTGGGACTTCAGATGACAGCAGCCTCAGGTGATACTCAACTGCAACCAAATGAGAGACTCAAGAGAAACCTTCCTAGCCAAGCTCTTCTGGAGATTCTGACCTACAAAATTAGTAACAAAATAAAGTTGATGCTTTAAGGCACTAAGTTTTGGTATAATAAATTTTACAGCAATAGTAAGTATGAGAATGGTATATTTCAATGTAGTATTGAATACTATATTTGGTTTGAGCCATACTGGTAAATAGAATTCATTTATGTTTATAATATTTGCCAATTTTGTTGTTAGCATTATACAGAAATATATATTGCCTTAAATACTCTAACATTTTAGTACCTTACATTTTTGAAAAGACATATTAAAACAATGGACATGGACCATTCAAGGGAGTAGGGAATATAATATATAATATAATATAATAATATTAATTTATATGCAAGGCAACACACTAAAAACTTTACATAAACTGTTTTTTAGTTCATGCAACAATAACAAAAAGCATTATGAAGCAGTTATTTTTATTATGTCAGTATTTCTAAAGATGTGGGAACTGGGGCATAAAAATTGCCAAGATTGCAGTATATACTAGAATCTGAAAAAAATCTGATTTCAATGGCCATGACAAGATACTATTCATTGAACTTAAATTTTTTTGGTTTCTTCAGATCATTGGTGGTCTAGTAAATTTTCTGTTGTTGTTGTTAACTTTTTAATGCAGATATGTTCATATAGGTTTTTCTAAAATATCATTTATTTCATTTGGAGTTAAAATTTGCTTACAGATACATACCCAATTTCCTTTTCAATAATGCTCATTTAAAGAAAATTTCTCTATCTTTTACTTTTTTGAACTTGAAAGATACTTGTATGTTCTAACATTATTTTTTTAAAGTAGAGCACTGTATTATTGTAATATGTGTATAATTTGTTTTCTCACTCTCTTAAGTGGAGCTTTATATTTTCTCTCTCTTTAAGCTTCTAACTCATCTTTCACTATTCATTCTCTGTTGAAGAGCTTGATTCTTATTTCACTACTTCTGGGTTAATAGTTGGATAAGTACAAAAATAGTACGCCTTCTATCCTTTTCTATAGTTGAACAATGCATGGTCCTAAGAAAACCTTTCTGTTCCTGGATTAAAAACCAACTCCTCTCAACAGCCATTTTTCTGTGTCTCTTCTGTTACATTTAAAAAAACAAACAAAAAAAAACCCTCCTCTTTACTCCTCAGCTCTTCATTTCAGCATGTGACCATGAAGCTCTTTTTTCCATGGTAAAACAAAAACAAAACAAGCAAAAAAAAAAAAAAAAAAGAAGGAAAGAAAGAGACTAATTTTTGAACCCACTTCCCCTTTTCCTATCTCCTACTTTTCTTCTTCCACTTATAGCAAAACTCCTTGAAGTAACTGTTTATATTGCTGTCTCAAATTTCTCTCCTTTCATTATTTTTTAAACATATTTCAATTGAACTCTCATCCCACCTGCCTTAGTAAAAGTCAAAAATCACCAACATGGTGTTAAATATCATCTAAATCCTAATGATTCTAAAATGTATATCTCTTTTCCAGTTCTCTTTAATGCCTAACATATATCTAACAGTGAACTAAAAATATCTGACTGGATACCTATTTGGACTATTAAATTTATCATGACTTGAACATGAACTTCAAATATTCCCCACATTTGCTTCTCTAAGAGTCTTTCCCATTGCTATAAATGGCAACTTCATTCTTCCACTTGCTTAAGCCAAAAAACTTAGTCATTCTTAAATGCTTTCTCTCAAAACCAATTGAGTATGTCAAGAATCTCATTAAATATATCTTCAAAATATAAAGAAAATTACAATGTCATCCAGTTCAAACCACCATCATATTTTGCCTAGAATGTTGTAGTAGCTTCCTAACTAGTCCCCCTGCTTCTGCCCTGGGTTACCTATAGTTTATTTTCAACCATTAGCCAGGAAAATAATTGTTAAAATATTAAAGATAAGTCACATCCTGTCATTCCTTTGCTCACAGTCCTCATTCATACAACGGCCAAAATCTCAACAATGACTTTTTTTTTTTTTTTTTTTTGCGGTACGCGGGCCTTTCACTGTCGTGGCCTCTCCCGTTGCGGAGCACAGGCTCCGGACGCGCAGGCTCAGCGGCCACGGCTCTCGGGCCCAGCCGCTCTGCAGCATGTGGGATTTTCCTGGACCGGGGCACGAACCCGTGTCCCCTACATCGGCAGGCGGACTCTCAACCACTGCGCCACCAGGGAAGCCCTCAACAATGACTTTTAAGGATATGTATGATTTGACTCCTTCCTTCCTCACACCAATCCAAGATATTTCTCTGACATCATCTTCTACTACATTATTTATCTTGTTCTTTATCTTCCAACCGTATTGCCCTCCTCATTGTATCTTGAACTACCCCAGTAATTTAATAGTTGCTATTTCTTCAGCCTGAAATGTTCTTTTCTCAGAACATTGTTCTCACACTTTCTTCATTTTTTAGTCAAGCATTCTATTTTCACGGAATTCTTTCATGTCTTCACTAAGTTTGCCGATTTTCCTGGCCCTCCTTAATATCTTCTATCCATTCTCTGCTTTATTTTTCTATTTAGAATATGTAAAATATTTTATTTATCTTTATGTTTCTTTTCTCCCTTATAAGCTTAATGAGGATATAGTTTTCATACAGTTTGAGTACTGTATTTTCCCCACTGCTTACATTTTTTTCTCAATAGTTGGTATTCCTTGAATGAATTATTATCCAATATTTCCATGTATTACGTTAGATCCATTTGTGAATTACCAACACTTTCTCTAAATTTCACTGCTAGAGAGTCAACAATGACTCAGTTTACTGATTTCTTTACTTTTTATTTTTCTTTTATTTTAGGTTGTCCTCTTTCTAATATTTATTAATTTAATATTTATTTTACTGAATTACTTATGATTTTATTCAAAAATAATATTACTGGTGAATGTTTTTGAATGGTCAAATATATTTTTATCTTGCTTTGATTTTTGAAAGACAGAATAAAGAATTATATGTTAAATTTTTTTTTTTCTCAGCATTTACATTTAAATTACAAAAGTAAAATATATTTATGATGGGATGCTGGAATTAGCTGGACTTTGCTTTAAGGTCCCCATTGAGTCTTTTAGTTCTGTCAACTTCTTGTCCCTCTGGAAGTTACAATTCACCAGAGCTCTACCCCACATTTCTCTACAGTAAAAAATGTCCCCTCTGGAGGTGTACAGGTATAGATCTTGAGTTTATTTTAACCGTCACCATTCTTAAATTTAGTTTGATTGGGAAAATGAAAACTAGAATCCTGAAACTGTTTTCAGTATTTTAATTAATTAATCCTCTTCTTCCACTTTCGTTTATGCCAGCTCCACTTCCTATGATTGAAGGATATTTGTCCAACTTTTATTAGAAAACGCCTCTTATTAGGTAATCTCTCTTTGGCTTAAATGGTGTTTCAGGATTTTTAATTATTGAGATTCTTGTTAATCCTGCCCCCAACTTATTTTATATATTACAGAAATTTATCATTGTTTCTGTCTGTTGTTTAAGCACTATCTAACTTTGAGGGGCATTTGACTATATATTTTTTCTTTACTTTGGTTTGCGAAAGGAAGATAGTCTTGGTCTTGAGCATGACGGCTTGTCTGCCTCTTGCTTAACAAATATTTTACAGCTTTATTGAGATACAATTAATATACAAAAAACTGCATATATTTATTATGTGTAATTTAATGAGTTTGAACGTATGTATACACATACCTGTAATGCTAACATGCACACACACACAAGTAATGTGGTAGAAAAGCATGTTTTAGGGTTAAGATGATAACTGCTTTTGGACATACAGCATAACTGTTATCCTTTTTTTTTTCTTTTTTGCGGTACATGGGCCTCTCACTGTTGTGGCCTCTCCCATTGCGGAGCACAGGCTCCAGACGCGCAGGCTCAGCGGCCATGGATCACGGGCCCAGCTGCTCTGTGGCATGTGGGATCTTCCCGGACCAGGGCACGAACCCATGTCCCCTGCATTGGCAGGCGGACTCTCAACCACTGCACCACCAGGGAAGCCCATAACTGTTATCTTTGAGTATTATATTTACAATAATCAAAAATTGAGGCCGGAGAGGTCAGGGTTAAGAGTAATCTTGTTCTACTATCTTATTATTATTTTTTAACATAAGAAACATAACCTATGAAATTTAAGCGACTTGATTCCAGGTCAGTATTCAGTAATAAATTCAAGGCTGAGTTTTAAGTCATCTGACATTTCATTTTTAGATTCAGTGCCTTTCTAATGTTTCTCTGTTTAGAATACTTCTTTCTTCTTCTCCTAAGCTGTCTTTAAAACTCGCATCAAAGTGATATATTAACCACATTAGCTACTTTAATTTCTGTTCAGAAATGATATTTTGTACTTTGTATTGTCAGGGCCTGTCATTCAAAAAATTATTACGAATTTAGTTCATTGGGAAATTGCATATTATTTGTATTATTTACTCTTTATATAAAAGATTCTTGTCACTGCGATTTTAAAAATCAGATAATGTCATTACTCACCACACACTGCCAACAATGATGGTCACAACCTTTGTTCCTTTTCAACAAACTATAATTTTGTGACATGATGTTATATGCTCTCTATCGTTTAATTTGAGCCTTTCAATAGTAATAACCAATTGAATATACATCTCAGACTATGAAGTAATAGCCATACAATTATTGCAGTCTGTTAGCTTGACCTGTCTCTATGTGTTGTCTCAAATGCCAATAATGCGTATCTATAACTCTATATTTGTTATAAAATTTGCGTTTATACTTAAAAAATAGAAGCCAAGCTCTTTCCAAGAGACAACTACATGATAGCTAAAAACTGTGTAATTAACTTCCTTCTATCTCCTTGAAATATACACATACACATGATTATGAAAAAATATTTCAATTTACATTAGTAAAAAATATACTTGTAGAATAAGTCACAATTAAATGGAATATATAATGCATCCAATTATTTTTCCTGAATGATACCAATTTCATATATACTGTTATGTATCACCATAATCTATTAAAAATTCCCAACATTTCTCATATTTTAGCATCCCAACTACATATGCTATTATACTATTGTGTGATCTTTGATGTCAGAGATACTTTTATATACCAGAGGAAACTTTTTATTAGTATTTGTTCAATGCCCCCAAACCTATGTCTAATTAAACTATTGACAACTGCTTTACTCGTATCTTTATTGGTAATATGTTGATTAATAAAATCAGTATACTTGAATAATAGAAATGGCAATCCCAATGGACTTTTCAGTCACCAGAAGATATATTTATATGTGAACACAGTTATTAAAATGTCATTAATGCTATTGAGTTAAAACTATCTGAACAAATCCATATAAAAATTTAACTATTTTTCCTATAATGTGCCTTACTGTAGTTACAACTTTTAGCATCTCTAATGTTTAAGTAAATTTGCTAGGTATCACTTTTTTTTTACTTTGTCTCTCTTGAAACCTGGACCTTGTGGCATGGTCAAATCTCATTGGGCTGATTCCTCTCAGACAAAAAATCTATACTTGTTATCTTTCATATAGATTTTAAATTTTACAAATGTTGGCTTTTCCATAATGTAACTATATCTTAACTTGTGTATATCCAATGATACCTGGCATATAGTCTTGTCAAGATTATATGTAGAGCTGATTTATTAGCATTGTTAAAAATGTATATTTTTTCTCATTAGTATTTTATAATAATTAGTAAGGTCTGTTATAATTAGAAGAGGTTTAATTTCCTCTGATATGAGGAATTGTGCCTGCATATTAACTCTCACCTTTTAGAGTATTTGTCTAATTTATCATTTAAATATACTGTTATACCTTCTTTCTAATTAGATTTTTGTATAACATCCACAACCATAATTTAGATGGTGGACTCCCCTTCCATCTTCATATTTTATATGAGCCCACTAATAAGTACTTTTTATTCTTTGAATAGTTCCTGATATTTGAAGGACTGTTTTAACACAAAAGTTTTTGTTCACTCCTTTATGAGTCCATAGATATTTAATGTATACCTACATTTCTAACCAGATACATACTTGAAAAAAATACTAAACCCATAAATCAACTCTTCAACAAATCACTCTTCTAATTATTAAAACCATAAAATATAAATATTGTTTCATGCCTTCTTTATAGCTTATTACTTTATAATATAAATTAATCTTTACAGTGTCAATCATCATTATGTACTAGTGTCATTTTACAAGTATACCTTATTATGATACATCTTTTTTGTAATGTCAATGTAGTTATTGTTTGTTTTAAATAAAATAGTTATAGCCTCACTAGAGGGTGATGCCTTAACTAGCTTCTTTGTCATTTTACAACTAATCATGTTGCTATTGAAAGCATAATGAAGCTGGACAGCCAGAATTCCAGTCGTATCCCTGCTAGCTGTGTAACCTTAGGCAATTTATTTAACCTCATTGTTCTTATCTGTAAAATGGAGGCAATAATATTTCCAACCTCACAATGCTATGGTGAGGATTAAAGAAGTTAATGCCTGTAAAACACATGGAACCGTGCTTATTAAACAATTATTAATATTAAACATATTTTCTAATGATATGTAGATAGAGACTGACCTACTATTGATTGAAAGACTTTTTCAATAATTCTTATATTTTCACTGAAAAATATACTCATTCACAAAAAAAAGATAAACTCTGGAGCAGAGACAAATATCAGTTCAGTTATTATTGAAAAAATTGAGACCCGCCCCCATATTTTAACCTCTGGCATTTTGCTAATAGAAATTACAAAGAAATAAAATAGAGAAAATGGCTAGCAAAGAATCATTTAAAAATACCATTGGTGATTATTTTCTAGATTTAAGAAAAACAAATTTGCAATACAAAAGTGCATTCTAAATCTAGGATTCTTAAATTAAATTGAATCTAGATATGTCTGCAGTATAATTTCAATCTATACCAACATTTCATTAAAACAATTGCACAGAGATTTTTATTTTTTAAACATAGACCAAAGGGTGAAATGGAGAGGAGAAACAGCAAGAAAACTTTGTAGTTAGAAAGGAGATAAATAAGTGGCATGTGATTTAGCAGATACAAAGAAGGTGAATCTCAGACCAGTGCTAAGAATGTAAAGAACTACCCCTTTTAAAATGCAGAATTCTCAAAAGCATAAAAATATTTGTGGAAACAGGTACCTCTGTTTTAGTTTCTAAATTCAGAGCAGTATTAACTGACTAGTACAGTGTAATTTCTTTCTTAATAGGTAAGTAAAAAATAAAATGTAGCATTTAATGGAACAAGAAAACATGAAAATGGAATGAATGGGAGACCATGAAAGGACGTTACCAAAAGGAAAGATAACTGTAATAGAGAATGTCATCAGAAATTAGATTATGCTAAAGAAAAGAAAAAAAAAACCACTACATTATTTGGAAGAAAATCTGGGATAAATTCTGTTATATAATCAATACACCTAAGTTGCCACTTCTAAAGTAATGGTAATAATAGTTTTGAGGCTCAAATTAATTATAGATTTGGATATGGTTTATGTTAGTTGTTACTATTATTAGGAGTATTTAACAAGGGCTTGTTAAAAAAAAAGCTGCTATTTGATAACTTGTCTAGAATTTATACTTCTTAAAAAGTTATCTTACCACAGGTAGAATTTTTATACTCTGAACAATGGAAATAGGTTCCATCGGTTCGTGTTATAACTGGGCATGTAGCAGCAATGGAAAAGTTAATAAAAGAGTTATGGTTATTTTACATTTGCAACTCCCTTAGGAAGCAAATATCTATTTTAATATTTACTATTCATTCTGTAGCGTATGATTTGTTTTCAAACTGTCATAATAAATCCTGAAAATGTTTTGTAATATTTTTTTAAAAATTATAAACAAATTACATTAAGAGTTTTGTGTAACATCAGAATCTCAAAATACTTTTGTTATTATAAAAGCAACTTATTCTCTTTAATGAATGTTTGGGGTAAACACTGAATTATATTAATAAATGATTATAACTACAGCCAAGGAATATAGGTAATATCCACAAATTGTTGTATTTCCTTTTATTTTTCTCTACAGAAATTTTTATATTTTTCAGATTACTAACCATACTGTTGAAAGAGTTCTTCATCCCATATGTTGTAGAAACTTTCTGTATTGTTACGTAGTTATTTCACCTGTAGTTGGATATAGGTATTTTCAGATGTACCATTTTTAGGTACAGTTATTAGTTAGCAAATCATGTTTTATTTTGAAAATGCCAAATAAATACTCCTGATTATCAGAATTGAAAAGAAAACTGGTTTTTAAAATATGGGCTTTAGAGTATGTAGAGTTATCAGTCAGCTTTTTTTTTTTTATCAGTCAGCTTTTTAAAAATTGTATGCAACTGCCTTAATTGGTATATTATCACCAACTCATAATTTTATCTTATATCTGAATAAGAGTAAAGTATACCTCTTTTTTCCAAGCAAAGTTAGGTTAGTATCACTATAGTTGTGGTCTTAACTCTAATTGGTCAAAGGATGAATCACTTGTTCTAACAATAATAAAGCCAATTTTGAGCACATGCCTTAATAACATTCATGTTTCATATGTTTTGTCAAATGATGTGATTTTAATAATGTGTTTCTGGACTCTACCTTTATAAAGGACTGAATATTTGAGAATTTTTGTCACCTGGATGATATAATTTTAGTTCTAGTTGATAGCACCAGAGGCCTATTTTTAGATAGGTGCCTTATTCCTCAACAGTGGACAGTAGGAATGAAAGATAGTAGGAATGAGAAATGGCTGATACCACCCATAAAACAGCCTTATATTGTTCATGAGGCAGTGAGTTAAAATGGCAGTGTAAGCTTTGAGGACAATGTTGTAGACATCAATCTTAAAGTGTATCCTGCTTGTAATAAATATTGACTGCATCATAGTTTGGCTTTTCCACTCATAATTTTTGGAACTCTAATCCCTTTAGTATTTATGTCATTTTTTGATTTAAGAAATGTATTCATGGAACAACAATATTTTCCAGTCAGTGGCATGCCCACCCTTCCTACACAATTCGAGTAATTCAACCAATGACCACAGTATCATCTAGTCTAATCTCTCATCTCAGGTTTCCAGCTCACCTATACTCTTCTCAAGGAGCACTTCAGTTACCATTAGGAAATGTTACAATAAGAAGAAGTGACCTTTTCCTTCAGTGAGTGTGGAATATAGTTGTAAGTAATGATAAATGGATTTATAGACAATTTCTTTCTGATAATACCTTGCCATACTGATTAATAACTGTAGCTGTACTTATAAGGCCAGAGTGCCAAAATTAAACAATACACTAGTGACTGAAATTAATTATTGTGTTTACTGAAGGGTGGGAAATTTGGAGGTATTTTAAAAAAAAGGGGATAGAAACAATAAGTAAAGACTGAGTTAAGGTGAGATATACTGTCCCTGATTAAAATGAAGCAAATATAATTATAAGGAAATTCATTAAGTTAATAAAAGAAGTAATTGAATAGGTTAATCCATATTCTGTAATAAAAGTTATAAACATAGTACTATACAGAATGAATATATTATGTTCTAACCATATATCAAGTATATTTCTTAGTCCATTTGGGCTGCTATAAAAAAATACCATAAACTGGGTAGCTTGGAAAGAACAGAAATTTATTTCTCACAGTTCTAGAGGCTGGGAATCCTAAGATCCTCACATGGTAGAAGGGACAAAGGAGCTCTCTGAGCCCTCTTTCGTAAGGGCACTGATGAGGGTGGAACCCTCATGACCTAATCATCTCCCAAAGGCCCCTTCTCCAAATACCATCACATTGGGAATTGGATTTCAACATATGGATTTTGGATTGAAACATTCAGTCTATATGTATAGCAATCTGATATCAGTTTGTAGTGTGCCCTCACTAGTAACTCCCAGTAGGCCTGAGCAGTGTGGGGAGGTTCTAGCAATGTGGATTCCTGTCTGTGTTCCCAATTTGTTCTTGTCACACTTGCCCTAATCTACACTGCAGTGTCTTGATTTTTGATTCAGGGTTATTAGTAATTTAATTTTCAACTTTAATCTGTTAAATATATCAAAGTGCTGTGGCATTTAGATTTGGTTGAAATGTTTAAATAAGTCATGTAGCAATTTTATTTTTTAATTTAATATTTATAAGACATCAGAAATTACATCTACAACTAGTTATATTTATGACAACCATTTTTCATGTCAGCCTAAACATATGTGAGGGGATATGTACACACAAACACACAAATACTCAAAAATTTATGTATTCCAAAATATTCAAATATATATATTCAATATTTTTTCAGAATTCTTCAGGAAATATTAAAGCACAAGAATTCTAAAGGCAATGGTTTAAAGGTTATTTAACACTTTTATATTCCTCAGTCAGAGGTTCTTAAGTGCAAGTAGATGTGTAGTCTGTGTACCTTAAGAATTTAAATGCAAAATTTAAGATTAGGTGTTTTTTTTCCAAATTATTTTCTAGTCAATTATTATCATGAGGTTCTCAGATCAGCAAGCCAAAGTTGTATAAAATCATATCATTATATGTCCGTAAGTGCTGAATGGAATCAGATTTCTCAGTTTTTACAAATTAATGATATTATAAAAATTAAATTTAACACTAAATTTCTTGAGATTTGTCTTTATGAAAACTACAAACACATGAGAATTGAACATATGAGAAATGCCTTGGCTTTAAAAGCATTATTTGCAAAGCAGTCACCTTCCTTTATGTGTTTTGATGTCCCATTAAAATTTAATTCATAAATCATATACAGAAACTATTTCTGAAGAAAAAAGTTATTTCTCTGGTTAGATTTTTTTTTATTATCTTTTTGTGTTAAGAACACTTAACTTTAGATCTACTCTCTGAAAATGTTAAGTGTATAATACATTATTGTTGGCTACAGCTACACTGCTGTACATCAGATTTCCAGAGTTTATTCATCTTGCTTAACTGAAACTTTTTGGCCCTTGACCAGTACCTCCACAATACCCCCTCACTCTAGCCCTGGCAACCTCTATTCTATTCTTTGATTCTATGAATTTGTCTATTTTAGATGTGTCATATACGTGGAATCATTCAGTATTTGTCTATCCATACCTGATTTATTTTACTTAGCATAACGTCCTCAGGATTCATCCATGTTCTTGCACATTTCAAAATTTCCTCATTTTTTGAAACTTGAGTAGTATTCCATTGTATGTACATAGCACATTTTCTTATTCATTCATATGTTGGTGAACATTCCGGTTGTTTCTATATCTTGGCTGTTATGAGTAGTGCTGCAAGGAACATAGGAGTGCTAATTAATATCTCTTAGAGATCCCGATTTCAATTTTTTTGGATAATACTCAGAAGTGGGATTGCTGGATCATATAATAGTTCTATTTTTAATTTTTTGAGAAACCTCTATACTGTCTTCTATATAAGCTCTACTATTGGCATTCCCGCCACCAGTTTTGAAAGTGGTCAGATTTTCTCCATTTCCTCTGTTTAACATGTTTCTTTCTGTTTTTTTTACTTTTTTTTTTTTGTTTTTTGGTGGTGGGGGGATAACAGCCATCCTGACTGGTGTGAGATGTCATCTCATTGTAGTTTTGATTTGCATTTCCATAACGACTGGACATTTAATCATCATGGAAATGATGTTGAACATTTTTTCTTATACCTTTTGGATATTTGTATGTCCTCTTTGGAAAAATGTCTATTCAAGTCAATAGCCCATTTTTGAATCAGGTTATTATTTTGGTTTTGTTGTTGTTTTCAAGCTACTGAGTGGTAGGAGTTTCTTATATAATTTGGGTATTGACCCCTTATCAGATATGTAGTTTGCAAATATTTTCTCCCAGTCCATAGGCTGCCTTTTCACCCTTTCCTGTGCAAAAGCTTTTTATATTTGATATATCCCCACTTGTTTATTTTTGCTTTTGTTGTCTGTGCTTTGGTATCATAATCATGAAAGTGTTGCCACAATGACTGTCATGAAATGTTCTCCCTATGTTCATTTCTAGAAGTTTTACAGTTTCAGGTTTTACCTTTAAGTCTTTAATTAATTTTGGGTTGATTTTTGTGGACGGTATAAATAAGGTAAGGGTTCAGATTCATTGTTTTTCATGTGGATATCCATTTTTCACAACACCATTTGTTGAAGGTACTAACCTTTCCCCATCGTGTATTCTTGGCACCCTTGCTGCAGATCAGTTGATCGTGGATTGTGAGTTTATTTCTGGGTTCCCTTTTCTTTCTTCATTGGTTTCTATGTCTGTCCTTAAGCCAGTACTATACTGTTTTGATTACTGTAGTTTTGTAATATATTTTGAAATCAGGAAGTGTGATGCCTCCACCTTAGTTCTTCTTTCTCAACTTTGAGTTGGCTATTTTTGGGTTTTTTTGAGGTTCCACATGAATTTTAGAATTTTTTTTCCTATTTCTGTAAAAAGTATCAGTGGGATGTTTGATAAGGATTGCATTGAATCTGTATATTATTTTAGATAGTATGGGCATTTTAATAATATTAAATATTCTAAATCATGAACATAGGATGTCTTTCCATTTATTTGTGTTGTAATTTTTTTTATCGTAGTTTGTTGTTAGTGTATAGAAATGCAACTGATTTTTGTTTTTTGATTTTGTATCCTGTAACATTATTGAATTAGTAGTTCTACCAGGTTTTTAGTGGAATCTTTAGAGTTTCTTAGATATAAAATCATGTCATCTATAAAAGGGAGCATTTTATTTAATTTTTATTCCTTTGCAGCTTGGATGGCCTTTATTTATTTTTCTTGTCTATTTGCTCTGACTAGATTTTCAGTACTATGTTCAATAAAAATGGTTACAGTGGGGATCCTTGTCTTGTTCCTGATTTTATAGGAAAAGCTCTCAGTTTTTTTATCATTGAGTATGATGTCAGCTGTGGACTTTTTATATATGGTCTTTATTACATTGATGTAAATTCCTACTATTCCTAGTTCCTTGAGAGTTTTTATCTTAGAGAGTGTTGAATTTTGTAAAAGTTTTTTCTTTCCAATCTATTGAGATAATCGTGTGACTTTTATACATTATTCTATAAATGTAGTGTATTATATTAATTGATTTATATATCTTGAATCATCCCTGCATCACAGGGATAAATCCCACTTGGAAATGATATGTGATCCATTTAATCTATTGTTGGATTTGGTTTGCGAGTATTTTGTTGAGATTTTTTTACTCTGTATTGTTTATTTTTGTTTGTTTTGTCTTTTTTACATCTTTATTGGAGTATAATTGCTTTACAATGGTGTGTTAGTTTCTGCTTTATAACAAAGTGAATCAGTTATACATATACATATGTTCCCATATCTCTTCCTTCTTGTGTCTCCCGCCCTCCCACCCTCCCTACCCCACCCCTCCAGGTGGTCACAAGGCACCGAGCTGATCTCCCTGTGCTATGCAGCTGCTTCCCACTAGCTATCTGCCTTACGTTTGGTAGTGTATATATGTCCATGCCTCTCTCTCGCTTTCTCACAGATTACCCTTCCCCCTCTCCATATCCTCAAGTCCATTCTCTAGTAGGTCTTTGTCTTTATTCATGGCTTACCCCTAGGTTCTTCATGATATTTTTTTTTTCCTTAAATTCCATATGTATGTTTTAGCATACGGCATTTGTCTTTCTCTTTCTGACTTACTTCACTCTGTACGACAGACTCTAGGTCCATCCACCTCACTACAAATAACTAAATTTCGTTCCTTTTTATGGCCGAGTAATATCCCATTGTATACATGTGCCACATCTTCTTTATCCATTCATCCGATGATGGACACTTAGGTTGTTTCCATCTCCGGGCTGTTGTAAATAGAGCTGCAATGAACATTTTGGTACATGACTCTTTTTGAACTATGGTTTTCTCAGGGTATATGCCCAGTAGTGGGATTGCTAGGTCATATGGTAGTTCTATTTGTAGTTTTTTAAGGAACCTCCATACCGTTCTCCACAGTGGCTGTATCAATTTACATTCCCACCAACAGTGCAAGAGGGTTCCCTTTTCTCCACACCCTCTCCAGCATTTATTGTTTCTAGATTTCTTGATGATGGCCATTCTGACTGGTGTGAGATGATATCTAATTGTAGTTTTGATTTGCATTTCTCTAATGATTAATGAAGTGGAGCATTCTTTCATGTGTTTGTTGGCAGTCTGTATATCGTCTTTGGCGAAATGTCTATTTAGGTCTTCTGCCCATTTTTGGATTGTGTTGTTTGTTTTTTTGTTATTGAGCTGCATGAGCTGCTTATAAATTTTAGAGATTGATCCTTTGTCAGTTGCTTCATTGGCAAAAATTTTCTCCCATTCTGAGGGTTTTGGTCTTGTTTATGGTTTCCTTTGCTGTGCAAAAGCTTTGAAGTTTCATTAGGTCCCATTTGTTTATTTTTGTTTTTATTTTCATTTCTCTAGGAGGTGGGTCAGAAAGGATCTTGCTGTGATTTATGTCATAGAGTGTTCTGCCTATGTTTTCCTCTAAGAGTTTGATAGTTTTTGGCCTTACATTTAGGTCTTTCATCCATTTTGAGCTTATTTTTGTGTATGGTGTTAGGGAGTGATCTAATATCATACTTTTACATGTACCTGTCCAGTTTTCCCAGCACCACTTATTGAAAAGGCTGTCCTTTCTCCACTGTACATTCCTGCCTCCTTTATCAAAGATAAGGTGACCATATGTGCGTGAGCTTATCTCTGGGCTTTCTATCCTGTTCCATTGATCTGTCTTTCTGTTTTTGTGCCAGTACCATACTGTCTTGATTACTGTAGCTTTGTAGTATAGTCTGAAGTCAGGGAGCCTGATTCCTCCAGCTCCATTTTTCGTTCTCAAGATTGCTTTGGCTATTCGGGGTCTTTTGTGTTTCCATACAAATTGTGAATTTTTTTGTTCTAGTTCTGTGAAAAATACCAGTGGTACTTTGACAGAGGTTGCATTGAATATGTAGATTGCTTTGCGTAGTAGACTCATTTTCACAATGTTGATTCTTCCAATCCAAGAACATGGTATATCTCTCGATCTATTTGTATCATCTGTAATTTCTTTCATCAGTGTCTTATAATTTTCTGCATACAGGTCTTTTGTCTCCTTAGGTAGGTTTATTCCTAGATATTTTATTCTTTTTGTTGCAATGGTAAATGGGAGTGTTTTCTTAATTTCACTTTCAGATTTTTCATCATTAGTGTATAGGAATGCCAGAGATTTCTGTGCATTAATTTTGTATCCTGCTACTTTACCAAATTCATTGATTAGCTCTAGTGGTTTTCTGGTAGCATCTTTAGGATTCTCTATGTAGAGTTTCATGTCATCTGCAAACAGTAACAGCTTTACTTCTTCTTTTCCGATTTGGATTCCTTTTATTTCCTTTTCTTCTCTGATTGCTGTGGCTAAAACTTCCAAAACTATGTTGAATAAGAGTGGTGAGAGTGGGCAACCTTGTCTTCTTCCTGATCTTAGTGGAAATGCTTTCAGTTTTTCACCATTGAAGACGATGTTGGCTGTGGGTTTGTCATATATGGCCTTTATTATGTTGAGGAAAGTTCCCTCTATGCCTACTTTCTGCAGGGCTTTTATCATAAATGGGTGTTGAATTTTGTCAAAAGCTTTCTCTGCATCTATTGAGATGATCATATGGTTTTTCTCCTTCAATTTGTTAATATGGTTTATCGCATTGATTATTTTGCGTATATTGAAGAATCCTTGCATTCCTGGAATAAACCCCACTTGATCATGGTGTATGATCCTTTCAATGTGCTGTTGGATTCTGCTTGCTACTATTTTGTTGAGGATTTTTGCATCTATGCTCATCAGTGATATTGGCCTGTAGTTTTCTTTCTTTGTGACATCCTTGTCTGGTTTTGGTATCAAGGTGATAATGGCCTGGTAGAATGAGTTTGGGAGTGTTCCTCCCTCTGCTATATTTTGGAAGAGTTTGAGAAGGATAGGTGTTAGCTCTTCTCTAAATGTTTGATAGAATTCGCCTGTGAAGCCATCTGGTCCTGGGCTTTTGTTTGTTGGAAGATTTTTAATCACAGTTTCAATTTCAGTGCTTGTAATTGGTCTGCTCATATTTTCTAATTCTTCCTGATTCAGTCTTTGCAGGTTGTGCCTTTCTAAGAATTTGTCCATTTCTTCCAGGTTGTCCATTTTATTGGCATAGAGTTGCTTGTAGTAATCTCTCATGATATGTTGTATTTCTGCAGTGTCAGTTTTTACTTCTCCTTTTTCATTTCTAATTCTATTGATTTGAGTCTTCTCCCTTTTTTTCTTGATGAGTCTGGCTAATGGTATATCAATTTTGTTTATCTTCTCAAAGAACGAGCTTTTAGTTTTATTGATCTTTGCTATCATTTCCTTCATTTCTTTTCCATTTATTTCTGATCTGATTTTTATGATTTCTTTCCTTCTGCTAACTCTGGGGGTTTTTGTTCTTCTTCCTCTAATTGCTTTAGGTGCAAGGTTAGGTTGTTTATTCGAGATGTTTCCTGTTTCTTAAGGTAGGATTGTATTACTATAAACTTCCCTCTTAGAACTGCTTTTGCTGCATCCCATAGATTTTGGGTCATCGTGTCTCCATTGTCATTTGTTTCTATGTATTTTTTTTTATCTCCTCTTTGATTTCTCCAGTGATCACTTCGTTATTAAGTAGTATATTGTTTAGCCTCCATGTGTTTGTAGTTTTTACAGGTCTTTTCCTGTAATTCATATGTAGTCTCATAGCGTTGTGGTCGGAAAAGATACTTGAAACAGTTTCAATTTTCTTAAATTTACCAAGGCTTGACTTGTGACCCACGATATGATCTATCCTGGAGAATGTTCCATGAGCACTTGAGAAAAATGTGTATTCTGTGGTTTTTGGATGGAATGTCCCATAAATATCAATTAAGTCCGTCTTGTTTAATGTATCATTTAAAACTTTTGCTTCCTTATTTATTTTCATCTTGGATGATCTGTCCATTGGTGAAAGTGGGGTGTTAAAGTCCCCTACTATGAATGTGTTACTGTCGATTTCCCCTTTTATGGCTGTTAGTATTTGCCTTATGTATTGAGGTGCTCCTATTTTGGGGGCATAAATATTTACAATTATTATATTTTCTTCTTGGATCGATCCCTTTATCATTATGTAGTGTCCTTCTCTATCTCTTGTAATAGTCTTTGTTTTAAAGTCTATTTTGTCTGATATGAGAATTGCTACTCCAGCTTTCTTTTGGTTTCCATTTGCATGAAATATCTTTTTCCATCCCCTTACTTTCAGTCTGTAAGTGTCTCTAGGTCTGAAGTGGGTCTCTTGTAGACAGCAAATATAGGGGTCTTGTTTTTGTATCCATTCAGCCAATCTGTGTCTTTTGCTGGGAGCATTTAGTCCATTTACATTTAAGGTAATTATCGATATGTATGTTCCTATTCCCATCTTCTTAATTGTTTTGGGTCCATTATTGTAGGTCTTTTCCTTCCCTTGTGCTTCTTGCCTAGAGAAGTTCCTTTAGCAGTTTTGTAAAGCTGGTTTGGTGGTGCTGAACTCTCTCAGCTTTTGCTTGTCTGTAAAGGTTTTAATTTCTCCATCAAATCTGAATGAGATCCTTGCTGGGTAGAGTAATCTTGGTTGCAGGTTCTTCTCCTTCATCACTTTAAATATGTCCTGCCAGTCCCTTCTGGCTTGCAGGGTTTCTGCTGAGAGATCTGCTGTTAACCTTATGGGGATTCCCTTGTGTGTTATCTGTTGTTTTTCCCTTGCTGCTTTTAATATGTTTTCTTTGTATTTAATTTTTGACAGTTTGATTAGTATGTGTCTTGGTGCGTTTCTCCTTGGATTTATCCTGTATGGGACTCTCTGTGCTTCCTGGACTTGATTAACTATTTCCTTTCCCATAAGAGTGAAGTTTTCAACTATAATCTCTTCAAATATTTTCTCTGTCCCTTTCTTTTTATCTTCCTCTTCTGGAACGCATATAATTCGAATGTTGCTGTATTTAACGTTGTCCCAGAGGTCTCTGAGAGTGTCCTCAGTTCTTTTCATTATTTTTTCTTTATTCTGCTCTGCAGTAGTTATTTCCACTATTTTATCTTCCAGGTCACTTATCCATTCTTCTGACCCAGTTATTCTGCTATTGATCCCATCTAGAGTATTTTTAATTTCATTTATTGTGTTGTTCATTGTTGCTTCTTTCCTCTTTAGTTCTTCTAGGTCCTTGTTAAATGTTTCTTGCATTTTGTCCATTGTATTTCCAAGATTTTAGATCATCTTTACTATCATTATTCTGAATTATTTTTCAGGTAGACTGCCTATTTCCTCTTCATTATTTAGGTCTGGTGGGTTTTTATCTTGCTCCTTCATCTGCTGTGTGTTTTTCTGTCTTCTCATTTTGCTTATCTTACTGTGTTTGGGGTTTTCTTTTTGCAGGCTGCAGGCTTGTAGTTCCTGTTGTTTTTGGTGTCTGTCCCCAGTGGCTAAGGTTGGTTCAGTGGGTTGTGTAGGCTGCCTGGTGGCGGGGACTAGTGCCTGTGTTCTGGTGGATGAGGCTGGATCTTGTCTTTCTGGTGGGCAGGTCCACATCTGGTGGTGTGTTTTGGGGTGTCTGTGGACTTATTAAGATTTTAGGCAGCCTCTCTGCTAATGGGTATGGTTGTGTTCCTGTCTTGCTAGTTGTTTGGCATAGGATGTCCAGCACTGTAGCTTGCTGGTCGTTGAGTGAAACTGGGTGCTGGTGTTGAGATAGAGATCTCTGGGAGATTTTTGCCATTTGATATTATGTGGAGCTGGGAGGTCTCTTGTGGACCCGTGTCCTGAAGTTGGCTCTCTCACCTCAGAGGCACAGCACTGACTTCTGGCTGCAGCACCAAGACCCTTTCATCCACACGGCTCAGAATAAAAGGGAGAAAAAGTAGAGAGAAAGAATTAGTAGAAGTAGGAAGAAAGAAAGAAAGAAAGAAAGGAGGGAGGGAGGAAGGAAGGAAGGAAGGGGGGAAGGAAGGAAAAAAAGAAAGAAGGAAGATAAAATAAAGTAAGATAAAATATAATAAAGTTATTAAAATAAAAGAATTATTAAGAAAAAAAATTTAAAAAAACAAAAACAAAAACGGATGGATAAAACCCTAGGACAAATGGTGGACGCCAAGCTATACAGCATAAATTTTTCTCTCAAAGTCCACCTCCTCAATTTGGGATGATTCGTTGCCTATTCATGTATTCCACAGACATCAAGTTGATTGTGGAGCTTTAATCTGCTGCTTCTGAGGCTGCTGGGAGAGATTTCCCTTTCTCTTCTTTGTTCTCAGAGATCCCAGGGGCTCAGCTTTGGATTTGGCCCCGCCTCTGCATGTAGGTCACCGGAGGGCATCTGTTCTTCGCTCAGACAGGATGGGGTTAAAGGAGCCGCTGATCCGAGGGCTCTGGCTCACTCGGGCGGTGGGGGGGGAGGAGGGAGGGGCACAGAGTGCGGGGCGGGCCTGCAGCGGCGTGACGTTGCACCAGCCTGAGGCGTGCTGTGCGTTCTCCTGGGGAACTTGTCGCTGGATCCTGGGACCCTGGCAGTGACGGGCTGGACAGGCTCCCCAGAAGGTGGGTGTGGATAGTAACCTGTGCTCGCACACAGGCTTCTTGATGGAGGCAGCAGCAGGCTTAGCGTCTCATGCCCGTCTCTGGGATCCGCGCTTTTAGCCTCGGCGCGCACCCGTCTCTGGAGCGCCTTTAAACAGCGCTCTTAATCCCCTCTCCTCTTAATCCCCTCTCCTCGTGCACCAGGAAACAAAGAGGGAAGAAAAAGTCTCTTGCCTATTCAGCAGCTCCAGACTTTTCCCCGGACTTCCTCCCGGCTAGCCGTGACGCACTAACCCCTTCAGGCTGTGTTCACGCCGCCAACCCCAGTCCTCTCCCGGCGCTCCGACGGAAGCCCTAGCCTCAACTCCCAGCCCCTCCCGCCCCAGCAGGTGAGCAGACAAGCCTCTCGGGCTGGTGAGTGCTGGCTGGCCCTGATCCTCTGTGCGGGAATCTCTCCGCTTTGCCCTCCGCACCCCTGTTGCTGCGCTCTCCTCTGTGGCTCCGAAGCTTCCCCCCTCCGCCACCCACAGTCTCCGCCCGCGAAGGGGCTTCCTAGTGTGTGGAAACCTTTTCTCCTTCACAGCTCCCTCCCACTGGTGCAGGTCCCGTCCCTATCCTTTTGTCTCTGTTTTTTCTTTTGCCCTACCCAGGTATGTGGGGGGTTTCTTGCCTTTTGGGAGGTCTGACGTCTTCTGCCAGCATTCAGTAGGTGTTCTGTAGGAGTTGTCCCACATGTAGATGTATTTCTGGTGTATCTGTGGGGAGGAAGGTGATCTCCACGTCTTACTCTTCCGCCATCTTCCCGGAACCAACTTACTCTGTATTCTTTACAGATATTGGCCTGTAATTGTCTTTACTTGTGGTGTCTTTGTCTAGCGCTGGTGTCAGAGTAATGATGGCCTCATAAAATGACTTTGAAACTCTTCCCTCCTCCTCTGTTCTTGGAGGAGCTTGAGAAGGATTGGTGTTAATTCTTTCTTAAATGTCTCATAGTATTTACCAATGAAGCCACTTGTTCTTGAGGTTTTCTTTGTTGGTAGTTTTTGATTGCCGGTTATATTTGTTACATCTTCCTGATGGATTTATCCTTTATCATTACATAATGTTTTTCTTTGTCTCGTGTGAGAGTATTTTATTTAAAATCTCTTTTTTTCTAATACAACTATAGCCATCCCTGCTCTTTATTAGTTACCATTTTCATGGAGTATCTTTTTGATCTTTCACTTTCAGCCAGTGTGTGTTCTTAAATCTAAATTGAGTTTTTTATAGGCAGCATATAGTTGAATCTTACTGTTTTGATCCACTCAGCCACCTTATGCCATGATAGGGGAGTTTAGTCTATTTACATTTAAAGTAATTATTGATCATGAAGGACTTATTATTGCCATTTTATTAGTTGTTTTATTTTTAGTATTGTAGCTCCTTTGTCTCTCTTTCCTTCTCTTGTCATCTACCTTTGTGTTTTGTTGATTATTTTGTATTGAAGTGCTTTGATTCATTTTTATTTTCTATAACTTTACAGTTATATTTTTCCTAGGGGCTTACATGAAATATCTTACAGTCTCTTGAGTGGCAGTCATTAATAAAATAAGCGAATTGACATATGTGATAAAGGGGATGAAGAAAATAAAAAACTAATGCCTCATTTGAGTTGAGTTGGGATGGGAATTGGACAGTGTACAGAGTAACAGCATATACAGAGGCTCTGAAACAAGTAGTGTGCAGTGTCTGAGGAACTGAAAATACTTCAGTGAATCTGGAATGTAGAGGAACAATTATGCACAAATGACTCTGTAGAGTTAGGCAGTGGGTATGTCATGTAGGGCCATATAGGATTTTGGATGGGGTTTTCAAAACCATGGAAAGCTACTGACAGGAACCAAGCACGTTGGAAGGTGGGGGATGACATGATCAGATGTACATTTCTCAGATACTAGTTTAGAGGTGGATGCAGAGACATTAGTCCATAGACATTAATGCTGTCTAGGTGAGAGATGACATTAGTTTGGCATATGTTGGTGGGTGAAAAAAATGCTGAACAGTGGGTAAAATGCAGAGATATTAAAGAATTAAAAGGTAAAACTTACATGAATTTTCATGAGCTAAGTATGAAAAGTTGGGAAGTAAGAAATAACAAGAAGGGTTTTTTGATTTCTATGATAAGCAGTTGAGTGAATTGTGAAGAGTAGTACTATATCCCTGGCCTCTCAAAATATATAGACTACATCCTAAAAATGTGAGGCACATTTTGCTAACCAGAGGGTGAAATATCAGCCCCTTGATTTGTTAAGAACCAGCAACTTCCCAAACATGTTTGTTTATATATTTTTAAGCACATAACATACTTGTTGACACTTATTCTGAATTTCCCAAAATAAGTGTTGAGTTTAAGAGCAGTGAGGAGTCTGGGTTGTGGTTAAAAACCTATGTATGATTTTTCAAGTCCAGCTGTAGACAATTACAAAGGTTTTATCTGGTAGGTCTCAGGAGGAAAGCTGCCCTCCCACTGGACTTGGTGCACAGCGATTGCATTGTGGTCTCGGAAGAGAGCTGCAGTCAAGGAATCAGGCCCTTCCGGAAGGTCATGCTCTTTATGCATTTTTGTATTCCTAGACTAGACACCTTTATTCCTAGATTTCTTTATCAGGAGCCTTTGGTAGAGATCTTTCTCGGATGTTTCTGCTGAGGCCTCCTCATGAGGAGAGAAGGGATAAAACTTGAAGACACTTTCCCCCCTAAGATTCAGTGCCCAGTACTTTTCTGCTCCTAACCTTTCTAGTCCATAGTCCTACCCCTACCCCCGGGTCCAGAAAACCACCAGGTCTTTTTTGGGGGTCTCTCTCAACAAAATAAGACACAAATGAGAAGACCCCACATCCGTGATGATCCGTCAGACCCTTGAGTGGTGTGCCCTTCAATAGGGGAAATGAAACAGTGGGGAGTTGGTGCCTCTTCCCTTTTTAGCATCTTGCTTTACTTTTGCTGTGATTAGAGGCTTCCAGATGACTTTCATTTTCGCTCATGATTTCTTTAATTGGCTACTCTAGCAGCTCAGCTCTCTCTCCAGCTCAGCTGAGCTCCTTACAAATACCAATATTTCTTTGTAACAGTTTACACTTTGTAACCAGATTAAGTTAAATATGAATCTGAATTTAATAAAAACATTTGTACCTCCAGAGTATATGGAACTATGAAAGGGAGAAGAAAACACCCCAATATACAACCTATATTGAATTTTCAAAGCAACTGTTGTTTTTTGGAAGGCAACTGCATATTAGGGCAACATGTATCATTTATCATATGATAAATTCATGTCTTACTTATACATTAAAATGAAACTTTAAAGAAAAGTATTTATGAATTATTTTTTGTAAAATTCCTTAGGACCATTTAATTGCCTTGCAGTTAGAGGGTCATATGTTTCAGTGACTGCTCTACAGTATATATATGTGTATATATATATATATATATATATATGTATATGCATGTGTATGTATAATATATATGTGTGTGTATGTATTTATGTGTGTATACGTGTATACATACATACATATATATATACATATAAGATTTATTTTAATGATCAGAGGGAGGCCTGCTGCTTAAAATGGATGATTGATCCTTGCCCATCATTTTCTTCATCTACATTTGGCTTTTCCTCCGTGGCTTCTTGGGAAATCTAATTTGTGCGCTGCATGGGATTGATTCTATTACAGTATTTTTACTGAGTTTCTGTTTTTCAGTGCCATCTTTCTCATAGTTGTTATGATTGCAGTTTTCAGTGATTTTTCCTTCTTCTTTGTATTCTACTTTGTATTTCCCCAAGGCAGTGAGTCATTCTGGAAGTATTGTGTAATTTGTTTTGTTCAGCAGATTTCTTGCCATGCATGTACTGTGTATTTAGCTTCTTTTAACTCTCCTTCCACATGTTGTTTTCATCTAGTAATCACTTTCACCTTTTTCAGTACACTGCTTGATGGCTGAGGCTGGGATCTTTTTCTTTCTTATTCACTGCTATGTTCCAAATAGAAGGGTACCTGACACAAACTATATGTTCAGTAAATACACATCGAGGCAATGAATTAAAGTGAGCCTCCCCTTCCTATTTCAATTTTCCACGTTGTCTTATTTGTGATGACTTACGAAGATACTTACTATTACTTTGGTAAAAACTTTTGAATTTCTCTATTTGTGCTACTGCCGTTTGTAGTTTTCCAAAGGCACTACAGCTTTCTGTGCCTTTGTTCTTAAATCAATGAAGAAAACTTCAGTTCTGATTTTAATTTTGAATTAAAGAATTAAAGTTAAAAATTTAGTAGAATAAATATAGTTTTTATTATGTAATATCATAAATTACTTTATAGTCTCTAACATGGTGTACTGTTCCATAATTTTGTTTCTTATCACTCTCCTGACACCATTATAATTCAATAATGTTTTGCTTTCACCCATTCTTACCTCTCTAAAGACCCGATTATCCCCACAGAATTAAAAATCCCAGAAAATAATTGAGATAGCAGAAACACACATTCATTTAAAAAATACAAACAAAATAATTTTTCCTCTGTAACTAAGACATATATATGTATGAATGCATATATGCATGCATGTAAACACTATATATATAATATATTTTGTATTTTAGATAATTAGAATGTATTTATATCTTCTCAATAACGAATTTCTCTTCTTTTAATATCTGTTGCTAAATACCAGGAGGAACACAGTTCTTTTCAGTTCCTTCATAACCTGAGATGGAGGAACCAGGTATACTCTCCACCTGAATTGCTCTAATATCAGTCTGGCCTTATGTCTCATTGTTACATGGCTGAACCCAGTGAGTAAGTAGACATAAAGTTTTTTCTTGGGGTTTTGCCCTTCACAGTTGATGGTGCTTTTACAAATTAAATACAAAGAGACTTTAAGTACCAAGCTGCCCTATAAAAACAAGTATTGACTGAAACAAATAGACTACCAGATATTTCCCCAGCAAAGATGGGTTTATTCAGGATCCACAGAGAACTGTAATTTGGGCTCTGCAAGCATGGTGAAACACATACAAGTCCTCATCCCCAAGGAAAGGGGAACATTTTTATAGAGAGGGAAAGGAAGTTGGGAGGGCTGTAGTAAACAGAGTCCCTGGCTTTTCATTGGCTGAGGCGTTGCCAGGAAAGAAGTGAAGTCTTTCTTCTTCCTGTTGGGCTCTGTTATTGTCACAGGGAGTGAGAGCTCCCCCTTCTGGTCTCCCAACTTTATTTAATTGAAGTTTCTGTTAATTAATTTTCTTACATTTCCCTGTTTTGATCAAGATCTTTCTCTGAAAGTATTGCTGATCTAGAGTCAAATTTTCTAGTTTCACCAGCTTTTTGTCCCTCAATGTCAGTAAAGATCTATTCTGGGTGTAGTGTATCATTTCAGTGGGAAAATGCACATATTGGAAATCTATTAAAGCCACATCGAGTAACAAAGAGGGGTAGGGGGAGAACTCTCAGGCATTTTTTAATCTAAAGTCCATATGTTATCAAGATTAGAGAAACTGGAGATCATCTGAAGTGTTATGTCATCATCAAAGGTTTGGCAACAAACTTCTAACAGGCCTGGTCTGGAAATATTGGGAGAATTGTTTCATTAGATGTCATCTGCTTTGATTCCAGGAAATCTTTACTTTCAGGTCACCAGATGATGTGCAGGTCCAGTCAAGGTTTGGTGCTTTGTTTCGGTGTGTCACAGAATCCAAGATTCATTTCCTTGGAGTTTGGCGGCACAAGGGTTGGTTAGCAGTTCTTGAAAGGGGCCTTTGCAGTGAGGTTGAAGAGAGTTCTTCTGGAGGTATATTTTCCAATAGACAAAATCTTCAGGTTGCAAAACGTGATGTTCAACGTCTTCATCTCCCAAGGGTTCACTGTATTCTTTATGTAGTGTGCAGTGAGCTCTGTGGCATAGCCACAGTTTAAATGGGTCCACTGGGGTCTTGAGTACCAATGAAGGATGCTGTAGGCTCTCCTTCATAAAAGAAAACATATACTCAATCATCTTTTCATCTGAAGCAGTTTGCTCAGTTCTAAACCTCTTTCTGCCTCAGCTCACAAACATGAAACAAAAACAGAAACAGTAGAGAAAGGACATCTGAAAGAGATAGCATTTTTACTTTTTTGGTCTTTGTGATAGCTCTGTTAACTATATCTCTCTACCTCTATGGAACTTAATTTCTGCTTCAGTCACAGTGACCTAAAGTCTTATCATGCACCCATACTGAGTATGTGTGTTTTCAAAGCAACGGTTCAGAGCATTTCAGAGGGGTGTCAAACCTAGTTTGGGGAGGGTCAAAAGAAGATTCCTTAAGAATAATGGTATTTAAAACAAGACCTAATTTATAAAATAGAATTTGAGAGTTGGCTTTTCAGGAAGAAAAGATGATACAGAGGCAAGGCATGATATGATCCAGGAATATAAAGAAGTCTACAATGGCTAGAGTCAAGAGAAATACAGTAAGTAGCACAAGACGAGGCTTCAGAGGTGAGAAGCAAAGTCTGGCTGAGCATGTTGAGGATGACAGGTGGAATTGCTAGTGAAAGCTGCAAACGTTTTGAAATCACTACTTGTGGAAGAAATAAGCTTAATAGGTAATCCATCATAATAAACACATTCTGAAGGACAGATACAATTTCTAAAAGCACCAATGCTCCTTCCTTCTCGGTTTGCAATGATCTATAATTTTAGATAAGTTTCTTTGTCTAGATTGATAGCATATCCTCATTTATAAAATGCTGATCTATGACAGAGACTTCTAATCTTTAAATAATGAATTTTAGTAAACTGTGAATCTAATTTGATAGGTGCTATAACATTGCAACACAGTATAGTATTATGATCTGGTTTAAAATATTCAGTATCATTATGCCTTTAAAATGTTCTTAGGAATTAGGTTGATTATACATGAGCATTCGCTGAGTGAGTCCGAGAATGTAAATGATTGCTTGGATGGCTAACTCTGGCTTAAATTATTTCAGAAGGGATAGACCAGAGGAGAGTGATGAAAAGTTTAAAATTTTCCAGCCTCTATAAGAAGCTGTCATTTCAGGTTATATTCTTTGTATAATGGGCCTTTGAAGTGAATTCTGTTGCTTTAATATTCCAAGGTGATATGGAATATTTTCGGAGCCTCCCCATCATTCTAAACATACAGTACGACCCTCTCTAGGATTCAAGAGTTGCCACTTGGCACCTTTATATCCCCAATCAGAAAGGAACTGCAGAGAAGCATAGTACTTCATCATGGAAATATTTGAATTACATTTCCCTTAAGGACAAATATTTTATCGACTTAGTAAGGTAAAGAACCAGATTTTGTTTTTTAACATACATATACATGTAATTTCTACTGAATCATGAGTATCTTTCACATCAAATCAGATGCTTATTGCTAACAAGGTTGCATACTTTCATTTCATGAATACAATGATAGATATACAGCTAAACCCATCACCAATCTTGTTTCCTCATTATTCGGTACTTTCTATGTATGGAGACAAAGTTTTACAGTATGCTGTGCATTGAAGTGAATTATTGTACATCCTTCTGCATTAGCATATAGTCTTAATTGTAGGTCTTAGTATCAAAATGTAAATGCCTGAGACTTTTCTTGAACCAGTAACTTCTATCTGCCATTTTTATTCTCTTGTACTCATAAAAAAATCCTTGGGTAAAATAGCATTGTCACAAACTAAGAAATAATTATTTTATACCTAACTTCAACAGAGACATATCATTGCCAATTACTTATGCACTTTTAATACAAAGATGCTAAAGTAGCATCTTTGGCAAGAACTTGCAACTTGCATATTCTGGTGGTCATAAATGAGTATTAATATGAATATTAATTGATGAGTCAAATAACATCTTCAAATAATTGTTCCATGGCTTGGTTTACTAAGATTGGTTCTGGCTTGGCCCTGTGATAACATAAGGTCTTTAGGACTCTACATGTTAACAGGGATTAGTTATTCTTAATATGTGAGCCTATTGTAACACTTTTGGCCATTATCTGTGGTCCATTAGCCCCCATAGCTCACTTTCAGATGCCAATGAATATAGCTCTAGCTCTAAGAATCAATATTCAACTTCTACCACGCATCTGTGACCAGTGCTCTCTTAAGTGCTTCTCCCAATGCTACTCAGTGCAATGTAAGTGCCTTTGCAGCACATACCTACAGAAATACTTTGGTGACATAATGCTTTCAACCAGGTTTTCACCTTACTGAAAACACTCAAGGTCTTTTAAATATGAAGAATGAGTCACTTCTCTTTCTTTTTTTTTTTAATCAATATCACTGCATTGATAAAATGACAAAGCCATATGAGCTCATTTGTTGTTCTGCTGAAATTAACTTTGTGCTATATTTAGGCAGTTCTCAGATTTCCCAAATACTCTTTATGTGCTCCCACCTATAGGACTTAGCTTTAACTGTGCCCCGTTCCTAAAAAGGTTGAATGAGAAGTTTTGTAGTATCTCCCAATTAACTCTTTATTCAAGATATAATTTAGAAATCAGTATTTTAGGGAAATTCTCCTTAACTTCTCTAACTCACATAATTTGGTTTTACTGACATTTACAAGTCCTTTGAGTAATATAAATAATAGTATGTTGTTCATTTTGGGGTATTTACTACTTGTTTAGAGTTTGTAGATTGGTTTGCATAATTAGTATATGGGTATTGTGAGAAAGAAAACAAAGTTTATAACTTTTATGTATCCCTTTATTTCAGTTATTGTTGGTTTACTTAGGTATTCAGAATTTAATCAGGTTTTTATACTATACTAATAGAGGAAACACATGACTTGTGAGGGTTAATGTTTTGAGAAGTATTCAGCTGCTCTTCTAGCCTCAGATAGAGTTTACCTAAGCAATGTTAAAATGGGCCACTGTGGTTTCTTTCTACATTTAGAGAAATGTGCAAATGGTGATTAACACTACTCTCAGTGTTCAGCCCATTTTTGAAGAGTGACTGGACAGAAGCCTTTCCAGAGAGATTTGTTAATTTTAAAGACATGTTAAGCCTTTTAAAAGTGATCTTTTTCCCCTTGTTGACTTGTCTGAAAATTGTTTTTCTTAGAGATATGTAACACACGCACACACACACAAGCACACACACACACAGGAGTGTGTACTATAGACAATGATTATTGCACAGTTTCTCCAACAGTAATGGAAATTCAGGTAGTTTGCACACAAAAATATTTAACAGTATAATATTTGGAGGAAAATAGTGTTTTGTTGTAAATATTTTAATATGTGAGGAACTATGATTTTGTCAGTGTCTGTACTGTAGGATTTTAAGGAACTCTTTCTTTTTAATGCTATCTATCAAAATAAAATCAGAAATCAGGACAGGATTCTAGTTTTAAAAGGAATCTCTAGAGTTTGCCTGGTCCATATTCAGTCTATTATTTGGGACATTAGTGCATGCAGTGTAAGAAAGTAACAGAAGATATAAAAGAGAGAGTATTGGCCTTCAAATACCTAAGGAGCAATAAGAAAACAAGCAACAAATAAAAGACAAAAAGTCTTTCATGTTACACAAAATGTAAAATGAATGAAAGGTTAGAAATTAAGAAAAATTCAGCATAGCATGAAGTTATTTAGCGAAAAAAAATTTTTTACCAGATTTTCAGTAGAAATCATAGAAATATATAATTGTAGATCATATAAGTATCAAAAATTATATGATAAATAAAAGTGAAAATGAGATGTGTGATGGAGAAAGCACAATATCCATAATTTTGTAGCATTTCATGAAAATCTGCATCTGACATTTGCAATTCAGATAGTCTCATGCTCATACACATATACACACAATGTCAAATTTTGCAGAAAAAACTTGGGACCACTACTATTAATTTTGTATTGGCAAATTAGCACAGCAGTAATGACAATTTAAATGAAAGTGTGAAGAAAGCTTCGTAATGTACCAATAAGAAATTTGTTATTTTGCTTTTATATATATACAGTTTTTTTTAATGCATAAGTATACACATCCTAATAATTCCAATTTAATATCCCTAGAGAAAGATGATAAAGCAAAAGTGAACATAAATATATATGTCATAATCAGATTGGTTAAGTGGTTTTCATCTTTTAAGACTTTTTTTTTTTAACATTTTTATTGGGGTATAATTGCTTTACAGTGGTGTGTTAGTTTCTGCTTTATAACAAAGTGAATCAGTTATACATATACATATGTTCCCATATCTCTTCCCTCTTGCGTCTCCCTCCCTCCCACCCTCCCTATCCCACCCCTCCAGGCGGTCACAAAGCACCCAGCCGATATCCCTGTGCCATGTGGCTGCTTCCCACTAGCTATCTACCTTACGTTTGGTAGTGTATATATGTCCATGCCACTCTCTCGCTTTGTCACAGCTCATCCTTACCCCTCCCCATATCCTCAAGTCCGTTCTCCAGTAGGTCTGTGTCTTTATTCCTGTCTTTTTAAGACTTACTTTTTATAGCCGTCTGAGCTTTCTGCTTAGAGGAATATTCCAGTAGATGCTGCTTGAAGGAAGCTGTTCCCTTAATTCACACCAGATGGCACTATGGAACTTTTCCATTTCCTTAAGAGGCCAAGCAGAGATAAAAGAGATGAAGTACAGTGAAAACCTATTGTTGAGTAAATTTGTCTCTCACGTCTGTTTCCTAAGATCAGCTGGCACTATTGTTTAATATATAACACAAGAATATGCTGGTCTAACATGCTCTTCCCTCTGTAACTCTGTAAGTACAAATAAATATGTAATAGGACTTTGTTTTAAGTATTCCAGAAAGCCTTGAGTTAAACTCATTTTTTGGGAAATAATTTATTATCTTATGCATTTTGTACCCATTTTCTGGACCTGCTAGAAATCCATCAAGGTATAATCACTAATTATTTCTCAGTGTTCACATTCCTAGTATGGTACTTGCAAAACTCAATTGGCCCGAACTGTACCTCTTATTAATTTTCAAGTTGCATCGATATAGTTCACTTAGTCCTTTTTTCCTGCCTAAAAAGGGTATACAGACAAATTGAGACTTTTAGTACATTATGACTATTCTATTTCTTAATCTCATATATTTTCATAATTTCTATATCTTTTATTTTTTCTTTTTTGTACAGTGAAGATGATATGAATATATAGTATTTGGTTTTCAGTCATGTTGGAGAAAACACTCCAAGTTGTGATATTTTATGAATGATGAAACAAGATTCATGTAAAAGGACATTTTCTTCTATTATAATTCCTTTTTTTAAAAAATTTCACAGCTTCTCTTTGGTGCCTTTTATCATAAAAAAATGACTCTGGACACAATGGTATAAAAAATACATTTAGAATGCTATGCCATGCATTTAAATATTAATATTTAATTAGAAACATACCTGTGCTGTGCATAAACCAAATTATATGCAACATTTCCACTTTTCTATAATTCAGTTCTGTCCTTATATTTATATAGAAGTCTATCGACTTTGGGTTTTCAAGAAACTACCAAAATGACTGCATTAAAAAAAAAACTTAGCCAAGTTTAAAGCTCAAATATTATTTTTAACATAGATAATTTTCCTATACTTTGTATAGAAATAACGTTATGTATTGCTTTAGACACTGCGATGAATTACATGAAAATATGCTATGCCACTATTTAAAGTAGATATATTAAAACAATTTATTACCACTTATCAAATCCATAATTATAAATTAATAAAGTAATAGAAGATGTCAAATATATATCCATTCACATCTAATAGAACCTAAGCAACACAAAAATATCTTTGACTTTTACTTAATGTGCCTTAAAAAGTTAGAGCTGTAAACATCTGTAAACCATAAAGAGACATGATAAGATGGTTCTCCTTTCATTTGACATTCTATAAATAGGGCTCTATAACGAGAGTTTTTTAACATAAAGGGAAAAGGCATATGCTTATGTTTTGGTAGAATTGTCTAAAGGTTACATGAGAAATAAGTTAATGGACTGAAGTTTATAGCTGTGTATATAACTGTCAAATCTTTCTGTAAATTACCTTTCTCCTGCTGGCTGGAATGCAAAAATCCAATAAACTGTTAATAAAAATGGAAAGGTCATATGTAAATATCAAAGATCTTGAAAATGAACCAGAAAAGATGATAGTTTGCAGAAAAATATCATTTTATATTCTGTTTCATTGTATTCTAAGTGTGATTTGGGTTGTATAGTGTGTTTCCAAGAAAAAAAAATGAGTAGAAAAGTTTCTATTAAAAAGAGATTCGTTTCCCATCTGAAAAGAGGAGTTTGAGTACTAATTGGCTGTTGGTTTCTGCAACTTCAGAATTGCAAACAATTAAATGCTTTGATATTTTCTCTGCTTAAGCAAACTCTTAATAGGGCCTCATGGAATTATTCCAGAAACACTGAGAGAGCACAATCTGTGTAGGGTGTATGTATGTGATGGAAGGTTCATTGCTCAGGATCTAGGAGGCTCCTCTTCTTTCTGCAGCCAGACACCTCACAATCCAACATTTGCTGGCCTGGTCTTGAGCTTGTAAAGAATTCGGGCCTGAAAGAACTGGAGCAACAGAAACTACTCTTCTCTGCCCAACTCCATTTATCCAAAGACAGAATAGTCTTGTAAAGCCGATTTGAAAGTTGTAGCCTCATAAAGGAAATGCATTTAGGCCTGGGGAGAAGCTGAGTTTAAACACATGCTGCTTTTGATGAAGCCATGCATGGTACCTCTTGATCTTCTCTGTCTGTATTTTAAAAGCTGTTCTGGTTTCTGAAAATAATGGTTGGCAGAAGGGCAAAGTATGGGTTTGGTCCCCTGAATAGGTCCTTGAAAGAGCAATTTCTTTCCCCCTTTTTTTCCCTATTTTATTTTTAGCAGTGCCTAAACTCTAACATTTTTGTATAGGATCAACATAAGAATCAAGTTTCATCAAGACTATGAAGTCACAAGTAGCATTGATTGCTAATGATGTCTTTTAGCTGAGGGGACGATTAGTCCCGTATGGCAGGCAGATACTCAGTTTTTTTTTAATGTGCTAAATTATTCACCAAAAGCGATGAACGAATAGATGAATTTGTTTAGGCCAATGCTTCACGTTTTCCTTAAATGATCTAAATTATTCAGCAAAAGCAGTGAATGAATGGATGAATTTATTTCACTGGAAACATATAGTGATTAAGATAAGATCTCCAAATAAATTTGTGATGTTCACATTTGATGTAAATAAGTATGCTCCTTTCATTAACTAAAGGCTGGAAAATAGCAGTGAAAGAAACCCAGAAATGATCCAAATACATACTCAAGTGGGATTTTGAATTTCTAGAAAAGTTTCTTCCAGAATACATTATTTACCATATTTAAATAACATTGGCTTAAGGTCGGATTTAAATTAAAAAGCCCTTTCAATTAAACCTGATTCCTGTGATCACTTTTCAATTAGACAATGAAAAACAATTTAGTGGATACTTAGCTTAATTGGTTTGCTTCTACTTTTTGACCTCCAGGCAGGGCTCCACTTATGTATTCCATGCAATATGCTTGTACGATTATCTGCCTCTTTAGAATGCACATTTCCTATGATTTTGTACAAACTGTCTGATTCAATCACTGTTAAGTACTCTTTACTCCTTTTTCCTTTTAGGAGAGTAGGGTTCAATTCAAGACTTGCTCCTAAATTCTGGGATTAAAAGGAAACAGTATCTTCTTATTAATAGGAAAGAACAAGTCTGAATCAGTAAATGATGTTGTAGTTTATAGACACAGTTATGGTACAGAATGTTAAATAGAATGTCATTAAAACTCTGAATAGAATGATAGAACAAATAGTTGTTAAATAATTAGTTAATTAAATACACTAATATCGGCTCCAAACTTGATGAATCAAATATTTTGTAGTGATGGAATGTATTTCTGTTTATGTCTGCGTTTGTATCTGAGTGTGTATATCTCTCTAGGGGCCAGGTTCTTTTGACTAAAGTTCACGGCATTTCTTTCAATAAACTTCAATACATTTTAAATTTGATAGGTTACCAATTTATACCTAGTTGTATGCAACTTGTTATATGAAAAATATCTCAAATATAGTATAGGCTTAAAAGCAAAATCAGTTTCATATGAATCCTGGTCCTAATTTCCTAAAAGCTGTCATTATGAAAAAAATAGATTTAGTATTACTAAAAAAAAAAGTTTTCTAAGGATCAAATTTTCTCACTATATTTAGGTAGAGGATGACAAATGGCATCTCATGTTGAAAAACATAATTTTCAAAAACCTGATATATATTAAACTTTACTATTTAAGGTAATTTTACCTCATTTATATCAACCTCATTCATTCATTCATATGTTTAAGGACTTTTTAACTAAAAGGGAAAGAGACTGTCTTTCTCCTTAAGAAATATACTGTACTGTAAAGGAGATAGCAAGTTCTCCCCTACAGAAGAAACAATAATTATGCAGTATGACAACTCTACTCTTTAAGACCCATAATCTATTTTTAAAAAAGGTTAAGGTGGGCTTCCCAGGTGGCGCAGTGGTTGAGAGTCCGCCTGCCGATGCAGGGGACACGGGTTCGTGCCCCGGTCCGGGAAGATCCCACATGCCGCGGAGCGGCTAGCCCTGTGAGACATGGCCGCTGAGCCTGCGCGTCAGGAGCCTGTGCTCCGCAACGGGAGAGACCACAGAAGTGAGAGACCCGCGTACTGCAAAAATAAATTAATTAAAAAAAAATAAAAGGGTTAAGGCTTAGCATGAAAACTAGGTAGGATTAGCACTTTCTCCCCATTTTATAGATATGTAAACTGAGCCCAGTAGCTCTGTACATAGTTAGTGAGGATTTCGGGAAATAGAGAAGTCATTAACTCTTATGGTCCTCAGTTTTTCCTCCAGTAAAAGGCTTGGGTTAAATTCTGAAGTTTCTTTAAATTAACCCTTTTACCATTTTATTACTTGTTCGAGATCATATAGCTGACGAAACTTAGAAATCAGGACTTCTGTTTCTTAGGACACTGTGCTCATCAGTATCCTCAATTTATCTTCCCAGATGCATCCAATCCCTTCCTAAGACCTAAATTTCTTCCTGTGATTAGATTTATCAAACCACCCATTCTTTGTATCTCATCTACTCAGATTAATTTCCTCCAGCTTTATGATTATTTGGCATGTATATAATATTTAATGTCTCTAGCAATTATTTATATGTCATTTTTTATATCTATGTTATGGTTTTACATTTTTAACTGTTCTTTCTTGTTATAGTGATATATCTACATAGTATACTTATGATTCTTTTACTTGTGTGCACTGTACTTTTGTTCATGCATGAGGCTGTTTAATGTCAGACTATATTACAACTGAGATTCTTCAGTTTCTAGAATCAAACTAGATCTGGATGTAAATCTTAATGTAGCTCCTTACAAGTGGTATGAGCTTGGGGAGAGTTGCTTAACTTCTACAATAGTTGCTTGATTTTTTTGTTTAAAAAGCTTTTCACATAAAATTAGAATTACCGAAGTGAATATTCATAAAGAATTAACCTTGTTGATTGAGGAATGCCTTTTTTATGGTGTTGTAATTGTATTTGTTTTCCTCTTGAAATTATGTTTCTAGCACCAATGTTCCAAATAGACTCTTTTTCTCTAGCTCTTCTTCTAATTGCATATCTTCAATGTTTCTTCCTAAAAAAAAGTATAGTTTGAACTCCATGAACTAATATGTTTTGGGGGAAAGATACCATTTTGTAATATGCAAATACTATCAGTATTTCTAAGAGATTTTAGTTCTATCTCAAACCACTTTCTCGTCTTTCCTCAGCTCACACTAGCACTCCTAGTCATTAGCTGTTTTGATATTGGGAGAATTATCAGCAGTTTGGGAAAATATGCATGGTTTGTAGCTGAAAAATAAACTAATGTTGCAAGGCCCGTCCATCTTATTCTTCCTCTTAGATTCCTTTGCAACCCATGTCAATACTTATATCTTCATACTTAGAGAGTTAATTTGTGTAATGGAACTGGTGGAATCATTGTTACTAAAACATTTAGGTCAGATGATGATGGAAAATTGATTGCTAGTATTTCTGGAGGTTTGGTTTAGGGTAAATGTGCCTGGATAATCTAAAATGAATTGCTGACAATATAACAGGGGAGAAGAATGTAACTTTAAATTTTTCTTTTTGTTATTGTTTCATCATAGGACAGTAGCATATGAGCTCTTTTGTGTGGAAGTGGAAATATTAGAATCGTAACACCAATGGCAGGAATGTACTTTTCCTTTAAATTTAGATAATTGGCATTACATGCTTTGAAAACTAGAGGTGAGACAAAAATAAACCTGTTGATCTTTTTTCTTTAACATATATTCTAGGGACAATAAGAAGAAGAAAAGGTAAAATTGCAGTGATATGCCAAAGTCAAACTACAATCCTACCTACTTACGGCTATGCCGTGTCTGAACTATACTTAACAGCACTCCTGAGGCAGAGTAATTATAACAAGGCAAAGAGATAGGTGGGGAAAATATAACGTCTTTGTGTTTTTCCCCCTAGATATTAGGGGAATTATTATTTTAAATTTATATATGTATCCTCTTTTACATTCTAGAAGCAGAATCTTCTAACACCAGAAATTACCTTGGATCTCCTTTTAAAGATGAAGTCTATGCATAGCTAGATAGTTGTAGTAATGAGAATAATATCAGTGTTTTCTTTATTGTCTATTCTGTCTTATACCAGCCACTAAAGATATTGATTTACCTCTTGTTCTTTTGGCTCAGCTGCACACTAGAATTTCTAGTCATGGAGCCCACAGGTGAGAATCCATTAAGAAATTCTCCTCTCACTTTCATGGCATCAAGTTGGTGGAAGATAGACCACTCCTATTGTTATTACTTGCGTGGACAAGGGCCTTGGAATGGCAAAGAAAAGTAGATATTCTCAATAGCTAACAGAAAATAAACTACCCTTTCTGTGTTTCACTGAATTCAATAGGATGAGTAAAAACATTTATCTAATTTTTTCACTGTTACTGAGAACTTACCATGCACTTATATTGACCTAGATAAATTGGAAGATGCAAGCTAGAACTTTGGTTACTTGTGCTTACTTGCTCACATGTATGAGGCTTGAGGTGAGCACTTGGGAGTAAAAGAAGGTTGATGTCAACAGAAAAATTAACCAGTCGATCTAAGAAAGAAATGGAAAATTGTATTCACACCAAATTGAGGATTATAAAAATGGAACAGCCTCTCAGAAAGCTCTAAGAACTGTTCCACCAGTTAGAGGTCAAAGCACAGTTACATAAGTTTTTGAGACAGAGAGCTGTACATTAAATGACCTATTATTGATGGTTTATACAATCTAGTGGGTAGTAGGTCATGGTCATTGTGGCCCCTTACAAGATTAAGAAGGAACTTTACCTTTTAAGGAGTTGTCTTGGTGGTGGTAGGGGAATGTTGCTTTTTATGGTTAAGCAGGTATTTCTTCAGATGGGGGAGGTTTGGTGGATGCATAATGAAGATACACAATGCATAGTATATGGGAGAGAGGAGGCCAAATGGCAGAGAAAAAAAATTGTATGTTTAATTTTTCTGGTCTTGCCATAAAATATGAATTTTATTTCACAATGTGAAGTAGCACTTAGAAGTGACAGAGCAAAACAGTAATTATTATACTATAGTATGCAGCTTTTGGTAACTTCCAATTCATCCAGTACCCTAGAAGCATGGACCTACATAGCAACAGGAAAGACTACCTTAAGAGCATCCTTGGAGGACTCTAGGTGAAGAACAATGAGATTCTAATACTCTCCTCTTCGCTAATATGTCCCCAGAGGAGCCTTCCAGACTATTATTATGGCACTTATAATACAGTATTCTATCAATCTATGTATTTCCTTGTTTCTCCTAATTGACAACCTAATTAGGTCAGATATTGTTTCTTCTAATTAGTTCAGATATTGTGGTATTGATTTTTGCATTATGTTTAATCTTTAATACAGAGAATGTAGTCAAAATGTTCATTACAAATGAAGAATACTACCATTTTAACTCTGATATTTTCTATCTAATGAATGTTTTAACTACATGTTTATGAAAACAAATATTTTAATAAGAATTATATCAACATAGTTGAATTTTCTTTCAGAAATAATTTTTGAAGCACTCAAACATATGTTGATGTTTATCAATTTTCTGTGCAATGCAGTTATACTTTTCTACCTTGCCCTTATTAAAAAAATATATGGGAACAATGGCTTTAATTGAACATTCAGAAAAAAACCCTAATATTGTTATTGTCTATTTGATTATTTACTAATTATACTCCTTGGCCATTCTTAGGTTTCCTTTTGGGATATAACTCTGTGCCATTTTTTCCCAGTCCAAATTTGTCAAGAATATTTTATTACATTTTCAATGATAGCAACTATTACCATTGAAAATAATCAATGTCCACTGACATTTTAACAAAGATCCATTTCATTTGGGAACAGACTAAATTATCCATTAAAATAGAATAAAGTTATTTTTCTGGTACTTCCATTTAAAGTTGTCTTAATAATGTGATATAACATTTACATTAATGAAAATATTTCCCATCTCTTTTTCAGACTATGGTACTGCCATGCATCCAGCCACATAAACAAGAAAAATAGGCATCATACTTTTTCTGCTTTCTTCTAACTCAAACTCTCATACCTAATCCATCACTCAGTCTCTTAGAATTTACCTCAAATATATTGTAAGTGATCCCACCCTTTATAACTACCTATACTTTTGCCACATAAGCACCCATAATGTTTTGGCTAAATTACTATAATAGCCCACTTTTTGGTCTCCCTCCTCTCATCCATTCCACTTTACATTGAACTCAAAGTCATTTCCCCGACCCCAAAATTCAAACTGATTATCCTACAATGTAAAATACTTCAAAGGTTCTGAGATGTCACTTGGTATCTATCATATCTGAACTGCCATACATTGTGGAATATGAAGAAAAAGGCCTAAATAAAATACATTGCTGAGCTTTCATGTAAGAACACTGTTAAGGATAAATCTCACTATTTTCCATAAGGTATTTTTCTATGACTCAAGAGTTAATTTTGGGGCTTCCCTGGTGGCGCAGTGGTTGAGAGTCCGCCTGTCGATGCAGGGGACACGGGTTCGTGTCCCGGTCCAGGAAGAGTTAATTTTGTTTTCAGCTTCAGTGTCAATAATAGTTGTGCATATATATTTGCGTATTGGTTGTCCTAACTAAACTTTGAGTTCAGGCATGACAATTATCATTGTTAATGTAAGAATGAAACATAAATAGCACTTAATACATCCCTGTTGTCAGGCATTTCTTCTGTCAGCTACACCAATGCCAAAAAAATTTTTTTAATTCTTATAGATTCTTTCTCTCTGACTACTGACATCTTCTTTCTATGCCTTTTGTTATTGCCTTAATATTCCCTTAATATTCTTTTAATATCTTTAAAAACTGTAGTTATGTCACTTCTCATTCTTAACATTAGTATCTTTTCTTCATGGTCACTGTGGCTATAGGCTTATCACACTGATATAACTCCAAAAAGAACCAGTTTTTGTTTTATTGATATTTTTTCTATTGGTTTTCTATTTTCTATATCACTGATATTAATTGAAATTTATGTTGATTTAATTATAGATTCCCACGCAATTCTAACAAATAATATAGTGATCCCATGTATAGTTTGTTCATTTTCCCCCAGTGATGATAGTTGCTTGTTGTGGTTGAAATTGTCCGCTACCTGTGGAGAACCAAGAATATTTCTCCCCTAGGTACTTGCTGTGGTAGCATCACCTACTGTGGGTGCCCCCCAGCAACCCTTTAGTCTCTGGCAGTAAAAGGTGTGTATCAGGCTTATGAGGACAAAGAGGCTTACAGGACCAGGATGTTTTTCTCAAGATCCCTGCCTGCCTCTGGGTGATGGAGAACACTTCACAGGTTGGGCAGCTTGTTATGAGGGAATAACTATTGGGGCCTATAGCTATAGCACTGTTTGTGGTCAGGGGAAGAATGAGTCTACCTGAGTGGCCTTCTGTTGATAGTTTGAGAGTTGGGAAACATTGGATCAGGATTCCTTTCTTCTGTTGGGTGGGGAGACTTAAGATTCCTTAGCGTTGTGTTATTTTTCTGGTCATGTGGTCCCAAACCAGTATTCCTCCTTCTTTTTACCCTTCAGAGTTCTACTTTGGATGCCTGTTTTATTATTTCCAAGGTGTATAATTTTACTTAGTAGAGAGGAGTGGTGAGAAATGTACCTATGCCATCTATCTGGACTGGAAGTTTCTGTTTGTTGATTTTTGTCCTGAACTTTATTATTTTCTTCCTTCTGTTTTCCTTAGGAATAATCTGACTGCCTTCTTTAGCTTCTTAAGAAGGAAGCTTAGGTCATTAATTTGAGAGCTTTCACATAAAATCCTAAGTTAAACGTAAATTCAGTTAAAGCTGTGAAATTTAAAATTCAAAATTCACTTCTGGAAGGTGAATTTTGAAAGTTTACATGATACTTAAGAAATATAGGCAGCTATTCTTTCGAATTCATGGTCATATTTAAAGAAAAGAACCCCCCAAATTGTGTTCTCATTATAGGAGCCAGAATAATCCTTTTAAGGCATGGGTTAGATCACATCATCCCTCTGCTCAAATTACTGCAGTGGTATCTCACTCAGTGTAAAACTTAAATCCCATACAATGGCCTAAAATTCTTTAAAAAATATGCACATTTCCTCTTTTGTCTGAGCTCATCTAAATCATTTTCCTTTCACAAGGTCTGCTCTGATAAAACTAATATTCTTGATATTCCTCAAATACACCAAAAGCATACATCTGCTTTTGATGCAAAACTGCAAAGAAGATCTTTGCATTTCAGATTTCTATACTTGGAATGCTTTTCCTCCAGATTACTGCATGGCTCTCACCTTTGTCTCCTTCAGGCTTCTGTGCAAATCTTTTATTTTTATCAATTTGGCTTTCCTTAATGACTCTATTTAAAATAGTAATTCCAACCTAGTAATATTTATATTTCTTATATGCTTTATTTTTTCTTCAGACAACTTATCAAAATTAAAAATATTATCTATATTACTTATCTGATGATTGTTTCTTCATAATAGAATGTAAGCTCATTTAAGGCAGGGTGTGTTTTTTTTCTGTCTGCATCATTGCTCTCTCTTCCACATCAGGAATAGTGATATATATCCAATAAATGTGTGGCTTTTTGACAAAAGAAAGGAAGAAAAGAAGACAGGAAAGAATAAATTAAGAAAAGAAAAAAACAGGAAATGGGGAGAAGAGGAAAAAATAGAAGAAAGAAAGGATCGAAGGAAGGAAGAAATAAGGAAGGAAAAAATGAGGGATAAACATTGGGATCACAAGTATGGAGATAGAAAAATAAATACTTTACGATTTGAAGCTTACTATCCTTGGGTCTAAATTTTCCAACATGTTGATATGTTGCTTGTAAATATATTTAAAACTTTCACAGGCTTCTAGTCTTTCATTTCAACTAGAAGAGAAATATGGGGTCAAGTGAGCACTGCTCTTGTTGCTATTTGATTGAGTTCTCTGGAAACAAACTCTGAAATGAAAACTTTCACACAGATGGTTTGCTGAGGAGAGACACAGGAGATACACTTGTAAGAAATTGAGGAAGGAAACATCGATCAATGCACTTGCAACTGAAACCTCAGCCAATTCCAAAACAAGGTTCTGGAGCAGTGATATTCCTTCCAAGTCCATAGGGCTGATACTATGAATTCCCTATCCAAATATTAACTCTGGGAGAGGAAATAACCCTGGACTAGGCAGCTCCCTGAGGATAAGGGCAACTCTGAGTGACTACGTTATAATTTACCAGCAGCTGATAGCTCCTTTGTCTAGGAGATAGATGTTTCAACCCTTCCATGGATCGTTGGGCAGAGTAACACAATACCCTTTCTATCGTGGTTTTTTTCCCCAGCTTTATTGGAATATAATTGACACATAAAATTGTTTAAGGTTTACAGTGTGATTATTTCATGCACATATACATTGCAAACTGATTACCAGAATAAGTTCAGTTAAACATCCTTCAACTAGCAAAATTAATGTTTTGTTGTTGTGTTGGTGGTGGTAAGAACCTTCAATATTTACTCTCGTAGCAGCTTTCAAGAATGCAGTACAGTATTGTTAACTATAGCCACATGCTCTACATTAGATTCCCAGAATTCACTCATCTTAAGCTGGAAGTCTGTGCTCTTTGATTGGGTTCTTTCCACCTCCCTGCTCCCCACCACAACAACCGCTGGTAACCACCATTCTACTCTATTTCCTTTCTTTATTTTTCAGCTAGTTCATTGTTAGTGTATGGAAACACAACTCATTTTTGCATGTTGATTTTGTATCTTGAAACTTCACTGAATTTGTTGATTAGTTCTAACATTATTTGGTGGGTTCTTTAGGATTTTCTGCGCACAAGATCGTATCATCTGTAAACAGAGACAGTTTTACTTCCTACTTTCTAATTTGTAGCCTTTTATTTCTTCTTGCCTGATTACTCTGGCCAGGACTTCCAACACTATGTTGAACAGGAGTGGTGAGAATAGGTACACTTGCTTTCGTCCTGATCTTAGAGGAAAAGCTTTCAATCTTTCACTGTTGAGTATAACGTTAGCTGTGCATTTGTCATATAAGGTCTTTATTATGTTATGGTATATTTCTTTCATACCCAATTATTTGAGAGTTTTTACCATACATGAATGTCAAATTTTGTCAAAACCCTTTTGTGTCTATTAAGAGGTTTATATAATGTTTATCTTTCAGTCTCTTACTGTGGTATATCACATTAACTGATTTGCGTATCTTGAACAACTTCTACATCCCAAGGATAAATCCCACCTGATCATGCTGATAATCCTTTTAAGGATCTCAGTTTGCTAGTATTGTTGATTTCAGTCTGCTAGTATTTTCTTGAGAATTTTTGCATCTGTATTTATCATGTATGTCGGCCAGTAGCTTTCTTTTCTTATGTCATCTGGCTTTGGTACTAGGGTCATAATAACCTCATAAAAGAGTTTGGTTGTGTTTTCTCCTCTTCAAATTTTTAAATAACTTAAGAAGAATTGACTCTAATTCTTCTTTAAATGTTTGATAGAATGAGTTTCTTTTTTGGACATCTTTCTCTTTTTGTTGATATATGTGTTTATCAGTATAAAGTTCCCCCCTAGAACTGCTATTACTGCATCACATAAGTTTTGGTATGTTGTGCTTCCATTTTTTGGTTTGTTTGTTTCACGATTTTTAAAAATTTCCCTTTTGATTTCTTCTTTGACACAGTGGTTGTTTGGGAGCATATTGTTAAATTGCATATATTTGTGAATTTTCTGATTTTCCTACTGTTATTGATTCTAGTTTCATACCATGGTGGAAAAAAAATACTTGGCATGATTTCAGGCTCCTTGAATTTATTTAAAAAATTTTTTATTTTAATATTTTTTATACAGCAGGTTCTTATACATATTAGTGTGTATATGTCAATCCAAATCTCCCAGTTCATCCATACGTTTGTTCTCTGTATCTGTGTCTCTATTTCTGCCTTGCAAACTGGCTCATCTGTACCTTTTTTCTAGATTCCACATGTATGTGTTAATATACGATATTTCTTTTTCTCTTTCTGACTTACTTCACTCTGTATGACAGTCTCTAGATCCATCCACATCTCTAAAAAAGACCCAATTTCATTCCTTTTTATGGCTGAGTAATATTCCATTGTATATATGTACCACATCTTCATCCATTCATCTGTCGATGGGCATTTAGGTTGCTTTCATGACCTGGCTATTGTAAATAGTGCTGCAATGAACATTGGGGTGCATGTGTCTTTTTCAATTACGGTTTCCTCTGGGTATATGCCCAGTAGTGGGATTGCTGGGTCATATGGTAATTTTATTTTGTTTTTTAAGGAACCTCCATACTGTTCTCCATAGTGCCTGTATCAATTTACGTTCCCAGCAACAATTCAAGAGGGTTCCCTTTCATCCACGCCATCTCCAGCATTTGTTGTTTATAGATTTTCTGATGATGCCCATTCTAACCGGTGTGAAGTGATACCTCATTGTAGTTTTGATTTGCATTTCTCTAACAATTAATGATGTTGAACAGCTTTTCATGTGCCTCTTGGCCATCTGTATGTCTTCTTTGGAGAGATGTCTATTTAGGTCTTCTGCCCATTGTTTGATTGGGTTGTTTTTTTAATATTGAGCTCTATAAGCTGTTTATATATTTTGGAGATTAATCCTTTGCCCATTGATTTGTTTGCAAATATTGTCTCCCATTTTGAGGGTTGTCTTTTTGTTTTGTTTATAGTTTCCTTTGCTGTGCAAAAGCTTTTAATTTTCATTAGGTCCCATTTGTATATTTTTGTTTTTATTTCCATTACTCTAGGAAGTGGGTCAAAAAAGATATTGCTGTGATTTATGTTAAAGAGTGTTTTTCCTACATTTTACTCTAAGAGTTTTATAGTGTTTGGTCTTACATTTAGGTATTTAATCCATTTTGAGCTTATTTTTGTGTATGGTGTTAGGGAGTGTTCTAATTTCATTCTTTTACATGTAGCTGTCCAGTTTCCCCAGCACCCCTTATTGAAGAGACTGTCTTTTCTCCATTGTATATTCTTGCCTCCTTTTTCAAAGATAAGGTGACCATATGTGCATGGGTTTATCTCTGGGCTTTCTATCCTGTTCCATTGACTTATATTTCTGTTTTTGTGCCAGTACCATATTGTCTTCATTATTGTAGCTTTGTAGTATAATCTGAAGTCAGGAAGTCTGATTCCTCCAGCTCTGTTTTTTTTTCCTCAAGACTGGTTTGGCTATTCAGGGTGTTTTGTGTCTCCATACAAATTTTAAGATTTTTTGTTCTAGTTCTGTAAAAAATGCCACTGGTAATTTGATAGGAATTTCATTGAATCGGTAGATTGCTTAGGGTAGTATAGTCATTTTCACAATGTTGATTCTTCCAATACAAGAACAGTGGTGTATATATATGTATATATATATATATATATATATATATATATACATACATATATATTTCCATCTGTTTGAATCGTCTTTGATTTCTTCACTGCCTTACAGTTTTCTGCATACAGGTCTTTTACCTCCTTAGGTAGGTTTATTCCTAGGTATTTTATTCTTTTTGCTGCAGTGGTGAATGGGATTGTTTCCTTAATTTCTCTTTCTGATCTTTCGTTGTTAGTATATATGAATGCAAGAGATTTCTGTGCATTAGTTTTGTATCCTGCAACTTTACCAAATTCATTGATTAGCTCCAGTAGTTTTCTGGTGACATCTTTAGGATTTCTATCTATAGTATCATGTCATCTGCAAACAGTGACTGTCTTCCTTCTTTTTCTCCAATTTGTATTCCTTTTATTTCTTTTTCTTCTCTGATTGCCATGGCTAGGACTTCCAAAACTCTTTTGAATAATAGTGGCAAGAGTGGACATCCTTGTCTTGTTCCTGATCTTAGGGGAAATGGTTTCAGTTTTCACTATTGAGAATGATGTTTGCTGTTGGTTTGTTGTATATGGCCTTTATTATGTTGAGGTAGGTTCCCTCTATGCCCACTTTCTGGAGAGTTTTTATCATAAATGGGTTTTGAATTTTGTCAGAAGCGTTTTCTGCATCTATTGAGATGATCATATGGTTTTTATTCTTCAGTTTGTTAATATGGTGTGTCACATTGATTGATTTGTGTATATTGAAGAAACATTGCATCCCTGGGATAAATCCCACCTGATTATGGTGTATGATCCTTTTAATGTGTTGTTGGATTCTGTTTGCTAGTATTCTGTTGAGGATTTTTGCATCTATATTCATCAGTGATATTGGTCTGTAATTTTCTTTTTATGTAGTATCTCTGTCTGGTTTTGGTTTCAGGGTGATGGTGGTGTCACAGAGGGGTTTGGGAGTGTTTCTTCTTTTTCAATTTTTTGGAAGAGTTTAAGAAGGATGGGTGTTATCTCTTCTATAAATGTTTGATAGAATTCACCTGTGAAGCCATCTGGTCCTGGACTTTTGTTTGTTGGAAGATTTTAAATCACAGTTTCAATTTCATTACTTGTAATTGCTCTGTTCATATTTTCCATTTCTTCCTAGTTGTCTTAGAAGGTTATACCTTTCTAAAAATTCATCTATTTCTTCCAGGTTGTCCATTTTATTGGCACAGAGTTGTTTGTAGTAGTCTCTTAGGATGCTTTATATTTCTGTGGTGTCCATTGTAACTTGTTTTTCATTTCTAATTTTATTGATTTGAGTCCTCTCCCTCTTTTTCTGGATGAGTCTGTCTAAAGGTTTATCAATTTTGTTTGTCTCCTCAAAGAACCAGCTTTGGGCTTCCCTGGTGGCACAGTGGTTGAGAGTCCACCTGCCGATGCAGGGGACACGGGTTCGTGCCCCAGTCCGGAAGGATCCCACATGCCGTGGAGCAGCTAGGCCCGTGAGCCATGGCCACTGAGCCTGCGCATCCAGAGCCTGTGCTCTGCAACAGGAGAGGCCACAATAGTGAGAGGCCTGCGTACCGCAAAAAAAAAAAAAAAAGAACCAGCTCTTTTACTTGTATTGATCTTTGGTATTGTTTTCTTTGTTACTATTTCATTTATTTCTGATCTGATCTTTATGATTTCTTTCCTCCTACTAATTTTGGGTTTTGTTTGTTCTTCTTTCTCTAGTTCCTTTAGGTGTAAAGTTAGATTGTTTATTTGAGATTTCCTTTTTTCTCAAGGTACGATTGTATTGCTATAAACTTTCCTCTTAGAACTGCTTTTGCTGCCTCCCATAGGTTTTGGATCATTGTGTTTTTGTTGTCATTTGTCTCTAGGTACTTTTTTGTTTCCTCTTTGATTTCTTCAGTGATCTCTTGGTTATTTAGTAACGTATTGTTTAGCCTCCATGTGTTTGTGTTTTTTACATTTTTTCCCTGTAATTGATTTCTAATCTCATAGTGTTGTGGTCAGAAAAGATGCTTGATATGATCTCAGTTTTCTTAAATTTACCGAGGCTTTGTTTGTGATCCTAGATGAGATCTATCCTGGAGAATGTTCCTTGTGCCCATGAGAAGAAAGTGTAATCTGCTGTTTTTGGATGGAATGTACTTTAAATCTCTCTGGTCTATTGTGTCATTTAAAGCTTGTGTTTCCTTATTAATTTTCTGTCTGGATGATCTGTCCATTGGTGTAAATGAGGTGTTAAAGTCCCCCACTATTATTGTGTTACTGTTGATTTCCTCTTTTTTAGCTGTTAGCAGTTGCCTTATGTATTGAGGTGCTCCTATGTTGGGTGCATATATATTTATAATTGTTATATCTTCTTCTTGGATTGATCCCTTGATCATTATGTAGTGTCCTTCCTTGTATCTTGTAACATTCTTTATTTTAAAGTGTATTTTACCTCATATGAGTATTCCTACTCCATCTTTCTTTTGATTTCGATTTGCATGGAATATCTTTTTCCATCCCCTCACTTTCAGTCTGTATGTGTCCCTAGGTCTGAAGTGGGTCTCTTGTAGACAGCATATATATGGGTTATGTTTTTGTATCCATTCAGTGAGCCTGTGTCTTTTGTTTGGAGCATTTAATCCATTCACGTTTAAGGTAATTATCAATATGTATGTTCCTGTTACCATTTTCTTAATTGTTATGGGTTTGTTTTTGTACGTTCTTTTTTTCTCTTGTGTTTCCCATTTAGAGAAGTTCCTTTATCATTTGTTGTAGAGCTGGTTTGGTGGTGCTGAATTCTCCTAACTTTTGCTTGTTTGTGAAGCTTTTGATTTCTCCATCAAATCTGAATGAGATCCTTGCTGGATAGAGTAATCTTGCTTTTAGGTTCTTCCCTTTCATCACTTTAAATATGTCATACCACTCCCTTTTGGCTTGTAGAGTTTCTGCTGAGAAATCAGCTGTTAACCTTAAGGGAGTTCCCTTGTATGTTGTTTGCCATTTTTCCCTTGTTGCTTTCAATAATTTTTCTTTGTCTTTAATTTTTGTCAGTTTGATTACTATGTGTTTCAGTGTGTTTCTCCTTGGGTTTATCTTCTCTAGGACTCTCTGCACTTCCTGGACTTGGGTGGCTACTTCCTTTCCCATGTTAGGGAATTTTTCTACTATAATCTCTTCAAATATTTTCTCAGGTCCTTGCTCTCTCTCTTATCATTCTGGGACCTGTATAATGTGAATGTTGTTGCATTTAATGTTGTCCTAGAGGTCTCTTAGGCTGTCTTCATTTCTTTTCATTTTTTCTTTAGTCTGTTCTGTGGCAATGAATTCCACCATTCTGTCTTCCAGGTCACTTATCCATTCTTTTGCCTCAGTTATTCTGCTACTGATTCTAGTGTAGTTTTCATTTCAGTTATTGTATTGTTCATCTCTGTTTGTTTGTTCTTTAATTCTTCTAGGTCTTTGTTAAACATTTCTTGCATCTTCTTGATCTTTGCCTCCATTCTTTTTCCGAGGTCCTTGATCATCTTCACTATCATTATTCTGAATTCTTTTTCTGGAAGGTTGCCTATCTCCACTTCATTTAGTTGTTTTTCTGGGGTTTTATTTTGTTCCTTCATCTGGTACATAGTTGTCTGCCTTTTCATTTTGTCTATGTTTCTGTGCATGTGGTTTTCATTCCACAGGCTGCAGAATTGTAGTTCCTTCTTAAATTTCTTAAGATTTGTTTTGTGACCTAACATGCAATCTGTCCTAGAGAATGTTCTGTTTGCATTTGAGAAGAGTGTGTTCTTCTGCAGTTGGATAGAATTATCTTTATTTATACTTTAGTTTCATTTGTTCTACAGTATAGTTTAATTCTAGTGTTTCCTTATTGATTTTCTGTCTGAATGATCTATCCATTGTTTAATGTGCATTATTGATGCCCCTAATATTATTCTTCTGTTGTCAATCTCTACTTTCAGGTCTGTTAGTAATTACTAAATATATTTAGGTCATCTGATGTTGGGTGCATGTATACTTACAATTGTTATATCCTCTTGATGAATTGACCCCTTTTTCATTATGTAATGTCTTCTTTGTCTCTTGTTACAACTTTTGATTCATCTTTTTTGTCTGATATAAATATAGCTATCCCTGCTGTCTTTTGGTTTCATTTGTGTGTAATATCTATTTTCATCCCTTCACCTTGCACCTTTGTGTTTCATTAAAGCTAAAGTGAGTCCCTTATAGACAGCATATATTTGGGCCTTGTTTTTTATTCATTCAGCCATTCTATGTCTTTTGACAGAAGAATTTAATCTATTTGCATTTAATGTAATTATTGATATGTAAGGAGTTACTATTGCCCTCTTATTAACTGTCTGGCTATTTTGTAGCTGCCTTGTTGTTGTCTTCCTCTTTCACCGATTTCTTTTATAAATTGATTATTTTCCACAGTGATGTTCTTTGATTCCCTTCCCTTTATCTTTTGTGAATTTTATGTAGGTTTTGCCTTGAGATTACCATAAAGCTTACATTAAACATCATATAAGCATCTATTTTAAGCTGATAACAACTTAACAGCAACTGCATACCAAAAACCTACCTTTTTACCTCCCCCCTTTTATGTTTTTGATCTCACAATGTATATTTTTATATTGCATATTTATTAACAAAGTATTATAGCTATAGTTATTTTTAATACTTTTGTTCTTTATCATTTATACTAGAGTTAAGCGCTTAACCTACTACCATATAACAGTATTGGATTATTTTGGATTTTACTATATACTTACCTTTGCCATTGTGTTTTATATAGTCATATGTTTTCATGTTACTTGTTGGCATCCTTTCATTTCAGCTTAAGGAACATATTTTACCTTTTTTTTTTGTAAAGCAGGGCTAGTGGTGATGATCTATCTTGGTTTCTGTTTCTTTCCTTCATTTCTGAAAGACAACTTTGCCAGGTAAAATATTCTTAGTAAACTTTCTTTTTCTTTCAATACCTTAAATGTATGATTCCACTCTGACCTTGCCTGCAAGGTTTTTGCTGAGAAACCTTACAGCCTTATGGGGGTTCCCCTGTATGTGAGGATTTTTTTTTTCTCTTGCAGCTTTTAAAATTCTCTCTTTGTCACTGATTTCAGACAGTTTATTATAATGTATCTTGGAGAAGACTATTTTGGTTTGAAACTTTTTGGGTACCATGAGTATTATGAACCTGGATACCCAAATGTCACACTAAATTTGGGAAGTTCTCACCATTATTTTTTTAAATAAGCATTCTGCCCTTCTTCCTTCTCTTCTCCTTCTAAAACTACAATAATGAGTAAATTATTTTTTTTATGGTGTCCCACAATTCATATAGGCTTTTTTCTCACTCTTATTCATTCTTTTTCCTGTTCTGACTGGAGAATTTCAAATGATCTATTTTCATGTTTGCTCACTGATATTTTTCTTCTGCCTGGTCAAGTGTGCTATTAAAGATTTCTATTGAATTCTTCACTGTGACTGTATTCTTCAGCTCTAGATTTTTTTTTTTTTTTTTGCGGTATGCCGGCCTCTCACTGCTGTGGCCTCTCCCATTGCAGAGCACGGGCTCCAGACACGCAGGCTCAGCAGCCATGGCCCACGGGCCCAGCCGCTCCACGGCACGTGGGATCCTCCCAGACCGGGGCACGAACCCGTGTCCCCTGCATCGGCAGGTGGACTCCCAACCACTGTGCCACCAGGGAAGCCCCTAGATTTTTTTTTAATGGCTTCTGTTTCTGTTCAACTTCTCATTCTATTCATGTACTGTTTCCCTAATTTCATTGAATTGTTTTTCCATGTCTTATTGTAGCTCACTGAGCTTCCATAAAACAGCTTATTTTGAATTTTTATTGGATTCTTACAGCTATAGTGATTTCTTACTCATCTTATTGGATGAATCCATGTCTTTTGGGTTGGTTACTGGAAAATTATTGTTTCTTTGATGGTATTGTGTTTTCTTGAGTTTTTATATTCCTTGAAATCTTGAACTGCTGTCTTTGATTTTGAAGTGAATCACCTTCTCCAGCCTTTACTGACTGGCTTTGGGAGTGAAATATTTTCTATCAGTCCCTCTGGGGATTCTGAGGCATAGATCTTCTCTATGGGCATGGCTACTCCACCCATCTTGCTTCCTCTTGTGGCAGAATTCTTAAGCTTGTATGCCTTCTCTCGATTCTGCCAAGCAAGACTGGATACTGGCAGCCTCCCCTTTGCTTTCCCTAGATTGGTGCTGGATGTACAAGTCTGTGGTTTCTCCCAGGCCCTTAGAATTGGTGTGTACTCACTAGCCGTCTGCAATGGCTCACTCTTACCACCAACAGTAATATGCACAAGGATCCAGGTACAGGGTGGGGTGTGTGTGTGGGTGAGGCGACTGGAACACCAGTGGTGCCCAGGGGCCTGTTGTGGGTATCCACAAATGAGTCATTCCCAACACTCATGGGCAGGCTTCTTGATAGAGTCTGTGGTGCAGTTAGTTGGATTCACATTCCTGTAATGCCCTACAAGAGTCCTATCTGCTGCTCTCCAAGATAGCCCCTGCCCCCTAGTCGTGTAGCACACCTCAGTATTCTGGGTGGGGCAGGATAAAAGTGAGCCTCCAGCAACTTCCAACAAAGCTCAGCAAGACAGATGCTAACTTACATGCTCTTACTTTCCCCCATGAGAGAAATCACAAGTCAAGAAGGTGTTTCTTGGCATTGAACCATCACACCTTAGGCAGGGATTGATGTGAACCTTCTCATATTACCTGATTCAATGCATATAATCTTGGATTTTTTGCTCCAAAAGTGAGCTGCAACTTCTCCACTGGATTCCTGGACTTCCACAAAGGCTGTCTTGTCCATAGGTTATTGAAAATATCAGTGTTATTCAGGGACTCTTGAATTGTGTTAAGAGGGGCTGAAGCTGGTTCATGGGCTGTAGACTTCAGTCTCTATAGGCAAGACTGAGGTCTGTATACCTATTCTCTGTTGCATGGGTGGGCCTGATTACTCATGGGTACTTTGGTGTATGTTGCTGGTGACAGAACCAGGCATCGGTGGGCCTGATTACTCCTGGGTACCTTGGTGTATGTTGCTGGTGACAGAACCAGAGCCAAACTGGGCTGTAGCTGACTTCTCAGGTATATTGAGCTATGTCTGGGTCTGTAGCCGGGGCCATGGTTACAAGTCAGCCACCTAGCTGTGGGCTTACTTTCTCAAAACATCTCTCCTCGGTCTTGGACTTCACCAGGGTTTCACAATCCCAGTGTGCCCACAAAGGCATTTCTGTCTGTATAAACACCAAGTTGTTGTTGTAGAGGGGAGATACATGTGAAAGATACCGTATTTCACTATCTTGCTGCTATCAATCCCCATTTCATTGTGTTTTATTGTTTGTACCTCTCTAGGGTCTCATTCTTTGGAACAGTAGTGGTTCTCAAATATCTGAGTCATCTGAGATGCTTATTAAATTATACATATTTTAGAGACTCAGAGAAATTTATTACATCAGAAATTCATGGAATCAAGATAAAGAACCACATTTTTAATCTGCATCAAATAATACTGACCTAGGTGTCAAGTAGTTTCCATGGTAAAAAAAATTCCACTCACATCTCCACTCTAAACTCAAAGAAGGGAAATTTTATCTTGTTAATCTTATTTCTCCATTTTCTGATACATAATGACTTATTAATAAACATTTATTTTTAATGAAAAATTGTGTATCAGTGGTAATATATCCATCAATTCTAATTGGCAAAAGCATTTTATTATCGGTACAGACATTATTTTACTGTAAAGCTAATTTCTTTCTTTCAGAAAGAGAATTACAGCCTTTTTAAAGTCAAATACATTATTAGGAGATTACTAAAAATGTGTTTGTGCTAATGTAATGGAATAACATTACCCTTTTATTCATACTTGCCAAAACTTGGAAGTAACCAAGATGTCCTTCAATAAGTGAATGGATAAATAAATTGTGGTACATCCAGATAATGGGATATTATTCAGTGCTAAAAAGAAATGAGCTGTCAAGCCATAAAAAAGACATGAAGAAAACTTAAATGCACATTACTAAGTGAAAGAAGCCAGTCTGAAAATGCTATGTACTATATGAGTTCAACTATGTGACAATTCAGAAAAGGCAAACCTATGGACAATAGATAACAAAAAGATCAGTGATTACTGGTGGTTGGAGGGAGAGGGATGACTAGGTAGAGTACAGAGGATTTTTAGGGCAGCAAAATACTCTATATGACACTGTAATGATGAATACATGTCATTATACATTTGTCTAAATCCATAGAATGTATAACACCAAGAGTGAACTGTAATGTAAACTATGGACTTTGGGTGATTATGATGTGTCAGTATAGGTTCATCAATTGTAATAAATGTGCCCCTCTGGAGGGGGATACTGATAATTGTGGAGGCTGTGCCTGTGTGGGGGAAGGGAGATGGATAAGCTATACTTTCCTATTTTTTGGTGAACCTAAAACTGTTCCAAAAATTAAAGTTGATTAAGATAAAGTGTAGGGGTTCCCTGGTGGCACAGTTGTTGAGAATCTGCCTGCCAATGCAGGGGACACACGTTCGAGCCCTGGTCTGGGAAGAACCCACATGCCACGGAACAACTAGGCCTGTGAGCCACAACTACTGAGCCTGTGCGTCTGGAGCCTGTGCTCCGCAACAAGAAAGGCCGCAATAGGGAGAGGCCCGCGCACCGTGATGAAGAGTGGCCCCTGCTTGCCACAAATAGAGAAAGCCCTCGCACAGAAACAAAGACCCAACACAGCCATAAATAAATAAATAAATAATTAAAATAAATAAAAAATAAAAAAAATAAAGTGTAGATAGCAATGGGGACAAGAAGAAATTTTTTTGCACACAGATGCCTGACCTGAGGAGAAATATTTTATCTTACATGTAGATGTGATTTTTTATACAGACTTGTACTTGAAATGTATTTACTAAATGGTGACTATATTCGTTCTTTTTTTTTTTTAACATCTTTATTGGACTATAATTGCTTTACAATGGTGTGTTAGTTTCTGCTTTATAACAAAGTGAATCAGTTACACATATACACATGTTCCCATATCTCTTCCCTCTTGTGTCTCCCTCCCTCCCACTCTCCCTATCCCACCCCTCTAGGTGGTCACAAAGCACCTAGCTGATCTCCCTGTGCTATGCGGATGCTTCCCACTCACTATCTATTTTAAGTTTGGTAGTGTATATATGTCCATGCCACTCTCTCACTTTGTCACAGCTTACCCTTCCCCCTCCCCATATCCTCAAGTCCATTCTCTAGTAGGTCTATGTCTTTATTCCCGTCTTACCCCTAGGTTCTTCATGACATTTTTTTTTCCTTAAATTCCATATATATGTGTTAGCATACGGTATTTGTCTTTCTCTTTCTGACTTACTTCACTCTGTATGACAGACTTTAGGTCCATCCACCTCACTACAAATAACTCAATTTTGTTTCTTTTTATGGTTGAGTAATATTCCATTGTATATATGTGCCACATCTTCTTTATCCATTCATCCAATGATGGACACTTAGATTGCTTCCATGTCCTGGCTATTGTAAATAGAGCTGCAATGAACATTTTGGTACATGACTCTTTTTGAATTATGGTTTTCTCAGGGTATATGCCCAGTAGCGGGATTGCTGGCTCATATCGTAGTTCTATTTGTAGTTTTTTAAGGAACCTCCATACTGTTCTCCATAGTGGCTGAACCAATTCACATTCCCACCAGCAGTGCAAGAGTGTTCCCTTTTCTCCACACCCTCTCCAGCATTTATTGTTTCTAGATTTTTTGATGATGGCCATTCTGACTGGTGTGAGGTGATATCTCATTGTAGTTTTGATTTGCATTTCTCTAATGATTAATGATGTTGAGCATTCTTTCATGTGTTTGTTGGCAGTCTGTATATCTTCTTTGGAGAAATGTCTATTTAGGTCTTCTGCCCATTTTTGGATTGGGTTGTTTGTTTTTTTGTTATTGAGCAGCATGGGCTGCTTATAAATTTTGGAGATTAATCCTTTGTCAGTTGCTTCATTTGTAAATATTTTCTCCCATTCTGAGGGTTGTCTTTTGGTCTTGTTTATGGTTTCCTTTGCTGTGCAAAAGATTTGAAATTTCATTAGGTCCCATTTGTAAATTTTTGTTTTTATTTCCATTTCTCTAGGAGGTGGTTGAGAAAGGATCTTGCTGGGATTTATATCATAGTGTGTTCTGCCTATGTTTTCCTCTAAGAGTTTGATAGTTTCTGGCTTTACATTTAGGTCTTTAATCCATTTTGAGCTTATTTTTGAGTATAGTGTTAAGGAGTGTTCTAATCTCATACTTTTACATGTAGCTGTCCAGTTTTCCAAGCATCACTTATTGAAGAGGCTGTCCTTTCTCCACTGTACATTCCTGCCTCCTTTATCAAAGATAAGGTGAACATATGCGCGTGGGTTTATCTCTGGGATCCTGTTCCATTGATCTGTATTTCTATTTTTGTGCCAGTACCATACTGTCTTGATTACTGTAGCTTTGTAGTATAATCTGAAGTCAGGGAGCCTAATTCCTCCAGCTCCATTATTCGTTCACAAGTTTCCTTTGGCTATTCAGGGTCTTTTGTGTTTCCATACAAATTGTGAAAATTTTTGTTCTAGTTCTGTGAAAAATGCCACTGGTAGTTTGACAGGGATTGCATTGAATCTGTAGATTGCTTTGAGTAGTAGAGTCATTTTCACAATGTTGATTCTTCCAATCCAAGAATATTGTATATCTCTTCATCTATTTGTATCATCTTTAATTTCTCTCATCAGTGTCTTATAATTTTCTGCATACAGGTCTTTTGCCTCCTTACGTAGGTATATTCCTAGATATTTTATTCTTTTTGTTGCAATGGTAAATGGGAGTGTTTTCTTCATTTCATTTTCAGATTTTGCATCATTAGTGTATAGGAATGCAAGAGATTTCTGTGCATTAACTTTTTATCGTGCTACTTTACCAAATTCATTGATTAGCTCTAGTAGTTTTCTGGTAGCATTTTTAGGATTCTCTATGTATAATATCATGTCATCTGCAAACAGTGACGGCTTTACTCCTTCTTTTCCGATTTGGATTCCTTTTATTTCCTTTTCTTCTCTGATTGCTGTGGCTAAAACTTCCAAAACTATGTTGAATAAGAGTGGTGACAGTGGGCAACCTTGTCTTGTTCCTGATCTTAGTGGAAATGGTTTCAGTTTTTCACCATTGAGGACGATGTTGGCTATGGCCTTTATTATGTTGAGGAAAGTTCCCTCTTTGCCTACTTTCTGCAGGGTTTTTATCATAAATGGGTGTTGAATTTTGTCGAAAGCTTTCTCTACCTCTGTTGAGATGATCATATGGTTTTCTCCTTCAATTTGTTAATATCATGTATCACGTTGATTGATTTGTGCATGTTGAAGAATCCTTGCATTCCTGGAATAAACCCCACTTGATCATGGTGTATGCTCCTTTTAATGTGCTGTTGGATTCTGTTTGCTAGTATTTTGTTGAGGATTTTTGCATCTATGTTCACCAGAGATATTGGCCTGTAGTTTTCTTTCTTTGTGACATGTTTGTCTGGCTTTGGTATCAGGGTGCTGGTGTCCTCGTAGAATGAGTTTGGGAGTGTTCCTCCCTCTGCTATATTTTGGAAGAATTTGAGAAGGATATGTGTTAGCTCTTCTCTAAATGTTTGATAGAATTTGCCTGTGAAGCCATCTGGGCCTGGGTTTTTGTTTGTTGGAAGATTTTTAATCCCAGTTTCAACTTCAGTGCTTGTGATTGATCTGTTCATATTTTCTATTTTTCCTGATTCAGTCTTGGCAGGTTGTGCATTTCTAAGAATTTGTCCATTGCTTCTAGGTTGTCCATTTTATTGGCATAGAGTTGCTTGTAGTAATCTCTCATGATCTTTTGTATTTCTGCAGTGTCAGTTGTTACTTCTCCTTTTTCATTTCTAATTCTATTGATTTCAGTCTTCTCCCTTTTTTTCTTGATGAATCTGGCTAATGGTTTATCAATTTTGTTTATCTTTTCAAATAACCAGCTTTTAGCTTTATTGATCTTTGCTATCATTTTCTTCATTTCTTTTTCATTTATTTCTGATCTGATATTTATGATTTCTTTCCTTCTGCTAACTTTGTGGTTTTTTGTTCTTCTTTCTCTAATTGCTTTAGCTGCCAGTTTAGGTTGTTTATTCGAGATGTTTCCTGTTTCTTAAGGTAGGATTGTATTTCTATAAACTTCCTTCTTAGAACTGTTTTTGCTGCATCCCACAGGTTTTGGGTCGTCATGTCTCCATTGTCATTTGTTTCTAGGTATTTTTTGATTTCCTCTTTGATTTCTTCAGTGATCACTTCGTTATTAAGTAGTGTATTGTTTAGCCTCCATGTGTTTGTATTTTTTACAGATCTTTTCCTGTAATTGATATCTAGTTTCATAGTGTTGTGGTCAGAAAAGATACTTGATATGATTTCAATTTTTTAAAATTTACCAAGGCTAGATTTGTGACCCAAGATATGATCTATCCTGCAGAATGTTCCATGAGCACTTGAGAAAAATGTGTATTCTGTTGTTTTTGGTTGGAATTTCCTATAAATATCAATTAAGTCCATCTTGTTTAATGTATCATTTAAAGCTTGTGTTTCCTTATTTATTTTCATTTTGGATGATCTGTCCATTGGTGAAAGTGGGGTGTTAAAGTCCCCTACTATGAAAGTGTTACTGTCAATTTCCCCTTTTATGGCTTTTAGTATTTGCCTTATGTATTGAGGTGCTCCTATGTTGGGTCCATAAATATTTACAATTGTTATAACTTCTTGGATTGATCCTTGATCATTATGTAGTGTCCTTCTTTGTCCCTTGTAATAGTCTTTATTTTAAAGTCTATTTTGTCTGATATGAGAATTGCTACTCCAGCTTTCTTTTGGTTTCCATTTGCGTGGAATATCTTTTTCCATCCCCTCACTTTCAGTATGTATGTGTCCTTAGGTCTGAATTGGGTCTCTTGTAGACAGCATATATATGGGTCTTGGTTTTGTATCCATTCAGCCACTCTGTGTCTTTTGCTGGGAGCATTTAGTCCATTTACATTTAAGGTAATTATCGATATGTATGTTCCTATTCCCATTTACTTAATTGTTTTGGGCTTGTTATTGTAGGTCATTTCCTTTTCTTGTGTTTCTTGCCTAGAGGAGTTCCTTTAGCATTTTTTGTAAAGCTGGTTTGGTGTTGCTGAACTCTCTCAGCTTTTGCTTGTCTGTAAAGATTTTCATTTCTCCATCAAATCTGAATGAGATCCTTGCTGGGTAGAGTAATCTTGGTTGTAGGTTTTTCTCCTTTATCACTCTAAATATGTTCTGCCAGTCCCTTATGGCTTGCAGAGTTTCTGCTGAAAAATCAGCTGTTTACCTTATGGGGATTCCCTTGTGTGTTATTTGTTGTTTCTCCCTTGCTGGTTTTAATATGTTTTCTTTGTATTTAATGTTTGAAAGTTTGATTAATATGTATCTTGGCATGTTTCTCCTTGGATTTATCCTGTATGGGACTCTCTGTGCTTCCTGGACTTGATTAACTATTTCCTTTCCCATAAGAGGGAAGTTTTCAACTATAATCTCATCAAATATTTTCTCAGTCCCTTTCTTTTTCTCTTCTTCTTCTGGAACCCCTATAATTCAAATGTTGGTGTGTTTAATGTTGTACCAGAAGTCTCTGAGACTGTCCTCAGTTCTTTTCATTCTTTTTTCCTTGTTCTGCTCTGCAGTACTTATTTCCACTATTTTATCTTCCAGGTTCTTCTGCCTCATTTATTTTGCTATTTTTCCCTTCTAGAGTACTTTTAATTTCATTTATTGTGTTCATTGTTGCTTGTTTCCTCTTTATTTCTTCTAGGTCCTTGTTAAATGTTTCTTGCATTTTGTCTGTTCTATTTCCAAGGTTTTGCATCATCTTTACTATCATTATTCTGAATTCTTTTTCAGGTAGAGTGCCTATTTCATCTTCATTTGTTAGGTCTGGTGGGTTTTTATCTTGCTCCTTCATCTGCTGTGTGTTTTTCTGTCTTCTCATTTTGCATATCTTACTGTGTTTGGGGTCTCCTTTTTGCAGGCTGCAGGTTTGTAGTTCTCGTTGTTTTTGGTGTCTTTCCCTAGTGGCTAAAGTTGGTTCAGTGGGTTGTGTAGGCTTCCTGGTGGAGGGGACTAGTGCCTGTGTTCTGGTGGATGAGGCTGGATCTTGTCTTTCTGGTGGGAAGGTCCACACCTGGTGGTGTGTTTTGGGGTGTCTGTGGACTTATTATGATTTTAGGCAGCCTCTCTGCTAATGGGTATGGTTGTGTTCCTGTCTTGCTAGTTGTTTGGCATAGGGCGTCCAGCACTGTAGCTTGCTGGTCATTGAGTGAAGCTGGGTGCTGGTGTTGAGATGGAGATCTCTGGTTGATTTTCACCATTTGATATTACGTGGAGCTGGGAGTTCTCTTGTAGACCAGTGTCCTGAAGTTGGCTCTCCCACATCAGAGGCACAGCACTGACTCCTGGCTGCAGCAGCAAGAGCCTGTCATCCACATGGCTCAGAATAAAAGGGAGAAAAAGTAGAAAGAAAGAGAATAAAATAAGATAAAATAAAATAAAGTTATTTAAATAAAAAATAATTATTAAGAAAAAAATAAAACAAAGAAACAAAAAACGGACGGACAGAACCCTTGGACAAATGTGAAAGCAAAGCTATACAGACAAAATCTCACACAGACGCATACACATAACACACTCACAAAAAGAGGAAAAGGGGAAAAAGTAATATATCTTGCTCTCAAAGTCCACCTCCTCAATTTGGGTTGATTCATTGTCTATTCAGGTATTCCACCGATGCAGAGTACCTCAAGTTGATTGTGGAGATTTAATCCGCTGCTCCTGAGGCTGCTGGGAGAAATTTCCCTTTCTCTTCTTTGTTCACACAGCTCCCAGGGCTCAGCTTTGGATTTGGCCCCGCCTCTGCGTGTAGGCTGCCGGAAGGTTTCTGTTCTTAGCTCAGACAGGATGGGGTTAAAGGAGCAGCTGATTTGGGGGTTCTGGCTCACTCAGGCCGAGGGTAGGGAGGGGTACGGATGTGGGGCGAGCCTGCGGTGGCAGAGGCCGGCATGACGTTGCACCAGCCTGAAGTGCGCTGTGCGTTTTCCCGGGGAAGTTGTCCCTGGATCACGGGACCCTGGCAGTGGCGGGCTGCATGAGCTCCTGGTAGGGGAGGTGTGGAGAGTGACCTGTGCTTGCACACAGGGTTCTTGGTGGCGGCAGCAGCAGCCTTAGCGTATTATGCCCGGCTGTGGGGTCCGCGCTGATAGCCGCAGCTCGTGCCCATGTCTGGAGCTCCTTTAAGCAGCGCTCTTAATCCCCTGTCCTCATGCACCAGGAAACAAAGAGGCAAGGAAAAGTCTCTTGTCTCTTCAGTGGGTCCAGACTTTTCCCTGACTCCCTCCTGGCTATCTGTGGTGCACTAGCCCCTTCAGGCTGTGTTCACATTGCCAGTCCTCTCCCTGGGATCCGACCGAAGCCCGAGCCTCAGCTCCCAGCCCCCGCCCGCCCCGGCGGGTGAGCAGACAAGCCTCTCAGGCTGGTGAGTGCCGGCCGGCACCAATCCTCTGTGCGGGAATCTCTCCGCTTTGCCCTCCGCACCCCTGTTGCTGCACTCTCCTCCGTGGCTCCGATGCTTACCCCCTAGGCCACCCACAGTCTCTACACCCGCAAAGGGGCTTCTATTGTGTGGAAACCTTTCCTCCACAGCTCCCTCCCACTGGTGCAGGTCCCGTCCCTATTCTTTTGTCTCTGTTTTTTCTTTTGCCCTACCCAGGTACGTGGGGGAGTTTTTTGCCTTTTGGGAGGTCTGAGGTCTTCTGCCAGTGTTCAGTAGGTGTTCTGTAGGAGTTGTTTCACGTGTCGATGTATTTCTGGTGTATCAGCCAGTGTTGGAGGGTCTCCTGCATAGGTGGGGGGTGGCAGTGGCTCACTGTGGGGACAAGGACACTGGCAGCAGAATTTCTGGGAAGCACTCCTTGGTGTGAGCCCTCCCAGAGTCTGCCATTAGCCCCCCTATATTGGTTCTTAAAATGCCTGCAAGAATGTATACTATCTAAGAATAAGCTAAAAAATGCATAGGGCCTATCATGTTTTCATGGAGAGGCAGGGGAAGATAACCCCCACTGAGTAAATTTTATGGAATGATTCTGAGACAAGAATAAAGCAAAATTCCTCTTTTAAAAAAGTCACCTAATATTCACCCCCACCCCAGACCTTCTGCAAATCAGTAAACTCACAGTTTCTTATTGGTTATTAGATGCAATCACGGTAAGTGAGGAAGTAAAACTTAGCAGTAAGTTTTGTGGATGTCACTTCTTCTGACTGCTTGCTCAATATCTTACTGACAGATGTTTATAAAATATAGATAGCTAACATAAAATACTTTTGAAAAAAAAAAGATGTATTTTCATGTGTGTGTTTTTCCTTGCTAAAGCAGTTTACAGCTACAGCTGGTAGCATTAGAGATGAGTAGGTCCTTTGAAAGGCCAAGAAAGGCCCTTAGGGCATATTTCTATTCTAGGTCTCAGATTCCAAGAGCAACTAATAGACAACATTGGGGACAAACTCAAAAGTTGCACTCCCAACCTGAGTTGAAAATAGTGTATATTATTTATATTTTGTCATGGAAAACTTATTAAAATGCCTGAAATCTAAGCCTGAAATCAGAATCTCACTGACAATACTGAACTTGTTGTGCCTTCCATTTTACTGTCTCTCGCTCTCTCTGCATCACATCTTAAAATGATATTAAGCATCATCCTTTAATTTATACCAGACCATTTGAAATAAATTAGAACAATACTAAGAACATCAAAAAGTCTTGGATTTTCTTCCTATTCAGTAAGTAAAATTATTAGTCCTTAATTATTGACTCAATAGGACAAAAGGCTTAAAAAGTAGAAAAATAAAAATAAGATAGTCTGTGACTTTTTGTAACCAAAACCAAGTCCACCATATCATTATGTCTTCAAACTCATGGTTAGTTTTTTGAGAACCACCACTGCAAAGTCTTTCTCTATATTTTCCTTTTCTTTTCTCTTTTTTTAAGTATCTTCTTGGCAACATATATATTACATATATATATATATATATATATATATATATATATATATAACAATATATATTACAATAGCATCAAAGCATTCAATCTGTATTTCAGGACCGAAACTTTCAGTTGCTCATTGAGTTATTCATTCACTCAACAAACATTTATTCAGCACCAAATATATAAGTATATGAGAGAGAAATGTTGTTTGCTCTCATGTATCTTATAAAGGGAAATATAAAAAATAACAATGTAGGTGTATGTATGTTCATTAAATGTTTATATAACATCTTGTATAAGATGTTGTTGCCTGAATATCTGTGTCCCCCTCAAAATTCATATGTTGAATTCCTAACCCCCAGTGTGATTGCTTTTGCAGATGTAGCCTTTGGCAGGTAATTAAGGTTAGATGAGATCATGAGGGTAGAGATTTTATGATGAGATTAGTGCTCACATAAGAAGAAACACCAGAGAGCTAAGCAGCTCTCTGGGGCTCTAACTCCTTCTCTCTTTCCTTCTCCCTCTCTCTCTCAATTTCCCACATACACACACAAAGAAGAGGTCATATAAGCACACAGAGATAAGCAAGCAGTCTGCATGTCAGGAAGAGAGTTCTCACTAGGGACTGAATAGTTTGACCCCTTGATCTTGGGCCTCCCAGCCTTTAGAACTGTGAGAAATAAATTTTCATTGATTAAGACACCAGTCTGTGGTTATTTTGTTATGGCAGCCTGAGATGATTAATACATATATGTTCATAATAATAACTGTGATGAAAGTTATGATGAGAAATGAAGAATGCTGGCAGCACTTACCAGTGAGACCTAATCTAATTTAGGGAGTTTAACAAAGTTTCCCTAGCACTTCCCTGAAGAAGTAGTATGTATTGCTGGCCTATAATATGAGGAAAAGTAATCCAGATAAAGAAATTATAACTAAGTAATTAGGTATGTGTGGTTTAATTATTAAAGTACTATGATCATAATTGTAAAAGATCATTTTAGCTTCATTTTGAAGAATGAAATATAAAAGATCAAAGCTAGAAGCATGAAGCATATAGGTCAAGTAAGAGTTGATTATAGCTTGTGCGACAGTGGTCACAGAGGTAATAGATTTTATTAGATGAATTCTAGATGCATTTCGAGTTAGAGACAAAATTAATTGCTAATAGATTTATATGAGGGTAAAAGAAAGAATTATCAAAAACTAGATATACATTTCTAACTTGAAAAATTGTACTGCTCATGGTGGAGTTTTCTAAGGGGAAGAACCTTCTCAGACTGGCAGAAGTACAGATTTGGGGAAATAATCAGTAAGCCTTTTGGGCCCATGTTAAGTTTGAGTTGCCTACTAAACATCTAAGATAAGGTATCAAGTGAGCATTGAATATGCATATCTGAAATTTTGTAGAAAAGGCAATCAGTGTTGAAGATTCAGAATAGAATTATAGATTATAATTGTTTTAAATCCAAAAGCCTGAATGCATGCTCACTGGAGAGCATAGATACAATCATAAGAGAAAACCCAAGATGCATCCAAAGCTTTAAGTAGGAGAGAGGGAGGAGCTAACAAAACAGAAAGGAAAGGAGTTGTCAGTGAGATAGAAAAACCCATAAAATGTAAGCTAAAAGAAAGCAAACAAAAAGGTAAAAAGTTATTACTTTTTCCAAATACATCTGAGTTTAAAAATATGAAAAGATAAATTGATCATTGGATTTAGAAAGCTGGAAATAAGGGACAACATTAAAAAAAAAGCCTCAATGGAGCTATAGAGAGAAATAGTAGAAAACTGCCATAAAGACAAAAAAGAAAATTGTTATTGAGATAAGAGAAGAAATTATTTAGAAAAACAAAGAGATACAAGAAAATAAAGTACCCAAACCCATGGCCCCAAGCACAGGAGTAAATGGGGAGAAAATACAGATTTCCCTTGAAAAGGCTTTAAGGAAATCAGTTATTAGAAGGAAACCAACAGTGAATTTACAATACGAAGTAAAGACGAAGGGAACATTTATTAAAAATTGAATATATGGACAAATTTGTTAGTAAGAAAGGAATTTTAGAAGAGGGAAGTATGAGAATCTGTATCAGATTATTGGATGTGCAGGGTAGTGTGCCAGTGAGGGTCTGGGCTAGATCTCTTCTTCCTAAGGTAAACAGATACAAATCATTATAGGTTTTCTGGAGATATGTCATATATAAGGAATGAATTCTAGGGAATTCACAAATAGAGATATTTATGTTATAGATATTGATTACAGACTTACATTTAAAATTATACTGAACTCTTTTATGAGGCCTTCCACAAGCCTCTTCTGGCTGAGTTTTATTCTTGTCTTATATGTTCATATATTGCTACATACATATCTCCATTCTTTCCATTATTTTGTTTCTCTCATTTTCTGTCCATGAGTTTTTCTCTCCCACTACATCTTTTGAGAGGAGAGATTGTGTATTATATTTCTTTGGATTCTGGGTACATAGAATAGTGCTTATGAAGTGCATACAAAGCACTAGAAATGTATCAGTTGATAGCATTAATTGACTTCAAGCATCAGGAAGGGGGAAAATACTCATGTGTCATCCAGGGGACATTGTAATGAGATTTTCTTCATAGGCTTCTTAATATGTAATATGAAATATAAAGTTTTAATTCCCAAGAACATGGGTCTTTTTTTTTTTTCTTGGAGGGTTGTGTTGGAAGTACAATTTTATCAAAGAGATTCAGTCTCGTAAGAAGAAAGAATCATGTTAGCGTTTCTTAGTCTTTATCTTTTTATACCTGACAAATAAACAACAACCTGTTTGTAGGCAGAGAAACTTAAAATTGTCTAATTGTTTCAATCAGAGAAAATTTAACACAGGGAATTGGTTACAGTTTACTGAAAAACAAAGGAACATAGTTTATGAGAAAGTAAGTAGAGTTTAGAAACAGCAGAAAGTACAACCACTACTGAGACTGGAAAACTCATAAAAGAAGAGATGATATGAGAGCCCCGAAGCTGGTACTCTATAGCAAGGGCTAAACCTCAGCAGGGACTGAGACCCAGAGGGAAGGGCTGTTTTGTAGGAAAGAGAATAATGGAAAGTAACAGCTGATGCCAGTGAGTCTACTGGAAGCAGAGAAGAGAGCTTAGAAATAATCTCACTTCTTTCCTACAGTTGACCTATATTCTTCTGATTCCAGAGGGCAGACACTTAGACAATTTTGTTCTACAATACTAAGGAAAGCAAGAAGAGGAAGTGTTAGGAATGCATCTAAGAGGAAATAGACCAGTTACTGGCACACATTCTTAGATAATAGGTATTCAAAGATAAATCTCTCAAACATATCTTACTAAATAATATGATGACAAAACACAGTTGTATTATTACTATAGAACAACTTGGCTGAAACTGTGAATGCTTGGATGCATTTAGAAGTATTGTCCATTTATTCATAAATTGGTATCAGTATAGAAAAATCTATGACTAGATCTTTATTCCCTCATTTGGTTCACACATCAGAAAAAAAAAATCCATTCTTTTCTGATTTAGAAAGAATAGTATTAAGATGGTAGAGTTCACTGACTTTTGAAAGCATAGGAAGAAACTGATTGAGCAATATTTCTCGCCTCGGATCAGTGTTGTATGCCATTTTTAGTTCGAAATTACCCATTTGACTCTGCTGCAGGAAAATTATGTTGGACAATTTAAGTAATAGCAATCAAAATTAACGATTATGTTCATTAAATTCAAATGCACTAGAAGAATTGGCATTGAAATCATGTCCCACCATCCAAAAGGAACACTTTATTTTCAATGTTTTTTCTTAATACTTTTCATATGTAATGACATAGAATAAGTCAAAATCACTCCCGTATATTCAACCAATAATTTATTAGTTGGGGATTCAGTTTCAGCTCATTTTTGTTCCTTAATAGGATGTATTTATTTAAAAAATAGAAGGGGGGAATATCTTCAACTAAACATTATTATAGATACTTCTGATTAATATTGTTGATATTAGTGGATATTTTCCCCCTAAATTCAGTGGGACTTTTGGCAAATCAATTGCTATTTTTCTGTTACTGAACAAATAATAAATCAGCCTGGTTGAGGGCAATGACAAAAATCATATCAACTAGTAAATTAAAATACACCCTAGCTTTTAGCACCTTCTCAGGCTTACCTGATCAGAGTTTTCCAGGCAAAGACAAAGTGGACCAGGGAGTGGGGAGCTATAGATAGGTAGTCTGGACTGTAGAAATAAATACCCTGTGCAAGAGCCTAGAGGGAAGAGAAAGCGTGTCATATCAGGGACCAGCAAATAATTCTATCTAGGTAAAATGTTGAGTACTAATGCAAATGTGACAGAATATAGAGCCAGAGTGTTAATAAGGAAAAACCCACGTCATGAAAGCACTGGAATTTGGAAAATTATCCAGAGTGATGGAATTTCATTGACTTTTTGAAAGGGAGAAACATGATCACATTTTCATTTTATAACATCCTTTCCTTAGTTTTGAGAAAATATTGATAGCGATATTGCATTAAATTGAAAGGAGAGAGAGCAATTCAAATGTTGTTACAATTATCCTTGAAAATGATATTAGTTCCTGAGCTAGTTAGAGGTGAGAGGGATAAGAGAGAATTAGGATTATTTAAAAGCCATAAAGAAGAAAGCAATGAATAGTCTTTCATTAGATGAGACATATGAGTTAGAAGGAAGCTAATCCAAAACCATGGTTAAACCCTGAACTCTTTCTATTCTGTGTTTGCTCTTGTGTAGCTTCACATGGCTGGAGGGAAAACACAACCACATGGACTGGGTCTCAGTTAACATGTGCATGGTTTTTCAGTGCTTCCTGGCTCTGAAACCTTACTCCACTAAGTCACTTACTCTCCCACTATCAAGAATCACTGTTTCACACATTTTCGTCTCTATTCAGTTAGTCAGTATTTCCTTTCATACTCATCCTCAGGTGATACCCCTGCTGTGTACTTCACTGGGATAATTGGAAGGAATTTCATAGACTTCTATTGTCATATCTATACATCTACCTGCACAAATATATGCAAACACTTTCTTTGTGCTTAGTTATTGATAATTCTCTCTCAAACATGCCCCTTTATGTGGATATTAGATCTAATACCTTGTTACCATAATTACCTTACCTCCAAAAACTTAATGTCAGAGCAATAATTCTTTGGTGATGTAGTCAAGTTTCATGGCCTTAAAAACCATCTGTATATTGATAACTCCCATTTTTTTTCTCCAGTACAGTTCTACATCCTGATATTCCACCACTCATGACATTTCCACTTGGATATCTAATATACCTCAAATTTAATATGACCAAGATAGAATTGCTCCTTTCTTCTCAAGCCTGCTTCACCAATAACCTTTCTTCAATTAGTTGACAACAACTCAATCTTTCCACTTGTTTGGAACAAACATTTTTAAGTCATTCTTTGTTTTTCTCTTTCTCTTATATCCTGTGTTGAATATGTTACAAGTCTTACTTGTTCAACATTCAAAATACATCTAAAGTACTGTCACTTATCATCCTATACTACTATCTTCTGGCCCAAGCCACTGTTATTTCTTTCTTTGGATTAGCGCAAATAGCCTTCTAATAGATTCCCCTGCTTCCATGCTTGGACACCTACAGTCTATTCTTTATTCTTCAGCTAGAGTCAGTGAATCATGTCACTCGTATGTCATCCAGTATCTCATAATTCTTCTCATTCCACAAATGCAATGCCAAAGCCATTGAAATGGTCTACAGGGTCCTTCTATACTTCCCTCATTACTCCTAGGATGTTAATTTCCCCGTTACCATTGACTTCATCATCTACTTTTCACTCATTGCTTATTCATCTCCAGCTATACCAGCTTCCCTGGCGTAATTAAAATATGCTAGGAATATTCTAATTTTAGTGTTGTTGTTGTTTTTTTTTCCTGGATATTTCCTCTGACTGGATCAGACTGGATCACTCAATCCCCAGTTATTCACTTGGATAATTCCATCACTTCTTTCAAACATGGCTCAAATCTTCTCTTCTCAATTAAGTCTACTCCTGACTACCCTATTTAATACTACAAGTTTCCTACCAACCTGGACCTCTTTAAATCTCCTTTAGCTTACTCTCATCTCCATTTTAAAAATATAATTTACTTATTTACTGTATTTACTGGTAATTTTTATCTCATCTCTATATTAAAAGCTTAATAGGTCACATGTCTATGCTGCCTTTTCACAGATATATCCAAAATAATGAAAACAAAATCTAAAGCACAGTAGGTGATAAATAAACATTTATAAAATTAAAGAATGTATGCATGGTTTTCTCTGGGTATACGCCCAGTAGTGGGATTTCTGGGTCACATGGTAATTCTATTTTTAGTTTTTTAAGGAACCTCCATACTGTTCTCCATAGTGGCTGTATCAATTTACATTTCCACCAACCATGCAGGAGGTATACCAAAGGAGAAGGCGGGGGTTGGGATGAATTGGGAGATTGGGATTGACATATGTACACTATTGATACTATGTATCAATAGCACAGAGAACTCTACTCAATGTTCTGTGGTGACCTAAATGGAAAGGAAATCCAAAAAAGAGGGGATATATGTATACATATAGCTGATTCACTTTGCTGTACAGTAGAAACTAAAACAACATTGTAAAGCAACTATTCTCCAATAAGAATTTTTTTAAAGAATTTGATTTTTGAAGAATGGAATAATGCCATTTGCAGCAACATGGATGGGCCTAGAGGTTGTCATACTGAGTGAAGTAAGTCAGACAGAGAAAGACAAATATATGGTATTGCTTATATGTGGAATATAAAAAGTGTACAAATGAACTTATCTACAAAACAGAAATCGAGTTACAGATATAGAAAACAAACTTATGGTTACCAGGGGTAAGGTGGGGAGGGATAAATTGGGATTGACATATATACACTACTATATATAAAAGAGATAACTACTAAGGACCTACTGTATAGCACAGGAAACTCTACTCAATACTCTATAATGGCCTATATGGGAAAAGAATCTAAAAAAGAGTGGATGTACATATATGTATAACTGATTCACTTTGCTGTACACCTGAAACTAACACAACATTGTAAATCAACTGTACTCCAATAAATTTTTTTTTAAAAAAGGATGCATACATGAAGTCTGTTACTTTTGCCCAATTTTTTCTAAAGGCATTTCTGTTTGAAGTGTAAACATCTTTCTTTTCTTTTTGTTTTTTTACCTTTTATTATTTTTTTTTCCTTCAGCATCCCACCCTGAGGTCATAGAGATCATTAGATCTAAATGATTGAATAAGATAGATGCCAGGAATATAAAGAAAAATACCTTAAAATATCAATATATCAAATGTTATCCAGTGGCTATTTGTTTTTTGGGTTTTCTTAAGTTAGTCCTTTGAACCATCTGGAGGTTGTGTTAATATCCACATTTTATATAGGAGGCATAGGACATGCAGAAAAATTAAGTAACATGCCCAAGGTCATACAACCAGAAAATGGTACAACTACTGTCTGAGCAGAGGAATTTTCGATTTTTTCCCTCCATTTCACATGGAGAACCATTATAATATTCTAGTTTTTATTTCTTATCTCTATTCTAAATGCCCTGTTTCTTCATATATTTTCTACTTTCTCATCACTCTAATCACATTTTTTAGGCTATAGAATTTGTCAGTGATTACAGCCTGTCCCCCCAAATCAAAGTGCATTTCTGTATCAAGTCTCAGTTTCAGTTTGGGTGTATAAATATGGTAATATGTGTCACTGGATTATTTCTTTTGAAGCAAAACTTGTTCATTCTAGTAACATAATAACAGTGATATTGGTGTTTGCCATGGCATGACTAGCGTATTTAGCTCTCTCTATGGTGACCAGGAGGAAATATTAATACATGCATTTTTTCCCAGATGCTTTCTTGCATTCCACCTTTGTGCTTCTCATCTGTCCTTAATGTCTCTCTTCCTTTTACCTTTAAAAAAACCCTAATAAATATGAGGTATATTGCTAGGCACTAGGAGCACAGATGTAAAAACAGGCATAATCAAGGCATTCAAGGTACAAATTAGGGAGATACCTGCATACATCAGACTGGGATACATTTTTCTCTAAATGCTGTGATGGAGATATATGCAAATAGGGGAAATTAGGTTTTATTAGCATCTCATTATTTTTTCTAAGTATATGTTTCTGTGTGTGCTTACTTAAAACAATTAATTTGAACTGAGTCTTTGTCATTTCTTTAAAAAAAAACCCTACTTCTGTTTTTAGGTGTGATTATGTAACACGAAGATACAGGAATTACTTGTCACACGTTCTCTGGGATTTCAAAGTTTTTATTTAAATAACATTGAAGATGTCATAGTAATTTAGTTTCAACCTTTGAGAAAAATGTTCTACAGAGACTGAGCATATTGTGAAGCTTTTTACAGACTTAAACCAGAACTATTTTAAGGGCAATTTAACTTTAAGCTAGAAGATGCTTTAAATAGTAGTAGCATGCCTTTTGAATTTAATGGCTGTACAACTTCAATCACGAATACTTTCTCAAATTCTTTTTCAAACTGAAAATTAAAGAAGATTGTTAAATACTCTAACCAGATAAAGCTTAGATGAAACCTTTGTTCCAGATATTGTTGCACTTGTTTGGTTGAGTCAAATTCAATATTATTGTGAATGTCAGAAGGAATTTGGCATCAGCGCTGCAAATATTTTGTTTGAAAATGTGTATTTAAACAGCTGAGTTAACATAGAGACATCTGTGCATCTTTCTAGTAACAAGGGACCCAAAGTATGTTTTCTAGACATTGGTGCTAGCAAAGACCGGTGTGTAAAATCCTGGGATGATTGAAAAGTATGAATTCATCACTCTGAAAGCAATGCTTTTTATTGATCTTTGGGGAAGAAATAAGGGAAATTCAGAGAATTACACAGGAAAAGATATGTAGAATAGAAATTTTTCATGTGATGATCATCAAACATCTTTGGAACTCCTTTCTTTGGCTTGGGAAATTTCTCCTACTGTGATTCACATCTACCAGTGTAAAAGCCAAAACTTGCCTTTCTAGTCATAGGACCAGAGATAACACAGGTCTGTGATTCAAAAGTGAGAAAGCACAGATGCACAGAATTCTATTTTTCTTGAGGAGGCATTGGAGATATTTAGCTTTAGGAGGACAGCAGGATCAGGAATTTTGCTGTCCACTCCCTTGATTTACCTATAAAAGCCAAGATGTCTTTGATGAACTACCCATTGCAGAATGGTTGTAGCAGTAGTTTCTTCCCTAAAGCAATTCCCATACTAGTCTATGTACTATTCCTGCTTAGTAACTTCCCCTGCCAAACTCTCTGGCACTACTGGAGAGTCCGTGAGGTATGAAATATTGTTTAATGAATTTATTGTTTGATATAATTCTGATTGTTGTAACCAAGAACTCTGCGTGATACAAGTGCCTTCATATCATGGCTCAACTTTTTCATGGCTCTTTGGACAATTTTCTCAATTTCCTTGCCCTTCTGCTTCTGTCACAACTTTCTAGGAAAACACATACACACACACACACTTTCATTTATATTTTGGTTTCCTCTTTGCCTTCGTGCAGACTTCTGATAGCTGCAGAAAAAAAAAATCACAAAACTGGGCTTGTGACATCATGATAAATTCATATTAATCAATCTCAATTTGGCCCTTCTCATCAACATTTAAACATTCTCAAAGTTCTGAAATATTGAAAATTATATATTTCCCATTGTACCTTATCTATATCAGCTACTCATTTTAACTCTTCCTTTTTTCTGATCTTAATAGGCCTTTGTCACTCATAACAACTTTAAGGTTTTTTGGTTGAAGTGACCACGCAGTACAGTGAAGATAAAGCCAGGAAAGTGGGTGACTTAGTTTGGATGACAAGAAGGTCCATGGTGGGACCATTTCAAGAAGCAGTACTTGTCTTGCCTGTAAGTGGGCTTGGATAAACCCTCTGGTTAAGACAGAATTTATATATCATCTTATTATGGCTGACAGGAGAAAATAAATCATATGAAGGACTTAAAATATTCTTTTCTTGTGAAAATATGAATTTTAATTTTAAAAAATTCTAGAAATGTAGTTATATCAAACTTAACACTCTTAACACCTTTTTTGTAAAACACTCATCCCTTGATTTCCCTGATACTAAATTCTGAGTTTTCCTGTACCTCTGTCCTTCTCCATCTGTGCTCTAATTCCCAATACTCAACTATAAAATAAATGTTCAGTAGTTTGAATGCGTCTTAAACTCAACACATCCACATCTGAATTCTCTATCACTTTAAAAGCTTTTTACTTTCCTCCTCTTCCCCTATCTCTTCTTCCCATACTTCTCTCTGTCCTAGGAAATATCTGTGACTCTGTCTTCTCCCTCACTTCTCATATTCCATCAAACACCAGTCTTACAACCGTACCACCACTTATCTGTTTGTAAAATTCACCTACTTTTTTCTTTCTCTCTATATACTATGTTATTGAAGACACCATCACTTTTCACCTATATTACTGTAAAAGGTCTGCTGATTAGAAATCATGTCTATCCTCTTATCCCCTTCCAATCTATACTCCACAATGAAGCCGTAAAAATAATTCTAAAACATTGACGAGTAAATGTCTTCCCTTGTGTGAATCCTTTCCAAAGCTAACTTTGAAGCTAGTGATGTTGCTTACTACTACTTATTCTCCTGGTCAAGACTTAAATATACTTTTTAGAGAAGTGTTTCAAAACTCGCTACAAATAGTAATTTTTATTTTAGATGATAAGAATTAGGACAAAAGTGATTTCTTGTGTATCCCTTAACTACTTATTGTGGATATAGATGATTTTACTACTTTTGTCTTTTAACCTTTCTTCTAGCTTTATAAGTGGTTGATCTACTACTTTTACTGTATGTTTGCCAGTGAGATTTTTCCTTTCATAATTTCACATTTCTAGTTTTTATCTTTTCTGCTTAGAGAAGTCCCTTTAACATTTCTTATAAACCTGGTGTAGTGCTGCTGAACTCACTTAGCTTTTGCTTATCTGTAAAATTTTTATTTCTATTTCCAATATGAATGATAGCCTTCCTGGGTAGAGTATTCTTGCTCATAGGTTTTTTCTTTCATCACTTTGAATGTATCATGCCACACCTTTCTGGACTGCACAGTTTCTGCTGAAAAGTCAGCTGAGAGTCTTATGAGTTCCGTTATATGAAATTAGTTTTTTCTTGCTGATTTTATGATTCTCTCTTTATCTTTAATTTTTGCCATTTTAATTATATTGTGTTTTCATTTGGACCTCTTTGAGTTCAGCTTGTTTGGAACTCTCTATGCTTCTTAGACCTGGATATCTGTTTCCTTTAGCAGGTTAGGGAAGTTTTCAGCTATTATTCCTTCAAGTAAGTTCTCTGCCCCCTTCTTTTTTCTCCTTCTGGGACCCCTATAATACTTGATGTTCTCTTAGAGATCTCTTAACCTATCATCATTTTTTTAAATTATTTTTTTCTGCTCAGCTTGGGTAATTCCCACAATTCTGTCTTCCAATTCACTAATACATTCCTCTGTATCATCTAACCTACTGCTGTTTCCTTCTAGTTTTGTTTTTTTGTTTTGTTTTGTTTTGTTTTTCAATTCTTGTATTCTTCAAGTCTGTTTGGTTCTTTTTCATATTTTATGACTCTCTGTTAACCTTCTTACCGTGTTCAGCCATTTTTCTTCTGAGTTCAGTGAGCAACTTTATGATCATTATCTTGAACTATTTATCAGGTAAATTGTTTATCTCCACTTCATTTAGTTCTTTTTTCTGAGGTTATTTTTTGTTCCTTCATTTGGAACATATTCTGTCTCCTCATTTTTGCCAAATTTTCCTTGTTTATTTCTATTTATTATGTTGGTCAATTATGTTTCCCAATTTTGGAGAAATGGCATTATGTAGGAGGTGTCCTATGGGGCCCAGAAGGACAGTCCCATCTGATCACCAAAGCTATATGCTCTACAGCTGCCCCCTATGTGGGTCGCATGGCCCTTCTGTTGTGTTGGGGCCAATTACTGTGGGTGAACTTGTTGATGGGGCTGGCCCCAAGCCCAGTTGGCTACCAGGCCCTGCCTCATATGGTGGCTGCCAGCTTGCTGCTGGCAGGGCCGGGTCCCAGTGTGATTTATTGCGGGAACTGAGGGGTCCCAGGGCTGGTGCTGGCCCACTTGTGGGTGGGTTCAGGTCCCAGGTCTTTTTTTTTTCTTTAGATTCCACCTGTCAGAGAGATCTTATGGTATTTGTCTTTCTCTGTCTAACTTATTTCCTTTAGCATAATACCCTGAGGGTCCGTCCATTGACCCTCAAATGCTATGATTTTTAAAAAACTGAATATTTATTTTCTTTGTTTACTTTGCTTCTAGCAGTTTAATGATAAAAGGTGAAATTGAGATTAAAATGTCAAAGATAGTTCAGTAAATGAAAAGCAGAAAAATATAACCAATCTGAATATTTGAAAGTTGTCTGTCACTGCTTTTGGGTACAGAATGAGTATATTTTCTTTCTTTTACTCTGTAGTATTTGTGGGACTTTAGTATTGGCCACAGGGACTAGTCTAGAAACACAACTAGATGAAGCTTCAGCCAAGTTAGAATGTTATTGGTTTCATTTATTAACAGAACAATACAAAATATGGGGAACTTCATTAGCTTTTAAGATTATAGTTATTTTTCTCTCAGGCCTCAGGGTACATGCTTAGTTTGATTTTAGATTTTCTTTTTAAGCATTAAACATGTATCTAGTGGGAGCTTCCCTATTACAGTTAGTTAGTGGAGCAAACCATTATGTGGATTTTGTGGGGAGCTGATATAATATTAATAAGAACTCCATACCAGGGTAAATGTTGAGGAACTAGAGATAATTCAGTTTATCTCTCTGTGACAACAGTGGAGCACAGCATTGATACGATGGATACAATGGAACTGAGGACACCAGTGGTCTATACTGTACATGCTAGTTGTTTGTTTATTTATTTATTTATTCATTCATTCATTCATTCATTCATTTGGTCTATAGGTTCTGGCAAGAAAGTTTGACAGAAAGAAGAGTGACCACATTAGGGAACTGGGGCTTTGTCCTGCATAGCTGTAATCTCCAAACCAAAGATTATGCTATCTTCTTAAATTCTGCCATAATACCATCTCAGTCCAGGCTCAGTCAGAGAAACAGAATAAGGGACTTTAACATAGGAGTTAGGATTTACAGGAGAGAAATGAGAAGGTGGGGAAACAAAGATGAGTAAAGTCACCACAAAGGCCAAGATTGCTACAGCAGAAAGTCAAGCATGTAGAGGCTGCGGCCCATAACCTGATCTGTTAGCTCAGGTGGTTCTCAAAGGAACCTGTTGTGATTCTCAAGAATGTCCCTCCTGTCTCTGTCATAAGCATTAAAGCAGGTGATAGATAAGCAGTTCCAAGCTCTGTGAATCTCATGTTTGTTCACTACAACCACTTCTTAGGAATCACATAATTTACTCCCATTCCCCTTGCCTTACATGAGTTTGTCTCATTCTTATTCTTACTAAATATCATACGGAGAGGGCATTCTGATAAACATGGTTCCAGATCTTTTCCCGTCATTGTAAAGAACAGCACTGGAAGTAATGCTAATTTGACAAAAATTCAGAGTAGTTTCTTTGGGATAGAAACTGTCATCAATCATTTAATAGAGGAGGAAATTAAAGTTTATAGAGTTTAGGTAGCTTGCCTGAAAATGCAGGTTAAAAATGAAAGAAAGTAATTAAATGCAGGGTATTTGAACCACAAAGAATGTGTTATTTTGTTGTTTTTGATGGTTGTTTTTATTGTCTTCATAGCATCAGTGATTCTGAACACTAGCTTAACACTGGAATTACAAAGGGCTTCAAAAAATTGTAAGCAACTATGTGAAGCTCCAGAGACTTTAATTTTACTGCCCTGAGTGGGAATGAATGGAATTTGATTTCTATCAAAACATCCTAGGGGACTCTGATGCACAAGAAGGTATGAGAAACACTGAAATAGATCAGACTTATATTCACCCAGAATTTTCAAATTGTGGATCATAACATACTGGTGGGAATAAATATTTTCCTCATGAGCCTTTAGCAATTAAAAAATTCAAATCCACTCTTGTTCTTACAAATAAATTATAGACAATTCTATGACGTATAATTTAGTATTATTTTTAATATTAATATTATTTTATTTCCCATATCTTAATGACTACTATATAAAAGTACATATATATCAGTGATTACTTACAATTGTGATTCATACACTATCATCAGTGCACTGCTATAGAAATCAATTATTCTACTTTGAATATTGGCAGGTTTGCACAGTTGCAAAACTTAGTAAAAATCTATAAAACTAAACAGTTGGATTGCTCAAAAATTTCTGGGAAATTTCTTTATTGTACAGATAGCATCATTTTTATGTTTAATGGATTTTATCTTTTAAATACAGTTTTCTTATAATTTACAATAATGAGTAATTTGATATATGGGTAATTTCTTAGAATTATTACTGACAGAAAGTAAGTACTCAATAAGTAAAGCTTTTAAAAAGTGGAGAAGAAAAGACATAAAAATGTATATACTGAAAAAATTTACATTGTTTTTGACCTGGTTTTTACAATAGTGCACACTTACATGCATATAAATTTTATTTAAATCACTTCATAGATATTTATTTCTATCTATATATTTAACTGTACTATTTGTCATCAAATCTATGAGGCCACTGGTTGTAAGAGATACCATTTTTATGTGTCACTAGAGAGAAAAAACCCTGCTAAAAAAGCTGTAACACAGGCTTTATTTCACATAGAACACTTATTTTATACCCTTTGACAAATCTCTTAATTTTATTTAGGTATAGATTTTTCTCCTTAATAAAAGGAAAATATGACTAAAATAACTCAGTTTAAGTGGTAGATCTTACAAGTGTCCATTTTCCTCCATTTCTGAATACATGGAATACTGAGAGTCTCAATCCCCATGCAGTGAGTTATTGCCACGTCTATTGACCCGATAATAAAATGGAAACAGAAGTGAAATATGAAATTTCTGCACTGAAGTGGTGATTGTTGGAGAAGCTTCATGCAACAATGGAGCCACAGGTTTGAAGCAACGCGGCCATTGATTCACCACACAGAAGACAGTTCTCTGAAAATTGAGCTAGATTTGCAAAATAATTTGCATAAGTAAGAAACTTTTATTGCATTAAATCATTGAAATTCTGTTACTGCAGTATAATATATCCCATTTTGATGGATGCGAATACTGACACAAAAATAGGGCAATGACCTAGAAACTTAAAATATATGGCTGGGCCATGAGTAGTGAAGAAACTAATAGGGGCTGGAATGGTGGCATTCCATGTTTCAGTGGCAAAACTTTCATTAAAATTACTATGTACACTACCATGAGAAGTAGATCACACTTTTAATGAAATAGTAGTGCACTTTGGTTGTTATCCATGTTGTTTTTGCTAAGTATCATCAGAATGAAATTAGTGTGTTAAAGAATTGGTTGATTTGCATACAGGTGTGAGAAGAGTCCAGAAGTTCATGGACTTTAGAATTGGAAAAGACAGCTGCTTCTCCATTCTAATGAATAAACAACAAGTTTGAGAAACACATGAGAAGGAAACATGCAAGGAAGCCTTTCAACTGAGCAAATCTCCCTGTTATAACAGATAAGATTAAAGGTAGAGTCCAGTAATTTAGGGAAAAAATTTGACTAAGTTTTAGCCTTCTCTAAAACTGCAAAAACGTCAAAATTGTCTCTGCCAAGTCAAAGAGCAAAAGACATGGGGCAAAGAAAGCAAGGAAATACAGCAGATCTGAGAATTTGTATAGTTGCCAAAGAAATGAATCTGTACTGAATGGGTAGTCACAAGATACCTAAAAAAATAACACTCTAAATCATTTTTGAGCAAGCAGTAAACTAAGAAAAGTAGTCAGTCCTCAAAGAGAGCACATTCCCCATTGTCAACTTCACATTGGCTGAGGAAGATAATAGAAAAGAAAGAAATCTCCTTCCCAGAGAGTAAAGCCAGCATCCCCAGAGGAAAAGAAGGAAGGTGCTCACAGAGAACAAAATCAGTGCCTTAACAGGAATTGAGAACATCCTCTCCCCAGAATAGGAGCCCCAGGTGCACATAGCATTTCAGGATGCTGTGGACCAGTGGCCGTATCTCTTCATATGGACTCTTGCTGAACAGGCAACTGAATTTTGGTATACGGGATATGAAGGATGGATAATGTTTTTTTCACAGCTCCTCAGATTGAAAATGACCTTATCTAAAAAAAATATATGAAAACTATAGTGTATTACAGCTTAGTCTTTGAGCTCAGTCTTGAATTTGAATCTGATTTGGGGCTTGTCTTCCTTCGGGAGGGTTCTATCTGTTTGGCATGAATCAAATATTTGGCAATCAGGTAGTGAACTGTGATAGTCATTATTTGTATTCACCAATATTAGTTTTACTTCTATTTCCCTAAATTAAGACATCACATCCTAGGCTGCCTGCACATGAGTGGGCCCCCGTGATTACTTCTAACCAATGCTAATGCAGTGAAACCCATGTAATGTGAGATTTTTCCATTCTCTCTCTTCTCTACTTTTTCAGTAACTATGGAGGTAGCCTCAGTAAGATGATTGAATTACAAGGTAAAAACACCTTAAATCGCTGCTTGGCAGAATAATCTTTATAAATCTGTATGATAGACAAACATTTGATGTGATAGCCTATAGCAATCTCTAGCATAATCTAGCCAATTCTGACTGAGAGAGTTAAAGAATTTCTAAAATTTCTTCTCATTTAGGGCATGATGCTTCTGAATTATTTTGGGCTCAGAATAATCAATGTTTTTCATTTCCTTTACAATATTGTTCTCTGTGACATCAAGCTAACGGCGATGCTGCAAAGCCACTATCATTTATTACGTAAATTTTGATCCTGGTCTCTTGTTATCTTATAAGAAAATATCAACAGATGGCTTTTAGAGTAAGTTCACTGCATGCACTAACATCAAGCACTATATCAATACTGTTGCCTGGCTGAGAATAATTGTAAGGCACCTTCATTGTAACAATGCATCTTAATTTCAGAAATGTTTTTAAAAGTTGATCTTTAAGTTGATGAAATACAGCATATCCCTCAAAATTTGTTGGCATACTGACACTTTGTTAGGAACTTTTAGATACTGTTCTCTAAAAAAACACAAGTTAAAACAAGGAAAAATAAAATGGAACTCAGCAAATTGATTCATCAAGAAGCCCAAGAAGATAGTGTAGAATAGGTCTAAAGAATAGACCAGATTGTACAATGAAGCCTCTAGTAGATATAGATAGGCAACAAGTAAAAAGTAAAATGAAAATAAATAAAAAATAAAGGTCGGGCTTCCCAGTGGCGCGGTGGTTGGGAGTCCGCCTGCCGCTGTGGGGGACGCGGGTTCGTGCCCCGGTCCGGGAGGATCCCACATGCTGCGGAGCGGCTGGGCCCGTGAGCCGTGGCCGCTGGGCCTGCACGTCTGGAGCCTGTGCTCCACAGCGGGAGAGGCCGCAGCGGTGAGAGGCCCGCGTACCGCAAAATAAATAAATAAAGGCCTCTCTCTCTCTCTCTCTCTCTCTCTCTCACACACACACACACACACACACACACAGTGAATTATGAACTGAACAAAATATCTGATGTTATACATCTTTTGAATAAAATGTAAAAATCCTTATAAGAAAGTTCTGCAAAAGGAAAAGAAAGAAAATAATAAGTCTAATAATAATAATAACAAAAGCTGTATATGATTGAAAATATAACCAGAGTATATACTTTGGCTCTGTAATTAACAATACTTGCTTAATTATAAAAATAATGACTTTTTGTTGATTGAAAAATAAAAATAGTACTATAATTGTTTAGCAAAAATGGCAATGGACAGATGGAATTTATAAAGGAGGGCCCAAATCTCACCTCCAAGTGGAAAATGTAAATAGATAATGACTAAATTTGATAATCCAAGGGATAGTATATAGACAAATGATTCAGATACTGAATAGAACTATCAGGAAAAAAATTAAAATAATTAAAATTGTTATCTCTGGAAATAATTGCAGGATGGGAAGTGTTTATTAGGAAAAACAATGTTCATTTTAAATCCATCCTTGACAGTTGATATTTCAACTGCACACGTGTCACATTACTAATATTAAAAATTTTTATAAAAATAATTTAAGAATCACATCTCCATATTTATATGAAGATACTTATTAATGTGAAACTAACGACTTCCACTATCATAGAGAGTGAAGTAAGTCAGAAAGAGAAAAACAAATACTGTATGCTAATGCACAAAAACGGTACTGATGAACCTAGTGGAAGGGCAGGAATAAAGACGCAGACGTAGAGAACAGACTTGAGGACACGGTGGGGGTAAGGGGAAGCTGGGACGAAGCGAGAGAGTAGCATGGACATATATACACTACCAAATGTAAAACGGATGGCTAGTGGGAAGCAGCTGCATAGTGCAGGGAGATCAGCTTGGTGCTTTGTGACCACCTAGAGGGGTGGGATAGGGAGGATGGGAGGGAGGCTCAAGAGGGAGGGGATATGGGGATATATGTATACTTATAGCTGATTCACTTTGTTGTATGACAGAAACTAGCACAACATTGTAAAGCAATTATACTCCAATAAAGATATAAATACAAAAATAAATAACCACTTCCAAGTATCTGGCATGCCATTGTATAGTTAGAGCTTAGGTATACTTTCCTAAGTTACCCCTACCACTTGGCCTACACCAGAGATTAAAAGCGAAACTCCTATATTCGTTTATGCTCAATATTGTGGATAAGTTTTGAGGCGTCTGGATTATACTGTCTTTCTTTAAAGCAGAGATCAGCAAATTATGGTTATGGATTAAATCTGCTTAATGCATATTTTTGTAAATAATGTTTTGTTGGAACACAGCCCCATTTATTTGTTGACCGATGGTCTAAGGCTTCTTTCTACCTGCAATTGCAGAGTTGACTAGGTGTGGCCCTCAAGCCTGAAATATTTACTATTTGGCCCGTTACAAGAAAAGTTTTCAAGCCCTGCTTTAAAGGGTATTACGATTCCTTCTGGCAGGCAGTCAGGATTGGTTTTATTCCAGTTTTATCCTTAGCCCAGAATGTTGTCCTTCGGACATGGTCCTTAACTCCTAAGTGGCTTTTATGGAGTCTTACTTAACTGAATACTGGAAATGCACAGTGAGGCATCTGTAGTCTAATTAGGCTGGTCCAATATCTCCCTGACATGCATGTCCCACTGAATCTTTCCCTGCATGTATGTGGCTTCATCCTCTGCCAAGCTCCTGCAGGAAACCCCAATGTAGATTTAGGGATTGCCCTCTGTGTAGCTCCCTTCTTCTGGTAACCTGCTCCATAAATTCCAGCTACCTCAGGAGCCTTGAAATCTGCTATCTGCCTCCTGGGCACACCAAAGAACTTTGTGCCCTACTTGGTCTCTACCTCTCTTTACCATGGCCAAAAAATGACCCTGGAAGAAAGGTGGTGTGAAAGTAGAAATGTGTGTTTCCTTTCTCTAAAGGATTGTAGTTCTGTGAGGTCTGTTATCTAATGCCTGAAAATAGTTGTCTCATATATTCTGCCCGGTTTTATAACTATTCAGGCAGGAGAGTTCATCCAGTATCAATTACTCCTAGTGGCTAGAGTGGAAGAATCTAGGCAACGCACATTTTAATTGTAGTGATTGGCAATGGTACAATATCAGGCTTTGGTATAAATTGAAAATAGCTTCCCTGGGCTTCCCTGGTGGCGCAGTGGTTGAGAGTCCGCCTGCCGATGCAGGGGACATGGGTTCGTGCCCCTTTCCGGGAAGATCCCACATGCTGTGGAAAGGCTGGGCCCAAGAGCCATGGCCGCTGAGCCTGCGCGTCCGGAGCCTGTGCTCCGCAACGGGAGAGGCCACAACAGTCAGAGGCCCGTGTACCTCAAAAAAAAAAAAAAAAAAAAAAAGCTTACCTGTCAGTAATCATTAGCTCATGTAATCTTCCAGCTCTGCCGGATCTGAGGTGACCTCAGTTCTCAGGCCATAAGCTGTTCCTCAGCCCCATAGTAATAGTGCTGTCTGAAACCCAGACAAGGCTCAACTCCAGCCCGAAGATACAGCTTCAAAGGAAGAAAGCCTTTGATATTTCCTTGATGTTTCTTGCCCCATAATGTATAGGCCAGTCTGCTCCTATGCCTTCTCCCTGACTTCTGGCTCTGCAGATTCATTACTGACTTCAGTTTCTCTCTGATGTTCTTTTGCATTTGACTATAGCCCTTAGTCTCTCTCTTTCCCTCTGTGACTTCCCCTTAACTTTGACCACACCCAAATTACTTCATTATCATGATTAACCCCAAATATGCATCATTATCAAATTATTCTAATACTAATTCAATAATAATATGATAATATTAATAATGATAGACAGTCATTTATCTCAGACTGTGGAAAGCATACCCATGTTGAGAAGAGATAGAATCTGTGTTTGCAAACAAATTTATTATTATATATAAACCTTATATGTGTAAGGAAAGTGAAAATTCCCCAACAATCTGAAGTCTGCTACGAAGTAACCCTCAACAAGTTTGGGATTTCTTTGGAATTCCCTGATTTAACTAAAAAAAAAAGTAAATGTTTCTTCCCACTCTATAGCATCAACATTTTATGTAACATAAAGTGGTTTAAATTAAAAGTTAAATCAATTAACTTCCTCTGTGTACTACCAGAAATATTTCAGGTAGGAGTAAATAATATTTTTAGTGAGTTAACTGAATAAAATTTACTAACCAATTTTTTAAATCTTTCACAACAGAAATTTGGAGAAAGAGAATTTAGGAATAGTGCAGGGTCCTAACGATTTCACAAAAGAAAAAAATACTAAATTTCTGCTTTTTCACTCTTACTGTGTAGTTTTCTTAACCCATGATTACAAAACAGCTAATTAAACTCCAGTGCATATTTTCACCCAAGGCAAGAAAAAAGGTAAGGTATTGACCAAAAACACATTTTTTTCCTAGAAACGCCCCCAAGACTCACATTTTCCTGGACAGATACTTCACATGGCTACCCCTCAAGCCTCTCTAATATATACCAGCAAATGAGAAATGAATTGGAATTGAGTTTTTGCTCATCAGGCACCATTGCTTCAAAAAATTTTTGTATTCCCCAAAGAAGCACCATGTTTCTTTCATGGCTTCTGGCATATCCCTGAAACCCCTGGCATATCCCTGGATCATACACCAGAATGAAAACAAGGATATTACACATAAAATGTATTTCTCTGTATCTTCTAGCACAAAGTTTGTGTGTGGCTACATCCTGCTGACACATTTTCTTGGTTCCACTTCTGGCATGTTTTGCTTCTCTTTCCCCATCAATAGCTCCTCAACCTCTACACACACACACACACACACACACACACACACACACGCAGTACTAGCTCTTTACATAGAAAAAGTCAGTCACGGGGGAGGGATACAGCGTGGTGGTGGTGGTGGGATGAATTGGGAGATTGGGATTGACCTATATTCACTAACATGTATAAAATAGATAACTAATAAGAACCTGCTATATAAAAAATAAATAAAATTCAAAAAAAAAGAAAAAAGCATTATAAACAGAATAAATCACCATTGAAAAAAGAAAAAAAAAAGAAAAAGTCAGTTAGGTAACTAGATTCTGTGTCCAGCCTTATAACTGGTACTATAGGCTGATGGTTGACAATACATTTCCTTTTTTTTTTCATCGGCAGAGATTCACATGACTAATAACTTTCAGTTTTTATATTCACAACACTAAAAAAGCATATTGATATTAAAGTGAAAAGGAATGTTTCTTTTTACTTTGTTACATATGTGTATATGTTTTAAGATAAACTGTTTTACTTTAAAAGCTAATTCAATTTATTTCAATGCTCCAGAATTTTTTAAATTGCATTATTATCAGTAATAAACATTTACTCACAATCTATCTCATAATTATTATAATACAACCACAAAACCATGATAACTGCTGTATTCTGTATTGTAGGCAGATTTTATGAAAGGCTTTTGTTCTTCTTTTAAGCACTTGGTTGGAATAAACTATATTTTCATTTTTTGTTTACTTATTAGTTTATAATGCAGGGAAAATATTCTAGGAATAAATATAGGTGCAGCACAATCTATTTAAGTCCTCATAAACTGGACTAAGTAGTGAAGTCTTAGAAAATAGCCTTTATTGTTAATTTGATGTTGCTATTTTTAGGATTTTACTTTCTCTAATAACAGTGATTTGATGGCTTTGGTGACTTAGTGGATTAATATTTATATATGGCAATCCATTATAAAGGGTTAGTGGAAAACATGTATTGTACAAAAATATTATATTTTAAAATTAAATTAAGTTTCTCTCTATTCTCTTCTCAAACTTGTTATTCTGTTGCTTAGGGCAGGCTCTTGGTGACAATGACTGCTATGCTGCAGATATTCCTTGATGTTGGATAATAAAATCCCTGTGGGGAAGCTACACCTTTGCCTAGTGCCAACACATTCTTGGCAGCCAGAACTTTTGCATGATAAATGTTGCAATTAAAGCTATTGAGTTGTGCATAAAATAACCTTCTTCAATCTTGTTTCAAATTTATCTGAAGGCTATTAAAAGAACATAAAAATATGAAGTAGAATTTTCAAATAAGGAAAGTGTATATAATTTACATATCTCATAGTTTAATAATATTAGTAATAGCAATACATTTTAAAAAGAAAACTTTCTTTTACCAAAAAGAGAATGTTATTTTGTGAGACTCCAAAAGTAGAGGAAATACAAGATTAACTAGCATGACTTCACTTGATTATTGTTAAGAATATCTTCTTTTAAAATGTATATTTAATAGAAGGGCATTTTTCTCTACTACTTTCTATTAGTGGTTAACTCTAATTTTTTGGAAGCAGGAAAAAATTGCCACTTAGAGCTATGTTTCTTTTTAACTTAATTTATATTGTTAGATCTTTAATCCCTATATACACATATTTTAAATTTTAATTATATGTATAGGTGTAATTGTATACATTCTTGTAATTTTTGTCCATCTTTTCTTTCCTTTTTTGAGTTGATTCTGCTCTCCCTGTCTTCTCCCTTATCAGCCTGAATCACCTCCACTTACCCCCAATATTTCTGTGCATCACCTTAGGACAAATTCTTTCATCTTTTACTGGTGTCCATATGATAATATTACACAAATGTATATATGAATGCACAAGGTTCATACACCCATCAGGCACACATATAGAATGAGAAGTTTTATTTGTTCGTGTTTCTTCTAAAGAAAATGGAATCCTACTATGCTCACTTTTCCACAAATCTCTCATTCAACCATATTTTCTGGAAATCCATAATACACCCATTACAATGTTGATTTGATTTCTCTTTCTGTCCTTTTTTAACCACTATGGGTAATACCATAATCAATGTCCTTGTGCATTCTGTAGGAACTTCAAATCTGACATGTTAATATTTGGCTTCTGCTAAATAAATTTATTGGAGTAACATTGTTGGATTTGTGTTATTTAGTCTGTAAATAATTTTGTATGTGCCTCTAAAAGTTAAGGGCTTCTTTTGCAAATCTCAATGCTATCATCACTTTAAAAATATTAATAGCTTTTTATATCAAATATCTAGCCAGTGTTCATTTCTCATATATCTTCGAATCAGAATAATAAAAATAATTGTATTTTAAAAATTTGTTTCTTACATCTATTTTAATTTATAGTTTCTTCCTCCATCATTTTATTTTCTTTAATTTCAGTTGTTGTTATTAAAGAATTTTTGTTATTTTTTCCCAGTGGTGTTTCCCAGTGGTGTTTCCCAGTGGTGGTATAAGTTTCCCAGTGGTGTTATAAGTATTTGCCTCTGTTCACTGTATTTCCTGGAAGCTGATAATGCAATCTAGAGGTCTGATTACATCAGAATCAATCTATATAGAGACAACTTCAAAACTGGTGTTGTGTACTTATACCAGCTACTAGATAATGTCTACTTGCCTAACTTTTTGTAATGCTAGTAACAATTGGGATTATTTTATTGAAGATTGCAAAACTTAATATTCTAATTATTTTCCCTTCTTTGTTTATTAGCTAGAATATTTCTATACAGATATATTTTTCCTGAATAACAATTTGTATTTTGGTTTTTCTGTTTTGATTTGTTTAGAAAAGACAAAAAAGTCTCCAGTTTTTCTTTTTATTTGTCATTTTCCAAATAAATACTTGATTTCTCAGCTTCCAGCACAATGACCAAAAATATGTTTTTAAACATTATGAAATCATGCATTTAATTATTGTTTACATATTTCAGCATATTGAAATTCTAATTCTGAAGATGTTCAAATTATCCATGGTTTGTAAACAGGAAGTTATTCAGTTTGGCTCTTGAGTTCTTCAGCTGTGTTTTTTGGTGCCCTTGATGCTTGAGGATCATCTCAAACATTTTCTATCCCTGATGTGAAGCAGCTCTTGCTCTAAGAAACCCTGTCCCTTACAGTGGTAATAGAGACCAAAACCTGTACACAGGAAATGTTCATGACTATGGACACTTGTTTCTCAGTGTTTTTGTTTCTCAGTGTTTTTACCTAACTAAGCTAGAAAAAGATATTTTTTAAAAATGAAATATAAGTTCCAAAATGTTCCCAGTTCACCTTCAAAATTATATGATTTGTCTCATCCTTCTATTCAATCCCTATTCTCCCACACTAAAATTTTTAATATCTTATTACATAAACTTTGTTACTTATTTGTTTTATCTTACATTGCATCACTACATGCTTGTCTCAAAACTGATGATACCATAAGCAATATAATTAGTGAAAAAATAACAATTATATTAATATAAACATTGTTTTGTATGTTTTTTATCCTTAGGGATTATCCCACCAGGATGTGTAATCAAATTACTCTAGTTGAATGCCACTGGGAAGACTTCCATTTTGTGCGGTTACATCACAGGTTTGTACCTCTACACACATTTTCACTTTCTTCAATTTCCATTTTTAGGAATTTGCTTATCTTTGATTTAATTTTGTTTTATAATTATGCAAAATGTTTATATGTTTCCAAAGTCATATTTACAATATAATATACATTCATAGATGGCTTCATTCTAATATTATCCTCTCTAATCTATTCCCATCCTTACCTATAAGCAAATATTTTAAAAATGTTATGGTTACTGTCCAATAATGCTTAATGAGAAAACACAGATATTTGCATATATAGGAACTTCTTTAGCTAGCTTTTTAATTGTTTTGAACTTTTAATTTTTCTGAACTTCAAAAAAATATGTAAATATATGTATTTCATTTTCCCTTTACCTTTTTTAACTTAATAAATCTTGTTATCCTCTCTTTATAGATAAGTTTAGCATTCCCTTTTACAGTTACATAGTACTCTATTGTATGGCTTTTCTTAGTTCATTGAATCAGTTGCCTATTTTCACCAACCTTCTGCTATTACAAATAGGACTGCAGTAAATACCCTTGTGCACACCTCTTTTCACGCTGTGTGAGTGCACCTTGGGGATAGAGCCTATAAATAGAATTATTGGATTAAAGGATGAATTTATGTATAGTACTTAGATATTTGAAAAAAAATTTTATTTTATTTATTCAATATTTTTATATTAAATATGTAGGCCAAATGTTCTTTTTTTCTACCAACATTATTAACTCTTTGAACACACAGCTAAAATAAACTTTATAAGCTTTAGTAAAGGAATATTATTTTTAAAATATCAACCATATGAAACTTAATGCATTCCCTTCGTACTATTTATGTTTTTATTTTGTTTTGTTTTCTGTCATCACAGAAATATCTGATTATAATGTCACTTTTAAGAGATCCATTGAGGGGGAGAATGCAGCTTTGTACTGTGACTACTGTTTTCATCAAGTTATAGTTTTCAAAGTTAGTCTTTATTTAAGTTGACTGTGAAAAGGAACTCAGGCCTGATTTATCATGATTATTATCATTACTATTACTGTTATTATTATTATTCCCGTTAGTGAGGAAAAATTAAACAAAAGTTAAACTGCTATCTATAAGGGAACTTAAACTAAATATACTAAAAAAAAATACTGCATGGAAAAGGAGATGTAAACATAAACACTTTGGATAGATTCAAGATTGTTGGGATAACATTTAAGCTTAATTTAGAATGATATACATTAACACCCTTTGTCACCATTTAAATCCTGTTTTTTCTTTGAAAATATGCTCAGTTTTCTGTGTAGCACCTGTAATTATCTGAACCTCAAAAATAGCAATGTATAAGCATGTCTTTCTTTCCTTTAATTACAAGCTTTTGCTTGTATACAGAACTAATGACATTGCTTTTAGAAAGGTTGATACAGCACTCCTATTGATTAACTATTTCCCAGGCCCAAATTCAGGGGTGAAAACACACACTACCTCCTGATGGGAAGAGAATCAAAGTTAATAACAAAGAGGCATGAACATTGGTAGAAGAGACTTTACTGTGGCCATCTTTGCAAAAAATCCACCTACAGTACTACAGTCTTACAAACTGTCACATTAAAAGCAACTGCAAGCTTATACTCCATTTATAGTTATTATAAAATATCGGCCATATTACCCGTGTTGTACAATATATCCTTGTAGCTTATTTTATTTATTTATTTATTTAACATCTTTATCAGAGTATAATTGCTTTACAATGGTGTGTTGGTAACATATTTTGTACATCAACTATATTTCAATAAAAAATTTAAAAAGAAAAAAAGCAACTGCTAGAAAATATGCAGTTAAAAACATAGCACGTAAATTAACAATTCCTTGAACATTTAACTTTATAACTTTAGTTATATTTATTACATGATGTACAACCTATAAATATAACTAATTTGTATCACTGAAGTTCACCACATCCTAACTGAACACAATGTTTCTTTATTTCAGTTAAATGCATAGTGTTCAGTTAAGTACATGTTTCTGAGTCAGATTGCCTGAGTTTAAATATTGACTCTGCCATTGGGAACACTGAAAAAAAAATTAAGCCTCAAATTGCATTTATTTGAAATTAGTATAATACTAGGATCTCCATCAGCGTATCTTTGTCACATGAAAATGATAAGATTTCTTTTTGGCACATAGGGTTATGTAGTTATTATTGAGCATTTACTAATTACCAAACACTATGCAGAGGATATAAATATAAATCATAAAAATATATGATTAATTGTTTAATATACCTACATTTCTTCATAAGAATCAAAGAGTCATTTTGGCTAACTTAAGTTGATGGAACTTAAGGAGGAATAAGGAGAATTTCAAAAAATTCAAAAACACAAAATGCAGAAGAATAGGACTTCACTGAGGCCAGTGTTTGTTGTAGAAGCCAGAGTTCTCCTGAAGGAGAAGTTTATTTCCTTACCTTATTGAGTTGTGGCTGGTCCCTTTGACTTACTTAACCAATGGGATATGAGCAGAAGTGAAATATGCAAATTCTAAGTGGAAACTTTTAGTCCAGTTTTGGATAGCACTCTAAAGGGAATAGTATGTTCCAAAATGGTGGCTGCTTTAGCCCGTATCCATGAATGAAGAATATTCATGGGGCAAAGCCAAGCAGAACAGAGCAAGAGTCATAGCTGACTGCTGTGGTTGGAGCAATCCCAGAGTAGAGCTGCGGCTGACATGCAGTGGGAACAAGAAGAACTTCCTTGTGGTTAAGCCACTGAGAAGGTGGGTTGTTATAATAGGAGCACAATCCAGCAAAGTTGATCCAAAGTGGCACATATTAGAATATGTCCTAAGAATGTTGGCAGAAATTTAGAGATAATACTAGATTGTAGAAAATCTAGGAAACACCTTTATTGAAAGTCTTTTAGAATGTGGTGTCTGTGAAGCATATTCGGCAGTCAAAATCCATTCTACTCCCCTTTTTGTTGGAAGATGGTGGAAGTAAAAGCACATTTCCTAGCCTCACTTTCAGCTACCTTGACAGTACATGCTCCCATGTAAGATGTGGAAGGTAGAATTGACAAGAACACCCTATTTTTGTGTTTCTTGGTAGTTACTACTGGCAAAGGGTCATGAGAAGGATGAGATAGCAGTCCAATTCCACTATCTGACTTAGCTCTATTTTACTCAGAAATAGTAATAACTCTCCTGGATCTATTGTCTATTTTATGGGATAAATCCCTTATTCAGCCAGGGACCTGCCCATACTTTCCTTGAGATAATTCTATAAGCACCTGATTTCATGTATTACATCATTTCCTATTTAAAATAGCTAGATTTGATTTTTGTTTATTTATTCCCTGCACTGAATGTTTGGTAATAAAGGGCCCATTTTGTCACAACATATGATTTTACAATGCCTACAAAGTAAAATGATATTGAGTACTCGCTGCCCAATTCATTCATAAATTATCCCAATTTATCCATAAATTTTCTAATTTAAACAAAAAGTGATTTGAGGAAAAGGTTCTTATGGGCCCATTTGATAAATAAAACCAAAGTTTCACTATGGGAGAAAGAGAATAAAAATAGGAAATGGTGGGAGGTCAGAAAGAAAATATGAATGTAAATTAGAGATAGCAATATGTGTGGTAGGCAGAGTAATGGCTTCCCAAAGATGTCCATGTTCTAATTCTGGAACTTGTGAATATGGTGCTTCACATTGCAGTAGGGACTTTGCAGATGTGATTAAGTTAAGGACCTTGAGATGGGAAGATTATCCCAGATCATCTGGATGGACCCAACTTAATCACAAGCCAGGACACTCACAGCCAGAGAGAGATTTGAAGATGTTATGCTGCCGTCTTTGAAGATGGGGGGAGGGAGCCATGAGCCAGGGAATGCAGATGGCCTCTAGAAGCTAAATAAGGCAAAGACACAAATTTTTTCCTAGAGCCTCCAGAAGGAATGCAGCCCTGCCAACACTTTGATTTTAGTTCTGTAAGACTTGTTTCATATTCTGGCCTCCAGAACTCTGAGATAATAAATGTGTGTTGTTTTAATTCCCTAAATTTGTGGTAATTTGTTACAACAGTAACAGGAAACTGATACAGTGTGGGATCACATTTTTTTTCATTCTTTTTTGTTAATTTATTGTAGTAAAATACACAAAACGAAATATGTACATATTATCACAAACTGAACATAACTCTGAACCAGAAACAAGGCCAAGAAACTGAACATTCTTACAACCCAGAAGCTCAACCTAATACATTCAGTTTGCCTCTTTATATAAATGGAATGATATACTATGTAATCTTTTTATTTAACCTTTTACTCAACACTATGTCTATAGTGTTTATCCGTATTTATTTGGGTAGTTTTATATCATTAAGTACTCAATTCTATATAGTATATCATTGTATTAATATACTGCAATGTCTTTTTTTTTTTTTTTTTTTTTGCGGTACGCGGGCCTCTCACTGTTGTGACCTCTCCCGTTGCAGAGCACAGGCTCTGGACGCGCAGGCTCAGTGGCCATGGCTCACGGGCCCAGCCGCTCCGCGGCATGTGGGATCCTCCCGGACCGGGGCACGAACCCATGTCCCCTGCATCGGCAGGCGGACTCTCAACCACTGTGCCACCAGGGAAGCCCTGCTGCAATGTCTTTATCAGTTCCATTGTTAATGGGATTTTAAATATTTTCTCTTTTTTTCAATTATAAGCAGTGCGATTATGAAACTTCCAGTACATGTCTTTTGGGGACATGTGCACAAACGTGTGTTGAGTATATACCTAAAGGAATTTACTGGAAGTGAAAGCTTGTTGAGATAAAGGATATGTATATGTTCAGCTTTAGTCAATTTTAACAGTGACAGATTAAAGATGGGAGATAGCCACAAATTCTTTGACAAGCCTCCCATTTAGAGGCGGGGGTCTATTATGTTCCATTCCCTTGAATCTAGGCAGGCTCTGTGTCTTCCTAGAACAAGTGACTATGGCAGAATGATGTTGTACCTGTTTCTGGGGTAAGGCCTTAAGAGACTGGCTTCTACATCTACTTTAGAAATGCTTGCTTACAGCTTCATCCCTTTTGGGACCCAGCCACAAATGCTGTGAGAAACTCAAGACATATGGAGAAACCACATGTAGGCACTTTCCACAGCCCAATTTGAGCTCCTAGCATCGACTACTAGCATCTCAACTCAAGTGCCAGACAAGTGAATAAGAAAGCAACCTGGAAAGTACATTCTCCAGTCCTAGCCACCCCCCTTAGCACTATCTAGTTTAAAGGAAAAAGAAAAATCCAGCCAAATCCTTCCCAAATTTCTGACTCACAAAATAAAGTGGTGTTTTAAGTCGCTGAGTTACAAAGTAGTTTATTACATACCAACGTAAAACTTGAAGGAAATTGGGCATCTGGAAGTGGAGTACTACATACCAAAAGCTTAAGACACGTGACACTGGCCTTCAGACTAGGCAGGTAGCAGAGGCTGGAAGGGATGTGAGGAGACTGTACATGAAAGCCAAGACATCAAGACTTGAAGCCTTGAAGGATAGTGAGAAAATGTTGAAAATTCAGGAGAGGGATAACCGTTGTAAATTGGTTGCCAGTTTGACGACAGTGTCACCTGCAGGAATGTGGAACATAGAAAGAGTATCTGGTTTAGTAGCAATTTAGCTGGAGAGAGTTTCAAGAGCAATATAGGGAATGACATGTGGCTTCAACTAAGTGCCTATGATAAAATACAGGAAGACTGAAGATGGCTTAAAGAAGGAACTGTTAAGATTTTGAGTAGCGTTTTAGGGAAATATAAAGGAGCAGGAAATTCTGGATTTGAAAATGAAATTGTTTCTCATTTCTAGGCTCTTCCAGCAAATGATTCTTAAAGTAAGAAGTAACATCCAGGTAAGATCAAATTCATTATGAGATTATAATAGCCTATGTTAATTCCTGAGAAAAATCTTAGGCAGATAGCCTGTCTTTTTAGTTCACAGGTCTTAAATTTAAAATAACTGCATCTGAGAAACTTCATTTATTTTTGTGCCTGATTTAAACAATGAGATCTTAGACCTTGATCTTGTTCTTGTGCTTGTTCTTGTTCCTTTAATGGGTTAGGTTTCTACAGTCTTGGAAGGATGATAGTTTGTATGTGTAAGGAATGTAAATAATTTGTGTCTGGAGTATGGATTTTAGTGGCCTTTATATAACTACAGATTCTTTGATATGCTTTCCATCTAGAAAGATAGGTGGCCTGTCTTTCCCTTTGCCTTTAATCTGTACAGGATTCATGAGTGCTTTAACCAAAAGAATGTGGCAGAATTGATGCTGTGTCAGTTTCCAGAGCCAGGCCTACTTCTTGTCTATTGAAATTATTGCTTTTGGGAATCTAACTTCCATGACATGAGAAACCCAAGTGTGTGTGCTTCAATAACAGCCATGGTTCTTGGCAGAGTGGTTCTCAGTTTTTTGTAATTTAAGTTAATCTGATTCTTAAAGGTCCTACCAATTTTAATGCCTTTAAAAATATGATTATGGGGACTTCCCTGGTGGTACAGTGGTTAAGAATCTGCCTGCCAGCGTAAGGGACATGGGTTCAATCCCTGGTCCGGGAAGATCCAACATGCCTAGGAGCAACTAAGCCCATGAGCCACAACTACTGACTCTGCACTCTAGAACCCATGAGCCACAACTACTGAGCTCATGTGCCACAACTACTGAAGCCCGTGTGCCTAGAGCCCATGCTCTGCAACAAGAGAAGCTACCGCAATGAGAAGCCCGTGCACCGCAACGAAGAGTAGCCCCCACTTGCCACAACTAGAGAAAGCCCACGCACAGCAACAAAGACCCAACACAGCCAAAAATAAATAAATAAATTTATTTAAAAAAAAAAAAACACTGGGGCCTTAAAAAAGTCATTAAAAAATATATATGTATGATTATGAAACTAGAAAATATCAATTCTACATGAATTTTGTTATAATGACGTATAGTAGACACTGCTAATTGCCCTTCCCCCAATATCCATTTCACAGTCTTTCTTTATAAATTAACCCTAATATTTTTAGGGCAGAACAGCATTGAACTTAGTCCTCAAGGTTTCCTTTTAGTTATAGGGATATGACAAAGCTGTGGCCCATGATATGTAGACATCAGTGGCTGGAAAGGAAATAAAGAAGTTAGTGTCTCATGGAAAGACATCCTGTGTTCATGAATTGGAAGAATACTCTTTGTTATTGTTAGGATGGCAGTGTGACCCAAAGTGATCTAAAAATTCAATGTAATCCCTACCAAATCCCCAAAGTTTTTTTTTTCCAGGAACAGAAAAACTGATACTGAAATTCATATGAAATTTCAAAAGACAGAATAGACAAAGCAGTCTTTAAAAGAAAAACAAAATTGGAGGATTAATTTCAAAACTTACTACAAAGCTACAATAATAAACACAGAAGTATAGGCTTAATTATAGACATATAGATCAATAGAATAGAATTGAGAGTCCATTAACAAAGCCATAGATGGCCAGTTGACTTTTCAACATGGATGTCAAGATCATTCAATGAGAAAATAATAGTCTCTTCAACAAATGGTGTTTGAACAACTAGATATCCACATGCAAAAGAATAAATTTGGACTTCTATTTTGCAACATACACAGAAATAAACTAAAGATGGACTGAAAACCTGAATGTAAGAGCTATACCTGTGCAACTCCTAGAAGAAAATATTGGAATAAATCCTCATGATCTTAGATTTGGCAATGGATTTTTAGATGTGGCATGAAAAGCACAAGCAGTAAAAGAAAAAAACTGGTAAATTTGACTTAAAAAAATTAAAAACTCTTGTGCATCAAAGGATAACATCAAGGAAGTGAAAATACAACCCACAGAATGGAAAAAAATTGCAAATCATATACCCGATGGGTGTCTAGTATCCAGAATATGTAAAAACCGCCTACAACTCAACAACAGAAAGACAAACAACCCAGTTAAAAGCAGACAAAGGACTTGACTCAACATTTTTCCAAAGAAAATTTGCAGATGGCTAATAAACACATGAAAAGGGGCTCAACCTCATTAGTCAGTAGGGTAATAGAAATCAAAACCAAAATGAGATACCAGTTCTTTTTTTAATGACTATAAAAAAAAAGAAAGAAACTAAGAGGTATTGGCCAGGATGTAGAGATACTGAAAATCACATTAATTGGTGCTGAGTATGTAAAATATCATGGTGTCAGTGGAAAACAGTTGTCAGGTCCTCAAAAAGTTAAAACACATAGTTCTCATGTAAGTCAGAAATTCTACTAAATATATACCCCCCAAAGTTGAAAACAGGCATCCTAACAAACACTTGTACAAGAATGTTCATAGCAGCACTAGTCTCAATAGCCAAAAGGTGAAAATGTCTCCAATTTACATCAACTGCAGTGCAAAAACAAAAGTGGTACACTTGTACAATTGAATTTTAGCCATAAAAGGGGTTAACTACTGATAAATGCTACAATATGGATCAACCTTAAAAACATTATGCTAAATAAAAGAAGCCAGATACAAAATGTCACAAAGCATATGATTCCCTATCTATGAAATATGCTGGTTAGGTAAATCCATAGAGGTGAAAGCAGATTAGTGTTCACCAAAGGCTGGGAAGAGATTGCTTAATGAATATACTGTTTCCTTTTGTGGCAATGAAAATATCATGGACCTAGAGATGATGTTTGTGCAATTTTGTGTGTACTAAATGCCATTGAATTATACACTTTAAAGAGATTAAATTTACTTCAATTTAAAAAATAATAAACTACATACAAGATATATTCATGTGACTTTAGACACATGTTTTGAGTTCCTTCCTTATTCCTAACAGAAATGCAGGTGAAATGCCTGAAGCTGAACCAGTCATTTTGAGACCTTGAAAATTAAAGGCAAAGTTAGAAGAAAGCAGAGCAGAAAGAGAATGTCTGCCTCAGCTGAGTTTATATGAGAGAGAGAAAGAAAAGAAAAGAAAACAAAACAAAAAAACCCCAACATACTGTTTAATGTCATTATAGAGGTGTTCTGTTACAACCAAATACAATTTTACCCACTTGTTTAACAATAAAGAATCATAAGTTTATATAGAAAAAAATCATGGAAAATATTTTTAAATTATTGGGGAAAATAATTTTATTAACCCTAATTTAACTCATTAGTCATATTGAAATGAGCATAAAAACTCAGAAATTTGAATATGGATTTCAAGGAAGACTATTAAAATATGCACTGGTAATATGCTTCTCACTTTAAGTAACCAAGATATTCATTAAAGAGCTATTTGTGTGGATTTGCTGCATGGGTTATATTCGAGACATCTGCCAGGTGATGAAGGCAGTCTGTGATTGCAAAGATGGTCAGAAATAGACTTGTTTTTTTTTCTTTTTTTTTTTTGCTATACGCGGGCCTCTCACTGTTATGGCCTCTCCCGTTGTGGAGCACAGGCTCCGGACGAGCAGGCTCAGCGGCCATGGCTCACGGGCCCAGCTGCTCCACGGCATGTGGGATCTTCCCGGACCGGGGCACGAACCCGCGTCCCCTGCATCGGCAGGCGGACTCTCAACCACTGCGCCACCAGGGAAGCCCGAGAAATAGACTTGTTTTGAAAAGTTAAATAAAATTTGGAGTAGTGAGTCAAGCCACTTAATTCCCTAAAAGTTTTGTTCTCCATTCCATTAATATTTTAGGTATATAAATTTTGGTGATTTAAAAAATTTGTCCATTTTCTTACATCTCTCTGTTTCTGAGTTCTGCCATGTCCAATATTATATATTTTTTGATCACTCTATCTCCACATCTAGTTAGGGACACCAGATTTAGCAGATTAAAAAGACACCCATTCAAATGTCATTTTCACAGCAGATATGTTCTTACTATAAGCATCTCCCAAATATTGCAAGGGTTATACATATTCTAAAAGCATATTCGTTGTTTATCTAAAGCTCAAATTTAACTGGATATTTTTTATCTTATCTGACAACCCTTACTAGTAAAATGCCTAAAATAAAACAGGCACTCAGCAATTTTTTGTTTGTTTAATAAATGTATGAATGATATACCATTCCACCCCAGTCAAAACTCATTGGCTCTCATTCTCATTGATACTGAAATGTTAATTTGCAGCTCTTTTTCCTTCCCTCCCTGTTGTTGCCTCCACTGTCTCTATAACTATAGATAGTCACCTTCCCAGGACCTTTTTCGACACTTGGTTCAAAACTATTCAACGAAATTTTATCTAAATATTATAATATATTGTGTTTTATTCAATCCTGGATAATGCCTATAGTCTATTCTCTTACCTAATGATGGTATTCCTTAATTTTCCTGTGTTTTAGACATACACTTCAGTGTTATATATGAAATATCAACTTCTTAATGGACTAAAAATGAGAGGTTTATATGTGTATACTGGATTGCTTTGGAATGTTTTAATACTTAGACTTGTTTCAGCTCATATAATTTGAGGAGAACTAGTCTGGAATTCCAGTACCTTTTATGATTACCACTACAAGCCCACAAAATGCAAAACCATACTCAAGTTGATTATATGCTTGTCATGTCAGTTAACCCAGTATCCCATTTATAATCTACTCATGTGGATTCAATTGCATTATGAGTAGCACAACTACCATTTTTCCTGCAAAAAATATCCTTATAAGAGATTGTTTGAACTAGAATTTTCATTTCCCTGGAGGAAGTTTCCTTCTGAAATTTTCCTCTGAAAATATGCTCAACATGATGCAGATTGTTTGTATAAATTCTCAGAGCCAGGTTTGTTTTGTTTTGATTTGATTTTTACACTTTATAGAAGAAACATCTGACAAATTATTATACTTGGTGATAACTTTAGAAATTTAGGGAAGTTAGTGATTGAATTGGGGTATTTGTGTTACTTTTGGTCAAAAATAAAATATAAGAGGAAACTTTGCTACTGCTCAAGACCTTAACTTTGAACAACCTTGGCCAAATATACACAAAGTCAACTACAGAATCCTGCATATATATTTCATCTTGGCAAATGCAGGTTCAGATTGTTTTACAGAATTCTGTCAACACTGAAAGGCACCAGAGCCTTAAACTTAAACTTTTTGAAAATCTTACAGTCTTCGAGAGTTCGAAAGAACTTCGAGACTTCGAAAATCTTATAACTTCGAGAGTTATAATCATTTCATCTGTCACAGAACCTGACCTGTCAGGTCTTTAACTTTTACAAACTCTGGCTCTTCAGCAAATATGTCTTAATATGTTTGATTGACTGTTAGAGTATATCTTTGAAAACAGCCATCTTTTCACCTCTGGCAAAAAAAAAAAAAGCTAGGAAATGCCTCTGAATGAACATGTTGGGTTTCAAACTATTCGGTGTTCACTGTAGAGTTTTTCGATTTCCTTTCCTTTTTTATTAAGTCTCAGATAACTGCAATGTCACAAGATCAAGTGTCACACATATTCTAATCTCAACGCTTTGGTATAGTTGATCAAATTATTGATATATTAAGGGACTCCATAGTAATATCCACTCTAAATACAACTCTTGGAAAAATTTGAACCAGATAAATTCCCTATATGCCTTTTCTGTTACTTAATAAAGCCTGAATAAAGATCAAAATAGGTGATAGAGTTTAGAAGGTAGTAGTGAATTATCAGAAACTTTTTCTTATTGTGCAACATGCATAAAGCATAAGGTAGTCCCAGATGGCTTCGTTCATGAACCTCCATTCTTGCCCCCCTCTCTTTACAAATGAAGCCACTCTCAGGCTGATTGAAAGACAGATCACATCAGCAATGTTTCGAATCTGACTGACTGACAAAAGGATGAGCCAGCTTAAAAAGAAAGACAGTTTTATATAGATGCCAAACTGAAACCATTGCGGTTTTACTCAGTGGATTTTAATTCTCAGTACATTTATTGCTATCCTTCACTTTGTGAAGTTCCCTTGTCCTCTGAATGTTGCCCAGACAACCGCAGTATGTAAAATATATTACAAAGTACAAACAAAATACCTTAGCTTATGTGTGCAACCATGTGGATATATTTCTATGGGCCTACGTCTCCCTGGTTTCTTCCTTCTGAACATGAATACACAATGTCTTTCTGTTTTGCTGTCTACTTGGGATGTCAGTGCTCACTCTTATGGTCTGAATACAGTGGGATTGCAAATTAGGCTTTAAAGAGCAAAACATTCAATCTCAAAATTATAATGAAATTAACTTTTTAGTAATAAATCCCTATTCTGCAACAATATGATATTGGTTAACTGATCTAGAAGAAAACGCCAACCCACTTGAGAAGAATTCGTACTGGCTACACACTAGGGGATGATACAATAAAGTTTCTCTCTCTTTTTAATTTCTGTGTAATGCATAGGCTTCTGATGCCTTGTAAAATACAAAGGTGCACATGCCAGAAAAAAACTAATTCTGAAATACTTAGCTCTCCAAATGGTAAAGCCAAGTGTAATTGATTTCACCGTTTTGTAACTCCCTGCTCACTATTATTACATAAGAAATTGAAAATGTCCTTCTTACTCCAACAACAACAAGGATATTTTAATTAAAAATTTAAAAACACAAACAACTTTAATATATTCTTTGTTGGCATCTTGGTTTTTTAATGGGACTTCCCTATTGCGTACATAATTATACAGGGAGTGCAGAGAAGGAACATGAAGATGTTTCCCTTTTCCCTCTTCATGATATTTTACTTTGAGAATTTTAGCCTCCATGAACTTGAACTCCTAATTGTTAAGTATTGAACTATATGTTTCTCCTTGTAACTTGTTTCTTTCATGAATAGTCAAATAGTTTTATTGCCTACTCAATATTCAAAAAAACCCCAAACAGAACACCATTTGCTTTAGTGCCTTAGAATGTAATCATACAGAAAATGTGGTTTAAAATGTTTTTAATCAGCTGTTAATTGTCTGAACTAAATTCTACAAATACTGAAGCTAAATCTTCATCTTAACATAGGTATATGTGTTAGGAATCTTTCAGGTGCAAGTGACATTAACTCATCTCAAATTAACTTCAGCATAAATGGGGATTAATGGGCTTGCATAATTATGAAGAGCAAGGGTGCATATTGTAAATGCTTCAACCAAGGCCCTGATGACTCTAAGACATTTTTCCCCTTCTCCTCACATTAGTTTTTCTGTGCATGAAAATCCATTTCTCTTCTATTGCTAACTAGAGTTTTCTATTTGACAGCACACAGAAAAGAGGAGATGGTGAAAGCTCTTGGTAACGTAAGAGAAAATGGGGTATCTTCTTCCATTCAAAGTTAAACAGAGAGAGAAGGAGGGAAAGAGAAAGAGAGATTGTAATTAACCTTGGTTATGTGCCAACTCTTTGAATTAATCTTGGTAGCCACTGGAATAACATACTGTTATCAGACCAGCCTTGGTCACGGGAGCTCCCATTTCACCTGTTTGGCTATTTTTGGATGTTAGTGCCAGAAAACAAACTAAACAAAGAGTGTTTTGTTTTGTTTTGTTTTGTTTTTAGGAAAGGCAATGGTGTGGCTGGATTTATTTTATAGGTAGATTGCTAATGGCATTGAAGAACAGGGAGGAGAATCAGTTATGAGACAAAATGATAGAGCCACAAAAGGAGAGCCACAGGCATGGGCATACACAGCTCTTCTTTCTGTAGATGTTCACAGGAGTTGGGTGACTTCAGATGCTGGAGCAGCACCTCTGACTTGCAGGGCCTGGAGAAGTCTTTCATTAAAGGCTTGGATGGGCCTTCATCACTCCGGAAATACTTGCAGAACAAGTGGCAGGCACTGTGTTAGATGATGGAGATACAGAAGCAAGTTAGACTGGTGGTTATTGTCGAGTAGCTAAGTCTAGTGGAGGATACCAAGATTCAGCCATCTTTCTTGAATAAACAGTCCTCCATTGTTGCAAGCCTGCAGTTAATTTCCAGAATCCTGAACAAGTTGAATTTGACAGTTTTTGCCAGTGTTCTTTTTGCTGTTATGATCAGATTTTCAGAGGTCTTTATTCTGTCCACCATTCTGGATATTGAAACCCCAGTTGATTCTTATATATTTCAATTAAGAAGCCATAAAATGATTGGTGTAAAAAAAAGTGTGATTCCATCTTTCTTTAAAGATCCACAGATAAGGAAAACAATGATCTTACACATGAGATAGAAACGAGAAACTTCTAAAAGATTGACTTAGCATATATACATTTTTCAAGAAAGGGATTCAGAAAAAAAAAAAAAAAGGATCTCTGAGGACATGGCCTAACTTTTCTCTGAGAAAGTAGGTAACTAGTATCATCATATTGTATAATAAATGTAATCTGTATTAATATTACTTATAGTGTAGAATAGTATGGTATAATATTATATTTGTTGGGAAAGGTAGTCATGTACAGCTTCTCTTTCCCAATTCTGGGCTTTGCCTGCTTAGGTACATGTGTTAATAACCCTCAGGCATGCCCCTAACTTTCTGTATTTCAGGGTGGAGGTCTTTCTACTGCAGCACGATGGGTATTGTGTCCAGCCAGATCATCTGCTGTGGGAGGCTATCGCACTGCAAGAGGCTGGATTTTGGGCATTCTCTCCCCTATTGCTATAAGTAAATGCTATACCACTTACACTTTGTACCACTTAGGGAAGAGAGTTGCGTGTGTGTTCTCTTCTCAATGATCTGGAATCACACGCCTCTCTCTTCCCTAGGTGGTATTTATCTGCATTTTAACCTTGTTCAAATAGCTCACGCTGTATGGGCCCTGATGTAGTTCTTAGCATAGAATTGGCATAGAGTTCTTAGCAGAGGTTCCAGTGCATATTAAAAGATCAATACATGTTAGCTATTTTTATTTTTACTATTTTAGAGAGAAACATGCCTACACAGATGCTGAAAAATGTTGAGGAATAAATATGATATATTAGGATGTTGGTATGGGCTTCTGAGGAATTACTAAATTAAAATCCCAAATTTAGTAATTCCTAACCGTGTGATCTTTACAAAGATCTCTTTTTAGTCTCTTTATGTGTACATGGGGATATTACTGGTGGTAACGTCATTAGTTTAGTGTGAAAATAAATGCAGTGATACCAGTGAAGTGCCCAATTTTGTACTTAGCACATATTAATCACTAAATTAGTGTTAGCCCTTATTATATCTGCTCCTTGATCTAACTTCTTGAGCCTTCTGTGTTCTCCCAGTGCTTTCTACTCCTAATTATGGATTCTTTTGCTCTACTAAGAAACTAATCTGTGTCCTATGGAATGTGTGAGCTATTGGGTTATTATTTTTTTTTAATTTTTGGAGAGAGGATTCAATTTGGAGTTAGAGAGCTGAAGTAGCATATAAATATTCCTTTAAACAAGTGAAGCAAGTGTACATAATATTTCAGAGTGTGTGCAGAGTAGTAAAACCTTAAATAATACCATATTTATAATGGAATATTAGAATTTGATGGCATATAATTTGAGGATCATCTTCAAAGAATAATAAAAGTACTGAAATGAGAAGGCAAAACACCATGGCAGAACTGTAGGAGACAAGATAAAGTAGAATAAAGAGAAAAAATTAACAAAATTAGGAAAACACAATCAGAGAAGCCCCAAGATGGGACTTTGGTGAAACCCTTCCCCATTTTAATAATGTATAGTGTTGTCTAATTTTTACAACAAATGGAGGAGCTGCATGGACAAAGTTAGGACTCAAATACAGTGTGATGGTTAAAGAAGAGCACTTATTGATTGATTATCGATGCAGGTAATGTGAAAAATATTCAGAAGGCACACGGCCTCATTCACAAATATCAGGCATATTGAGACCTATATAAATAATGCAACATGCGTGCATTTCAGGTTAAAAGAAATTTTAAGCCAGCGTAGAAAAAAAGCATTATTCTCACTAACTACCAAAGAAATATCTTGCATGGGAATCTCACAACCCTATTCTGCATGGACAACCTCAAATAAGGCTTTTAAGGCCTCAAAATGTTCTGATTTAATTTATGCAGTTGGGCTGAGGACTGGTAACACAAAGAGAAGTCAAATACAAGGATGAATGATTCACCCTAGTGTCTAACTATTTGTGGTAAAAACTTCATAATCATGTCTAATTTAATTTAACCTTTATGACGCTAAAGTTAAATTTTAAGTACTGATTAGAGATGAATAATGAATAACATCAACTTTTAAACCTCACAGTATTATCTCATATACTCAAGTCCTTTTAGTTTTCCCTAAATTCATATTTGCTTTAAATTAAAATTAACTTTAACCTTTTGTACTTGATCTGTATTCTAGCTATTTAATCAATTTTGTGTCTGTTTTTTGATTTCTGAAAATAATTATGGAAAAAATAAAATAACTTTTGTTAAAGCAACTCTAATTTTAACAACTAATTAATGGTCACATAGACCAAAGAAGATATATCCATGAAAAATTATGTGAAGTCATGTCATACCAATATTCAAACTTGGCACAATTAGTCTCTTTTCTCATTAACTTCTTACAAGGTGTAGCAAGGCTGTTAGATTCTTTTCCCATCAAATTGGGCAGACTGTCAATAAACTAGTTTTTCTAGTCATGGGTGGTGCTGAATTTTCATTGTTGAGAAAAGCAAAACACTTCTTGAGACAATATATTGACAACAAAAGACTCTTCCGAGTAGTCTCTAAATAAGAGAAGAAATTTGAAACATGCTCATTGTTAACTTTAATATAGAGCATATTAAATCTCAAAGATTTACAGACATGGATATGAGAGAACACAACAATAGAGAAAAGCAATTGTTAACCTATAGCATCACAAGCTTTCTTTCCTTTGGAGAAAAGGAAAAAGGGGATTTTTAATGCCCAGTGATATATAAAGCATATTTTATTTTTAAATTAACATTGCCGCTGCTAGTATTTGAAATGTGGAGTTACCAGAGAAAGTGTCCATCAAAATAATTTTCAAGTTAAAAGAATTTTACCCACTTGGGCTTTGGCTTAGTACCCATAAAAAAAGTTAATATATATATCTAGCCATTTCTCTCTGTCTCTCTCTCTCTCTCACTCTCTCATTCAGAGTGAAATCCAGACTTTCATTAAAAATTAGAATCTATGTACCACACTTTGGTCCTTCAACTGTTGGTGTATACTGAGATTTTTCTAGTTCTTATTTATTAAAAACAATACTTTGAAAAAAAATTGGAATCTAATCTTAATTTTATGGATTTACGAAGAGTGGAATAAACTTTATTCTTATGGTTATAGAAATAGTTGAGTCTCCAATCCTCCCAACAAATCTTAATATATCTACTTGTTGATATATCTGTATAATCACACAATGTAGCCTAAGCATCAAGGCCCTTATATGTGTGCATAAGGGCACAGTTTCCTCTTTGAATGATTTGCTGCTTCTTTACCTCATCCTATGCAGTAAGAGTATTGCATTTAATAAATTACTAGACATGGAATGATTGTAAATAATGTGAAATAATTGATCAGCGTATCAATACTGATATATATTAAATCAGTTTATCAAGTCTTAATAACTCTGGAGCATTTGTTATATTTATGCTTTGAAACAAATGAAGCTAAAGTGGAACCTTGTCTGATAGAAATGCTTTGGACCTCATAGGAGTGAACAGCTGTGCATGCCTAGGAGCAGACTGCTGTTCATTCTCTACAAGTTAAAAAGTGCCCAGAGGTGCAAGCAGAATAGTTCAATTACATTAGCTCTTAATTCTAACTTCACAAAATGGACCTTGCATTTTGGTATCTTGCATATCTACTTCATCAATTCTCACTGGAATAAGCCTCAGATCTTTTCTGGTAGATACAAAAAATGTATTAAACAAATTTTAGTTATTTAAAAATATTAAGTGTGATTGTTAAGAAATTTGGTTGAAAATCTTGGTTGCATTTGTTTAGCTTTATTCTTTTTAGTAAATTATCTTCACGTCATTTTATCCTGTTATTCTTCTTTCTACAATTTCTTCTTATATTTGTTTAAATGTCACAGAAGCATTAGGGCCTTGTATTAGTCTGTCAGCACTGCCATAGCAAAAGGCTAGGCAGCTTAAGCAACATAAATTCATTTTCTCAAGGTTTTGGAGACTGGAGGGGCAAGATAAGGTGTGGGGAGGTTGGGTTTCTTAGGAGGTCTCTCTCCTTGGCTTGAAGATGGTTGCCTTGTGACAATGTCCTCTCATGACCTTTCTCCAGTGCATGTGCATCCCTGAGAGAATGAGAAGGACACTTCTAAGCTTCTAAAATTAGCTTCCCAAGAGACACCTCATCCTCTACCCACTGTCCTGGAGCACTGAAGTCTTCAGAACCTCCCTAAATATTCCTCAGTAGAGCAATGCCAACCCAGGGCAAATCCCCAGGGAACCTAGAGAAGGAGAATGCTCCTCTCACTGAGGATCCTTGTATCCTTATGTTTAAAAGGCCAGAAGGAAGACAAGGATTCTGAGCTTTTAAAAGTCTCTCAACGAAAAAACTCCTCATGCTCCTCTGACACAAAAAAACCTATTAAAGTCATAAACCTGTGGAACACTTCTCAAAAATGTATTTATCTAAAGGGCATCTGTGCTCAGTCTCATACTCAAAAACAATAATAGCAATAACTATGACATTAAAATACACTCAGTGTTGCAGAAAAGATTTTAAGACTCTATTATTTACATTAAACAAGCAAGTACCTTAAAACAAATCAAAACAAAAAAGCCTCACTGTTCCTTCTCTTACACCCCTGGCCAGAGGGGACGCTGTGCCCCGTTTCAAATGACCAAGACCCTTTGCAGGGGCTGTGCTCTGCAAAGTCATCCTCAGATTAGAAACACCACCTCTGGCTGGAGCCATATGGGAGATAGGGGAGGGGGTGGGGGAGAAGAGGGATCCAGACTTGGGCAGGGGATTCTGGCCCCTTCTGGCTGCCTGCCCTGAGACCCTTGCTGCATTTTGCCATCCTTGGGTGGACAAGCTAGGCTGAAGGTGGTGGTGGGAGCTGTCCAATCTCGTCCTCTTATAAGAACACCAGTCGTGTTAGATTCGGGCCCCACCCTTATGACCTTAATTTAACTTTACTTATGCCTTTAAAGATATGGTCTCATTGAGAGTTACGGCTTCAACACATGAATGTTGGGGGGACACAATTCATCCCATAACAGGCAATTATTATCTTTTGCCCATGCCTAAAAAGAATGTCTCTATCAGTTACGTCAGCAGAGACTCACACTTGCTCTATGTATAGGCCTTCCAATCTGTCTCCAGAACCACATTCTTAATTTGTAAATCCTATTCTCTTAATCCCCGAAGCAAGACTGAATGCACAGAGATGTTACTGGCATTCTGTTGATAACTAACTTCCATGGAAGTAAATATGTTCTACTCTTCCTAGGCACCCATAGTAAGTGTTAATAAATGTATTATATGATTTATCCATTTTAACTTTGCAATATAGTTGGTTTTGTTGCTAGAAAATCTTTCTATCCTGACAGTGGGCTTTATGCAGGAGAATCTATGTTTGATTTATATTTGGCACCTACTTTTATCAGACAAAAAACTCCAGCATTCAGTGAATAAATGATCAGTTTAGTGATCAAATACATTAACATAAATATGGAGCTTCAGAATAATTATATTAGCATGTAGATTCTGCTAATTCATTTCCCTTTCATTAGACTCATTGACGGTTTAGGTGATAATTGATTTAAAATAAAGACCTCTGTTCCCTAGTTTGATAATTTTACTCCCAGCCTTTCAAATATAGCAGTCCCACAGTTTTATTGTAATTTATATGTAGGTACGATTGGAGTAATTTAACTAGTTAACAACTCCTAAAGAGTTTCTTACCCGTCAACTAATTTTCTAATAAAATCTACTTCTCCTTGAGTAATAGATACTTGGTTTTTCCACTCTCACATTAAGTCTCTGTAGCTGGCTTTCTCTTCAATTACATGCCGTCCACCGACATGACACTGGAGCAATAGAAAAGAGCCTGATCCTAAGGATATGCTACTCTCCGCATTTTCTATGACCAAAGCTATACAACCTTGGAAGATATAGGGGTTTAAAACAGATCATCCCAAGATGTGCTACTTTGGCATGTGGATTATTTTGAGCTAAAGGCAAAATATGGAGTATTTTGACCCCTGTGGGCTCAAGAGAAACAAGTGCCCCTCATTTAACTACATAGGAGATTTTAAATTGGGCATTTTTTCCCAGAAAAGGAGTTATTATCCCAGATGAATTTTACCTGAGGGCTCCATATATATGGCAACATACATCTAATTACCAAATATCTACTCTTCCTTTTAACATCCTGTGAATGACTCTCCTGTCCTTGGAAGCCCCAAGCCCTATCCCATTCCTTAGCTCACGATGGCATATATACCTCATTTTACCTTTTTGTCTTTGAACCTTTCATGTATGTAGGGTCTCTAGCCCTCTCAGGTATTTGGGGTTCTTGTATATAAAAAATTAATTTTGATGTTTCTCCTGTTACTCTATCTTGTATCAATTTAATTTTTTTTGATGGTTAGCTTTTTTTTTTAGCAATAAAGTACTTTTATTTTATTTTACTTTTTTATTGAAGTATAGTTGATTTACAATGTTTGTTAGTTTCAGGTGTACAGCAAAGTGATTTGGTTTCATATATATATATATGTATATGTTCTTTTTTATTATTTTTTTATTTTTATTTTTTATTTTTTTTGCGGTACATGGGCCTCTCACTATTGTGGCCTCTCCCGTTGTGGAACACAGACTCCGGACGCGCAGGCTCAGCGGCCATGGCTCACGGGCCTAGCCGTTCCATGGCATGTGGGATCTTCCCGGACCGGGGCACGAGCCCGTGTCCCCTGCATCGGCAGGCAGACTCTCAACCACTGCACCACCAGGGAAGCCCATATGTTCTTTTTTAGATTCTTTTCCGTTATAGGTTATTACAAGATATTGAATATCCCTGTGCTATAGAGTGAATCTTTGTTGTTTATTTTATATATGGTCGTGTATATCTGTTAAACATACTCCTAATTTATCTCTACCCCTCTTCCCCTTTGGTAACCATAGGTTTGTTTTCTAAGTCTGTGAGTTTGTTTCTGTTTTGCAAATAAGTTCATTTGTATTATTTTTTAGATTCCACATATAAGTGATATCATACAATATTTGTCTTTCTCTGTCTGACTTCACTTAGTATGATAACCTCTAGGTCCATCCATGTTGCTGTAAATGGCAATATTTCATTCTTTCTTATGGATGAGTAATATTCCATTTCATATATATACCACATCTTCTTTATCCATTCATCTTTTGATGGACACTTAGGTTGCTTCCATATCCTGGCTATTGTAGATAGTGCTGCTGTGAACATTGGGGTGCCTGTATATTTTCCAATTAGAGTTTTCATCTTTTATGGATATATGCCCCGGAGTGGGATTGCTGGATCATATAAGAATTCCATTTTTAGTTTTTTAAGGAACCTCCATACTGTTCTCCACAGTGGCTGCACCAATTTACATTCCCACCAACAGTGTAGGAGGGTTCCCTTTCTCCACACCCTCTCCAGCATTTATTATTTGTAGACTTTTTGATGATGGCCATTCTGACTGGTGTGAAGTGATATGTCATTGTGGTTTTGATTTTCATTTCTCTAATAATTAGCAATGTTGAGCATATTTTCATGTGCCTGTTGGTCATTTGTACGTGTCCTTTGGAGAGATGTCTATTTAGGTCTTCTGCCCATTTTTTTATTGGGTTGTTTGGGGTTTTTTTTATATTGAGTTGTATGAACTGTTTGATATTTTGGAAATTAAGCCATTCTTGATCACATTGCAAATATTTTCTCCCAGTCCATAGGTTGTCTTTTCCTTTTGTTTATGGTTTCTGTTGCTGTGCAAAAGCTTATAAGCTTGATTAGGTCCCATTTGTTTAGTTTTGTTCTTATTTATTTTGCCTTGGGAGATTGACCTAAGAAAATATTGCTACAATTATGCCAGAGAATATTTTGCCTATGTCCTCTTCTAGGAATTTTATGGTATAATGTCTTATATTTAAGTCTTTAAGCCATTTTGAGTTTATTTTTGTGTATAGTGTGAGTGTGTTCCAACTTCATTAATTTGCATGTGGCTGTCCAGCTTTCCCAACACTACTTGCTGAAAAGACAGACTTTTCTCCATTGTATCAATATATTCTGGTCTCCTTTGTTAAAGATTAATTGACCATAGGTGTGTGGGTTTTCCTGGGCTCTCTATTCTGTTCCATTGATCTATATATCTGTTTTTGTGCCAATACCATACTGTTTTGATTACTGTAGTTTTGTAGTATTGTCAAGTCTGGAAGGGTTATGCCTCCAGCTTTGTTCTCTTTCTTCAGGATTGCTTTGGCAATTATGGGTCTTTTGTGGTTCCATATAAATTTTAGGATTGTTTGTTCTAGTTCTCTGAAAAATGTCATGGTTAATTTGATAGGGATCACATTAAATCTATAGATTGCTTTGAATAGTATGGCCATTTTAATTCTTCCAAACTTTGATTTCCTTTATCAATATTTTATAATTATCAGCATATAAGTCTTTCACCTCCTTGTTAGGTTTATTCATAGGTATTTTTTTAAATTTAACTTTAAATGGTTTTTTTTTTACACTCTCTCTCATATTTCATTGTTAGTGTAAAGAAATGCAACATATTTCTGTATATTAGTCTTGTATTCTGCTACCTTGCTGAATTTGCTTATCAGTTCTAATAGTTTTTGTGTGGAGTCCTTAGGGTTTTCTATATAGAGTATCATGTCATCTGCATATAATGTCATGTCAATTTAATTCTTAGACTAGCCAGAAGAACCTAGAAGTGTGGAGGAAAATTTTCTTCCTCCCTCACATAGGTTAATGAACAACTATATTAGATGAATGATAATTTTATAATGAAATTATTAAAATATAATCTCTTAAAGGCAAACTTTTACACTTCCCCTGGTCTTAGAGCATTGCAAAACATGCTTTCTTTAATGTGACATGGTAGATAACAATTGCAAAAACCCTTAAACTACTGATTTTCCTTGTGAACCACACCTTGACTTATTTTCTGAGAGACTTAGACTGATCATTATATCTTGTGCAAACTATGATAATTTACTTATCAAGTTATTTGACAACAAATTCTTGAGAGAGGTAAGGATGTGTTGGGCACACTGATCATGGTTAATGTCAGAAAAATGTGTTCTATAGCCCCTGGCAGATGACTCAAAATTTAAATTTTCCAATTCTTAATATGGAATTTTATTTATGTCAATTTATTACTGTCAATGTTCATGTCATCAATTTAAAACAATCCAAATGATAGCATTTAAAATATTCTTTACATACTTTAGCATCATTTTACTTAACTAATTATACAAGAATCTTGAAGTTTGTGGCCAGCAGTAATTTCTGCCAAAACTTATAGAAAGTGTGGGTTTGAAAAATTACTTTCTTAAATGAAAAATTTATTATTATTTTGATTGCATAATCTCAAGCTTGTTGTCTGCATGCCTGTTGTTTAAAAAATAAAGGAATTCTTTAATGAAAAATATTAAGACTTTAAATATCTATATTCCAGAGTACTAAAAGATATATTGGAAATATAATGGAAATTTATTAAAACTTATAAATATAATAGAAAATTTAATAAAAATATAATGGGAAAAAGTAGATACATTTTAAATATAATACATATTTTAAAAATATGTTATTATAGTGTACTATTATATAACATGTATAACATGTTATATATAAATTTTAGTTATACATATAAATCATGAAATTTTATAGCTAAATCACATTCACTTAACTCTGAACAAAAGAGCAAAAGAGCCAAAGGGTTAAATTCATTTCTTATATGATGTAGGACAATACTTGGTTTGAGGGAAACTGAAATGAATAAAGCATAAACCCTAGTCTCTAGGAATTCATAGACAGTAGGAGTGAGAACTATAGTTAATCTTTGTATGATGTTTTTGGCTTTTATTAAGGACTTAAGTGAGAAATGACCAAATGAAATCTATTTATGATTTTCTGAAAACTTCTGTTGTGAATTGTATCAATGTTTTAGTTCTATATATGGTATGAAAATTTGTTTGAACTATTATCAAGAAAATTATCCTTTTTCTAATTATATTATTTTTTTTCCTTTCATTTTGTAATTAAACCTATATCTTGTTTCCATTTGTTCTGTGACTTCAAGGGATTTAAAAAGTAATTATAATATTCAATCTGTAAATGAATCAGCCTGTTTCTCCATATGAATGTATCATCGTATTTCTTGAATTCCCCTAGCTCAGTATTTTAGTTTGTTGGATTTTTTTTACCTGAAATACTTTCATGGGATTAAATAAAAAATGTATTACATAAGGTAGCTCAGTCAGACACATAAGCATCAACGTTATATTCATATATAGGAAAATCTGGCTAGAATCAAAAGAAACAGAAATTAGAGATTGTTAGAGAGCAGCCAAACTGTAGTCATATATCCATATTTATTGAGAAGTTACAATGTGGCAGGTACACAGTGAAATATGGCATAATTCCTTATCCCTAGGAGTTATTGGCCAAATGAGGGAGAAAGAAAAATGAATTAAAAATGAATTTGTTGGCATAGAGTATCTATTTAAGAATAGGCTGATTCAGCTGCCTTGTGAATGTCAGTAAGCAGCTTCATGAGGATGATAGGAAGCATTGTTTCAGAAATTAAGATTGAGATTTCCAAAGTAAAGAATCTTGGGAAAGAAATGGTAAACTAGAAGTATTGGGTTAGCCAAAAAGTTCACTCAGGTTTCTCCGTAAGTTGTTTGGACCATGAGTAGTGTTTAAAGGAAGGGCAGTACCTGAAGAGATTAAAATATTTAAATCATGAATCATCTGGCTATATAGAAGGCAAAGCTAAATGTTACACTGGAAGAAAGCAAAGATGGCATTCAAGAATAAAAAGCCAAATCCCCACCTGGTGTACGTGGTATCTCTGCCACACACTCATTGACGTGAGTTGCTCCATAAGTTCTTTTCACCAAAAGTTTCTTGTTCAAAGAGCTTTTCATTAATTCACATGGCAATAATAACCCAGGATATCTGGACCTCTTATACTCTATGATATGCTGTTTATATTTTGCTGTAATAGTGCCATATTAAAAACTTTACTGTCTCAGTCACTTCCAACAACAAACCTTTATTTCTTTCTCATAGATCTGTAGGTAAGTTGCAGTGTTTCAGCAAGTCATCCTGGCATATAGGATATTTTCCTGGTGGATGACAGGACTGGGAGGGTCCAAGGCAACTCCCCAAGCACATATAAATGCTCTGCTTGGGCATGAGGTACCACATTCCTTTAGCTAAAGCAAGCAATATATCCATTATTAACAGGGAGGGAAATTATACTTTTTCTTCAGAGTCAGACAATGGAAGTGTAAATATTTCCTGAAAAATAGTAGAACATATCACACTGACTTTCAAACTACTTTAAAAGCTACCAGTTTCAGGGAAAAGCCGAAGTGCAGCAAGAAGATAGTGTATTGCATATAAGATGTTCACATACAATATTAAAGTAAAAAGACAGTTCAGTAGTTTGTTTGGAAAATGACAGATCAACCAAAATTCTCAGGAGCTGAAATGAATACCTAGATTCCAATTTCTGTTATCTCCTGGAAGAAGAAGCTCATAAATAAAATATAAGGAGAAAATTATTAAACTAAGAGGTGAGGGTGGAGTGTCCAGAAACATAGCATGATAATCGTGGGGGAATAGGGCACTAAGAGGAGATGGAAGTGAACATGGGCAGAGAGAAGGAAGCCAGTGTGTGGATAAACCAGAAAGACATCTCTCTGAAATTAGGCCATTTTGATCTGCTTTGAAACTGGTAATGAACTTCATTTGGAGGCCAGCCCTCTCTAGTGAGTAAAGCATGTAAAAGCAGATCCTGTTCAAAGATTCTTTTGAATCTTTGGAGGAAACTGCTGGGTGATTGTGGAATCAGAAGGGGCCTATATATGTTGGTCAGTTTTAACTTAATATTGGCAAATCTGTGCCTTGTGTTGTCTGACTGCCCATCTCCATTTACTATTTCGAATATACTAACATTCTGCTGGAGGTTTAAGACTTAAAGTTTTCTATATGACCAATTTAATTTTCTAAACGGGTAATATTCATAACCAAATAAATCCATGTGCCTTTGATAGTAGTAACATTTGTAAATAACTGGTATTATTTTCTAACTTACTTTCTAAAAAATACAAAAAAAAAGAGTATTTGTCACTGATTTAAATCAGAAATTCTGAAGAAAATATTAAAACACACTGGTGCATATTGATTGGTGGAACAGGGCAGAACTATAACTATCAGGTCAACTATTGTATAGACAATATTATTTCACCCATTCTGAAGTTTTAAAATTCTTTGGCTCTAACCTTGGGAGTGTATCTTTTGAATTACTAGTTAAGAGACAATACTGAAGAGACCTTATTTGAAATCTTGTTCTACCATTTACTAGGTATGTGTCCTTCGGGGAGGAATTTTAAGTCCCATAAGTTACAGTTCTCCAGAGAAACAGAACAACAGGATGTGATATCTATATATCCATATCTATATCTATATCTGTATCTATATCTTTATATCATCTTTCTTTATCCTGAGAGAGACAGAGAGAGAGAGACAGGGAGGGAGATTTTAAGAAATTGGCTCACAGAATTATGGAGGCTTGGTAAATCCAAAATCTGCAGGATAGGCTGTTAGGCTGTATACCCAGGGAAGAGTTGCAGTTATAGAGTCTAAAGGCAGTCTGCCAACTGATTGGATGAGGCCCACCCACATTATGGAGGGCAATCTACTTTAGTCAAAGTCCACCAATTTAAGTGTTCATCTTAAAACAAAATAACAAAAAACCTTCACAGAATATCCAGAATAATATTTGACCAAATAATCTGGGCAAAGTAGCCTAGCCACATTGACATATAAAAGTAACCATCACAGCCTATTTCCCTATGTATGAGATTGCCATATTGTTAGTATTTGCTTCATAAAACTATTTGGAAAATTAATTGTGACAGTTTATGGCATACGCTTAGCAAAGTGCTTAGCAAAATGCTTAGCAGATAGTAAGAACTTGCATATAATATTGATGATGAAGATAAGCATTAATTCTCCCAGGACAGCTTCTTTTGAAAGCAGTTGATCTACAAAGGTCACAAAGGTATTTTAAAAGGTATATCTCCCTACATGTCCCTCTGCAAGTCATTATTCCAGCCCTTACCCCTACAGGTTATAAAGTACATCCACAGTTCTCCCAGGATTTCTCTAGTAACCTTCTGTGGTGCTATACTGTTTTATCAGCCTCTATAAACTAGTCCCTTAGTAATTTCAACTATATAATATTTTATTTCTTAAACAAGGTGGTTTATCAATAGGTATTCTTTATATATTTTATATCCTTTTATATATCCAATGCATCTCACAGTAATAATAGAAATAATTATTTTAATAATATTAACAACATAAAGGATGAAGCTACAATTCAACATTAAATGTCCAACATCATGCAATATTACAAGAAAAATAATAAACTAAATATATTATTCAAAAAAGATATAAAACTATCAATATTGTATATAATCGAGTAGAGTCAAATCAACCCCTATCTGAGAATAAAAGAGAATTCAACAGGGTGTTAGTTTATTAGACTATTTTAGGATTCTAACCTTTGTTGAGAGGAACCAGTGTTGTAGGTGGAAAGATAATGTGAATGATTAAATTCCAAAAGGTAACAAACAAAGGAGAAAGCTAATTTGGAAATTTGGAAAACTGATTTCAGAAAAAGATAAGCATAGAGGGATAAACTGAAACCAATATTGAAGACTGAGGCCTTGAAATGAAAATCCATGTAGAGCCTTTTTCAAAGATGGTGATTGATTTAACGTGTACAAATTTTACTTGTCTGTTGATGCCTGCAAGTATTCTGTAGCAATATTCCACATTCAGCTATGCAGAACACAGGTTTACCAAATATACTCTCAGAACTATTTAATGAACAAAATATGTTTGAGAACCCTAACATTACAGCTTACTGCTTGAAAAGCCCAAAATTACATTAGCATGTTAATAATTCTAAGAAAACTTGCCTAGAGAAAATTAACTAACTTTGATTAATCATTACTTACCAGATTTCTACTGCTGAACCTTCTTCCCTCAAGTAATATCCATGAACATTCCTAAAAATTAGAATAGTTTGAAAATTTTTGAGAGGAATAGTGCATGCAATCAATAAAAATAAATACTTCAGTGTCAGATAAACAGGATTAAAATCACAACCATGTCAATTTCTACTTTTATGACTTTGGATAAAGCTTTTTGTATTTCTAAATCACACCTGAAACCAATACAACATTGTAAATCAACTATACTCCAATATAAAATAAAAACTGAAAAAAAATCCTGACTATCAAGCACTTATATTGATGACAATGATGATGATGACTCATGTCAGTATTCTTAAAGAAAATGTGGCTTTGCTTCATAATATGTTTTGGGTAGTTTTCATCATTTAGTATCATAGAAATTTTAAAAATATTTCATATTTGACAATAATACATCTTTAATTGTATTATTATCATTATTTAGAATTAGTATTAATGTTACAACCATTATCATCATCATCATTACTGGTTAATTTAGATTTCCATGTATTTTATCAATTTTGTCTTTCAGGAAATAATAGTTTATGGAAATATTCAAATGTATTAGTAAATAATTGGTAAACTTTTTCTGATAATATTTTTAATTTTTTTTATATGTGTAAATAATATCTCACTTTCATATCTAATTTATAATTTGGCCTACTTGTCCTTTTCATTTTCTTTAACTGTTTTGATTTAATTTCAGAGGTAAGAAACTTAAAGTAACAGTAACTAAAGTGAAAGAGCAATGAACTCTCTCTCATAGACAACATTGAGCCATAAGCACTCCAAGGTTTTAATGGCAAGTGCATCATCACAAAAGACTGATTCTGTAATGTATATAATCACATTACCATTCTCTACCTCTTGGGCAAGAATAACGCCTTAAGCCTTAGACATAATATCCACTTTCCAAACAACAGGAGAAAGTTTTTCATCTGCCTGTTAAAGATATTTTCTAGAAGTTGCACACAGGTTACCTTATCCTATTATCCAGAACCTAGTCACATAGCCAAACCTCTCTGTTAGGGAAGCCAGGAAATAGAAACACTATTTTTAAGAGGCATTGTAATATGCCCAGCTAAAAATAATTATTCTATTATTAAAGAAGAAGGGAGAGAGAAAATAGTGGCAACAGCTAGCAGTGTTGGCCAAAACCAGCTGTAAGTTTCAGTCATTATTTTCTTTATTTGCTATATTATAGCTGATTAAGTTCTTAATCTTTATTATTCAACTTATCCATTTTCCTTGAGAGGTCTTGTATCTTTTTCTAAATATTAATATTGACTTTTAAAAACTTTCTTTTTAAAATGTTTATAACAAATAATTTAGGACTATACAGTAGTCTAGTATAGAGCTAGTTTTTATTTATTTATTTATTTAGCTATTTATTTTTGGCTGCATTGGGTCTTTGTTGCTGCGCGCAGGGCTTTTCTCTAGTTGTGGCAGGCGGGGGCTACTCCTCATTGCAGTGCGCAGGCTTCTCACTGTGGTGGCTTCTCTTGTTGCGAAGCACAGGCTCTAGGCGTGTGGGCTTCAGTAGTTGTGGCTAGCGGGCTGTAGAGCACAGGCTCAGTAGTTGTGGCGCCCGGGCTTAGTTGCTCCGCGGCACGTGGGATCTTCCAGGACCAGGGCTCGAACCCGTGTCCCCTGCATTGGCAGGCAGATTCTTAACCACTGTGGCACCAGTGAAGCCCCTAGAGCTACTTTTTAAATCTATATTCTTTTTACTTTGTTTTTATTCAAAATAATTGTCCTTTAGATTTTTCATAAATCCAAATTTACTTAGGACAATGGACTAGTTCTAGCTAGTTAGTTAATAAACATATATTTAGTTGTCAGGAGTGACACAAAGTAAGGAAAGGAGCATGGACTTGGGTGTAAGCTACCCACGATAACATTTTCCATATGTCCCTATTCCTCAATACACGATTTAGTCATTGAATACATGAAACATGAGACATATTTATGGTATGCTGCTGGAAAAAAAATGAGGTTCTCATAAGACATTTTGTCTGAAAGTAACTTCTTAGGATGTTTTCCGAAAAAAACAAAAAAGCCGGTAGGGAACTGGGAAAATAGGACAGGAATAAAAGTAGAACAAATAAAGGGCAATGCAAGGAAAATCCCTCAGAGGGTAATTCTGTCCCAATTCCAGAGGGAAAGCTTGGTATGTGACACCTGGAGTCAAGGGGAGTGTTTATACCACCTCTACAGCGTAGTCATTAAGATTGGTAGGGTGGGGGCAGGAATGTGGTCATAAATTCCCAGGAAATTCTGACTCTCTGTGAATGGCTAAGGGGGTTTTGGCAGCCTCAAGCTGACCTCCAACAAAGAAACAGATGCTGGCTAATGGGAGTGAAAGCATGGGTCCCAATGTGCACTAAAACTGTAAAGGGAGATACAGCCAGAGCACTAACAGTGAATACTATATATATTAGGTAATTTCTTAAAATGATCACAAGGGTTATTTCAGGATGATACTGATGATTTTTATTTATGCAAATTTAATTTCCAAATTTCAAGAATAAGTATAAATTGCATTTTTCTAAATAAAAATTATTTTCTAAGAAAAATATAATAATGTATTCTAGATGCTCTCTATCCTGACTTATGAGCCTACTTTACCATGAAATTCAGTCTTTGAATTATTATAAGTGATCCAATTTAATGTCTACCACTTTAACCTTATGATCACAGAAATAGAATAAAATGCAAAGTGATCTTTATAGCATTTCTCTTTTGACACATTGTAAAGATGTTCCTTCCAGAGCGATTTGATTTGCTAAAGTTGAATCTCTAGAAACATCTTTCTAGAATCTCTAAAAACATTTGTTCTTTAAAATTCTCTATAGCCAGCACATCCCCTAAGTGGTACTGTTTGGATTCTATGCTAAGCACTGGAAGAAAACTAGTACTAACAAAAACGACAACAACAAATATATAAATACATATATATATATATATATATATATATATATATAAAAAACAAAAGTACCCGCCACCCAACTACATAAGATAATATGTACACAGTACTTAAAGATATATATGTGTGTCATATTTGTACATAGATATATATTTTTTCTTTAGTTGTAAACAACAATGAAATGACTGTCTTCTAAAAAGTCCTACTATTCCATCCTTTGTTCTGTTGTAGTGCAACACAAATGTGTGAGAGAAAGAGATAATAATAGTTGCCAGCCATATGCTCACAAGTACTCCATGAGAACTAAAATGGTTAAATCAGCAAACCTTTCTCAGACAACATGCACACATTTTAAAGTTGGATCTTCAACCATTTTTTTAAAATCCTTGATGCAACCAGAAACATCTTTGCTTTTGAAAACTTGCCAAATTAAAGTTTTACATTTATTTAAATTTGTCTAGAAATTTCTTCATTTTTAAAGGATGAAATGCACCAATTAATCAATTCAATTCATCTTCTTCTAAGTCAAAATGAAGATATTAATAAACTAGATTTTACCTAATTAAATATTCTTTTATAATCAATAGATGAATTTTATGAATTAAAAAATATGATTAGACCTATATGAGAAGAATGTGACAAAATATAGAAAATGTTTGTCTTGCTTTCATGTGAGATAACTCAAATTGTCTAAGTGAAGAACAGATGGAATGGCAAAGAGCTTGAGTAAGGAAATGTTACTAATAAATTTATGATTTATTATGTATATATAAATTATATATAGCATTTTAGTTTGTATACATAAAAAAAGGAAATTCCACAGGCATATATTAGAAATACGATGTGAGAAAAATTTATGATTTGTCAACTGATTTGAAGTTATTTGGAATAATGTTGGGGCTTGGAAAGGATGAGCAACAGATACATGGAAATTCATATCTAAGACATAAAAGAATACTTAGAATGACTAAATGTTTGCTTTATTGGTATCTTTACTTCACTCTGAGTTCTTCATTAACTTCAGGTGCCTATATAGATGTTTTTGCCATATCAAGTGTTTTTTTTCTGTATTTCTGGTGATTTTCTAGTGACAATAATTTTAAAAGACAATTTTACTTGTTGTATGTGAATGTTGAAATATAACAAATGACTTATGCACTGCCCCAGAGGAAACTATATCTTTAAAAAATCATGTTTAATTAATTTCCTTTGAGAATTATGAACTGTGAAATAGAAGAACAATAGGTAATAGTAAAACTCCTGAAAATTGGCCTCCATAAACCAGTTACTTGTAAAATTGTGAAATTAAATCATCTGACTCATATGCATAAATGATATAATTCTCCCTGGTGTGTACCCTTGGTAATTGATATGGATCCATGATAATGTCCCTGGATATACAGAGGAACCAGGGATTTTCAAAAATAGAAATTGTTACTGGAACAGTTTGGAGTTAATGAGTTTACAATTAGTCTGCTTTACCTTTGTTTCTTTTCTGTATAGTTTCTCCTCATAATTATATTACTGTTGTCTAATTTATAATTTAGATTATAGTGCCTCTGTATTTGCTACAAAGTTATTAACTGGAAAAAAGTTTATAAGGAAGAAAGGTGAAACTTGAAGATGCTAAAATTATGCAGAAATGCATCATAGCCTGTGAAGCAAAGCATAAATGGTTATAGAACAAGTGGTCTTGGCATGTGTTAAAATTTCTTCCTGGTTCTTTTCAATTATCTGATTAAGTAATAAATAGTATATATTTCCATGTTATATTGGTTAGTCTTATCTTAAAATTATATTATTGAGAAGTTTTCTGTGGAAACAACTGAGGAAATATGTTCTGATGTGTTATTTTTGTATTTATTTATTTATTTTTTTGGCCATGCCATGTGGCTTGTGGTTCCCAGACCAGGGATTGAAAATGGGCCCTCAGCAGTGAGAGCATTAAGTCCTAACCACTAGACTGCCAGGGAATTCCCAATGTACTTTTTTCTTTAAAGGCTTTATAGAGTCATATGATTATACATTTAACCACGTTGGTCATTTATATAGCAAAAATTTAGAATATTTTTGTTAATTTTCAATTATACTTAACACAGACACATGTGCACAAATATATTTGTTTTAAATCTGGAAATTATGAAATAGCAAAGAATAAAATATGTTAAATATTCCACAAAAATGACTCTTCTGAATCTGTGATGAAACAAAGGGTAGTTGAGTTTAATAACGAAGAATCTAGAGCGCTTCCTGACACTTTGCACAAATCAGAGGAACCTAGAAAGCCTTTTAACACTGTGAGAAAATTTACTACAGATATAACAAATAATTTATATTTCTGGATTGGAAAACATCTTGATTATTTCAACCAAAATGAGTTACTTATTCATATCATTTAAATACTTGATACAAATTATGCCCAAAAGGTGCATTGTTAAAAGTTGAAAGTGTTAAACATTTATATTTCTTATCAGAACATCATTTATATTCTTTTAAAACTCATGTTTGAAATAAAATTAGCAATCATAAATAAGAGAAAAAGACACAACTAGTTTTTACACAATAAAGCAATTGTGTAATTTTACTTTAGACTCTGTTACACTTGCCTGAGTCTCTATACCTTAATTTTTAATTTAAAATATTTAGTTACATCAGATAGTCTCCATGGTGCTCATGGGAAGAGCGTTATACCAGAGGGCTCATATACTATTGAGCATCAGGATTATGGATTGGCCAAACTTGGGTCTAGTGCTTACTTGCAATTTGATCAATTGTGGCTGAGAATAGTGGATTCCTATGTTACCTACATGCAAGTTATCTTCAAGGAATTCCTTATGAGGACACAGTGGATGAAGAGGGCATTCTAATATCTGGCCTGGAAAATAAAATATTGAATTCAAGTCTATCTAAGAATGTCTGGAGGTTTTTAAGGAGGATCCAATACTGGTATTTTTCATTGAAAGATTGAGTCTTGAATTAAAAGTAAAATTATTGTATGCAGAAAAAGAATTGAGTTTGCTTTAAAGGCAATAAGGCAGGCCAGAGAGGTGTAAGTTATCCGTAACCTTGGTCATGTTATCTAAACACTTTAATCTTACTTCCCTTTTAAATAAGAATTATGGTAGTATATATTTTATAAGGTTGATGTGAAAATTAAAATAATTCATATAAAAACTTGGCCTATAATAAATGTTACATGTTACTTTTGTTGCCTAATAAGGTGGTATATATATGTACATATATATATATATTTTTTTTTTTTTTTTTTTGCTGTATGTGGGCCTCTCACTGTTGTGGCCTCACCCGTTGCAGAGCACAGGCTCCGGACACGCAGGCTCAGCAGCCATGGCTCACGGGCCTAGCCGCTCCACGGCATGTGGGATCTTCCCGTACCGGGGTTCGAACCCTTGTCCCCTGCATAGGCAGGCGGACTCTCAACCACTGCACCACCAGGGAAGCCCAAGTTGGTATTTTTTTTAAATAATAGTTTCTCATTTGCTTCTTGTTGGTGAATACTTAATTAGCTAGAGCCATAAATTAAAATTTAATAATCAAAATAATGAAAAGAGACAGACTACGGATCAAAATGTGCAAGAAAATATTTTCAGGAAATAAAATGATATTTTTTTGATTTAGATCTGTGAAAAAAGCTAATGTTCTACTTGATTGCTAAAAATATATTGAGGATATTTACATATTTAATGAACTTGGAAATCTTTTAAAATAATGTCAACTCAGAGCATTACAGTACTATTATATATAACTTTCTCTATGGTATGTAAAATGTAGTATATCCAGCTCTGAGCATTACATATATTTTAAAGCAGTATGCGAACTGGGGTACCTAAAAGGAAGGTGACCAAAATTATTAGGAAATCATGTTGACTAATCATCATCTTAAAAGAATTGGCTTCAATAATTGAGCCTGTTTAAACTCATGCAAGCTTATATAAATGTTTTACATTCTAGAACAAACGAGTAGAAATTGCAGTGACGTAGGCTTAGACGAAAAGTGAAGCAAAAACTTGCGCACAATTTGAAATGACAGTACAGTGATAACTGTCCTGTCCCACATTGAACTACTAGTCACTCAGTTTTCAATCAGTGGTTAGGAAACCATCTGTTAGCTGATTCCATGTTTATGCAAGAATTTGATAATAATAAAACAAAGTTAAACTTGTTTCTCAAATGTGGAGCAATATTTCCTCGCAGCACCTGTACTAAAATGGAACAGGCCTCACTTATTGAACTTTCTACCCTCAGTATTAGAATTAGAATTCATGTTATCACTCTCATGCATATGAATTCCCTCTTTCCAGCTTTAATAGATAGCATGGAATACTTTTGCAATTTTTAGTCTACTTTGCCCACATCAGTCCCAACAGACTTGCTTATTCTGAATGTAATAGCTAGCATTTTAATCAATGAAGAGTGTATTTCACTCTATTCATTATATGACAAATGTGTCTGCCTGTAACTCTTATCCAGTGAAATATCAACAGTTAAAAATGAGAACAAAATGTTAATTAAATGGTCTTACAGTTCAGTAGACAACCTCACTATCTGATATGTGAGAGAACAAGATTGCATTGCTAGCCTTCTTCTTTCTGTTCCTGCACTGCCTACAAATACAAAACTATTCCTGCAATAGATAGGAAACTACAACACAGTTAATCAAATATGTGGTAGAAATTTTAAAGTTGACAACTGGGGAAAACTTTATGGGCAACCACAGAATTAAGATTGGCTTGATAAAGGTCACTACTAGAAGGAAAACAATAGAATTTGAGGAGATGCATGAGGAAAATAATGGTCAATAAGGCAATCAGCATTACTAAGGAGATAATGTACCTGGATGGGGGAAGTCAGACAATTTGGATAAATTACAATTTTTCAGTACCTATGCTGGATGTTTAAAATGTAAATTGGTAATTGAAACAGTTGGAAACATAAGGTGGTGGTTCAGAGATCAGATATCTTATTCAGAATCTGACCCTCCTACTTATTTGTATGTTTGCTTTGGGAAATGTTAGTTAAGACTATCAGTAATAGGGACTTCCCTGGCAGTCCAGTGGTTAAGACTTCACCTTCCAATGCAGGGGGTGCAGGTTCAATCCCTGGTCAGGGAGCTAAGATCCCACATGCCTCAGGGCCAAAAAAACAAAACATAAAGCAGAAGCAATATTGTAACAAATTCAATAAAGACTTTAAAAATGGTCCATATCAAAAAAAAAAAAAATTCCTGTTTTACCCCTAGGTTCTTCATGACATTTTTTTTTCCTTAAATTCCATATATATGTGTTAGCATACGGTATTTGTTTCTCTCTTTCTGACTTACTTCACTCTGTATGACAGACTCTAGGTCTATCCACCTCATTACAAATAGCTCAATTTCGTTTCTTTTTATGGCTGAGTAATATTTCATTGTATATATGTGCCACATCTTCTTTATCCATTCATCCGATGATGGACACTTAGGTTGTTTCCATCTCTGGGCTATTGTAAGTAGAGCTGCAATGAACATTTTGGTACATGACTCTTTTTGAATTATGGTTTTCTCAGGGTATATGCCCAGTAGTGGGATTGCTCGGTCATATGGTAGTTCTATTTGTAGTTTTTTAAGGAACCTCCATACTGTTCTCCATAGTGGCTGTACCGATTCACATTCCCACCAGCAGTGCAAGAGTGTTCCCTTTTCTCCACACCCTCTCCAGCATTTATTGTTTCTAGATATTTTGATGATGGCCATTCTGACTGTTGTGAGATGATATCTCATTGTAGTTTTGATTTGCATTTCTCTAATGATTAATGATGCTGAGCATTCTTTCATGTGTTTGTTGGCAGTCTGTATATCTTCTTTGGAGAAATGTCTATTTAGGTCTTCTGCCCATTTTTGGATTGGGTTGTTTGTTTTTTTGTTATTAAGCTGCATGAGCTGCTTATAAATTTTGGAGACTTACTAGAGAATGGACTTGAGGATATGGGGAGGGGGAAGGGTAAGCTGTGACAAAGCGAGAGAGAGGCATGGACATATATACACTACCAAACGTAATGTAGATAGCTAGTGGGAAGCAGCCACATAGCACAGGGAGATCAGCTCGGTGCTTTGTGACCGCCTGGAGGGGTGGGATAGGGAGGGTGGGAGAGAGGGAGACGCAAGCGGGAAGAGATATGGGAACATATGTATATATATAGCTGATTCATTTTGTTGTGAAGCAGAAACTAACACACCATTTTATAGCAATTATACTCTAATAAAAAAAAATAGGCTAAATATTTATTGGGCACATTGTAAGGCAAGTTACTATAGGAGAAAAAATGTATAATATTTTATAATTGTACAGAAGAAGCTTATAATTTTATAAGGACAGTTAAGATATGATCCCATAAATTTTAAATACTAATATGAGATTTACAAGGTAAAACAATTGATTAATTACAATATTAGTGGCAAAACAAATTATAAATTCAGAGGAATTAGGATTGTAAAAGTAGAGGGCCAATTTTGGAGCCAAAAGACAGATTTATTGAAGAATGTTGAGCATAAGAAAGATTTTATGAAACTACTCCTCAGGAGATTAGTTTGATAATGATTAGTATAATGAATTAGGAGTAGGGTGGGAGAGGGTACAGAAGAAAATGTCTTGTTAGAAGGTTAGTGTAGTAATCCAATGGTGAGAAGAAAAGAATCTGAGCTAGTATAGTAGCAATTGGCATTAAAAGAAGGTAACTGATGAAAGATTTTATAGGACTTGGATCAGAGAGGATATAAAGTGTAGACGTTGACTGAGACTTTTAGTTCAGATATCTAGTTAATGATGATGACATTAATAGAAATGGAAAACTTGGGATAGAGAGCTGGACTTCAGGGAAACGCTGACACCTGTATTCAATTAGTTATGAGAAAAAGCAGGGCATTTATAAAATTGTGTCCAGTAAAAAACTGTATCTGTTAGTTTGGAGCTTCGAATAATCACCAGAAGAGCTGGAGATGTAGATTTGGAAATTATTCATATGCTTTCTATGTACCAGGTACTGTTCAAAGTGCTATCTATGTATTAACTTATTATCAATAAAATCTCTTAATAACCCTAAAAAAAAAAAAGACTCTCAGTAATACTTTTCTTATCTATGAAACATGTAGAATTATATCTGCTTTGCTTTTCTCTCAGGTTTTGGTGATAATCAATGACAATTAAACATTTTAATAATAGGTAAAAGAAATTGGTAATTAGTACGTGAGCATGTGTGTAGTGTGAAATCCATGGTAAATTTTATTTGAACCATGAATCATTTCTCCCAGAGAATGTAAGAGGCCCATGTACATATGATTTATCACATGACTTTAGCAAGAATGTGGATTATCTGAAACCTATTTTGAAAATTCAGTGGGCCCATAAACCCTAAATTAAGAAGTCCCACAAAAGCTGTAGTCTGTATATCAGGAAATTCTTTTCTTTTATCCTCTTTTCTGAACCATTGTTCTGTGTGGGTAAAGTAGAAAAATCTATTTTAGTGTTTTACTGGCTGAAAATATCCAAGGTTGCAAGTCAAGGAGGGTGACATGCAACCTTGGATATTTAATAGTTGACTCTTCTCTCAAGATATCTACCTATGATTCAATGACCAAACTTTTCATTGAAAGAGAACTGAATGGATCAGAAGCTATTAAAGGGGAAAATGGTTCTTGGTTATTTTAAACATAAAGTATTTGATACATAAAAAGTCACCTTGATTTTGGGGGGATACAGAGGCTCACCTTAAAAGAAATAAAGTCCTCTACCAATGCAGTTACAACTATATGCTCATTTTTACAAAAAAAATGGAGAATATGTTTACACAGTTTTGGATAGCATTGAGGAGGCAACACCTCAGTGGGATCAGATTAATCCTCCCTACCTGAAAACTGAGAAGCTTGTGCATGCTTGCAAAGAACTGCTAAGTGCATTATAATACATGGGACATAGAAAAACACAGCAATTTGAAGGCAGACATTCATTTGGATTTTATTATCTCTATCCTCCACCATTTTCTAAAGTTTCCTGGGCCTCTGCTTTTAGGGAGGAAACTGAGGCTTAGAAAATTTTAGATGTTCATCCAAGGTCACACATTTATCCTGAGCAAAGAGGTAATTAGAGTCTTACATTTTTATCAGATATTTCAAAACAAGATCACACAGGATTTCTGTGGATGTATATGAATCTCAATACTGAATAGAGTGAATTGCTATGAAACAATAATAGCATTTTAATAGTTTCAAGAGAAATCGTTGACAAACATTGATGTTCCCTTCCTCTCCTATTAGTAATGGCTGTTGGAATTCAGAACTGCTCTAATAGACCCAGAATCATGACAGAAGAGAAAACAATTTTGTTTCCTGATGTCAATGAAGAAATAATACAATATGATAACCAATTAATAGAAAACTAAAAATTTTCCTTACCAACAAATTTAAGTTTTAAATAAAAATGACATGTAGCTTTTGCCATGACAATATTTTACTTTTTTTCTATTAAGAAAACATTCCTTTAAATTTAGGACAAAAATAAAATACTAACTGGCCAGTCTTGGAAACACACTTAGATATTTCAGAGAGTTTCCTTTAACTTCTGTTATGCTGAAAACTTTCAGAATCTATTTTTAGAGATCAAATGGAAACCACTTTGAAAAGCTCAGCTTGATTAAGAACAGACAACACACATTTAGGGAATAAAAGGAATCACTCACTACTTTTGTGAAATTCTTCAGGGATTTCACTCCAGGTAGACAAATGTGGGAATGGAGTTAAAGAGGATTTTAAACTTAGATGTTTGGAAAGCCTTTGACAAAATTCTTTATAGTACTGTAAGATCAGTGGAAAGGATCAATGAAACTAATAGTAAATTGGCCTACTGTTCTGAACAATGATTTATGGAAAGGAAATAAAGGTACTAGAAATAAGTTTTTGTGGTCCAAGCCAATTTTAAATATTCTGCTTCTTCATAGATCAGAAATAAATCTCCATCGTTTTAAAAAATTGTAAAATAGACTTTTAAGATATTATATTAGCATTTACTTTGTAATAAATCAAATAACATTGAAGTTTATTATAACACTTAGCTGATGACAAATAGAATGTGACAAATAACAAATATGTAAGTTCAGATTTGGGAATACTTGTTTTTAAATGGTAGTGGATTTTAAGGAAGACATCTTGAGAATATATTGAAACATACATAGAAAATATTAAACAGGTACTAAAAAATGATTACTTGAACCACATGCTTAACATTATCACAAGAATTTTTATTGTGTATCTTAACTTCTGTGTGAATACATGAATACCATTGTTTTTGTTGTTTGAGAAGAAGCAAGGTTGTTTGATTTAAAAATAATCAGAAGTCAAGAACCAATTCACAGGTATTCTATCTGTCTAGTTTAATAGTTTTATTCCAGCAAACGTAAGTGTCTAGCATAGAAAGTCCTCAATAAATCTTCGTGAATAAATGAATATATGACCAAATAAAGGGGGTGGAGTAGCTTTAAAATTGAGATGGATCACTGAAATATCAACCCCTTATGCTAGATTCTCTCCAAGAAGACTGGCTTCATTTTACTTCTCCTTATTTTAGGATGCATAATTATTTTTAAAATGAAGATTTCATTTTGGAAATTAAAGGAGCACATACTCAAATTTTAAAAATAATAAACTTTTGGGCTTCCCTGGTGGCACAGTGGTTGAGAGTCCACCTGCCGATGCAGGGGACACGGGTTCGTGCCCCAGTCCGGGAACATCCTACATGCCGCGGAGCGGCTGGGCCCGTGAGCCATGGCCGCTGAGCCTGCGCGTCCGGAGCCTGTGCTCCGCAACGGGAGAGGCCACAACAGTGAGAGGCCCGCGTACCACAAAATAAATAAATAAAATAAAAATTTAAAAAAATATAAGAATAATAAACTTTCATATCTCTAAGCACTGTTTTACAGGAAAAGAGGAGAGTGCTCACTAGCTATGAACTATCACACCCCAATTCCTTGGCACACCCAAACGGCTGGCTTTTTTTTTTTTTTTTTTTTTTGATATTTGAGTAAACCTAAAATCCCTTCCAAGATTTATTTTTTGATCAGCAGTGGAGGAAGCATCTCGGGATTCTCAGATAGGGAAGATGAAACATGGTGTCACTCAGCAGAGTATGGGAAAGAGATCACCACTATGTGTCCAGACTATCACTAAGAATCTACAAAAAGATGATAGTCTTCGTCCAAGACAGCACATACTAAAGCTCTATAAAGGAGTTTCAGTATTTGACCAACAACTAAACCATTATTTCATTTTCTATGAGATTTTTTTAGATGTTCCATATTTAGTAATGAGAATATTATGATTAAAATTATGATATAATAATGACAGTTCTTATTAAATATATTTGGCTCTGAAGCTATACCATACATTGTACACAGCACTCACTTCACATACCTTATCTCATTATTCCCCCAAACAACACTTTGTAACAGGTTCTTTTATTATCCACATTCAACAGATGAGGAAACTGAGCTAGTAAGCTTTGGAAGTGGGATTTATTTTCAACATCTTTCTAACTATAAGCCCACATTTTAAAACTCTATGGTATATTACCTTGGCATTTCTTCTTAAGAAGTAAGGGGAAATTCTCACCAGTAACATACCAGCTACATGTGAACTGGTATAAACTACACATTTTGATTAACTCTTGAAAGATCTTAATGAAGGATAGTATTGTCTCTAAATAGTTATAGATTTTAAATAGCTTCAAGGGACATCACAGAGGGATTCAGCTTAATCAGAAAATCAAGATGAACTTTGTCATGTTGCTACAAACATAAAACTGCTAGAACAGGGAATGATAATGACACCATACATTATATTTCCTGGGAATTATTAAAAACGAACCTCAAATGTAATGTTAATTTTATTTGTTTCAGATTGAGAGTGTACATTGCTGTTTTCATTCTCTTTCTATTTGTCATTCATTGCTCTTTTTGACACTATTACTACATATGCTAAGTATCTATTTTTTTCCATTTCTTTTTCTTTTCCATAAAGTTTAACACAAGTAGAGCCACATTAATTTAGGCAGATTCTATTCACTTTAAAATCACTTTTCTTACTGTCCAGGATATTAGTAGAAATGTAGTATCCTCACATGGAATGGTCTTATTTTCTTTACCTACCCCCAATACTTAAAGATACTAGGGAGGAAGAGAGAAGGTATCAGAACCAGCTTCAGAATAAAACTATAACTGAAAAATTTATCTGCTGAGATTTTCATTTATTCTGATTTCATTACTCAGGCATTCTTTCCACCCCAATTAAAATCAGGTAGTCATCTAGAATATTTGTTTGCTCATTCATCAATTATTTCATTCATTTTTTTAAAAATTCAAATTGTGTTATTTAAGAGGTTACTTATTCTCTGCACTGTACCATGTGCTGGATATAAAATGATAGACAAAAAGACTTTCATCTCAGGCTGTTTCAGTATTTCTAGATGTTTTCAGTTACTAGCAGGACTCAAGCAGGATTGTTGACCTGATGTTTGCTGATGGTCCTGGTAGCATCTCTCAAAAAAACACTGTGTGTAGTTCAAGAAAAACATAATGAATACTCAAAAATTTTGTTTTGTCTTATGACTATATCGTTACTAACCATATGGCCTATAGAGAAATTTCTAACTACTCCAGCTTCCACTTTTCTTGCCTATAAAATACATGTAATAGTTACACTATTGAGATGTTGTTAGAAGTAAAGAAAATAATGCATATCAAAAGTTTTACACTGATAATACACAGAAGACAGTCAATAAATGCATTCATTCAATCACTCACTCACTTATTTAACAAATATCTCTTAAATGCCTACTTAAGTTCAAGGTACTTTGCTGGCTCTAGAAATTCTTTAAAAAGATGAATGTAGTGTGGCATCTGCCCTCCTGGACTCACAGTCTTATTAAGGAGGTGGAGATTCAATATGTAATTATGTGATAAATCATTTAATCTAGATTGTGATAAATGCTAGTGTTAGCTAAAGTGATAGAGAACTTAGATTAGGAGATTGGGGTGCTATGGGCTAAAGGTGTGGGTCAGAGAAGGTTTCCTTCAGCAGTTAGAAGGATACAGAATATAGAGTTACAGAAGATAAAATGTAAGGCAAGACTTGATGGAGGATCCATTTGGCTCTTGGGTAGTATATTAGTCTTCAGTTGCTGCTGTGACAAATGACCACAAACTTAGTGGCTTAAAACAACACAAATGATTATAGATCTGTAGACAGAAGTCTGACACAGATCTCACTGGGCTAAAATCAAGGTGATTGAAGAGAAACCAGTATGAGCATGTACTAATTATGAGGCTTTTATACTGGTATACAAAAAATAATGGTAGCCTGGTCTAGGGAGTGTAAGGGACATGAAGAAAATGGTTAGATTTAAAATGTGTTTAGATGAAGAATCAGCAAATTTTGGTACTTTATTTTTTGGGGATGAGTGTTGACATGAAAGGGGGTGTTGAGTATGAATCCCATATCTCTAATTTTAGCAGCTGTATAGGGGGAAAGTTTTAACACTGAAATATTGACCACTGGAAATGAATCACAATTTGGAGAGAATATAATAAATTCGAACATGCATATATTGAGTTTGACATGTCAGTTAGACCAAATGAAAATGTTATTTGGCAATGAGACATACTGGTCTGGAATCAAGGTTATTACTTGGAAGTTGTCAACATAATGATATCAAATGAAAAACACAGAACTCATTATGGTCCTCTACAAAGGAGGGGACAATTTGAGAGTAGAGAAAGTGTAGATTCCGAAATATCTATCAAACACTTAAAGCGTGAATAGAGGAATAAGAGGTGTGAAAAACTACTAATAGGTTGTAGATTTATAGGATAAAACCTGGAAGTAAATTTTGTTTTTAAAGAGAGAAAATAATCAAGGGTATGAAATGTTTTAAAGTTCAAGAAAGTTAATAAAAACTGAAAAAATCCCTAGTAAATATCTTCCTTCAAGCAGATTCTATTTAACACCTCCTGTGAGCCAAATTTTGTGCCAAATACTAGTTACAAAAAGATGAAAAAGGCATTAAAGCTTTATTTTATTAACTCACAGGCTAATGGGGGGAGTTTATTGAAATGGTTAGTTTAAATATAAAGTGACAACTGAGGTGAAGTTGTGCACATAAAATGTTATGAGAGTACAGAATAGAAGACATATTGCTGAAACTTCTGAAATTCAATAAAATGTAGTTCAGATTAAGAAAAAAGTGGTTTCTAGACAAAAAGATCAGCAGTGCTAAATTTGTAAAAGAACTATAACTGATTAAAATTGCCAGAAATGAGATTTCCAGATAGACAGAGGTAGGGAATGAGTTTGCATACTTAGGTCACAATATGTAGGACTTTATTCTCAAAACTAAGGAGCTTAAAGTTCATCCTACATGATAGAGAATGATTGACAGATTTGAACAGTTGATGTGAAATGGAATAGTCTAGCTGCAGTGTATAGTTGGCTTTCAGAAGACCCATCATAGCAAGAATACATAAGAGGTTCTTGGCATGATCCTGACACAACAATAGGGGAGCCTCAAAGAAAAAGAAACAGAATTTAGAAAGTTTTACAGATGAAAATCAGTAGAATGTGATTAATTACATTTGGAAAGAGGGAAAGGAGAGGTTTAATATGACTCTCAGTTTTCTGAATTGGGCAACAAGGTAGGAGATAGTTACAATCGATGGGGAGGGCAAAAAGGAGATCAAGGTTATTATGCAGTGAAAAATGAGGCCAGTTATAGAAATGTTGACTTAAACATTCCTACAGAAAGACAAGTTAGTATACAAGTTCAGTAGATACATGGACAACAGACTTTCAAGGGAGAAAACAGTGTTTGTGACAAGAATAAATGAGATCACCCAGAGAAAATATATAGTAGGAGAATAATAATGAGTTGAGTATAAAAACCCTGATGAACACCAGTGTTCAAATAACTTGTTGGAGGAAAAGATAGACAAGGAAGGAAAGGAGCAAATGATCAGAGAAATAGGAGGAGGATCAGTAAGAAATGGTGTGAAAAAGGTCAACGTAATAGTTTCAGGAAAGAGAGAGTGGTCAGCAGTCTTTGCAGTGATATGAGGGGAAGAGACAAAAGGGGTACAAAATTCTGAAACATACTATTTCAGTCATCCCTCTGAGAACCTGAATAGACAATTGATTTGTGTTAAATTGACTGTAAAATAATCTCCTGGAAACTGATGTTTTTATAACCAGTAAGTGCTTCAATTACAACAAACAAGCATGCAAGTTTTCAAGAGAAGAGCATCCAGTGTACTGTTTTGCCAACATTTTGTAAGAGAAAGGGATAGGGCCCGAGAGATCTGATCAAGTCTTTGCAGTGAGTAAGGAAGTAGATGAGGCAAAGGTGGTGGGAGTCTTTTACCTAGATCTCAGAAAGACAGGTAGTAAATTGTTTTACAAGATGCAACTAAGGAAAAATCAAGGATTTTGAATCAATGCTATAACAAGCTAGAAAAGAAGCTGAGCAGATGCAGAGATTTACAGTAAGTGATGATAAGTTGTGTTTGAAAAGGAGAAACAACAGGATTCCTTTGAGTTCAATGCTATTATGCTTTTCATTTAATACCCATAAAACAATTGTCAGGAAAGAGCCACAATCAATGTTGGCACTAATTTGAGCCCTTGATGTTGGCAGCATCAACGTTGTGATTGATTGAATTAATTCCAGTTAGGCTGTGTTTCTGTGTACTAGTTCATCTTACGTTATAATATTGTGCTTCTTATTTTAAATACCATATGGATCTATAAAGTAAAATAGTCAATAGCTGTTCTCATTTAATAAGGAATAAGAGAATAATGATGTGCTTACAAAGATAACAGAGGCATTTGATGAGGATGGGTATCATGTCCTGGGAATCTGCTTCTGAGAAAGTACTTAAAAGACTGTTTCTCAGAAAGGAATAAGAGAGAGGCTGGGGGAGTGATCTCAATAATCCTTATGCAATGAGTCTAAGCTGGAAAGGACAATGTGAGTAAAAGTCAAAAGGATAGAAACCAGGAAAACCCAGAGAGGTAAATTAGAGAATTTCCATGGATATTAGTGAAATTCAAAACTCACATATTTGTGTTCTAAGATGGGTGTCTTTTCTGATACTCTACGTTCATTTTTTGAATTTGCATCTTAAAACATTTTTGTAATTATTACTATATTTTAACATAAAAAATGCACTCTTTTTCAAATGGTATGAGTTAAACAAGGTAAGATTCCTCAAAGCTGTTCCTGCCTTCCTCTTCCATAAATCTGTAAACGGCATTACATATACCCAGCTGATTAATACATCTTAGATATGCCCTCATTTTACCTTTTCTACAACCCAATCCAGTAACTCCACTCATGCATTTTTATTCATTCGTTGGAAAGCCTACTTTGGACCAGGGACTATCCTAAATCTTGGGAATTCAGCAATGAAAACATAAGTCTCTGTGGTTATACATTTATATTCCAGTAAAAAACTAGCAAACACACAGACACATAAATACCTAAGACATGGCTGGTGATAATAATGATAAACAACTTTTAAAAAGTAATATAAGGATATTGTTGGTTGGGTGGGAGGTGATTTTGACAGTGGTAAGAACAGGTAAAGCTGTTTGCTGAGGTGGTGCTTAAGCAGGGCCTATATTCTGCAAGGGAGTAAGTCAGAGAGATATCGGAGGTAAGAAATTTTCAGACAGAAATAAACGTGCAAAAGTTCTGAGGCAGGAGTGTGCCTCATCAGCCAGAAGAAAACGAAGGAAGCCAATGTGGCTGGAGGGACACCATGGCGGTGGGGTAGGCACAGGGTTAATTCAGGTAAGGCATGGCAAGAGGTAAGGACTTGAGATTTTACTGTGTGTGAGAAAGGAAATCATTGAATGATTTTAAGCAGAAAAGTGATATGATTTGAATGATGGTTTTAAAGAACATTCTCTGGTTACTGTATGACAAATTCTAGATGGGCAAGAATAGAAGTAGAGCGTTCAGTTTTGGCCTCTAATGTAATAGTTTTAACATCTTTCCAACAACTTTACATTCAAAGTACCTCCCTATTCTTACTTATTACCAAAATCTCCACACCTACCACCTTGGCTAAAGTAAGCATTAACCTCTCCCCTGAAATAAAAATCAAATACCTTTTCAGTGAGGTACAAAGGGATATGGTTCCTCTGTTGTATTTATGGATGCTCCTATGTGTGTATGCATGTAGGTAGGTAGATAGGAAACATGAGTTTTCAATCATTTTCTCACAGAGCACCTTAGCTCCAGCTACCTAGGCACTGATTCCCTGCAGGATGATGTGAGGATGTGGTGTCACTTGTACATGCCCATAGGGTTTGTACCACAGGAGAGTAATCTCAAAAATACAAAACTGGAACCTGGCACATCTGTTCCTCCTCCCCTCAGGAGAGAGGAAGAGATACTTTGCAACATAAACAAATCCTCTCTGGGGAGAGGAAGGAACTTCATCACCCTGAAAAGTAAACAGGTGACTCTGATGAGAGATAAGACTTAATATCATCTTGGAGACCTCCATCTTTAGGGTCATTGTTCTATTATTCTTTAACCCAGATGTCAATGCTCTTTGCTCAGAAAGCCCTGGCCATGCAGAAATGTGAAAATATTCATGGAGCTTTGTTTCCTGCCTACATCTTTGACTACCTTCCTTCTCTATGCTCCAGCCACAACTGCCATACAGCCCCTTGGTTCTGAGGGCCTTTGCCATTGCTGCCCACTGCAGGGGTGCTCTTTCCCTGGGCCTTCCTGTGTCTTTCTCCCTGATCTCATTTAGATCTCAGCTCAAAGTCAGCCCTTCAGAGAAGTCAACACTGTTTGCCCAATCTAACAAAACCCTTTCAAAGACTACATTTCCAATCCTGCTATATTATATTACTACCTGAAATTATATTATACATTTTTGTTTACTTAATTGTTTGCCAACTCTAACCATGTAAGTTCTATTGTAAAACAATTTTACTGTCATAGTCATATTTATACCCTCATGATTTTGAAATATTAACTGTTATAATGATCAGCTCCAATGTCTGAGTTCTGTCATATGTTAGACAATATACCAGAGTCTGTATATCTGGGTTTTTAAACAAATTGTCACCACAAACCTATCAGGATATCAGTGGTGATACAACTTTGCAAAATCAAGAAAATGAATGCTTGAATTCTCTTAAGTGAATTGACCAGAATGTGAAAAGTAGGATAATTACTTAGTTATTCTGTTAGGCCATGACGTCCTCTATTAACATTTGATTATACCTTTAAAAATACTCAGATATTTCTCTATCCATTTATCTATGTCTATATTATAATCTCTAATATGTCTGTATCTATCTCTCCCTATAGAGAGATATATAAAAATATAACTTATATGAGATTATCATACAGATGCTATCTTGAGACTTTATTTAATTTTGAGCATTTTTCATACCATTATTATAAAATATACAAAATAACTGCAGAATATTTAATCATTGTTGTGAAACTTAATTTAACAGATATTTTTATTTGATATTTGAGATGTTTTGCACAAATATTCATCCACACCTTTGTTTGGTCCAGTTGCATGAAGACCTAAAATAAACTTGGCTATCAACTTATGCTCCCATACAACTTTTTAATTTTGATTTTTTTTCATTTTGATTTACTTTAGAGCAAAAGCATCAATCAGCAAACATGACCATACCAATCTCTTTGATGGCTATATTTCTCACTTTAATTAATAGTTTAGTGTTATACTCTTATACAGCCTTGAGTGTATTATTCAGATATCTGCCTGCCTTGAGCCACGGTAGAGAAAAATGCCATTTACTGTGATAGAGAACACAGCACATAGGGTAAAAGAAGATACATCTGACAGAGACCAAAATGGCATTAGACTGGGACCTATTAATTTTGAGATGCCTTAGGGTGGTAAGTGAGTACATGGCAAAGGCAGTTTGATATATAATTCTGGAGTTTAGGAGAAAACATGGAACAAAATATACATTTATTAATCATGTTGATATTAATTAAAGACATGATAAGCAATAAGCAATCAATAAAATTAAAATATTTTCCATGATTACCCATGGGAAATACACAGAATAAAAAGACAAATTCTATTACAAAATATTGAGAACACTAACATGTGTGGCATAGAGCTGGCAATAGATAACCTCAAAGGTGAATAAGAGCAACAGCATGAAAAATAGGGAAAGGCAATGAGAGTGACTTCACAAAACAAGGGAATAGACTATTTCAATATTAATGGAGTATCAGAGAGTGTAGAATATAAAGAGTCAAATTAGATAAGGACTGACAAGTGTCTAATGACCTCAGCTACAAGGATTTCTATACCGATCTTGACCACAGCCATTTCAATGGATTGAATGAAGTGGATGCTAGACCACAGTGAGTTAAGGAGTAAAGATGAAAAAATAACAAAGTAGAAGTAATTTTTTTCAAATAATTCCCTGTGAAGAGAGAGACTAATAAACAGAGGAAGGACTTGGGAGTGTCAGAAGAAATGGGGTCCAAAGCAGAGTCAATGAAATAACTTTAAGTTGAAAAAGGGACACTCCTTTTCTAGCAGGAAGGAAGGAAGAACAAATGAATGTGGCACTGAAAATTAAAGACAATGGTATAACAGTCTGAGGCAGGAGAGTATATATAGTAAATACTGTGGGCTGGATTCTATTACTCTATAAACTCAGCATATGATTAAATAAACTTTTTTTTTGACCTTCAGCCAAATAAAGCCCCAAGACATTTATGCATAAACAGCTAAAAAAGAAAAGTCTACTCTATCCTATCCTTGTGTAGTTGATTTTCTAAACTTCTGTGTTGTGTATGTAAGAAACATAAAATCACCTGGAGTCAATCAAAGCTGGCTTTCTTCTCTGACTCCAAAGTTTACAGTTTGTGTCTTCTGTTCTGATACAAAGATTCATTGAAAATTAAAATCATATTAGCTACATCACTTTTTTTGTAAGTGGCCAGATAATATTTTAGGGTTTGCTGATCATATGGTCATTTGCAACTACTCAACTCTTCCATGTTAGTATGAAAGCAATCCTAGAAAATACAAATTAATGGACAAGGTGGAGGTCCAACAAAACTCTGTTTACAAAAACAGGTGACAGACTGGATTGGCCCCCAGGCAATATTTTGTTAACCCCTGACCTACAACATGATAATTAAAATGAGATCAAATATTCCCACCTTAAAGAATGGTGCTTAGCATATAATAGAAGCTCAGGAAATATTAGATATTTTAATATGGTTCACTATATTTGAGCTTTTCAATGTCTTAAGAAAGGGAAACAAGGGGGGGAAATTAACATTTTAAAACCAATTATTTTGAACAGCACATTTCTACTTCTGTTGCAAATGTGTTTCTGATATGCTACAAGATATTGCTCTGGGTTCAATTTCATCCTCTATAAAATAATTAAATGTTATTTTTAACAACTAATATTCACCTATAGCAGTTTTAATTATGCATTTGTTCTTATTTGGGGGCATTAGTATTTATTCATTGAGCCAACCCCAGGAAACTCTCTGTAGTGACTATACAAGACAGCAAGAACTCTCTGTTCATGTTGAATCATCTCGTTTATAGATGGAATGTATGCTTATTTCCTTTATTACTTTTGTTAGTATCATTTTTAACTGGTATCAGGTATTACAGAATGTAAATATGATTGATTTTCTTAATCTCGTTATTTGCAGTCTTTTACTTGAATGAATGATTGATCAGTTTTTTGATTGTAACAAAGTGTGATTTTCCATGAAGTTTTTTAATGATTTAATTTTATAAATTAATATTGGTAATTTCTAAAAGCAAATAATAATGGAATATAAATTATATTAAGTCAATGATTAAAGGGAATTTAGCCATTTATAGATTTGGACAAGAATATTACAATTATTTTGGCCGTACAAGTGATGTTTATACCTTACTTATAAAATTAATTTTAAAAATATTTTTTCTAAACCAATATTTTGTACCTTGCTTTCAAATGTAGAGCTGGGTGAAAATTAGCCACAGAGGGTTTTTTCTTTGGTTTAAAATTTTTTATGCAAATTTCTAAGTATATGCTAATATTTGGTTTCATCTTAAAGATTTCTTTACAATGTCATATTTTATTTTCATTATTTTAGGTATACATCAGGGTTTTTATATTTATTACATATAGCATACCTATATCATATACATTAGTACAAAACATATATATGTATATATAATATATTTGGAATTGATATTATAATTATATATGGGTGTATATATATATATATATATATATATATATACTGTTTTAAAGTCAACACATATTTATTGAATTATTGTGTGTCAGGAAGTGGGGAAGATTACTTACAAGACAGAGAGATTGAGATAAAATCCCTAACATCAAGAAAGTTACAAAATGAGCAGAGAGGCTAACACATGTATACAAATAATTGAGAAAAGGATATATAGAGAGATATAGACAGAAAATGCGGTGGGGATTTAAAAGAGAAAATAAGCACATCAAAAAATAATGATAGCGATAATTGTGTTAATAATAGTCATACTAATAATAAGCACCATCTATTATTCTATGTATTATTATGTACCAGGCATTTTACTAACCACTATCTCCAAGTCTATGGGTATATATTTTAAATTTTTAATTAATATTATAATTTTATCTAATTACATTTTTGCTATTTAAGTCATTTAATGTCATTTGTTTAAGAAAGTTTCTAAGTTTGAAAACTATCCCAAAATACAGTTTAAAATGCAATTTTCAGGAACCATAAAGTTCTAGATTTTCTCTAAATATTTCATACTCAAATACATTTAATCATAAAGATATTTATTTTCCCACTATAATGAACAACATTTTGAATAAATTGGAAAGCCATCAGACTCACAGTGTACTATCGTACTAAAAATACTTTTTTTCAGTCACTTATTAAGAAATATAATGAGTATTATCTCACATATGATTTCTCGTACCCTATTGATTATTTCTCAGCCTATCTTATTTGCATGGAAGAGTTATCAAGTGAAGCAACAAAGACAAGCAAACTATGCCACATCTTCACCCCCAAATATCTATTTTGCAGGAAAAAATGTTGAAAATAATTAGTTTCTGCAAGTGTGTATAAGAAAAAAAAATCTTTAGCAAGGTTAAACAGTAACAAGTCAAACTGTGCTCTGTTTAACAAATGATTTATAAATACATATATTTACTGTGAGAGAGGACTATTAAAACTAAAATTTTCAAAGGTATTTAAATGCATTAATATTGACTCATATTTGACATCAGATGCTACTCTGATGAAGTCAGGAAGTGTAAAACAACTTTAAAAAGTCATGAAATTTAATTTGTTATTTAAAGCTAATCCATAGTTATAAAATGGCTTATTGATCCATTGCATTAGCTCTTGCTATTTTACTGAGAATATTTAAGTTTTGGAATACCATGACCATATTAGTAACACCCTATCTGTTTGGTCATTAGTTAAGACTTGGCATCTTCTGTACACAGTGATGTATATGAGTTCACCTAGGGAAAGATTTGTGTGTCTAGTCCTAGCTCTCCAAATAATTTGGAGAATTTAGGAACATGATTTAATAGATACGGTTTCCAGTTTTCTAACTGTTAATGGAGGAGTTGGCAATATATAAGTTATTTTTTAATCTCAGATCTGAAACTACTTTGGGGATTTCTCACAGTCAAGCTGGATTTCTCACAATTTCAGCCCAATCAAGCTGCCACAGGAAGGGAACATGGATGAGGGAGGCTGAGCACATTCGGATGCTCTACACTGTCTCAAATTAAAGCACAACCTTTACCCACTTTATTTTTATTTATTTATTTATTGACATTTATCCTGCTTGGTGTTCTCTGAGGTTCCTGGATTTGTGCTTTGGTGTCTGACATTGATTTTTTTGGGATTCTCAGTCACTATTGTTTCAAATATTTCTTCTGCTCCTTTTTCTCATCTCCTTCTAGTATTCCCATTACACATATGTTACACTTTATGTAGTTGCCCCACAGTCCTCGGATATTCTGTTCTGCTTTTTACAGTCTTTGTTCTCTTTGCTTTTTGCTTTTTGAGGATTCTAGTGATATATCCTCTAGCTCAGAGATTCTTTCCTCAGCTGTTTCCAGTCAACATTAACCCATCAAAAGCACTGTTCATTTCTAGTATAGTGTTTTTGATCTCTAGCATTTCTTTTGTTTATTTTCTTAGGATTTTTATCTCTCTGCTTACATTGCCCATCTGTCTGGCAACTGTCTACTTTATCGATTAGAGTGCTTAGCACATTAATCATAGTAATTTTAAATGCCTGATCTGATAATTCTAATATCCCTACCCTGTAAGGTTTTGATGATTTCTCTCTCTTCAATTTGTGTTTTTTGCCTTTTACTATACAGGCATACCCTGGAGATATTGCAGGTTCTGTTCCAGACCACCGCAATAAAGCAAATATTATGATAAAGAAAGTCACGTGAATTTTTTGGTTTTCTAATACATATAAAAGTCACGTTTGCATTGTACTGTCTTGCCTCCATGTTGCTGGCTGCTGACTGATCAGAGTGGTGATTGCTGAAGATTGGAGTGGCTGTGGCAGTTTCTTAAGATAACAATGAAGTTTTCCATGTCAATTGACTCTTCCTCTCATGAATAATTTCTCTGTTGCATGCAATGATATTTGACAACATTTTACCCACGGTAGAACTTCTTTCAAAATTGGAATCAATCCTCTTAGGCTCTGACACTGCTTCGTCAACTAAGTTTACATAATATTCTAAATCCTCTGCTGTCATTTCAACAGTCTTCACAGCATCTTCACCAGGAATAGATTCCATCTCAAGAAACTGCTTTGTTTGCTCATTCATAAGAAGCAACTCCTCATTCCTTAAACTTTTATCATGAGCTTGCAGCAGTTCAGTCACATCTTCAGGCTCCGCTTCTAATTCTAATTCTCTTGCTATTTCTACCACATCTGCAGTTACTTCATCCACTGAAGTCTGGAACCTCTCAAAGTCATCCATGAGGGTTGGAATCAGCTTCTTCCAAACTGTTAATGTTGATATTTTGAATTCTTCCCATCAATCACAAATGTTCTTAATGACATATAAGAATGGTGAAGCATTTCCAGAAGGTTTTCAATTGACTTTTCCCAGATCCATCAAAGGAATCATTATCTATGGCAGATACAGCCTTATGAAATGTATTTCTTAAATCATAAAGTTTGAAAAAAAATGACTCCTTGGGCTTCCCTGGTGGCGCAGTGGTTGAGAGTCTGCCTGCCGATGCCGGGACACGGGTTCATGCCCTGGTCTGGGAGGATCCCACATGCCGCGGAGGGGCTGGGCCCGTGAGCCATGGCCGCTGAGCCTGCGCGTCCGGAGCCTGTGCTCCGCAACGGAAGAGGCCGCAACAGTGAGCGGCCCGCGTAGGGGGAAAAAAAAAAAAAATGACTCCTTGATCCATGGGCAGCAGATGGATGCTGTGTGAGCAGACATGAAAACAACATTAATCTCATTGTACATCTCCACCAGTGCTCTTGGGTGATCAACAGTAATATTTTGAAAGGAATCTTTTTTCTGCGCAGTAAGTCTCAATAGTGGACTTAAAATATTCAGTAAACTATAATGTAAACACATGTGCTGTCATCCAGGCTTTGTTGTTCCACTGATAGAGCACAGGCAGAGTAGATTTAGCATAATTTTTAAGGGCCCTAGGACTTTAAATGTGGTAAATAAACATTGGCTTCAACTTAAAGTCACCAGCTGCATTAGCCACTAACAAGAGGTTCAGCCTGTTCCTTGAAGCTTTGAAGCCAGCCATTGACTTCTCTTCTCTAGCTGTGAAAGTCCTAGATGGCATCTTCTTCCAGTATAAGGTTGTTTTGTCTACACTGAAAATCTGTTGTTTAGCATAGCCACCTTCATTAATTATCTTAGCTAGATCTTCTGGATAACTTGCAGTTTCTATATCAGCACTTGGCTCCCTCACTTTGCACTTTCACGTTACAGAGGTGGCTTCTTTCCTTAAACCTCATGAACCATCCTCTGCCAGCTTCAATGTTCTCTGCCATAGCTTTCTCACTTTTCTCAGCCTTCATAGAATTGGAGAGAGTTAAGGCCTTGATCTAGATTAGGTTTTTGGCTTAAGGGAATGTTGTGACTGGTTTGATCTTCTATGGAGATCACTTAAACTTTCTTCATATCAGTAATAAGGCTGTTTCACTTTCTTATCTTTCATGTGTTCATTGGAATAGCACTTTTAGTTTCCTTCAAAACCCTTTACTTTGCATTCACAACTTGGCTAACTGATGTAAGAGGCCTAGCTCTTGGCCTGTCTTGTCTTTCTACATGCCTTCCTCACTAACCTTAATAATTTCTAATTTTTGATTTAAAGTGAGAAACATGCGGTTACTTGAACACTTAGAGGCCATTGTAGAGTTAAAATGGACCTAATTTCAATATTGTTGAATCTCAGGGAATAGGAAGGCCAGAGGAGAAGGAAAGAGATGAGGGGATGGGTCAGTGGAGCAGTCAGAATATACACAACATTTATGGATTAGGTTTTCTGTCTTATATGGACGAGGTTCATGGTGCCTCAAAACAATCATAATTGTAATATGAAAGACCACCGATCACAGATCACCATAACAAATAAAATAATAATGAAAAGGTTTGAAATACAGGCATACCTTGTTTTCTTACACTTTATTGTCCTTTTTGCAGATACTGTGGTTTTTACAAAATGAAGGTTTGTGGCAACCCCAAGTCTAGCATGACTGTCGGCACCATATTTCCAACAGCATTATTTTTAAATTAAGGTATGCATGTTGTTTTTTAGAAATAATAGTGCTGCACTCTTAATAAAATACAGCATAATGTAAATATAACTTTAAAATTAATTAATTTATTTTGGCTGCATTGGGTCTTCGTTGCTGCACACGGGCTTCTCATTGCGGTGGCTTCTCTTGTTGCAGATCACAGGCTCTAGGCACATGGGCTTCAGTATTTGTGGCGCACGGGCTTAGTTGCTCCGTGGCATGTGGGATCTTCCCAGACCAGGGCTTGAACCCGTGTCCCCTGCATTGGCAGGTGGATTCTTAACCACTGCGCCACCAGGGAAGTCCCTAAATATAACTTTTATATGCACTAGGAAACCAAAAAATTCCTATGACTAGCTTTAACGTGATACTCACTTTATTGGGGTGATCTGGAGCCAAACCTACAATATCTCCAAGGTATGCCTTTATTACAAGAGTTAACAAATTGTGACAAAGAGACTTAAAGTGAACAAATGTTTTTGGAAAAATGGTGCCAATGGACTTGCTAGATGCTGGGATGTCACAAACTTTCAATTTGTAAAAAAATCAGTATTTGCAAAGCACAATAAAGTAAAGCGCAATAAAACGAGGTATGCCTGTCCCTGTAATTTTGTTTCTTGATAGCAGAATATGACTTACTGTGTAAAAGGACTATTGTAAATAGACTTTTGTAATGGGGTGAGGTGTGAGCGGAGGGGAAGAATGCTATAGTCCTGTGAATAGGCCTGAATCTTTTAGTGAGCCTGTGCCTCTGGACTGTGAACTTCACAAATGTTTCTCAGGTTTTTTTTTCCTCCCCACTTGGGTGGGACAGGATGGCTAGAGCTGGCTGGAGTTGGACAGTTCCATTCTCTCAGGTTAGGCTCTGACAATACCCTAGCAGTTATGGCTTTTGTTAACTAATTTCTCCTGAGGTCAGGCCTTGCTAAGAACAGAGTACTCTACCTTATTTTAAAAGTTTCCTTTCCCCTCCTTCTGCTAAAAGGATGACGGAATTTTTCTCCAATATTTACTGTCGGAACCTAGTTGAGTTCCTGAAGGTAAATCTTGCAATATTGTGGGACTCCCTTATTACTGGGTACCCTTGGAGTTTTTAATTCTCAAAGTGGTCCACACAGATCCTCCAGCAATAAGGAAATTACAGTCCAGCTTTTTCTACCTTGGCCCTTGTTCCTCAGCCGTTTCTGCTCCTGAATCTCCACTCAGATAAGTTGTTCTGTGTTTGCCTGTCTTTCCAGTCTTGGAGCCAGTGTCTTGCCCTGTGTCCGCCCCTCTTACAAATCCAGGAAGAGTTGTTGATTTTTCTGTCTGTTCAGCCTTTTCATTGTTTTTAGGACAGAGTGGGGGCTTACACATTCCTTACCTGGGAACAGGAGCTGGAAGTCCCTTTTCTCCACTCTGCAAGTTGGGCTTCAATTTCTCCAAAGAAATATTTCTGCTGAAAACAATCAGTGATGAAAATGTTCTAAAATTGACTGTAGTGATGGCTGCACATGTCTGGAAAACTACTAAAAACCATTAAACTGTACACTTTAAATATATGAATTGTATGGTATGTGAATTGTATACCAATAAAGTCCTTAAAAAAATTGTTTGAAAACCTTTCTCTTCAGTGAACATTTTGAACTCTTCTACCACTAACGTTTTTTTATTCAATATTAGTCATTTGGTTATAGCAACTTTTGAGGAGAAGATGATAAATGAACTTATGATAACAATAAGAAGATGTATGATCTTTGGATGAAAGAATAAATATTCATGCAGTCTGTTATACTGAGCTTGCCTAAACATCGCCTATCCCTAGCTACACAATGCAGTTCTTTGCCCCATCACATCATGTCCTCAATCAGAAGCTTACCTTCAACCAGTGCACCCCTCCCCATTCTTCAGGTCCCAGTTTGTAAACCATCCTCCTCCATAACACTGACCTCTATGAAGAATTCATCATTCACTTTAGCATATGCACCGATGTTCTCACAACTATGTGATTACACATCCAAATCAGTAAAATATTGTTTTCACTCCAGTAAGTGTATATTTATGTAAAAATTATTTTTACCTTCTGTACTAGCTACAGTAGAAAATTAGAAGCTACATTTCTGAGAGACTTCTTAATATTTTGAAAATTTTAGCCCATTTCCTATTGGATCTAACTGGATTATGATTTACTCTGTGATTTGGTATATAGTAGGCTTTTATCAGATGTATAAAACGTGTCAACTCTGTTCTTTCCTATTCTTTCACCTGTGTGTATATAACTAGAATTATCCTTGATCCAAAATGTCTTTGGAAATTTTTTTTTCATGTCTCTTGTCCATAGTATAGTGGGTTTTGTTTGTTTGCTTGTTTGTTTTGTTTTAGTTTAATTTGGAAATGGCCATGAACCTCAAAGTACTGAGGAAAAGGAAAAGTGAGAGCATCCCACACCCTCTCTACTCTTCCCTTAGGTTAACTCACATATGATAGCTGTCATGTTACAGTATTGGCAAAATTCACAGTATTATTAAAGCTTAACTTCTTTGTTAGCAAACACATTTTTTATAACACTTTCTCTGTCACAACACATTGTTTTTTGTACGCCCTGGAGTCCGAGAACCCTACTTTGCATCCCTTTTGTTATTACTTTCTACCAATATACACATCTCTTTATTTTTATTGTTTTAGTAATTGTTTTATATGTGCAGCTCACCTTTGACCTGTAGACAAAAGGTGGCTTACTAACTACACTGATGGTCTAGTGAGCTTCTCATTTTTCCTAAGCAAATTTAAGCCTGATCATGACATAGCTGCCCACTTGGTAAGGCCTATGGGTATGTAGTTAATGATCATACAATATTGGTGCACTTAATCTACTCAGTTCATGAGTATTCCTTTGAACACAGTGCCAGACAAGACATCTTGAAAGAGTCATTGAAAGAAATAATATTTTTGGATGGTTTTCTAAAGGAAGCACAATTCATCATTTCACATATAATAATAACCATTATTTTTGCTGTTTTATGCCAAATTCTAAGCCAAGCATATCTCATTTAATTCCTAGAACACCCCTAATAAGTAGAACCTATTATTTTTCTTATTTTTAAAACTAAAAGCAACAACAACAACAAAACAGCAAAAACCTGTGGTTTCTAACCCCTTACTCTCTGCTCTGTGCCAAGGGATCTGCTGAAAGTAGATGCTGAGTTTTCCCCCCTTAAATCTACTTAGTTCTGTATTTATTATCAGTATTTTTCTAGATAATGTTTATCACACTAAATATTTGATCCAAAGCATGTGTACCCAAGGGGAAATTCCTGTTCCCTTAAAGCCCTGGAAGTAGAGCAGTTGAGCTTCTCTTAGGCCACAGCCCATCTTGGTTGTGTAGTTGTTCTAATTTTACAACCATTTTATAGCATGTAATTGACCCCATTTCCTTCTCTTTGTGATCTCTGCTAGAAATGTCAGTGTGAATTTTCATGTCATACCAAGAAAATAGACAGGCAATAAAGGCATGCAACTTATTGTTCAAACCTCCCTCTTGATCTTCATCTTCTTTTTCTCTTTGTTCTACTTGATGTCATCTTTTAATTTCTGTGTTCATCTTGATGTCATCTTTTTCTTTTGCTCTTTTGATGTCATCTTTTAATTTTTTACTTCATCGTGAATTAAATATATTTCTAAAAATAGCATTATAACATTGTTTGGAATAACACATGATATGCATACATATTTCTGTCAAGATATTAGATAAAATCCCATTTAAACAGTTACCTCTGACATATGGTTGTTACTTTTTCACCATTTCCCCATGAAAATTGTAATTGCATAATATGGGACCTTATAGCACATTTTAAATTTTTGTATAAATTACAGTAGGCAATGGATTATGTTATTTAAATTTCCTAGGTAAATGTTGTCTCTAATTTCTATGTTTTTCTATGCTGCACTTTCCCAACAAATAAAAATAAACCTTTATTGCCTTTTTTTCTGATTATAAAACTAGTAGGTAAATAGTGGAAAGTATAAAGAACAAAGTGACAATAATTATAGTATATTTAATTTATATATAGCTAACATGCTCACCCAGTGATTTTCTGTGTGTATGCATATATGTATATGTATATACACACATGAACATATACATACACTTTTATATCTGCACTGATACCTTTTTAAATTTCTACGGTTTATAGTACAATTGCTGTCCCTTTAGGAATCATCAATTAACCCTGAGATTGTGAAGAGACACCAATCTTTCCTTATAAATAATAGTATATCTTCCTATCACATTTCTAGTTTGGTCAAGACCAGCACACCTACTCAGGAAGGAGGAAGGAAGGATGAGGGCAGGGAGGAAGTTATGCATTTTTACAAGGGATCTGTTATGTAATTTTCTCAGACAGATACAACACTGTGTCTTCTAGAATTTTGCAAGAAAGGCATTTAGCCCAGTCAGCACTGCTGTAAATTTCTAAACATCAGCTAGACAGAATTGAATTCAGTCTTTTATGTGCCTTGGGATACATCCAATACATTTCAGATTTTCCTCAGAAATCCTGCTGACTTGGAGCAGGTGTGTCTTAAAATAACAAGAACTCATCAAGGCATGATTGTTATCATTCTGACGGCTTCATCTTAATTCCTTCCTGTTGTGCACACCTGGTCACATAAGCACTGTGCACTCTTTGGAGCGTGCAACAGGCAACCCCAGGGAAAGGTAGTTTTTTGTTTTGTTGCAGATGAAAAGAGATCATTGTATTAACAACTGATGATGGACATTGATAGTAGAACTGAACTAAAAGGATTTTTCAGAAGGAGCCCACCTGTGCTTAATTTGCTCTAACCTCCTCGGTTAAGTGTCTTTTTAGAATAACAGGTGTGGATTTGCTCAATATAGAGGCATCTCCTAAACCCTGTTCTCATGACTAATTATATAATTATTTTCTTTTAAATTGAAACACATGAAGATCTACTCAGAATCAACACCAAAGTTGTTATTGTCAACTGTTTATTTTTCATTCTGATTTTAAATTATGTAAGCAGTTTTCCACAATTCTCTAATCGTGACATGAAATTTGATTAAGTACTATAGCAAATTTTGAAAAACAATATCTTTTTATGATGACATATAATTTTTAACTTGAATTGCTTTCTCTTTAAAGGAAATACATATAAAATTTGTCTAAAACATAAAACCATAATTTTATCACATAAAAGAACTTAGTACAGTGTATCCACATGGAATCCATAATTAAATATGAGTTAATTAAAGTAGGACATTAATTCACTGGATTTATAGATGATATCAGAGATAAGGAAGTAAATTTGGAGAATTGTATCTCTCTCTATTATCTAGTGTTAAACACTTTAATCCTATTTTTCACAATTTTCCCCTTCTCTGTTGATCTAAATTAATGTGAGCCTTCTGTGTTTGAAAACAGTAAAAATAGTTATATCTAAATACTTTTTAGATTGAATATTCCTTACATTCCAGTCATTTAATTGCAACTGGGGTGTGTGTGTGTGTGTGTGTGTGTGTGTGTGTGTGTGTTGACAGCAAACATGTAGTCAGCAAATAACTTCAAACCCAATCTGAGCACTTTGGGAACAAATTAGAGTAACAACAAAATAATATCAAAGTGAAATATCATTTTTATTTATATAATAAATACTAAAATAGAAGTGTGCTGGTGCCATGGATAGGAAAGGAAGGCTTCCTACAAGAGTTGAAATAGGAGGGTTGAAGAAGTATAGAAACATACAGTGGTAATAGGAGGGAAATAACTCACCAGTGGGTTTCTACTTATCACTGTATGAGGGGATAATAAGAAAGGTTCCATTGTGTGATAGGATGACCAATATATTCCGTGATGTTCAGAATGTAAATTATATTCTCAAGGCTACCAAAAACTTGGCAAAGTATGGTAAAAGCAAATGCGTTAACTTTATTAGCTGCTTATAGTTGATGAATTAAAAAGGTTTAATAAAGGTAGAAATTATATTCTATTTCAAGTTGACTTAATACTTTGGCAGTGGAAAGAAATTCCCTATAATACCTTTATAGAATAGTACATGTACTTTAGGATCTACCAATATTGATTAAAAATTTTAAGTCACTCTGTAATTACATCAGAATTGAATAGAACATTGCCTATTGGTCAATTCAAATGACATTTAGTCTGACTAAAACATGATAGATGATAGAAAAAATCTTGAAGAGCCAATGTCCCAAATTATGTCTTGTATTTCCTACATCATTCACGTGTGTCCATGGCATGTACTCTTTTCTTTGACTTAATTCACTTTACACTTATTTTGAGAGTTACAGATACTGCTACGGGTATCATTAGCACATTCCATTTAACTGCAGATTAGTATTCCATTTGTGTATCCATACAAATATGTATTTACCACAATGTGTTTATCCATTCACTTGCTGATGGACTTTTGGGTTGTTTTCAGTTTGAGGATATTACAGTACAGCTACCATGAACATTTATGCACAAGTTTTTATGGACATATGCTTTCACTTCTCTTGATTAAGTACCTAGGAGTGCAATGGCTGAGTTATGTGGGACCTGTAGATTTAACTTTATATTAAACTGCAAAACGCTCTTCCAAAGCAGATATATCACTTTACATTCTCACCAGCAGTGATTGATTTAGAGTTTCATTTCTCCACAAATTGCTAACTCTTGTTATTGTCAGTCTGTTTTTAATTCTAGTCATACTCTTAGATAATTAGTAATATATAATTATGGTTTTAATGAAGTTGATTAATGATGACTAATGTGGTTGAGCATCCTTTCTTATTAGCCATTCATATAGCTTTCCTATCAAAGCATCTGTGAAAAGCTTTGTCCTTTATATTTACAGATTCATTTAGTGTTTTATCTTAGTATTGAGATATAAGTAGTTGTCACTTACTGTCAATACAGGTCATTTATCAGATATGTGTTTTGCAAACATTTTCTAAAAGTTTATTGTTTACATTTTCTTAACTTCTGGGGAGCAGAAATTTTTAATTTTGAAAAAAATCATTTTACTGATTTTTATTTTATGGTTTGTACCTTTTATTTCCTATTTAAGAAATATTTGACTAAATCAAGTTTGTTTGCATTAAGAATCTATAATTTTATCTTTTATATTTATTTTTATGATACATTGCAATTTACATACACTAAAGATAAGTCTAAATTCATGTTGTTTTATACATGGATATCCCATTAGTCCAGCACTGTTTGTTAAAATGGCTATTTCCTCATTAAATTACCTTGCCATTTTGGTGAAAATTCAATAGGCCGTATGTGTTTGTGTTTATTTATTGGACTCTTTTTTCTGTTTCACTGACTTATATAGCCATATTTAATCCACTCTTCATTCATGTAGTGTCAAATAGTAACTCTTGGAATTAGGCATATAAATTCTCCAACGTGTACAACTGGCATTCTAACTTATGACTTAACTAACTTACAAGATCTAGAAGCTTATTTGTGGATTCTTTAGGAATTTCTATACACATAGCCATGATGCTTATAATAAATTCAGTTTTACTGGTTCCTTTTTCATATGTGTGAAAAGTATTTCTTTCTCTTGTCTTACTGCAATGATGATACCTCAAGTACAATGTTGAAAAGAAGTGAGACTTTAGATATCCTTGGCTAAATCAAGGAAAAGCATTCAGTGTATTGTAAATAAGTAGGAATTTGACTGTAGGGTTTTAGTGGATGCCCTTTACCAGTTTGGGAAGGTCCCAATTTTTGTTGTTATTGTTTCCTGAGAAGTTTTAATCATGAAAGCACTTTGAATTGTGTCAAATGCTTTTTCTGCATCTGAGATGATATGGATTTTATTTTTATTAACATGATATAATACATTGCTTGATGTTTTTAATGTTAAACAATCCTTGGATAAATATTATTCAAAGTATTTTACCCATTATATACAATTTCAGATTTGATTAACTAAAATTCAGTTAAAATGTATTTTTAGATCTATATTCATGAGCATTTTTTATTTTTGGTCTTACCTCTTCCTTATGTGTTTGGAGGAATTCACCAGAGAAACTGTCTGGGGCAGTTTTGCTTGTGAGAAGGTGTTTCACCTATATATGTATATTTTTAAATGGACATAGATCTATTCAAGTTATCTGAATAGCCCCAGTTAGTTCTGGTAATTTGAGTTATTCAAGATACTTGTTCATTTTATCTAAATTATGGATCTCAAAAAGACAGATTCTAGTTTCACCATATTTTTCTATTGATTTTCAGTTTTTAATTTTATCTTCATTACTTCTTTTCCTTCTGCTTACTTTTAGTTTCATCATTTGCTTTCTAGCTTGTAAAGATGTGTTCACTCATCATCTTTTCTTATCATTTCTAACATGAAACTTTAAATCTATACATTCCCTTGAGCTCTTTAGCTGTTTCATGTAAATTTTGATGTTTTGTTATTATAATTTCTATTTTCCCTTTTGATTTCTTCTTTGACCCATGAGATATCCAAAAATGTGTTGATAATTTTCCAAATATTCACAGATATTCTTGGTTATTGATTTTCAATTTAACCTTTTTGTGGTCAGAAAACATACTCCGTATGACACTAATTTAAAAAAAAATTGTTGAGACTTTTTTGTAGTCTAGCATATAGTGTATCTTTTTGAGAGTTCCATGGACATTCTTAAAAAATGTGCATTCTGTTATTGTTGAGTGAACTATCATAAAAATGTCAATTAAGTCCAGTTGATGATATTGTGGTTCAACTTATATTTCATTACTTATTTTCTGTCAACTTATTTCATCAATTAAAGAGAGAAAATTATAAAATCTAACATTAAACTCCATACATGGATAATAATTCAGTGGAAATGCTTATTGTTTCTTAGATGACCAGATAGGCTTTAATCTACCTAACATGTTTATTAAACCTAGTGTCCCCTAGAAATCTGAATTTGTGATCCCTGTAAGAGAGTCCAGTGATTTTTTCTCACCCTGGGACAGATATAGAACTGTGATAAATCAGTCAATTTACTTGCTACATGTCTTGTGGTTGCCCCACAGAGGGTAGAGCCAAATTCCACCCAAATTTTGATTTAGATATTAAGAGCGATGATGCCACACATGCATGAAGAATAACATGTAAAGGTTTATTATTCATATCATGAGGCTTTCTGTAACAAGCAGGGCAGATACCCAAACTGGTCTGAAAATGGCTTCAGAGAGCAAGGTGGGACAAATGGTTAGCGGGTGTGTCTGCGGTGAGGGTTACTGCTCCAGGCCAGGTATTACCTGGCTTGAACTTCCCTCCAGACCAAAAGAGCCAACAACACCCAGGCTATCTCTTTTGGTTTTCCCAGATGTGGGCCAAGAGGGGGAGAGAGTGAAGTGGGGCTTGAAAGCTCTCAGCAGTTAAACATGCAAATGGAGACAGACTATTTATTACACTACATATTACTCTGTTATAAACCGGGCAATTCCACTCAACAGAAAGTAATTTCAATCTATCAACAGCCAGTGTATTGTATACCTCATTTTATTACAATAAATATCTTTTGTTTCATTCCATGTAGGCCTAGCTTTAGAACCCAGACTTTAGGGTTTTATAACATGAAGTGATACAATGAAAACTTTAAGGAAAAACTGAACTGATAACTACTTTTGGTAATATATGGCTTTTCTAATTTAGAGGAGATAATTAGAGCTATCAAATATTTTAAGTCTATGTTTTGTCAGGCAACTGAAAATAAAGGACATTGTCATGGTAAATAACCTGACCTTTAATCAGAATATTTTTGTTGTTTGAAATTTAATACAAATGAGCTGTATGACCTTGATCAAGATTAGTTTCTGTGTAGGATGTGTTCTTTATTTGAGAACTTATGACTAAAGGGACAACTATACAAAGTTAGCAAAAGTTTATATGAATTAAAATTTAGTAACTGTATGCCCAACACATAGACCTAAGGCTTTGAAAAAAATGAGAGAGGGAAATTAATATGTTTTCTTTGGTTATTTTCAGAAATACTCTAGTGAATAATCTCAAGTGAACATAACATGATTTTCAGAAAGTGGGACGTATAATGCAGCAAGTAATTATAGGCAGGTTAAACGTTCATTAGCTATGGGGAAAAACAGTAAAAATTACTTTCTTAGCTATTTTGAAGAAATAGCTCAGAAAGATGATCTAATTAGAAGTAATCAAAACTGATTCATCAGAGTGGAAAGATTGTTCTTTAAATTTTGCTATAGTTATTTATATTGAAAAATATAGAATGATGGCTATTTTCCTTGTTGAGTATTTCAAAATATTTTGAAAAAGCTAGGGTGAAAATCTGCTCAAATACAAGTGAGAAAAATTGATTAAGAATAAGAGAATAGGACTGGTTTTTCAGTTTTCATTATTGCCACAGAACATTTCAATGATTTGATTAGTAAACAATATACAAAAATGTCAAATTTATACCAAAATCATTAGAATTAATGGCATTAAATTTAGGGACTTTAAATTCTTCAGTTGATTTTTCTAGTACATAGATTTCAGTGTAATAAAAATGTAGAGTGATAAACTTAGGGAAAGATACAAAATAGAAAATGTGTGCTAACCAATAATGGAAATATTATATATGCAATTGGTGTTAATTTCCTTGCCCCATTCCAACCACTTGAACACCTCAGCCACTCTGTAAAGCATTACAACTGTAAAGATCACTTTTTCACCATGAGCACAGTAAGAAAATTATGATATCCCAGTACAACAATATGACCATTCCTCACTAAAAAATATATTTTTTCCTGTGTGCGTTCTTCCAACATAGAAATAAAAAAATCACTAAGATACAAGATAATACAAAACTTGAGCAGGGAAGGGGTATGGATTCATACTGCATCAATGAAAAATGCCAGGATTGAAAATAAGGTACCAGGGCTTCCCTGATGGCGCAGTGGTTGGGAATCCACCTGCCAATGCAGGGGACATGGGTTCGAGCCCTTGTTCAGGAGGATCCCACATGCCGCAGAGCAAATAAGCCCGTGCGCCACAGCTACTGAGCCTGTGCTCTGGAGCCCGTGAGCCACAACTACTGAGCCTGCATACCACAGCTACTGAAGCCCTCGTGCCTAGAGCCTGTGCTCTGCAACAAGAGAAGCCATTGCAATGAAATGCCCATGCACCACAATGAAGAGTAGCCCCTGCTCGCCACAACTAGAGAAAGCCAGTGCGCAGCAACAAAGACCCAATGCAGCCAAAAATGAATAAATAAATAAATAAATTTTAAAAAGAAAAAAAAAAGAAAAGAAGCTACCATTTTGAGTTATTCTTACCTATCAGTTCCATCTATAGGCAACTGAATTGAAGAAAACAAATGTATGATAAAAACAGGACTTACAGTGTGTTTATAATGGAAAACTTGATGCTGGTTTCTCCAAAGAAAATGATGAGTAATAATGATAACGTTCCAGAGGGAATAGGAAGGCTCTTTCAAGAACAATATAGAAGCTAGTTATGGTCATTACAATGGTTAAAGTGTCCTGTTTAATGTCAACATTTCATTTAAAATTAAGTGAATGATGAACTAATTGCTCCAGTGAGTAAAATTGTTGTTTAATTCTCCCACAGGAGGGAGCAAAGAAGTGGATATAAATAAAGTGGGAAAACAATCATAACTCAGAAATGTGAAATATAAGTTTCCTCCAGAGGCTCCTCTTTTGTACCTGGGAACTTAAGGCTACTTGGTCTTGAGATCACCATGGGAACACCTTTATAAAGTGTGATGAGTACTTACTAATAGGTCTTATGGGGATGCTCATCTGCTTAGGATTTAAGAAAACAGTGAAGGTAATCACTAAGAATTCATAAGAAGTATGTTTTCCAATCCATTACCTGTGATTTTCTTCAAAATTACAAAATCATCTCTGCAATGTAGGTCAGTTAGGTGGATTTCTGATGATCAGATAAAGCACTGGAAAATTGAATAGAAGCCTTGAAAATGAAGAGGAAATGTGATTGTCTTTTCCTTTTTTGTCTTTCTCCTTTAACTGAATAATATGCTTCATTTAAAAATAAAAAAGCCTGCATTTGAGATTATTTCACTACCTTAAAATGAAAATAATTAAATAGCCTTACTCAAAGTTTACATATTGTTCTTAATAATGCTAATAGCTTACATTTATTGATCTATTACTTGCTACTTATCTACACTCTTCTAAGACTTTTAAGCCTCACAACAACCCCATGGAATAAGTTCTGTGTTTATCTTTATACAGCTAAGTAAACTAGGATTCAGAGAAGTTAAGCTACCTCCCAAGGCCAAATAGTTTGCAAATGATAAAGCCTGGATTCAAACCCTAGCAAATTTACCAGCAAGTCTAGGTCTTTAAGGACTTGACTTCTCTACTGATGCTTCAGTCCAGTCTGTTAAATAACATGTATCAAAAATGTTTAAGGTTAATGCTAAATTAAGAAACTCTTTACTTTTCAATTAGATAATAATAAGCTGTATTTAGTTAAAATATAGAGAAATCAACTGGCTAAACTTGGCAATCAATAGTGCCTGTCCTTGTTTATACAAAAAAAAATGTAGCATGCTTTCTTAATAAATCTGTATATTTAATATCACAGTGGACATTGCTTGAGTTTTGAAACTACCTCTAATTAAAACTACCTAGAGAGCCAAAAATTCCATAGAAATTCTACAGTCATTCTTAAATCTTTTCCTTCTTCAATTTCTCACTCACAAACTATGTGCCAAGCACTTTGCTTCAATTAATCTTTGAAGGTGATGAAATAAAATTGGGTTACCTCTTAAGGTGGTTTTTAAAGTTTGTCTAAACATTCTTTGACACCCCTCCATTTAAAATGTGGACGCTAGTTTCTCTCACCTTGAATGTGGGCTGGCCTGAGTGTCTCTAAGTAAAAAGATGGCAGAAATGACAGTGAGTGGCTTTCAAGGCCAGGATATAAAAGGCATTGCTGCTGTCCTTGTTCTCATACTTGATTGCTTACTCTGAGGACCCACCACCCTGAGGATACTCAAAAAACCCTGAGGAGACCCGTAAGGAACAAAACTGAAGATCTTACAAGCACAAACTTGCCAGGCATGTCAGTGAGTTATCTTGGAAGCAGATCCTCCAGCCTCCGTTTTGTTTATTATCCCTGCTGACAATTTAATGGCAATTTTATGAGAGACCCTGAGACAGAACTTCCCAGCTAAGCTGCCCCTGAATTCCTAAACCAAGGAACTATGAGATTCTACATGCTTATTGTAGTTTAAACTTCTAAGGTTTGGAGTTGAATTTTAAGGCAGCTACTGATAATTAATAAATGTCTGCTCTCAGCTCTTTAGCATTTTTCTAGAATTTATCAGCAGGTATCTTAACTATTATTTTAGAAAATTAGCTATCATTTTATGACAACTGATTTTAAATATTGTTGAATAGTTATGGACTACTAACCATATAATTCTGCATTATTCAACTGCTTAGAAAATAAGGTTTAATAATTCTCGGAATCTAAACTTGTTTTGGGTTAACCTTGCTACTACAATATTATGCTTTTTTTTTTTTTTTTTTTGGCGGTATGTGAGCCTCTCACCACTGCGGCCTCCCCCGTTGCAGAGCACAGGCTCCAGATGCTCAGGCCCAGCGGCCATGGCTCACGGGCCCAGCCGCTCCACAGCATGTGGGATCCTCCCAGACCGGGGCACAAACCCGCGTCCCCTGCATCAGCAGGCGGACTCTCAACCACTGCGCCACCAGGGAAGCCCTATGTTTTTTTTGAATGCATGTCTCATCATAAAGTATATGGGCTCAATAAAAAATGGCAAATCAATATTGCTTTAAAAATACATATAAAACATCTCTGAAAATTGCCATATTTTGGCTTATAGTTCCTTTGTTTCTCACAATGCTATAGATTTTAACAGATTAGTCTTTAGAAAGCTAGAAGACAGGTTTCATGTGAATCAGTTTGGCTCACATACTCTAAAGTAGACTTCCGAATATTCAGAATTAGCAGAAGAAACATTTAGTAATATTTTTATAAATGTGCTATATATATAAAACTAGTATACTATGAAGAAATATGCTATGAAATGTCAAAAGCCTCTAGGAAATGCAACGTACTATTACTTATTTTTAATATTATCACTGTGTATAGGTATTATTTTAGATATTATTCCAAAAATGAACCATTTCTGTTATCTACTGTTGTATACCAGCACAATCCCTCAAATTAGCTTATTAAAAATAATTTATTATTGTCTCTCATGATTCTGTGTATTTCCTGATCTCTACTGGGTGGTTCTCATTTGGGATCTCCCAAACATCTGCAGTTACATAGCAACAGGGGATTAAGTCATTCAGAGGCTATAATCCAAGGTTGCTTCTTCATGAACATGTATGGTCCCTCAGGGTTGCTTCACATGCCTTCTCTGGTTAGGAGAGCCTGGACTTCATACATGGAAGCTCCAGGCATGTAGCATTAGAAGCGGGAGTTCCCAGGCTAGTGAAGGGCTATTCCTAGCACTGACATGGGTTTATTTCCATCATATTCTTTTGGTCAGGGCAGTCTGTGGGCCTGCTTAGATTCAAGGAGATATAGACTACATCTCTTGTTGGGTGAGTGGCTAGGTCATATTGCAAAAGAGCATGTGGGATGAGAAATATTCTTATATCCATCTTTAGTAAAACAGTTTGCCAAATTGTATTTATAAATGCTTTGAAATATATGAGAACCATAATTTTTTAAGTTCAGTGGATAATAGCTGGCAGCCCTATATCATCTGTTTTAGAGTAATAAAGAAATTTGTTTCATACAAATTTCCCCAGTTTTTGCCTGAAAAAATTAAGTTGTTATATGAGCTTTTGGTCTTCAGATGGCTTATTTGCATCTTTTCTATTATTTAAATAATTTAATGAATAATATAAAATAATACTAAATAGATACTGATGTTTATGTTTAAATAATATTAAATAGTAAATTGTGTAACCTGAAAGGATTAATTAGTATGAATAATTTGTCATTTTTCATAGAAATTATTGAGGATAGCCAAGTATCTCATATTGCTAATTATTCTCAGGTAAAACAAAGCCTTCCTTATATTATGTATAAAAATGAAAGTAAAATATTAGTTTAAAACTAGAGATGAAAAAGAACACACAAACATCTGTTAACTTCTTATTAAAGCACATAACAATTGGTATCTGTAAAATATATGTAAACTGTGCATAATAAAATTATAAAAATATTTCAATAAATAGATAATTTCTTTGGGATTCCTACTAGTTTAGATGTCTAAAAGGCTTAATTTCCATGTTCCAGTTCTACTTTCACCCATTCTGAGAGTTGTCTTCTCATTTTGTTTATGGTTTCCTTTGCCATGCAAAACCTTTTAAGTTTAATTACATCCCGTTTGTTTATTTTTGTTTTTATTTTCATTACTGTAGGAGGTGGGCCAAAATGATCTTGCTTTCAGCTAATTAATTTACCTCAGTTTATGTCCATCAAATTTAAAAGATAACAATAATTTTTAGAGAGTAAGTATCCAGTTCCAAGCAGGTGCATATATCATCATTGATAAATATGTGGTACAGACATGATCACAGAAGTGTTTTAAAAACCATACAATGATTATTATTTTCCTAAATCTGCACTTGGTGTTTTCCCTAAGACTTGAGTATAAACTCTTCTAGAGGATCTACTATAACCTCTTAAAATCTGGTTGTCTGTAATAGAATTGTGTACTAAGAAGTCTTTGGTAGCTAGCCTTGAGTGATTTTCATTTATACTATATTAGTAAAGTGTGTGTGTGTGTGTCTGTGTCTGTATATGTCTTTGTATGTTTTAATTCCATACTCCTCATTTAGTTCTATTCAGTTTAATAAACTAGTAGGCCGGGTATCTAATTATCAGGTTTCTTAGAAAAGGGACATTCAAAGTCAAGATTGACCTTTAATAATGTTATTATTAAAATTTGTGTTTCTCTGTGGCTACTTACAAAAATATGATTCACAGATAGCATTGTTAAGTTTTAAAGGCCAGAGGGATGCTATCAAATAGATAGCTGGTTATCTATTTGATAACATCAAAGAAAGAAAGTTAGATAACTATCAAAAGAAAGAAGTTGATATGACATATGGCTAAAACGGAAAATAATTCATTGTAAATGTATGGAACTGGACAGTGAAACAATTGAAGAAAAAGCCTTATAATAGTTAACTAAAGGCTCTTGAAATTAATTCCTTGAGAAATGTTTGCAAATAGCACAATGTTAAAAATATTAGGTGTTTATCAAAAATTGATGAAAATATTCTAATTTATATAGACAAATTACAGTAAGTCCCCTACATAAGAAATAGTTCCGTTCTGAGATCGTGTTCATAAATCCAATTTGTTCGTAAGTCCAACAAAGTTTGCCTAGGTACCTAACTAACATAGGCGTCTAGATAGTACTGTACTGTAATAGGTTTATAATACTTTTCACACAAATAATACATAAAAAACAAACACAAAAACTAAAGAAAACATTTTTAATGTTACAGTACAGTACCTTGAAAAGTACAGTAGTACGGTACAACAGCTGGAATACAGGGGCTGTATGTCAAGTGAACAGGCAAGAGTTACTGACTGGAGGAGGGAGAGGAGGTGGGAGATGGTAGAGCTGAAGGATCATCAACAATAGGAGACAGAGGGCAAGCTGCAATTTCACTCACGCCTGACGTTGATGGCACAGGTTCTGGTTCCTTGCTGGATTCAATTCTATCTACCCTCTTGGAAAAACGATCCAGTGATGTCTGGGTAGTAGCTCTTTTTTTCTCGTCTTAGATGACACGGTAGCACTGGATTGTGTTCTGAACAGCTGCTGCAACCTTCGTGTACCATTCTACATTTGGGTCCTTTGCCTCAAAATCTAAAAGTGTCTCCTCAAACAAAGAAAATCCCCTTGCCATTTCCTGCATCGTGAATTTCTTCTGTTCTTCGGTTATTTCTTCTTTCTCTTGTCACTCCACTCTCTCAATTATTTTCACTTTGTTTCCATCTTTTTGGCTTGGCGCTTCTTAGCAGTACCAGCTCTATCACCACTGCTTTTACACTTGCTTCCAGACATCCTGGGCTTGAAATAAATATACTGTACTACCGTACTCTATACAGTACTGTACAGTAAAGTACACAAAAGCACAACAACTTGTGGAGGATGCATGCACATGGCTATGTACATCAGACACGTGAACTAACTTAAGTGATTGGACATACAACACGCATTCACATCTTTGAAAGTTCACAAATTGAAAGTTCGTATGTAGGGGACTTACTGTAGTTCTTATTTGAAGATTTCTAAATTTTGAATAGCTAAATTGCAATATTATTACAATTGGAATTTGAAACAAAGATTAATTAAATCTTTTTAAGATTCTCCATTCCCCCCATAGAATTTCTGGAAGTCACTCCAGCACTTAACATATTTTTCTATACCATTTCTTCATTTTCATGTAATGTTTGCATTTACACATGTCACTTCACTTTAACTTGGTCCCTTACTTTTAACCTTTGATTTCAAGTGCTCTTCACTTTAAGAGTCACAGCAGCAGCAAACAACAAGAGTGAAGAGGTTTTGTTCAGGCAGCAGTGAAGAACATCATGGTAATGAAAGGGATAATTGTGGCTCCCTGCCTTTGCTATAATTGAAAATTGAGTATAGAGCCTTTTCCATTTAACTTTATTGCCTAAGTTCAAACCACTGTATAGGAAGGAAAGCAACACTAGAGTAATTCCTCTAATGTTGCTTTCCTGTCCACACAAGAGTTTGAAAGCTAGCATTAAAATTAAGCAGAAGAGGCAATTAGATTTATTCAATTACAGCTATGTGAAAGAAGTATAATTATCAGTTTCATTATTGGAAATGCACTGCTTGCCAAATATTTTCTTGCTAGCCTTGCAACTAGGTTTCCTCTATCAAACAGGAAAACTGGTAAGCATTTGATAGAATGTCCCAGTTATTTAACTTATACTGACTTCCAGTAAAGACCCTGTTACACTGTGGCAATTAAAGTAGCTGGACTAATGATTTTAATGCTGAAGGAGCATTGTTCCTTGCCTTTAATATGAGGCAAATTTCATCAAATGGCATCTTTATGTTAAAGTGTCATTTAGGAAACTGGTAAAGTTATTTTAGAGTATAAACATGATGTAATCTGGAGGAAAGAACGCTATGGTATTTGTCAACAATTTTGATTTGAATCAAGTCTCTGAAATTTATTCCATGGTCTTGGAAAACAAAACATGAAGAGAAGCTGTTCAACCTATTGGTAATCATCATTAAAATATGTACAAATTGTATGCAAAAGTATATGTTAAATTGTAGAGATGTTTGCTTCTGGTATAAATGGAATAACAGGGACTGGACTTACCCTCCCACCTGAAATAACTAAAAACCACACAAAGTACATTAAATCAATGTTAGTCAATACACTGGAAATTAGGCAACAAATGACAGTTGTCCCTGAGAGATGAGAATAAAATGAGGTGAGCACTGTGATTTTTTTCAGCTTACTGGTGGAGAGGGAAAGGAGCCTAGGAATAGCCTCCTGGAGCTGAGGAGATGAAGCTTAATGTTTGGGAGGCCATGCCTGTTAAGATTTACAGAGTAAATCACTGAAGAAAAGAGAGCTACACAGAGAGAACGTTCTGAAAATTCTCAGTGTCTAGATTGACTTTTCAGGAGGATACCAATCAGCAGTGTTCTTCCTAGTCTTACAAAAGACCTTGATTAGTTCCTATTATAACCAACCATAGTGGAAATCCTCATAAGTCATGGGGCATCTGGTAGACTATTCAGAATTGTTTTGCCTCAAGATTTGGATGAAATTATCCTACCTGAAATACAATTCTTATCCCACCTAACAGGGCTTAAAAACCAGAAGTGATAGAATCAAACTAGTTCCAAGTTACTAGCTGAATCTCAGAGCAAAAACTTAAGGACATTCATATGAAAGCCATATGTGTATTGTGCATACATAAAGGTAAAATAGAATATCTGGCAATGAATAAGAATTACTAGTCATGCAAGAAAGTAGAAATTACAACATGTAAGGAGGAGGAAAATAACCAATGAAAACTGACCCAGGGACTTCCCTGGCAGTCCAGTGGTTAAGACTCCATGCTTCCACTGCAGGAGACATGGGTTCGATCCCTGGTGGGGGAACTAAGATGACCCAGAAATGAAAGATGACTGAATTAATTAATAAGGACATTAAAACAGTTATATAACTGTACTGTATATGTTCTAGAAGCTTAAAAAAAATAAAATGACCATATGAAGTAGAGACAAGGAACATGTAAAAAATCCCGAAGTGCAATTTCTAGAGATGGAAACTACAATGTCTGATGTAAAAAATATACAAAATGGAATTAACAGCAGATTAGATGTTGCATACAAAAAAAGCAAAGAACTTGAATAAATAGCAACAAAAACTATCCCAAATAAAATACAGAGAGAAGAAAATATGTTAAAAAAAATCAACAGAGCATCAGTAATTTGTGGGACAACTCTAAGTGGCCTAATATATGTAGTTAGAATTCCCAAAGGAGGGGGAGAAGAAACAAATTATTTAATAAAAATGGCTAAAAATAATCCAAATTTGTTGACACTATAGATTCACATATCAAAGAAGTTAATTAACCCCAAGCACAAGAAATAAAAATACACAATCAGATTGCTTACAACTAGCAAAAAAGAGAAAATCTTAAAAGCAACCAAAGGAAAAAGACACATCATGTACAAAGGATAAAAAAAAAAGAATGACAACAAATTTTTATACAAAACAATGCAAACAGAAGACAATTGTAGAGTTTGGGAACGTTCTACAATACTGCCCTCATTTCTGTCACCAACTGTAAGTGTAGGACCCCCCCCCCCCACAAGATGACCTTCAGTTTTGATAATTAACTACAAGACTCACAGAACTCACTGAAAGCTGTTATACTCACAGTTACTGTTTTAGAGCAAAAGGACACAAATTAAAATCAGCTAAGGAAGAAATGTATGGGGCAGAGTCCAGGAAAGTTCTACACATGGAAATTCCAATTGTCTTTTCCTGGTGGATTTTTGGACAGATTTTGGGCATTAATTTTCCTGGCAAAAATATGTGAAAATAGGCAGACTATTGCCAAGCAGAAAAGCTTCCAGCACCTTGGTGCTCAGGTATTTTATTGGTATTTGATCATGTGGACATGGTTAACTGCCCAAAGGACTTATTTCAGTCCTTAGCCCTTCCAGCAGTGAATCTGATAGTGTGTGACCCAAAGCCTCCACCATAAATCACATTGTTAGACTTAGGCATGGCCCCAAATCACCAACTTAAAAAAAGACACTTTTTTCTTTAAGAGCTCTTTTTTTATTTCTTTTTTTTTTTAAACATCTTTATTGGAGTATAATTGCTTTACAATGGTGTGTTAGTTTCTACTTTATAACAAAGTGAATCAGTTATACATATACATATGTTCCCATATCTCTTCCCTCTTGTGTCTCCCTCCCTCCCACCCTCCCTATCCCACCCCTCTAGGTGGTCACAAAGCACCGAGCTGATCTCCCTGTGCTATGTGGCTGTTTCCCACTAGCTATCTATTTTACGCTTGGTAGTGTATATATGTCCATGCCACTCTCTCACAAAAAAAGACACTTTTTTCAAGACGTATATTCCAAGGGCTTAGAGAGTGCCTCCTAGGAGCTGAGGGCAAAGTCAGACCTCTCTTTGAGCAAGGTTAAATTATTTTCGTGCAGTGGATCAAGCTTTTTAAAGTATGCAATCCAGAGTTCTGTATCAATGAAAATATCTTTTAAAAATGAGGGAGAGATTTAATCAGACATGAAAAATGGAAAGAATTTATCAATTGTAGTTCCACACTACAAGAAATGTTCAATGCAATCCTACAAGCCAAAAGAAAATGATGAATGATGTCTGGACCTGCAAAAAGCAATGAAGAGCACCAAAATAGTACTACATGAGTAAACATCTTTTTCTTATTATTTAAATCCCTTTCAAAGATCATTATTTTTTAAATAGATAAATAATAATATAATATGGGATTTATAACATATGTGTAAATAAAATGTATAGTAACAATAGCACAAAGACCCAGAGAAAAACAATGGGAATATACTATTGCCTCACCTAACAAAGCTTAAAAAACAAGTGAAAGCATCAAACTTTACATGAGACAAGGTTCTCATGCTTTACATGAAGTGCTAAACTATCATAGATGAGAGAATATGATAACTAAATTAAAGGGTAATAGCATAAATTCTAATGCAACTGATAAAATAGCACAATGATAGCTAATAAAACAATGAAGAATGTACCATCATAAAAGTACTCAATCCAGAAGAAAGCAAAATCTTATATAAAAATACCACTTTCCTCAATGTATAATTTAGAATTAAATGAGATCATGTATTCAAAGTACTTAGCATGGTGCCTGCTTATTACATTGTAAATTTTTAATATGTTATTGTTAGTTATTCATTTCAAGTAAATTTCATTACTTCCAAGCTTTAGCTGTCTCAGTCCTGGTGTATAATCTCTTAATTTGATCTCAGTTTAAATATTCTACCATTCTTGCTAAGCTTCACTTTTGTAAATACCTTTTATCAACATGATAATTCATTTCAGCCTTGTACACCTATATATTAACCAACAATTTTGTGGCAGACCTCAGATTTTTACTCCAGTTAATTTAAGCGTATAAGTAATTTCTTGGAGGCTATTGGATATATTAGAGACTAACTAGGAAGGTAAAATACATAGTCAAAAAATGAGCCAAAACCTAGGGGTTCTAGGTGGCAAAAACCACAGACAATGTCAAATAAGGGACCATTCTTGTGGAAAGCCTTGCCTCTACTAGTGACTTCCATTGCTGGACACTGGTGACGCCGCTATTGTACGTCTACTGGATGGAATTGTTCCTGGAACCTGCTTTAAATTTTTCATCCAGTTAAAAATCCTGAGTAGAATCAAGAGATTGAGTAGATTATTTACTTTTTGCTCTTTTGAATCTGTGTTGGTGAGTGTATATGGATGTCTGGTTGGGAGAAACTTTTGGACTTCCTGCTGTTGTAGTAGATGACAGACCTTCCCTTCCACCAATACTCATTCACTGGAGAATTGCTGGAAAGTACAGAGCATATAGAAAATTTTAAACCCATAGTAAAAACTATATCAACAAGATCCAGTTAATTTTGTTTCCTTTCCACCTTCAAATTATAAATACATCTTTCTTCCCATAATGACATTCAGAAATAAAAATAAAATGTATTGTCCATAATGTACTGCTACACTCAACCCAACATGCATTTACTCACCACCCCCTCCTTTTGAAAAAGTAGATTACCTAAAATTTCAGCAAATAGTTTGTCTAATTCCATGTCCCAGATTTCTTGGTGACAGTTACTCCTTTTATATTTCTGTTTCAGTTTTAGTTAGAGGAGGAAAGAAAAGAAGTTACCTCAAATATGTAAATATATACATGAAACTAAATGGAAGGTGTAGCTGAGAGTGGAAAAGTTCTCATTTCTGCATTTGATCACAGTCTTTCTTTGTGACACTGAGCTTCTCAAGCCTTTCTGCAATCTTTTTGTTTTCAAGTAACACCCATGTGGCTGCAGCTATTCCCCTAGTTCAGTGACACAAACTTTCATTCCTGAGATAACTGAGACCTTGTGTTAGTATATGAATGAGGAGCCTTCCCATAAACTTTTACACTGATCATTAGCAGAATATGAAAGAACAAAGAGGTTCCTTTTTGTTCTATTCATACAGCTTCCTGCTGCTCTTTTAGTCATTCTCTATCCCTGATTTTAGTCAAACTCAGTCCTCTGAGACAACACTAACCCACCTCCCTCCCTTTTTTTTTTTTTTTTGTCTCGTATATATTTAAGAGATGAAAAGCCCAAAAGACCTGGGTAGAATCTTACCTTCCAAATTAATAGGAACAGCTTTGTCTCCTGTTGCAAGCATTCCCCCCTTAATTACTAAAACATTTAAGTCAATAGCACCCATGGATGCTGGGACAGGAGACAATAATTTCGAAAAAGGATCATTAGGGAAAGTCATTATATGTATTATCTACATTTCCACTCCTTGTGTTATGTACTCAGGTATTGGAGATGTGGGAAAAAGTAGAACCAATTTTCCCAGAACATTCTGTAGGACAGCCTCACAAACTTACAAGGAACCTTAAATAGAACATCCTATCTTTTTCATGAGTTAGCCTCACTGGATGAATTGGAACATGGAAAGAACAGTACATTCCATGGGCACAAGTTATAGTCTTAATTCTTTCACTGCAGTTACTTTTCTTTTCAGTGGTGCTGTTGTATGGGATATCATGGTAACATAAAAAGTACCCAACACTTGACAACGTGATATGAAAATGTCTCTTCATGATAGAAAGGTCTAAAGCAATCTATCTGCCACTTCCTAGTAGAGAAATATAATATTGCATTGCCAGTTCTTCTCTGGTCACTGCTGATGGAAAATTAGGTACCTTTAGAGATGGTAACCAGTTTTACCTTATGTAAGGAAGTGCATGCCTTCCATCTCTTACAAAATCTCCACCTGTATCATTATAGTCACATTGTTACTGAGTTCATTGAGCAAAAATTAGATAGCTGTGGAAGAAGGCTTACTTGCATCCACAAAAAGGTCACTTCATCCCTCTTTTTGGGGAATCTTTTGTAATCATTCAAATAGATAAATATTCTCATCCTTTATGAAATGCTAAAAAGCAATGTTCATGCACTTTTTCCCCCAAAATTTTCATCAACTAGTTGACAATCTTCCTCTTGCCCCTTCTTTTACAAACATGATTTTTGAAGGAATCACAAAGTCAATAGCACAAAACTTCTATTTGCTGGAGATAACCATTTGAAATATGTACTCAGGAATTATTAAAACAAGATTGGTTGGTATTCTGTTAGTCCTAATTGCCATAATTCTTCCATTTAACCAGTGGAAAGTAGCAAGTGGAAGCTTTTAGATCTCCAGAAATCAATTTTCAGGAAGGATTGGAGGATTTTCCACCCATAGTTTACAGGGAAACTGGTAAATAGCTATAAGTCATCATCATTCAAATTATTTGGTACCAGTAAACTGGCTTAGATTGGATCCAGGTACTGAGTAAGGAGCCATGGTTCTCTACCACACTGGCTCAAAGCCATGTCTAATCTCCATACCTGATTTTTGGTTTTTCTCATTAGTAATATAGGACCTTGTTAAACTGTCCATCTATTTTATTCTAACTGGCTACAAGAGCAAATAGTCCAAACCAAAAATCAATGTGAGTCATAATTTTAGTTTACTCTACTGCCTATTATGGTAATTTTTCAGACCATACCTCTAGCAAGTAAGTGTTATTACTTTCCTTTTAACACCGAGGGATTCTCATTCATATCCATTGAAATTCCTGGCCTAAAATACTTCTCAAATATTGTTACATCCCCTCCCTAAATATTTCTTGGGGTCTTAACAAAAGATTGTTCACTTTCCCTCTTGTAATTTGTCATCATTATCACTATGAGTACCAGCATTATTATTGATAAGTTATCTATAACTAAATGTGTACCAGGAAGTTGTCTCAACTCTTTAATGATATTAACTTATTTATTTCTCACAATAATCCTATGAGAAAAGCACTGTTAAAAATCCATTTTATAGATAGCTAGTGGGAAATAGCCACATAGCACAGGGACATCAGCTTGGTGCTTTGTGACCACCTAGAGGGGTGGGATAGGGAGGGTGGGAGGTAGACACAAGAGGGAGGGGATATATGTATACGTATAGCTGATTCACTTTATTATACAGCAGAAACTAACGCAACATTGTAAAGCAATTATACTCCAACAAAGATGTTAAAAAAGAAACCCATTTTATAAGGAGGAAATGCAATGACTTGCAAAAAGTTATTTATTTGAGAAATGGTTGGACATGTCATAAGTGTTAAAATCACTCCAGCATTTTCATTCCTATATACTTTGGAGTCTTTACTAATATCAAAAAATGTTTGGCACCTCAACTTAATTTACTTGGTTCCATAGGTGAATCTACGTTTAAGTCTACAACAAAGCAAACAATTAAAACCACTCACAGCTGTTCCAATTTGCTCATTAAGGAAAACAACAATAACAAACAAAACTCTCTCTGAGTCAGTGAATCCCAACCTTGGCTGCACATTATAATTACCTGGGGAGCTTGTAAAAATTATTGATGACAAGGCCACACCCCAAACCAATTAAATCAGTCTCTTGGGTGGATTCTTAAGCAAAGATTTTAAAGAATTTTCTAAAAAGGCAGAAACAGCCTGATCAACTAGATAATAAAAGACTACTTTTAAGGGATAAGAGGATAAGTTAGAGTGTGGCTATGCAAAGTCTTCAGAATCCCTCAAATAATGATTCTGATTTTAAGACTATTTCCCAGTCTTTCACAGTGTTATGTCATGTTACATTAAGGTTAAGACTGTGAGTTCAACTGATGATATCCATCCATCAGCGGGAACAAATGATGCATTTGGGTTTTGGTTAATCAGCCCTGTAGCTGCAGGAGATAGACTCTTTTAACACAGATATTAAAATGTCTCAAAGCTTCAGACCACAATAGTTTCAAAGTTGTGTTTATCTTTTAGAAGTAGCCGCTCTGACCCATAGTCCTTGAATTCCTGGTACCCTTTGTTCTCTATGACAACAGACGCTTATTCCCCAGAGTTTTGCCATTAATGGCAAATGAGAACTTTTCATTACCTTAAACAGATTACTTCGCAAATATTATACCTCCCTAAAGGTTTTTCTTGATCAGTTTTTCTAGTGCAAGTCCTCTATTTTGTCTTCCATAATTATACCCCCTTTATATTTATTTGTTTCTTTTTTATTTCTTCTTGATTATAAACTGTCTCTTCCACTGGATTATTAGCTCATGAGGATAGGATAAATGCTTAATTTTTTCATATCTACATCTCAGATACCCAGAGCAATGTCTAGTGTATGATTATGCTCAGTCTTGTTTTATACACACACACACAAAACACATATGTAGATGAATAATTTATCAGGTACCATGGAGATAGTCTCCAAAGATAGCCAGCAACAGTTTCTCCTCTCCCTACACCTAGATGCTCCTCTTTCCATCAAGAAGTGGAGTCCATTTTCTCTCCACTTGAATATAGACTGGCCTCATGACTTGCTTTGACCTACAGATTGCAAAAGAAGTGAAGCTGTGCAAATTCCATTCCTAGACCTTAAGAGTTATGATACCTCTGCTTCTGTTCCCATGGAACGCAGCTACCATCCTATATGAAAGTCCAGGATATTCTGCTAGAGGGAGATGCCACATGATGATAAGAAGATGGTATATATGCACTAAGAAAAATTGCCATAATGTGTTTGCAAAACACTAACTGAGAGTTCAGAAGGGGGAGTAGGAAAAAAAAGACAAATGTTGACTACAGGTACACTTTAAAATATAATACATTTTATATTCTGTTTTCATATATTATTTAATACTTTTTGAAAATTAAGTTTCTGAAAGTATATAAAGAAAGCATTTATAAACAAGCTACTGAAATTCATTTTCACATTTTCTGTAGCTGTGTTCTACTCTCTGAACTAAACTAACTTTTAGGTTAACAAATTATTTCATATAGTACAAAAGATACCTGAATAATCATTACTTGTTAGACTCCACTAATCTCATTTTTATCATTGTTGTATGGCTGATTAATTACATAAAAATGAGTTTGAAACACTTCCTACCTCATTCAAGCAGCAATTGGGCCATAGACTGGGAGTAATTAGGAAGTAGAAATCAGACATGTTCTCTCTCCTGAAGTTGTTGGCATTCTAATACAGAGATAAGCAAGTAATCAGTCTTGTAGCACAATATGGTAAGTATATTGATCAGAAACACAGGTACCATGGAACCTCTAGGAAGGCACTTTCGTAGGGTTTGGGAGTTTAGAGAAGGTTGCTAAAGGAGATATCTCAGTGATTAACAAGGTAAAAGTGGTAGGGGGAGAAAAGTGAGGAAATAAGGCAAGTAAGGACATACCCATATGTGAAGGCCCTTAATGGTTGGATCATAAGGCACAAAGTGTTTAGCAATTATAAAAGAGTCATATCATAAGGAAACACCTAAAGATAGTTATCAGGAGTTTGGACATTATTCTGACTGTGATAGGAAATTATTTGAGGGTCTTAGACAGAAAAGAGACATAATTATGTCTATAAATTTAAAAACATAACATTTCTACAGGGTGGAGTATGAATTGGTGAAAGATAAGACTGCAAAAAGCTGTTGCACCAGTCCAGGCAAGAAAGAATGGCCGCCTAATATAAAGTAGCAGGAGTAAGGATAGACATTGACATGTAAATCTACCAGTCTTGGTGATTAGGTGTAGGAAGTGAAGGAGATGAAGGGGCAAGGATGATACTCAGATTTCTGGCTTGAGTAACTGGGTGTATTATCTTGAATTTAATGATGCAAGAAAACTGACATAAGGAGGAGAGTAATTTCTCCATAAAGTTTTCTTTCTTTATTGGATTCAAATATCTCATGAAGCATATTCATTTAAACCTACTGCTAAAGCCTGCATAGATGGGTGACCATCTTCCACACATGAATAGATCTTTGCATCATGTAGCTTAATATCCTCATAGAGAAGTCCTGTCTTTGATTTTTTTTTTACTGCCATGCACTATCTCATAATTGAGGGCAAAATTCATTTTTCCTGATTCTTAGATTGGTTGTCTAAAAGTTTTTCATAGACTATGTAAAAATTCTAACTAGGAAGTGAATAGGGCAAATCCACTTTTGTCTTCTCTTGGGTCAGCATGAAGTTCTAGTTAGTTCTCCACAAACAGACTAAATAAATTGACCTTGTAACAGTATCTCCAGTAACCTCTTTATACTATGATATATCTTTTATATGATTTAAATATTTCAAACTACACAATTTTTTCTTTTAAAATATTGTATTATGACTTCTAATTATTATTGTATTGTATGGAAATGTAAAAGTTTAATAAATAGATAAAATTTTATTATTCTAGAGAAAAGAATCTGTATATAAGTGTAGCTGAAGTTTGAAACAAAGGAAAAAATGACATGTGCACTATAAATTCTCAAGAAAACTGGTATAGTTTATATGTTTATTCTAAAACAAAGAAACTATATGGAAAAAGCTTAGTATTTCTTGGCACTAAACTATTATCACCATAAAAAATGATTGGTGGAAACCATTCCCTATTCCTTTGAAATATTATTAAAATGAAGTCTTTCTACTCTCAGAATTCTTGTAGTAAGATTTTAGGAATTATTAACTTGCTTTCACTACTCAAGAGAATTAGTTTAGCAATGCTGATGACTTCTGGATTTGTATCTCTAGCCAAGATCCCTACTAAATGCTGGATCCACACATCCATCTGGACGTTCAAATGGATATTTCACAAGAACTTTAATAGGGTCTCTAAATTTGCAAAGTTGACAATTCCCTAGTTCTTTTCCTGACGAAAGCATCCATCCTACACTCGATACCTTTTGGACAGTGGAGTCATACTAATTTTTCTTTAGGAACCCATGTCAAAAAACTGGTATTATCCTAGATTTCTCTCTGTCTCTTCCTTCACTCCCTATAAAAATCTCATTTCCTAAGGATCTTATATTATAATAATGTTACTATCATTCATCTTTTTTCTTTTCAAATGCTATTAGTCTGTTTAAAATTTATTATTTATCACTTCATCTATTCCAAATCACATCCTTCTTAGTTGGAAATCACTTTTCCCCTTTCCAATTTATCCTTTATAATGCCTCCGAAATTATTCTCTACAGGGAAAGCTAATGCTGGTAAAACTATCCCCAGTCAATAATCTTCATTATTTTACAATTACTTAAAGAGTAAAATCTCAATTCCCTTGCAAAATAAAAAGATTCCTTTGTTTTCTAGCCCTTGCCACATTGGCCACAATTTATTACACATTCATGCTGAACTCCTCTTCATGCCAATGCATTTGTTGTTTTCTCTATCAGTAAGTTCCTACTCCATTAGTTGCTTGGGTGCATGAGTAACAGTGCTTCTTATTCATTATTTAAGTTTCAATTCAATACCTTTCTGTTTCTCCTTTCTAAAGATCATTCTAGACCACTCATAAGCTCTTTCAAATTTTTCATTGCATCATTTATAAATCTTTATTTAAAATTTTTAATATATTTTAAGTGTCAGAACATGTATATATGTATTTGTATATATGTACACATTGTATATTATATATACACATGTATATATGTATATATATACAGACATAATTTATGTTACATATATGTATATATCTATATATACAATTAATATAATTATATACATCAAGTTTATTGAGTTCAAAGAGATTTTTTTTGGGGGGGCAGAGAGTTTTTTGCCTTTACTTATTGTTTGACCTCTTAGAACCCAGGACAATGACTATCATATAATATGCACATAGTAAATGTTAAGTGAATGAGTAAATCAATGAATAATTTTAAAATAACACTAGTAAATAGTTACTAAGCATTCAATTAACTTCTTCCTGTGTTATAGAATGATATGAACCTTAACTATATAATTTGATTTTTAGTTGCCCTTTATGCCTCATTCAGTTTTAATTATGTTTTCTCAGAGAAAACAAAAACAAAAGCAAATTTAACAACTAGCCAAAACTTGGCAAATATTGGCACTCTACTTGTTTTAAGGTGAAACCAGGTTACCTTCAAGAATTGGTGTTAATTAATTAATTAACTCATCCATCAGATTCCATAGGTGCATAATCACTGTATCTGAAATTTTGTATGTGTTTCTGAAATATAAGCACAGATACATCTACCCTTTCTTTATGTGGTATCACATCATACATCTTCCTCAGAAAGGAGTGGTGGAGGGATGGGAGGTAAAGAACAATAACGGATTTGTAAATTATGGCTTAATTTCAAACTTAGGAAGATCATTATTGATAAGTTGTTTCATATGTGACCTTGTTTCCTCAAGGTGAAATAAGATGGGGATACTTTGCAATTGTTGCAGTGTTTATTCAAAGCTAGTCAGCTGAGAATGAATAAACATCAGAGACTCAATGACGTAAATAGAAAAATACAATGGTTCATTTGCAAGAGGGAAAAAATGTAATATTTTCAGAATGAGTGAATGCTAATAGGTTGTATAGATTAACAATGGTGAAACATTCAGTTAATTATTTACATAGTGTGTTTATGAGGACACGACTCAGAAGGAATTAAGGGTTATTAACAGCATAAAAACCATAACCTAGGCAAATGGCTGCCAGATGAAGCACTCAAGACTTTCTATTCTGAGCCTAGTGATTTGTGGGGCAATTTAGAATGTTTCTGAACTTCATTGATCTTATATCTCTGGCCTATCAGTTCATACATAGATGAACAATCTTAATGAATATCAATGATAATCACCTGCCTTTCTTTCTTTCCTTTTCTTTTCTTTCTTTTTCTTTTCTTCCCTAAAGATCTGTCTATACATAGTCTTTCTAAATTTGCCCCAAGGGTGCGTATTTTTTTCATGGGGTAATTAGAAAATAAACCTAAATTTAAATAGTGATAATTTCCTAAAGAATCTAGAACTGATCTCAGGTTCTTTAGGGGAATGGATATTTCCAGGAATGACATTCTTGGAGTTTAAAAAATATTAAATAATTAGTGGCAAGTCACTTAGGAAGATAAATGCAATATATAAAAGAAATTGTCTTTAATGCATGTTGTGCTATTGGACCTGATAATATTATTAGGAAATATATCTCTTTTTTTTAACATCTTATTGGAGTGTGATTGCTTTGCAATGTTGTGTTAGTTTTTGCTGTATAACAAAGTGAATCAGCTATATGTATACATATATCCCCATATCCCATCCCTCTTGCATCCCCTTCCCACCCTCCCTTCTTCATTTTGGATGATCTGTCCATTGGTGAAAGTGGGGTGTTAATGTCCCCTACTATGATTGTGTTACTGTCGATTTCCCTTTTTATGGCTGTTAGCATTTGCCTTATGTATTGAGGTGCTCCTATGTTGGGTGCATAAATATTTACAATTGTTATATCTTCTTCTTGGATTGATCCCTTGATCATTATGTAGTGTCCTTCTTTGTCTCTTGTAATAGTCTTTATTTTAAAGTCTATTTTGTCTGATATGAGAATTGCTACTCCAGCTTTCTTTTGACTTCCATTTGCATGGAATATCTTTTTCCATCCCCTCACTTTCAGTCTGCATGTGTTCCTAGGTCTGTAGTGGGTCTCTTGTAGACACCATATATACAGGTCCTGTTTTTGTATACATTCAGCCAGTCTATGTCTTTTGGTGGAAGCATTTAATCCCTTCACATTTAAGGTAATTATTGATATATATATGTTCCTATTACTATTTTCTTAACTGTTTTGGGTTTGTTTTTGTAGGTCCTTTCCTTCTCTTGTGTTTCCTGCCTAGAGAAATTCCTTTAGCGTTGGTTGAAAACCTGGTTTTTTGGTGCTGAATTCTCTTAGCTTTTGCTTGCCTGTAAAGGTTTTAATTTCTCTGTCAAATCTGAATGAGATCCTTGCTAGGTAGAGTAATCTTGGTTGTAGCTTTTTCCCTTACGTCACTTTAAATATGTCCTGCCAGTTCCTTCTGGCTTGCAGAGTTTCTGCTGAAAGATCAGCTCTTAACCTTATGGGGATTCCCTTGTATGTTTTTTGTTGCTTTTCCCTTGCTGCTTTTAATATTTTTTCTTCGTATTTAATTTTTGCTAGTTTGATTAATATGTGTCTTGTCATGTTTCTCCTTGGATTTATGCTGTATGGGACTCTCTGTGCTTCCTGGACTTGATTGACTATTTCCTTTTCCATATTAGGGAAGTTTTCAACTATAATCTCTTCAAATATTTTCTCAGTCCCTTTCTTCTTCCTCCCTCTTTTTCTCTTCCTCTTCTGGGACCCCTATAATTTGAATGTTGGTGCACTTAATGTTGTTCCAGAGGTCTCTGAGACAGTTCTCAATTCTTTTCATTCTTTTTTCTTTATTCTGCTCTGCAGTAGTTATTTCCACTCTTTTATCTTCCAGGTCACTTATCCTTTCTTCTGCCTCAGTTATTCTGCTATTGATTCCATCTAGAGAATTTTTAATTTCATTTATTGTGTTGTTCATCATTGTTTGTTTGTTCTTTAGTTCTTCTAGGTCCTTGTTAAACGGTTCTTGTATTTTCTCCATTCTATTTCCAAAATTTTGGATCATCTTTACTATCATTACTCTGAATTCTTTTTCAGGTAGACTGCCTATTTCTCTTCCTTGGTTTGGTCTGGTGGGTTTTTACCTTGCTCCTTCATCTGCTGTGTGTTTCTCTGCCTTCTCATTTTGCTTAACTTACTGTGTTTGGGGTCTCCTTTCCACAGGCTGCAGGTTCATAGTTCCTGCTGTTTTTGGTGTCTGCCCACAGTGGGTAAGGTTGGTTTAGTAGGTTCTGTAGGTTTCTTGGTGGAGGGGACTGGTGTCTATGTTCTGGTGGAGGGGGCTGGAACTTGTCTTTCTGGTGGGCAGGACTGCATCCGGTTGTGTGTTTTAGGGTATCTCTGAACTTATTATGATTTTAGGCAGCCTCTCTGCTAATGGGTGGGGTTGTGTTCCTTTCTTGCTAATTGCTTGGCATGGGGTGTCCAGCACTTAAACTTGCTGGTCGTTGAGTGGAGCTGGGTCTTAGCGTTGAATTGGAGATCTCTGGGAGAGCTCTCACCGATTGGTATTATGTGGGGCTGGGAGGTCTCTGGTGGTCCATGTCCTGAACTTGGCTCTCCCACCTCAGAGGCTCAGGCCCGACACCTGGCCGGAGCACCAAGACCCTGTCAGCCACACGGCTCAGAAGAAAAGTGAGAAAAAAAGAAAGAAAAATAAATAAATAAAAATCGTTGTTAAAATAAGAAATAAAAAAATTTTTAAAAAGTAATAAAAAAAGAAGAAAGTAACCAAACCAATAAACAAATCCACCAATGATAACAAGCACTAAATACTAAACTAAGATAAATATAGAAATCAGAAACTAGTCAGTGGCATACAGCAAACCCCAAGTCTACAGTTGCTCCCAAAGTTCACTGCCTCAATTTTGGGATGATTTTTTTGTCTATTCAGGTATTCCACAGATGCAGGGTACCTCGAGTTGATTGTGGGGATTTAATCTGCTGCTCCTGAAGCTGCATGGAGAAATTTCCCTTTCTCTTCTTTGTTTGCACAGCTCTTGGGGTTCAGCTTTGGATTTGGCCCCGCTTCTGCATGTAGGTCACCTTCTGACATCTGTTATTTCCCTCTTGGTGCTGCACTCATTAAGTCTTCCCTCCATAGCGATGCCTGATACTATATTTAGTTAGCTTGAAAACTGGGCTGTTGCTGTTGATTTCAGCATTGAAGGTGCATGCAATGATTATCTGAAGGCAATGTGAGGCATTATCAAAACTCAACAAGCTTCATTTCAACATATCCAATCCCTGACCCACTGGTTGACCTCTGTACCACATCTTCCAGATTAACAGCAAGATAAACCATACACCTTCATAGATTTTGGAACAGTCACCTTTTCACTTGAGGATACAGCATAAGAGCTATGGAGAGTCATTTCACAAAGGCCTAATGAATATTAATGATGAGAGTAGCTGTGTAAGGTTACAGGTGTTTTCTGTATTAGAGATTCCAAGTAAAAAAATTCAACAATATGTTCTTTAATATTTTTATTTATAATTGTGTTTGTGACATGTGAGGACCTCAAATAGACCTAGTCCTCTTATATGAATCTAAAGGCAATACTGATTTTTTTTTCCCAAATATAAATTTCAACCTGATGCATTTGTAGCAATGGTAATTAACCAACACATATTTTTGAATGACTGTTATTATTATCCTAATGTTACTTTAGGTATAATGTCTAATAGATAGACTCTATTATGCCTAATTCAGATTTTAAATTTTGCATTATTAATATTCATACAATTTTATATTGAGACAGTTCTCCATGCGTTTGCATCTCTTACAAACAAAAGTGCTGTCTGCCTTTTGTTCTGAACAGGTGATGTCTGATCACCCTGGTCTGCCTTTAGCAAGAATCCTGTTAGATCAGTTTAGCCAGAATCCTCCCTTATCTCTGATGTTTATTCTCTGTAATTTTCCATCCAATGACTGCCCCCCTCTGACTCCCCGCTTCTTAACTACAAATTTCCACTTTTCTCTGTTGTTTTTGAAGTTGAGCCCAAGCTTGCTCCATTGCAGAACCCTATTGCATCAGTCTGTATTCTTACCATCATGGTCTTGAATAAAGTCTGCCTTACTGTTCTTTAATAAATGCCATTGAATGAATAATTTTTTTCTTTAACAGAACCAGCGCAACAAAAATCTGGTACTTTTATTGCTGCTATTATTGTAACAGAGTCCTTTGACCCAGATGTCTCCCATGAAACTAGGACAGGCTAACTTGGTGGCAGGGAAGTGGAGTAAGATCTCAAACCATTCATAGTTCTTGACAGTTTTTGGTGATGAGGATGGGATACTGGCAGAGGCATGGCTTTCTGGAAGAGGAAAGAGAAGGGCCTCACATGCTAATTAACGGGATTTGAGGGAATCATAGGAATCATTATGGAAAAAGCTGACAAAATTGTATGCTCAACTGGGCATAAATGGTCGCCCATTTGGCACTTGACTACATGCCAAAGAAGTGGAATTGAGGGAGTAGTTTCAGACTGAGTAACAGGATTGGTAAAAACACCTGACCAAATGTTTCCCTGGATGTTACCAATTCTTAAACAGGTATGGAGATTCCAATGCCAATCTTTTGGTAAGACTCAGTCGAGAGCCTAGAATATTTAATATGGGAAAAACAGTATAGAATATGTGAAAATAGAAAAAAGTGACTAAAATTATCTGTATTTGAAGGGTATATCGTCGTATATGTGTAAGGTACATAGTATATCCTAAAGAAAATATAGGAAGAGCTCACAGATTTAATACATAACATGAATAAATTTAAAATAGGGTTTCAATATGCTTCAGTCACAGTTCTGTAAGAAAAATAGAATCAGAAGAGAGAGACTAAGACAGAGACAGAGAGAGAATTGACTTATTGATTGGGGGGCTGGCTAAGCAAGTCCAAAATTCACAGGACATCCTGTCAGGAAGGGCACACGGGAAATTCTTGGGCAGGAGCTTATGTAGCAGCTCACAAAGAAACAGTTGGTTGTTTTTAAGGCCTTTCAACTGATTGGATCATGTTCACCCAGATTATCCAGGATAATTTCCTTTATAAGGTCAACTGGTTACAGATGTTAATCACATCTACAAATACCTTCACTGTAACACCTATGTTAGTGTTTGATTGAATAACTGGGTGGTAAAGACTCATCAAGTTGACAAATAAAACTATCACACAATAATATACAAAACTAAGTATATATTTAATAAAATACATGTAAGACCTCTACGTTAAAAACTGCAAAACTTTTTTGAGAGATACTAAAGGAGATAAATAATTAGAGATATATATTTTGTTCCTGTTTGAAAGACTTAGCATTGTTAAGATGTCAGTTCTAAAATTGATCTATCACATCAATGTAATTCTAATCAAAATATATGCATATGGACTGAAATTGATAGGAGGATCACAACATTTATATGAAAATGAAAAGTAACTAGATTATGCAAAACAGTTTTGAAAAAGAAGAAAGTTGGAAAACACACTTGACTCACACTATGTGACTTGAAGTGTTATTTGCTACCTTAATCAAAACAGTGTGGTATTGACATAAAAATAAACATATGAAACAAAGTAGAGAGTCCAGAAATAGATCTACACATATGTGCTCCATTGATCATCAACAATGATACAAAGGTGCTGGAACAACTATGTATCCATATGGAAAAACAAAAATGAACCTCTATCCTTACCTGATCCCCCCCCATAAACAAAGTTCAGTTTAAATGGATCTTAGACCAAAGTTTGTGTGCTAAAGCTATGGAGTTTCTTTTAAAAACATATGAAGTTTGTGACCTTGAAGTAGATAAATATTTCCTAACTAGAAAACAGACCTATCTATCTATACTTAACATAAAATCCATCAATTCTACTCTTAGCTATTTACCCAAGAAAACACAAAAATATGTTCATACAGACTTGTACAAAATGCAGTCTAGATATATATAGATGGATAGATAGATGGAGGATAGATAGGTATGTATGTTTCCCAGTTAGAAAAAAATATTATATATATTTTTATATATAAAAATATTATATATATATATAATATTTGTCTACCCTATTTGAAATTTGTTACAAACCTTACATAGTTTTAAAAAATATATGTATATCTTTCAACTCAATAATAAAAGGAGAACCATTTTGATTAAAATTAGGTAAAATAGTTGAAGAGATACTTCACAAAGTAAAATATATTAATGGCCCCAAAGCAACTGAAAAGGCATTCAAAAGAACATTAGAAATTAGTAAAATGCAAACTGAAACCACCATGAGATATGACTATATACCCACTAGAATGTTTAAAATTAAAAGATTGAAAATACCTAGTGTTGACATTTTCATTAGTTGTTGGTGGGAATACAGCCAATTTCTTACTTATATGCACTTAGCATGCAATCCACCAATTCTACTCTTATTTATATACTCAAAAATATGTCCATACAAAAACTTGTACAAAAAATGTTTATGACAACATTATTTATAAAAGACAGAAACTGGAAACCTCCCAAATGTGCATCAGTAAGTAGAAGAATAAACAGATTGTATTGTATCCAAACTTGGTTGACTGCCCAAAAATGATTAGGAATGAACTACTGATTCACATAGCAACATGGATGAACCTCAAAAATATGCTGAGTGAAAAATGCCAATCACAAATAAGTGCTCCCTGGATGATTATATTTGTATGTAATTATAGGAAAGACAAAACTAATCTACAGTGACAAAAAGATACATCAGTGGATACCTGGGTGGTCTGAAGACTTACTACAAAAGGACCTACGAGTTTTGGGTTGACACAAGTATTTTGTATTTTGATTGTGGTAATGGTGTATATTTGGCAATACCCATTGGAGTCTTATGCTTAAAGCATGTATTATTATTTGATTATACATCAAAATTTTTATTTTTGTATAAAAAATAAATTGAATCAGTTTATGTCAATAAAATGCAAAGTTCAGGAAAAAAATGACAAGAAAGAGTAGAGAACTTCTTTTCAATAATTTGTTGGTAGTCAATAAGAAAAATAGGCTCTGCATTTTATTCTCAACACAAACAAAACACAATTTATAAGAAATAAAAAGCTGCCATTACTTAGCCAAAAAGAGCATCCCTTAAAAAATTATGCAGCACATAGGAGAAATGCAAAAATAAGGAAAAAATGAGAACACCAAGATGTTCATGTTCATATATATATATATATTTTAATTTAATATCTGTTTCCTTCAGTGAGACTACAACTGCTGAGTTCAGAGAGCTCTGTCTCACACTTGTCCCTACTGTTTGGCACACTGCTTGACACATAGTAGGAAATCAAATAAGATTTGTCACCTGAATGGATATCTCAGTATCTAATTTTACTTCTTCTAGAGAAAATACTATTTCTTGGCATTACAAGCAGAGTTTCTTTTTAAACCAATTTTAAGAAATGGTGTTGATTCAATTGTCCAGATTTACCTTCATTACGTGTAAGCATTCAGCAGCTGCTAAGCCCACTTAAGGGTCACTGCAAAAGTCCACAGGTACTAGCACCTGTCAGTTCTCAGATAAGACTTGTACTGAAGATAAAAAGATAATAAGAAGATCAACAATTCATAGTGAATATAATAATTACATTTGCATATGATGAAAGGAATGACACAATAGTGAGGTTTTTCCATTATCTTTCATCTTGTCACCATCAAGTCAGTGCTCATTTCACTTTTTACAAGTTATAAAATCGACAGAGCATTTGCTACAAATTGCATAGCTTTTCAGGAGAGGCAATTTTGAGACAGTTTTCCTGAGTACCTGGTTGAGTTCCTATAGAAAAAACATATGCTAAGCAATATGTTCAGAACTGAAAAATTATCAAAATTACTAAATAGGCTTGTACTGTGACCAGAATGTAGCCTTAAACTGTAGGCTAAAATATGAAATGTAGATTAAATGGAAAGAATAATTTTTTTAGTCAGCTTAAGAAAATAGAGCAAAAATGAAACCCTTCACTAATATCTTTACATATATATAAGGAACTGCCAAAGAGTCTAAAACAATGATTAGTACTACTGAAGGGATTTATCTTGAAACTTAATTGGGTTATATCTGTATCATATTATCTCTCATCTGGAGCTGAACTGGTTAACCAGGTTTCGACAACCCTGATTTAAGAACTCAAATTTGAGAATGTAACTTCCTGAGATAAAAGTACTCTCTTTCAAATAGTTTTTATAGGGGAATGAGACCACTTTTAACAGGTGGGTTTTCATCCATTGTCACATCTTACTTAAATCACTTGAATTCTCTAAACAAGTATTTGAGGTTTATTTTAGAATTTTTCTGAACTTGTCATCTCCGGCAGGGATTGAACTTGTCATCTCCGGTAGGGATGAGAAAGCAGAAAGGGCAGGGCAGGCCACCAGCAAAACTGGAATGCAGGAAATGTGTGTCGGTGGGGTCGCCAGTCTCCATGCTCATAGACTTCATCACATTAATGATACATGTTCAGCCATCTCTCTCAGTGCCTATCACCAAAGCTTACTCTGCTCATCCCACCTTCAAAACCTGCTATCGGCAAGGGATCTAAAGAAATTCATTCACATGTAGGCATGCATGACTACTTCGTTTCTACATGCTGCACTTTTCAGAATTTGTTATTAAGAATGTAGATTTCAGCTGAAGGAATAAAGTTAGAAAGGTTTGATTTCAGATATTAGTGACTTACAAGTTTCTGGAACAACCATGCATGTAGCTATTCATTACCAAAAGTATTGTCTCGTGAAAATGATGCTACCAAGAAAGGACTCAAATTTGATAACTGTCATACCATGTATATATTCTGGGACAGATGACCCAGGTATTAACCTCATTATCAGTAACTCCATTTCATTTACACAAGTCATTTGATCTCATAAACTGACTTTAACCGTAGGAGGGCAGATTTTTATCTTTTGAATATGTCTTTGGCAAAAATCTCTACATTTTAAGACAACAGGATTAGGAGAATGATTGAACAACATTTTGAAAGAAGAAAAACAGTAATTTTTTTCTTGAAATACAGTATGTGGGGATAAAGTATAGAATTGCAGATAAAGAATCTAAGAAGTTGGACTGCCTTAGTGAAATCCTGACAGCATGATTACTACTGGTATTGTGACATTGGGTATATTATTATATAAACCACCTGTGTCTCAACGCCTCATTCATAAAATCCTCACTTAACCTCTTTGGTAAACTGGGAGTAGCAATAGAATACACGTTATTGAATTCTTAGGGGAATGAAATGTGCTAATCCATGTGAAATATGTTGCAAGTGCCTGAGAGAGACAAAATACTGATTTAATGTTAATTTTTTTTCCTTCCTGGGCAGGATTCTTTTAATACTGAGTGGAGTGGACATAGCTGCTAGCTCCTGAAAAACTGAGTTGACTGATAAAGTAAACCTACATTAATGGCTAATAGGCAGCTGTGTCACGACTTGAATTTACCATTTCTAGGCTAAGATGTCTTCTGGTAAGTCACAGTTTCTACTCTAGAAATTTGTATCCCGCTGAGCTGTGAATGAAGGGGGAAGTCTTACAAATGAGAGGCTTCCTCATGGTATATCAAGGATTCTAATGTACCAGACACACTAGACTTTATTTAGGGGTGTGCTTGTCCTCCAAATCTGATGAGATTGCTGTGGTGAGTGCTGGCTGGATGTGACCGCAACCCTTCAAGACCTTTAAACTAGTTACACACCTTTCTGTGCTTAGCACTTGTAAGAATCACATTTAGATTCTAGCTGCAGTCAGAGAAAACTAAGTAATGCAGACATTACTAAGCTCAAAATGTGTCTAGGAAATTGAGTTAAACTTTGATGTGAAGGTTAAACTGACCTTTAACAGAACTATTCTCTAATTTTTCTTCTTTCCCTTTTCTCTTTGTGCCTTGTTTCAATCTACCTTTCCGTTTCTCATTGTCTAAAGGCATTATTTTTATCTTTTTTCTAAGCCTTTCTCTCTTTCACTGTCTTTCTTTCAACCTACCCTTCACATATTTTATTTTCTTTAGAACCTTTATTCTGCGAACTATCGTCCCATATGATCTTACACTTTGAGTCTTATATTTCCATATTTCACAGCCCTGGGAACTTAGTTGGTTTTAAGGAACACCTGTTTAAGATTTAATCATTTTAGATCTTGAGAGTTGTTTGGAGATTATTTAGTTCATCTCTTTATTTTACCTATTAGGCTGCAAAAGTTGAGTAATATTTTAAGGATAAACAGTTTGTTAGGAGATTAATTACCTAATTCACTTATATTTCCATAATTCTACTAATATATCTTATTTGATCAATTTCTTCATCATATTTACATACACTTAAACTCTTGGTTTTGGTATCTGCTTTAGTAGCTATTATTGTCTAACTTTATTTTTTGTATTTACATATTTTGCAAATTAGAAAACATCTTGCTGACATACTCCCATGCTGCTCTTTTTAAATAAAGTGATTTCTTTGTTGTTGTTCTCAAAAAGATGTGGTCAAGTTTGTTTTTTTTTTAAATTAATAAACTACCTTTTTAGAGCAGTCTTGGGTTCTCAGAAAAATTGAGCAGAAAGTGCAAGGAATTCCCATATAACTCTCACAACAACATATGCATAGCCTCCCTTACTACTGACCACACACACAAAGTGGTGTATTTGTTACAGTTGATGAACCTGCATTGACACATCATTATCATCTAAAGTCCATAGTTTACGTTAGGGTTCATTCTTGGTGTTGTGCATTCTGTGGGTTTGGACAGATGTAAATGATACGTATCCATCTAGTACCATACAGAGCCGCTTAACTGCCCTGAAAAAGCCTCTGTGTTGTTCCTATTCATCTCTTCCTTTCACTTTACCCCTGGCAACCACTGATTTTTTGCTATCTCAGTAATTTCCCCTTTTTCAGAATGACATATAGCTGGGCTCATATAGTATGTAGAATTTTCAGATTGATTTCTTTCACTTAGTAATATGCATTTAAGCTTACTCCATGTTTTTTTCATGGCTTAATAGCTCATTTCTTTTTAGTGCTGAATAATACTTTACTGTATGGATGTAGTATATTTTTCCACTCACCTACTAAAGGACATCTCAGTTGCTTCCAAGCTTTGGCAATTATGAATAAAGTTTATTAAGAGAGTTTCAAGTTTTCCACCATTAACAATGATGTTAGCTGTGAGTTTCTTATGGATATTCTTTATCAAGTTGAGAAAGTTCCCTTCTTTTCCTAGTTTACTGAGATTTCTTTTTTTAAATCATGAATAGGTGTTGGACTTTGTCAAATGCTTTTTCTGCATCTATCAATATCATCATGTTATTTTACTGCTCTAGTCTTTTTCTGTGATGGATTTTGTTAATTGATTTTCAAATGTTGAACAAGTCTTGCATCACTGAGATAAATCCCACTTGGTCTTGATATATAATTTTTTTATATATTGTTGGACATGATTTGCTAATATTTTGTAGAAGAATTTTTCATATATGTTTATGAGATATATTGGTTTGTAGTTTTCTTCTAATGTCTTTGTCTGCCTTTAGTATTAGGGTAATGCTGGCCTCATGAGTTAAGAAGTATTCCCTCTACATCTATCTTCTGAAAGAGATATGTAGGGAATCAGTATAATTTTTTCCTTAAATATTTGGTAGAATTCACCAGTGAACCCATCTGTGCCTGGTGCTTTCTATTTTGGAAAGTGATTGATAATTTATTCAGCTTTTTAAAGGATGTAAGGCTATTCAGATTGTCTATTTCTTCCTGTGTGAGCAATCCTCAAGTTTTTATACATGCTTTTTCCTTTCATATATATATTGTCTACTCTCATTATATTTATTTGCTGTTAAATCTATAGAAAGCATGGTATATATAGCAAAGATCTAAATATATGTAGATGTTACATATATTTCTATGTTTGATAAAGGAAAAATATACCATGTGGTTTTCTGTCTTACCATAGAAAAACAGTTTTGTGAAGAATATAACAGAAGGATTTCACTAATGATGGTGATGGTGGTAATTGTGGTTCTGTGTGTTGGGATATTAGAAAATTAAAGGAGACCTGTGGGTAAGTATTAGTTATACAGGTCAAGAGTGAAGGGATATTGGAAGAGAATTCAATTCTAGTGTATGAAACAAATAGCACATCTAAATGTTCTATAAGGCCTTGAATTTTGTAAACATTAAAGACCACTATAGCTTTTATTTGTTTAGTTAGAGGACATAGTGCTAAAAATAAAATCCAAGACAGAAGCATGGGAAAGATCATTCTAGTCCATAGTCTATGTTAAGGATTTTGCAGTACATTACAAACTACATCAGAAGCCATTTTAAAGAGTTTTGATTGGTGGAATGGACTGATCTGATTTATTAATTAAAAAAAAAAAGATTGCTCTAGGTGCTGTGTGAAAAATGGACAGAGATGGAGGATGAGGAAAAGCACTGGAGAGATTGAATCTCCTTCCATGTATAGAAGCTAAATAATTTGCAGGTAGACTAGCCTTTCCTGCAGATGTTTGTTCATTGTTCTTCAGAAGGCAGCATTTTGTTATTAGCAGAATTCTTTATTACTGCAAACAGTAAACAACAGTGCAAATTTATAAAAATAAATGTTCACCAATTGAATGCATTAGGAATTGGAAATTAGAATTCAGTGAAGTCTAGAATCACCAAAATATGAAATTTTTATCTGATAATATGAGTAGATAAACAGTTCAATTGTCAGAATTTAAAACCTATATAAATTTCAAGAGTGATCTTTGGGAAATTAATCTTCCATGCCACTAGATATTATCCTAGGAACTTGAATACATTAACCCAATGAGTATATTATGATCGTCTCACAGGAAGGACTGTGTTCTCCTTGAATGCAAAAAAAAAAAAAAAAAGTGGTTTTAAATAATAGAAGGCGGGGTGTCAAGTTAGAGTTTTCAAGATGGAAGGCAGACTTCACAGTCATATAAACCACCCTGGCTGGCCATCTTTGAGTTAGTTAAGGCATGGATAAAATTAACATTTGATATCTGCAGATATCATTAACATAATTGTTCATTTATTTGTTTACTCTGTTAGCATAATAAAGACTTACCTCAAGAATATATTATTATTTTATTATTTTCCAACCATAAAGATTGTGTCTTAGACTAGGTGAAGTGATGGAGCAAGTACTGAATTATTGCAGGGTATATTTCAGTAAGAAGTCTGGTTGCAGTGACTGGTAATTCTGGCAGGTATTCTCTAAGGTAATTAATCATCATCCCTTATTTTTAGTAGTGACTAATTTACATTGTCAGAGATAGACTGTAGTTTGGCATGTGATAAAGTGATTTTGAACTACTCTTCTTGATACTGCGGACAATTTCAAGTAATTATGACATGTTTTGTGAGTCTGATTTTCAGAGAAGATGAAAGGAATGGCCTATAGAAGCATGAGGAACTGCCTTGCTTTCTTGTCATTCAGATACTATATTGTTTTTATCAATGCTACTTCTGATATTGCTAAATTAAATCATATTCTAAAGGCTATAGCAGTGACTGTTTTCTTGCATGGTTTATTTTTAATTTTTAATGTAGCATGGCTAATTTAACTTTATCATAAAATAAAAAAAAAAGTTCAAAAGTAACTCAACAATAAAATAGAGCTAGTGTTTATAAATAAAATTTTCTATCAAATTTTTTTTTAATCCAAGTGTTCTCAATCCTGTTTTGCATTATATAACCTCTAATTTAATAATAGGTGCCTCAGAAATGACTGGTTACGTTTAAAATAAAGAAGAAGAAGAAGAAGGAAGAAAAATGGCATAATGGCATTGTTTTACAGTTGAATGCAAATTCATTTCCAAGTACATTAATCTTTTGCTTTTAATTTAGTGGAATTTTTCCTCTGAGGCATTTGCAGTTTGTCAGTTCTTCACTAAAGCAGATATATGTTGCGCAATGTAATATGATTTCCTGACTGGATTTCAAATTAACCTTTTTCTATCAATTCTAAAATGCAATACTTGACCACTAAAGGTACTGTTAACACCTCACAGTTCAGTGTGTTATTAAACTTAAAGTAAATCAACGAAATTCATATTAAAATCAGATTAAAGATTTACACTTGGTAAAAGGTTAAGCAAATCTCCATGCTTTTTGATATTTTTAATTTGCATCTTTAATAAGCTGTAGCATCAACAGAGCTGCTGGTCTCATTTCTACATATTTCAGAATAGGAAAACTTGTTCCTTTCACCATGGTATCAAATATTCTAGGTTGGACATTAGAAGTCTTCAGCATACCAACAAGTTTAAGCCACCAAAGCTTAACACTTTAAAGTACTTCAGCCTTGAAAATGGTGCTAGAAGACTCTGTCATTGTGGTCATCATCTCTCATTATCTAATGCCTCCTCACTCACTGTTGCTGGTTGACCTTGTGCCTTTTGACCTGGAAGTAGAAGCACCTATTGAGTTCCTTAAGCTAAAGAAAGTGGCTCGAGCATTAACTCCTTCAGGCCACTAAAGAATTGCTCTGTAAGTTCTTCTACTGAGTTAATGCAGCTTTCACAATTGTCGTTTGACCCCTGAGGATGATTTAGACAACAGATCAGTCTGCGATTTAAATTTTCTTTAGTGACTAAATTACTCCTTCCCACACTAGGTGTTAAAAGAGCCACTTGAACATGGACTGTTTTGGGTCACTAGGGCATCCTAGAGCCAATTTGCAGCAGGAGGGTGTTAGAGCATATTAACTCTTCAGACTATTAGGGTGCCTTTTCATCTGCGTAAGTCAACACACTCTCCAAACTACCTAATTTTCCACCAGGGAATTTTGCAATCTAGCTGGGATGAGGAGTTAAGTGAGTGTTTCACTTTTTAAAGACTCTGCCCCAAGTGACAAAGATGTGATTCCAAATGGAAGGTCCTAATAAGAAAGGTATTATTTTGTGTGTGGTGAGCTGACGGGTACACTGGGGGGCTTCATGCCTACTCATGATTGTGTTTGTGTAAGTTGTCTGTTCTTCAAATTCACCATTAGGTTTCTAGTTTCTACGGCTGTTGCAACATACATTGGGAGCAACACTTTTAAATGGAATTGTAATTGTGAATTCAAGGCAAAGGAAGAAATTATGATCAAAATGGTTTCTTGTAGTCACTATTCATTAGGCTGACAGTGAAAAACTGACTGTAGTACTTGAAGGCAAAATCAGGTAACCATGTTGAGATATGCAGTCAAGGGAGTTACTGTTGAGGCCAAATATAAAGTGTACCAGTGACAAGTAGTTAGAGAATGCAGTCTCCCTCTGTGCATCCGTTTACAACAGTAGGTACAATGTCAAGTCTAACATCACTTTTTTTTTGAACACCAAGTATTAACTGGACACCGAGAGGTTAAATATTTGTTTAAATGGCATATTGAAAGACAAATGACCATGGAAGCTCTAAGTTCATATTTTTTTTAAGTAGATAAAACAAGGAAAAGTTAAACTGTCCAAAATGACTGTATCTGTATACTGAGAGCCAAAATAATGCTGTATACATGGGAAGGGAAGGAATGGTAAAGGAGAAAAAAAAATGTTTATGTTGCTCTTTCATTTGTCTTCATAATCTCACTGCTTTAGCTGTAAGAATAATAGTTTTAATTCAGTTTCAGGTGCTTCCTTAATCTCTGAAGATCTTTTATAAAGAGATCCCTAAAAAATACCTTCTATGTACCTTTCAGTATTCAAAGTAGTCATATTTATTGGATGACAAAGGCATTCTCAAATTAGAAATCATCATGGAGGAAATCCTAAATTCTGGATGTTGGCATGTCTAATGTGTTATGTGGGTATGAATGCTTTTGATTAAAGCCTTGGCCTCTGAAACCAGACTAGCAGGATTCAAACCCCACTTCAGTGACTTAGTAGCCGAATGACTTCGTCATCAAATATCTCCTCTATGCTTAAGTTTTCTTATTTGCAAAATGATGATAATACTCTAGGGCCTGACTAACCTCATAGTGTTGTTGTGAGAATTAAATGAGTTAATATATGTGAAGCATTTAGAACAGTACCTGGCACATAAAAATCACTCAGTTATTAAGATGTGGAAAATGATAAATGTTAGTACAAATTCTAAACACTGAATATTTTTCTACATTTTGTTTATTCCCTGATTATTTTGATTTCAGAGACGTTCTCAGATTTTATTATACAATTCAGGTCACATATTATGGCCCATAAAAAGTTTTCTCTGTTTGTTCCAATCCAAAGTAATTTTTCCTTCACTAAACTGGTCACAGGTAGTCTCCACCATACCTAGTTACACAATGTACCTTGCAACATATATCAAGTTTTAATACCTGCTATGAATTCATTCTGTCTTAAATGAAAACTTAGTCCCTCTTGGTGCCAATGAAAGTCTCTTTCTTCTTATACTGAACCTTGTGAAAATGATGAACAGCAGGACACAATCATCCATATAATTATATACTTGAAACTTGAAGGCAGACCCCTCGTGGTTTGCTTTTTGGTAACCTAACTACAACACTGTAAAATATGTACTGGCAATGTTTCCTCTCCAAAACTTTTAACTATTTTCTTCAAATACCATATACCTCAGGCTGCTTTTGAAATGCCCTCATCCTGTTCTCTGGTTTTCTCAAAACAACTTTCTCCCCTCCTTTCCCAGTACTAGCATAAACCAGCTAGATTTGGCACCTTCTATTGTGTTGATTTTTCTACTATGTATCATCTAAAGAATTATACGAGCACTAGGCTTCACATTTCTCACATTAAGTGAAGGAATGGTAATAAGACTTAGTTTGTAGTTCATGACCTACTTGGCCTTTGGACCCAAAATATGAATGAATGACTCCAGTTCAGGATTTGGTTAGATCACGTGGAAGATTGTAGCTACCCCGACAGCTGCTAACTTCTCTGGATATAGGGACATAATTAAAAGTAGGACTTCTTAGAATAGTTATATAAATATCAACTTCAGGAAATGAGGTTTTGACTTCAGGCAAAATAGGAACACTGAAAAGGTCTGAATTAAGATAAACAGAACTAGTACTGGACTACACTGCCAGAGACACTGGACTTTTATTGGAATGAGTGCAGTACTGATAACTGATCCTTTAAGAAACATAAACTGTTTCTGGAAACTAAGTAAAAAGCCATTTATCCTCAGTCATATAATTTGAAAGTAATTGAAATATGATTTAAAAAATATATATATATATATATACATTGCAGTTTAAAAAAAAACAGAAAAAGAAACCTGAGTTCCCATCCTGCCTCAATCAATGTGTGACCTTCTGTAAATTATTTCATGTATCTATACCTCCTTTGAAAACAGTGATAACCATAAGCCTTTTATTATCTTCAGCATTTTTTTGAAGATTAAATGAAATAGGGTATGCAAAGGACTTAATAGCATGCTTACAAAGGAAGAAATGCTTAATAAATGGTAGCTAGTAATATTTTTGTAATTATTGCTGGAATTATTGGATTTCTACTTGTATCAAAGGTTAAGCAAATATTTTAATCTAAATTATGGACTCCTGAGATTAGAAGACATACAAATTTTAAAATAATCTCGTCTATAATCTGTGGGTAATCTTTTTCTTCCCTAAGTATCATAGTATATATGAAGGAAACATCTAGAACAAAGAGCAGTTAGTTATATTTTAATTCCCATCCCTTCACTTACCTTGAGTTGGTACTCCCTCAACATTCACAATGTAGTTGCGTTTATAATAAAGTTCTAGAAACTGGGGTAAATATATCTCTTAAGATTGAGGTCTTAATCTTAAAATTAAGGCTGAGAAATGGACTGACTAGCAAGTGCTTCTTGCTTCAGCACCTTCCAGTAAGGTCAGGAGACAGAATCCACTTCAGTTATACTAACAGAAAATGTAATTTAAAGAACTTTTAACTAGGTATTGGAGAGCTGCAAAGTCACAAAGGACACACTATGGTATTACAGAGGTAGTAATTGCAGGAAATAGGACTGCAGAAAGAAATGGAAGAGGTTTGGACCATTAAAGCTTGCAGGAGGAACCCTGCAAAATCAGGACTCAGACCTCTCCGAGGAGGGGTGTTTTGCAGCTGAGGCTCCAGCCTCAGATGCTTGAACTTCAGGTGTTCAGATAAGGGGCCTGTGATGCTCAGGACTCAGCCAGACCTCTGATGCGGAGGAGCTGGCTGGCTGGTAACTCTCAAGAGGAGGTGAAATAAGGCAGATTCATGAAGTATAGGAAAAACCTGCAAACTGAGATTAACTTCCATTACTGTAACAAATACTCTGCTGAGTTGAAGCAGCACAGTTGGGGTGATGCTACAGGAAAATGACACCAAAGAAAGGTTCAGGCCTCTTCTTCTTCCTCTAGGCTTTCAGTGTTTCACCACTGCTCCTGCTGCGTGGAATCTAACTGCTGGCAAAGAAGAAATGTACTTTGCAGAGCCCCAATCCCGTATCACAAAATAGAATATAGAAGCGTAAGTTTGAAAATAATACAGGAGGTTCTGAAATATTTAATGATAGATGAATATTTTGGGATTTTTGAGTCTACAATATGGATGTTTTTCCATAACTGCATTTCTGAATTTTATTACCTTCTAAACAAAAGCAACAATAGAATAAAACATACTTTGTTCTGATGACTACAGTATTCTTAATAAATAAAGCAGGATTATTCCAAAGGCCAATTGCAAGTCTGTTCAGAAGCTTGTTCGAAAGAGATGAAAAAAAGTATTCTACCAGCCAAAGACCAAATCCAGTTAAAAAATACACAGTCATAGAAATAAAATTACCAAATTCATAGATATATCTACTTTTAACAAGAGAAATAATATATATCAATATTTTCATGAACTATTGTGCATTTCTATAGATTTTATTTTGCTTAGATTTTTAGTTTTCAGAAGATTAGAATACTTCAGTTAGAAAAATGCATTAGAAAACATTTTAGGAAGATACCTTTATGTCACATTTCCAAAACTCAATTGAAAAATATATTTTTTCAAAATATGCAAGACATTTGCATATAATTCTATATTTATCTCATAGTATTATAATTGTATATTTATCTTTGCATAATGAAAAGCTCTTAGAATGGAGAAATTCATATATGCAGTTCATAACTGACAATAAGTAAAATGAATTTAAAATTTGAGACTATCTTTGTGATAGCACCAGAATCTAAATCAGTTTGATTCTAGCATATTTATAAAGAAACATTATTAAAATTTAACCTTACCGGAAGACTATGTTATGTTTCAGGCATTGCACCTAAAATAATTTAGAACTTATATCTCCCCATCTGCTGTATATTAAAATTGACTTAATGGGTACTACTGCATTTTGTTACATTTGATACTAATCCTTTTCCCCATCTCAGATGAACACCAGTTTCCAAACATTTTAAATAGAAAATATTTTTTCCCCAAGAGTGAACATTTCTCATTACGCATTGCAATCTTTCAGATCACTGAGAAAAGGAAATAGACTTACTAAAATTCCAGAATAGGTATCCAAACAAACCTGAAAGTTTATTTTAAAAAGTTGCAAGGGAAAAAAAAGTTGCAAGAAAGGATTTTTAATAGAAGCAGTGCAGAATGAATATGCTATCATCTAAATTCAGCCAGACCCCACTCAAGTGCCAGAATAGCACGGGAGATTAATAATGTGTACACCAGCATATTTTATTCATGGTTATAGCCACTACACTTCCAATATCTGAAATTCAGAGACTATATAATATCTAAAGAAATGATAAATGCAAAAGGTGGGAAAATGGGCTGGAGTTCTAGAGTGATGTCTTGACATTCACATGTGCTACACTGGCATCCATTAGCCATATGTCATCTTCCCTTTTGATAGTGAAGACTTCTTTTCACCTTATAATTATTTATATATGTTAAATAAATAATGTCCTCTTCTGCTTTTCAGGCTGACGTTCCTCTTCTTCTTTGAAATGGGGAGTTTAGAAATGGCATACCAGGATCCGCACACAGCTTATTATGGACAAGGGAGAAGAGTTATTCCCTCCTCCACAAAAAGCTCACGGCCAAGTTCTAACCTTACAAGTTCCCATGCAGATCTTGTTCACAACCTCAAGCTGATGTTACATACTTGGGTACAGCTGTGAGGTATACTCAACGGTAGCCATTTCAAACCAGTGTCTTACATCAACAATAACAAGGATCTGAAAACAATAAGCCTAGCTAAAAATATGTGTCATATTATCTGTCTTGCCAGCAGTAGCAAGCAGGACTAAGCCTAGGGGAAATGATGTCCCACACCTGGTAAGAGTGCACAATTCTCTTTCCTGCAGGACCTGCTTACATATGGTTCTCTGCTGGGAATGCTCTACCCAGCTAATCCTGCTCATCTTTTAGGGTTTTAAAGTGAACTTTGAATTTCAGTTTTGCCTTTCAGAGTATAAAACAGACTCAAAGGAACGGATGGAAATAGTGATCAAGAGAAGGAATTATCCTTTATTATAACTAAAGTTGAGATTCTGCCTAAAAGTCAGAGACTATATTTCACCCCTGATCAGTCTCCAAACTGGAACATATTTCATTATGCATATTTATCTACCATGAAAGATATTCATCTGAGCCCACTTTAGGGTATGAGTGGGAGAGTTGGGACTATGTACTCAAGTTCCATGAAATCCACTGTCCATTGTTCTTTCATGTTCTTTCAGTGTACTTTCCTGTGTTTGGCAGTAAACTGGCTGTCAAGTTATCCGGGATGGCCTTGGCTGGGAAAACTGGGAAAAGTCAGTTTGCATGTATCTCTGCCTGCAATACACTAAGCCAGCTATGTCCTAGCAGCTGTGGTGAAGAGCAGGCCAAATTTTGCAACAGGGAAAGCAGAAATACACATGTACATTTAAGCAGAAATACACGTCATGTATGCTAACACCAATTTTGAACAAAATGAATCACATAGCTAGGTCCAGTGCCAGACTGAGAGGGGACAAAACATTTTTAGGGCAAAGGGAGCAGATACAGGGAGGTAATTAATTAGGGCCATTCATTCAATTACTCTGTCACCATCAGTGATTCTGATTTGCATACACACATAAAATACACATCAGTTGAGAATCTTTCTCCTAGAATAGGCCTTCCCTCTTTCTACTACTTCTGTCTTTTTCATATGAAAATAGTACCTGCAGATACCACAGTAAAAGTATTCTTGTTGTCATACTAAGACTAAGAAAGCATTAACTTACTTTCCTACAGATTGAGATTAAGCTTCTCAGCCTCCTAGGCATGAAGAGGACATGCACCCCCTACAACGAAGGTTAACTTTTTTGACCTTCTTCCTATTTGTGGCAGCTGTTGTCCATTTGCTGGGAGAGAAAAGATCTGCAGCTCCTTTGTATATTAAAAGAGATGCTATGGCTCAACATTTATAATAGGCATTGAACTCACTAAGCATGCTATCTACCCACAATCTGGGATATATAATAAATACATAAATTATTTTGAGTGAATAAATACAGTTTTTAAACTCTAAAGATGTACAATTATAAGTAAACATACTTAATATTTTTGGAATAATTGGGGGATTCAAAAGTCAGTCTAAATTGAGAAGAGTAGAATGCTGTGAACATATTAATGGTTCTGTGATCAAACTAGAAAATACAGAGGTGATATATATGTTGGGAGAGAGGTTGTTTGAAAAAAGAGCTTCTTGTTGTATGTTCCTGATTTTTAAAAGAATTTAAAGTGGATTAAGGAAAAGAAGTAAAAGGCTTTTATTTGTCCAAGTAATTAAGTCACCTTCTTGTTGGTTCCCTAAGCCTCTGCTATAGACTGAATGTTTATGTTCCCCAAAATTCACGTGTTGAAACCTATCACCCAAGATAATGATATTTGGAGGTGGGGCCTTTGGGAGAGTTCTCATGAATGGGAATAGTACCCTTATAAAAAAGACCCCAGAGAGTTCCCTCAACCCTCCTGCCATGTGGGGACACAGTGAGAAGATGACTGTCTCTAGGCCAGGAAGCAGGCCATCCCCAGACACCAAATATGCTGGTGCCTTGATCTTGACTTGTCAGCCTCTAGAACTGTGAGAAATAAATTTCTGTTGTTTATAAGCCAGCCAATCCAAAGTATTCTGTTATAACAGCCCAAACAGACTAAGAGAGCCCCTAAACTTTGCTCATCAGCATTTCTCAAACCACTCTGAAATTGCCTCTTTAGTACTCTGTATGGTAAACAAGACCTTAAGTTTTTGCACACTAAACCTGTATATTTTCTGGTCAGGCTGTAGCATCTGGCATAGCATCTGGTATATAGTATAGAAGATAGGAAATTAATGTTTTTGTCAGGCTATCAGAAAGAGGACAATTAGAATTGATCAGGTTATGAAGAATAAATTTGAAAGAGGAAAATAAAAATCAATGTTTATACTATGGTAGCAATGCCTGAGTTGGAGTTGGTATTTTGTGTGCAGAAAAAAGATTACAGTTGAATCAAATATTACTTTGAGTATATTGGGTAGGAGAGTTAGAGAAAGGACACATTCAGTACTCACTATGGTGGAGAAGATAGTACTGGTCCCTGAAAATAGAAAGATTTGAAATGTTCATATCTTAAGAAAATAAAAAGTTCAAGTATGTTAACCATCAAAGTGGTCAGATTTATTAGAAATTGTTCAACAATGAAAACAGGTAACACATACAACACTCCTTCAGTGCCAGACCGCTAATTATTTTTGTAACAGCGCTCTGAAAACTTAATATTATTATTATCACTAAAAAATGTAGAAATTTAATTTGAAAGAATAACTTACCCAAGGTTACACAGTTAGAAAGCAGAGCAAAATATTGAACGCAGGTAGTCTGGTCCTACATCTGAGCTCTTAACTATACTACCTCTCTCTAAATTACCTTGCTCAATATATTTGAAAACTATAAAGATACAATGTAAGAAGTCATTACTTTTGTTTGACAGTATCTATAACTGTGCTATCTAATGTAGTAACCACTAGTGATATGTAACTACAGAGCACATGAAATATGACTTGTCTGATTTAGACACTGGATTTTGAAGGTTTACAATGGGAAAAAACAGATATCTCAATATTTTTTATATTGATCACGTGATAAAATTATAATATTTTGGATATATATGTTAAATAAAATATATTATTAATTTTAATTTACCTATTTCTCTTCATATTTTTAATGCTGCTACTATAAAATGTAGACTTATATAACTTACATATGTGACTGTCTTAGTTTGGTCTGCTGTAGCAAAGTTCCATAGACTGGGTGGCTTATAAACAATAGAAATTTATTTTTTATAGTTCTGGAGGCTGGAAATCCAGGATCAAGGTGCCAGTATTATGGGGTTCTGGTGGAAGTCCTCTTCCAGGTTTCAGACTGCTGACTTCTTGTAGTATCCTCATATGGCAAAGGAGAACAAGCTATGTCTCTGGCCTCTTCTTGTAAGGGCACGAATCTCATTAACAAGGGCTCCACCTTCAACACTTAATTACCTCTCAAAGTCCCCACTTCCAAATACCATTTCACTGAGGATTAGATTTCAACATATTAAAATTCAGGGTACACAGATGTTCAGTCCATAACAGTGGCTTATTGAACAGAGCTAGCATATATATTGTAGAGATAATTTCTTATTAGTTCTAATGGTTATAAAGCCCAGGTATCTCTGCTGTATTGGAATTGAGCTTAGCTCTTTCCCCATTACAATAGTACTGAATAAAGTCTGTCCCTATCAACTTTAATTAATGTCTAGTTCTGTTTCTCTTCAGCAGTTGCTACCCTAGAATAGCATAGTTTTAAGAGGAGGAATCTTCGGCCATATTCCTAAACAAATTGAGCATATTTGTTAAATCATCTATTAATCATTCAGTATCAGGCTGGTTTAATATGAATTCAACAGATCAACTATTTGGCAAAATTTAGTAATATTGAGGGGTATTTTGAATATATATTAAATGCTTCAAATTTCACATCACTAAATACTAGCTCAGAAAAGGAATTTGCATTCTACAGGAGAGAATGCAAGTATTTTAAAGTGGGGTGAAAACCATGTGCACTAATTTTCTATTGCTACTGTAAAAAATTGTCACAAATTTTGCAGCTTAAAACCACACACATTTATTGTCTTACAGTTCTGTAGTCCAGAAGTCTGAAATTGGTGGTGGCTAAATCACAGTGTTGGCAGGGCTATGCTTCTTTCTAGGAGCTTTAGGATAGAAATGGTTTCTTTGTCCTTTTCAACATCTAGAAGCCACCCACATACCTTGGCTCATGGCTTGCTTCTTCCATCTTCAAAGCTAGCAACGTTGGGCCAAGCATGTCTCATGCTACCCTCTCCCTGGTTCTGTTTTCTGATTCACTTTCCACTTATAAGGATCCAGATAATCCAGGATAATTTTATTACCTTAAGGTCAGATGATTAGCAACCTTAATTCTCTTTTGCCATGTAATATAACATTTTCATAAGTACCAGTAATTAAGACATAGACATCTTTCGGTGGTCATTAGTCTGCCTGTCACACCATGATTATTAATTTTATAAATCTATATCAAGAGGAATCCATAGGCAAGTAGAGTAGAACATATTTATTCTCTATCATTCCAAAATAATTCTATTCAAAGTAAGTTTATTGAAATAAACATATGACAAATATCCTACCATAGTGCTGAAGAGTGAGTATGTATGAGGTGTAGTGGCATAAGAGAACAAGATATTATGTCTGTTGATGTGGATCAGAATTGGCTGTACCAAGAAAGACGTTTGGGGGCCTTGAGGTGTAAGAATAAATTAGCTCATGAAGTGATAACTTTATGTTGCTTTTTATATATGCGAGACCTCTTTATAAATTATTTTTTCTGTTTTATATACTATATTATTTTCAGAAATATGTTCTTTATCTGAACCTTTAGTGTGATGCTTCCTCACATTTCCCTTATACAATTTCTTCAAATTGGTTAATTCACGATTTTAAAGACCTACCACCTTTTTTTACCTTTTAGAATAATGGGACACTAGCAATACAGTATTGAATCAGAGGGCCGTGGTCTCTGCCATCAATTTTCCTTTTTATGTTTAATCTACTTCATAGAGCTTTCTATACAGATTTCACATTTTCTAACATATTCAACAAGTAATTTGCCCTTGCTCTGCTTCCTGTTCACTTTTCAGTGACATAATCTCGTTGTTAAAGTCACATTGTAAGTACTTTTTACTTTATAAGAAGCGAAGTTTGAAAATTGAACTATAAAAACATAACACCTAATGTTTTTAGAAAGCTACACACTTTCAGCTCATGTGGGGACATATAATCCTTCTGGTTTTCATCAAAAATGTTTTTACTAAATAATGATAATAGTCTAATAATAATAGCTAAAATTTGTTTAGCTCTCACATGGGCTATGAGCTTCACGTGGATTACTTCAATTATTGTATCATTTGTGAAATAAATGTTTAAGACTTAAATATTAAGTAACTGTTCCATAATCACATAATAAGAAAATGACAGAACAAGATTTGAATAATATGACTTACGAGAACATTCTTAGCAAATACACCATACTGAAAGTAGTATTATAGGTTTCTAGGCTACCATAACAAAGTACCACGGACTAGGTGGCTTAAACAGCAGAAATTTACTTTCTCATGATTCTGGAGGCTAGAAGTTCAAAATCAAAATGTCAGCAGGGTCAATTTTATTCTGAGGTCTCTCTTCTTAGCTTGTCAATGGCCATATTCTCCGTTTGTCTTTACATGGTCTTCCTTTTGTGCGTGTCTGTGTCTAATCTTCTCTTCTTATAAAGATACCAGTCACACTGGATTAGGGACCACTAATATGATTTCATTTTAACTTAATCACCTCTTTAAAAGTTCCATGTCCAAATACAGTCACATTCTGGAGTACTGGGGGGTTAAGATTTCACATATGAATTTTGAGAGACAGAATTCAGCCTATAAGATGTAGTTTCTCAGACCAAAGGGGAAAACATAGATTCATTATTGCCCAGTGACAAAAAAAACATGAAATTTCTCCAACTGAGAGCAAGACGTGTGATACTTACTTTTACAATAGCATACCCTGCTAAATTACATTTGGAAAGAAATAGTGAATGGCAAGGATTGGGAGGCTAAGAAAGATAATCAGAATCTTTGGAGACGAATACACTGAATATCAAAATCTCTGCAAGAATAAAGCATGAAATACATCCATTGCGCTGGAAGTTTAGTAACTTGCTGATGAAGGGGTTTTCTGTTGGACTACTGGTAATACTATCACTTGGGAAGAATTTTCACTGAACTAGGAGGCAGAGAACCAATTTACTCTAAGGATTCCAGCCAAAAGTTTAGTTTGCTCAGAAACACTCAGCAGAGCATGAACAGGAACTGAGGAGGTGGACTGCAGGGGGTGAGTGCTATCAATTGAGCTTTGAATGTTAAAACAAAGAAGAATGTGGAGGCTGAGGCTGAGGTGAGTCTCCTGCTGAGGTACAGAGCTTGCCTTTCACCTCTCCCAGGGGCAGCAAAGTGCCAGTGTCTGTGTGGTCCACTTGCATGAAATCCACAGAGCGAGACTTTGTTCTGTGGTTTTTCTTCCCACCTATATTTCCAAGAACACTTTAAGCTTTTTACTCCTTGATAAGTGTCCCATGCGTCTGATCTTCACTTTCCCTGTTTATTACTATTTTAATGACTTTGTAGCTCTATATCTCTTAGGGCCGCTTTGTGCTGAAGAGCCCCTTTAATTGCAAGTTCCCTTTTCTCGACCTCCTGCCTTTCAAATCAAACTCCTTCAGGGACTAAGCTCTACTGAAACATTCCTTTCAAAGACTTATTGAAAAAACAAGATGCTGGTGCAACACTAATGCTTCTAAATATCTAGAATAAAACAATTAATTATTATCAGGTGTTGGACATTTTAATGTAAAAATAAACTAGATTAAGAAAATTAAAATACACTCTCCCAAAAATGAATTTAAAACATAGGACAAATCAAAGAGATATAATCTCCTCACTTCTTGCTGGGTGAAGTTTAGAGTAAAATACAAACTCCTGCTTCATACTTACTAAGTCCTAGGTGATCTGTTTTTCTGTCTGTTTCTTGGTCACGCATCATACACACTTCTTTCTTTACTTTAAACATGCCAAAGTATCTACATGGTTGGGCCTTTTTAAATTAGTTCTTTCCATGGATTGAGGTATGTGATGGTTAATTTTATTTATCAATTTGACTGGGCTAAGGGATGCCCATATAGCTTAATTTTGATCACGATTGTGAAGGTGTTCCTGGAAGAGTTTAGTGTTTGATTTAGTTGACTGAATAAAGAGATACATCCCCTCCAGTGTGGATGGGTGTCATCCAATCCATTGGGGGCTGAATAGAACAAAATGGCAAAGGAAAGGTGAATTCCCTCTCTCTCTTCTTAAGCTAGGACGTCCACCTGTTCCTGCCCTCAGACATTGGACCTCCTAGCTCTCAGGTCTTTGGCTTTGGACCTATAATTAATTACACCGTGGCTCCACTGGTTCTCATGCCTTTGGACTCAGACTAAATTATATCATTGGTTTTCCTGGTTCTCCAGCTTTCAGACGGACAGTTGTGAGAGTTCGTAGCCTCCATAAACCAATTCCTATTATAGGAACCAATTCTTAAAATTGGTTCCTATAATATAATATACCTATGATGAGCCCTGACTAATACAAGGTACCCTTCCACCTTGCACCAGTTAGTAAGCTATTATTTCTCCATCCACATCAGTCCTTCTAGATCCTGTTATGTAATGCTAGACCTAGGCAACTGTAAGCTACATTTCCTTTTTGTCAAGTGGATCCCTATTATGCTTTCGACAATATCAAGCACTATGTGGATACTAGAATGCTGGGGAAGAAGATAAACCCCTCTTACTGTTGACTTCCAAGTCTTGTTGGCTATTGCTTCAGAATGTCCCTTAAACCTAGTGGAAAATTGTTTTAATAGCAGTTTTATTTTGTTTTTCCCCTCCAACTCCCAGTTTCTTCATACCCCCAGGTTCAGCCTCTTCCCTTCCTGTGGTAAGCAGAAATTCTAGGAATGGTCTCTGTTCTGTGTTGAGTGATCACCAAAAATATATGTTGAAGTCCTAACCTCTGGTACCTGTGTAATGTGGCCTTATTTGGAAATAGGGTCTTTGCAGATTTAATTAAGATGCAAGTTAAGATGAGGTCATACTGGAGTAGGTTGGGATCTTAATCTACTTTGACTGGTATTTTTACAAGAAGAGAAGAAAAGACACAGAGGTAGACACATACAGAAAGGAGATCACCATGTGAAGACACAGACACACAGAGGGAAGATGACCATTTGATGACAAAGGTAAATTGGAGTTATTCAGCCACAAACCAAGTGACACTGAGGATTTCCAGCAGCACCAGAAAATAAGAGAAAGCTGTGGAACAGGCTCTTCCTCTGAGCCTTCCCGAAGGAACCAATCTTGCCAACACCTCAAATTTGAACTTCTAACCTGATGAATTGTGAGAGAATAAATGTCTTTTGGTACTTTGTTACACAGTTTTTGAAAACTACTAAAACCCCCCAAATTATCCGCTACTACATTCACAAGGTCCTGAAATTCCTGTGATTGTGTTATGTTACAAGGCACAGTTGACTTTAAAAAGGGGAGATTATCTTGGTGGCCTAATCTAATCCCAAGATTTCTTAAAAGCAGAGAATTTTGAAGATTGAGATGGGCAAACAATGAGGAATGCAAGAGGCATCAAAAGCTAAAAGCAGTCTCTACTTGACAGCCAGTAAGGAAAGGGGGACCTCAGACCTGTGGGCACAGGAACTGGATTCTACCAACAATTTGCATGATCTTGGAAGTGATTCTTTCCCAGCACCTCCAGATAAGAGCCTTGCTGGACAATACTTTGATTTTGTCCTTGTGAGACACTGAGGAGAAAATGCAGCTCAGCCTGCCCAGATTTCTGACTTACAGGACTGTGATATAAAATATGAGTTGTTTTAAGCCATTATGTTTGTGGTAGTTCATTATGCAGAAAGAGAAAACACTCTCCTTGGAAGTATCAGCAGCAACAATACAACATCCTCTCCTTAGAGGTGTAAGTCACAGCTCTGAGAGTCCCTTCCACTAAGTTTCCATTGTACCAACAGCAGCTATCCAGTGCTTCCTCATCAGTAAACTGTCGACCTCCTCAGGTCCCCCCTCCCAAGCTTCCAGATTCTGAGTGTCCCAACTCTCCCCTTCTTTCCATTAGCCTTGAAGATGTAATTTGCTTCCTAAAATTATATTCTGTTGGCTCAGTGTTCCTTTTCTGATTTTACCATTCACCATTGCTTGTTAAACAATTCCTTTTATCAAATTCTTTCTGTTAAAATAACTGCTGTGGTTTCTGTGAGGCTGAGTGGACCCTAACTGATACACCGTGATCCTCAAATTATCCACTAAGGAAAGAGTGACACCTAATCTAAAGTAACAACTCAGACAATCTCTGCCACAGCACCTATATTACTTATATTTATAGCTTATTTTCTGAATTTTTTTTGTTTCTTTGTGCACTTGTTGATTGGTTTTATCAATTCTATCTGCTCCTAAGAATGAAGGCTGTGTTCTGAGTAGAAAGCTTGTTTGAGCGTGGTTGCTTGTGTCTGCACATGTTATAGTCAATGGTAGTGGGGAAAAGGGGTTATCATGTGTTTCAAAATCTCAACAACAATTTAGGGCAGACCAGGTTCAGCTTCTCCAACAGTTAGCAACCTGCTGATAGACTGATTTAAATCTCAGGGCAAGCTAATAAATGAGGCCAAATAGGGAATCCTGAATTGCTCTAGCTTAGCATTTACCAAAATATGTTTTACTGAATAACAGTTTAGGATACTAAGTGTTTTATGTAGTCATTTGGAAATTCAGGCTGTAAGTTGTTTAGTCTATACTAAATGATATGACCTATAATAAATTTTGTGATTAAAAAGATTTGTTCTCTACTTTAGTAGCTTCCAAAAACGTATTAAAAAATAGAACCCCCAGGCTTCCCTGGTGGTGCAGTGGTTGGGAATCCGCCTGCCAATGCAGGGGACATGGGTTTGAGCCCTGGCCCAGGAAGATCCCACGTGCCGCAGAGCAACTAGGCCTGTGTCCACAACTACTAAGCCTGTGCTCTAGAGCCTGTGAGCCACAACTACTGAGCCTGTGTGCCACAGCTACTGAAGCCCACGCGCCTAGAGCCGATGCTCTGCAACAAGAGAAGCCACTGCAATGAGAAGCCTGCACACCACAACAAAGACCCAATGCAGCCAAAAATAAATAAAATAAATAAATTAATTTAAAAAAATAGAACCCCCTTTTTAAGTAAAACCCTGGAAAATTTTTGGAATAATTAGAACAAGTATTAATTTGGGTAACTGCCCACTACTCTACCTACTCTCCTCATTCTGCTTCTCTCACTTCCAACATAGGAAGGACTATGCTTCTCATTCCGTGATCTCATAATGCAGCGGTCCCCAAACTTTTTGACACCAGGGACTGGTTTCATGGAAGACAATATTTCCACGGACTTGGGGGGGGGCGTGGGGGGAATGGTTTTGGGATGATTCAAGTGCATTACATTTATTGTGCACTTTATTTCTATTATTATTACATCAAAATATATAGTGAAAAAATTATACAACTCACCATAATGCAGAATCAATGGGAGCCCTGAACTTGTTTTCCTGCAATAGATGGTCCCATCTGGGGATGATGGGACTGCCTCAGCTCCACCTCAGATCACCAGGCATTAGATTCTCATAAGGAGTGCATAACCTAGATCCCTCGCGTGTGCAGTTCACAGTAGGGTTCACGCTCCTGTGAGAATCTAATGCCACGGCTGATCTGCCAGGAAGCAGAGCTCAGGAGGTAATGCAATCAATGGGGAGTGGCTGTAAATACAGATGAAGCTTCACTCATTTGCCCTCCGCTCACCTCCTGCTGTGTGGCCCAGGGTCCCCTGTCATAATGTATTGCCTAGGTGAAAACTGACACATTTTCCTAGAATTCGTTGGTGTCTGTCTCAAATAAGTTGTTGTTAGTGATTTGGATCCATAATATGTGACTATGTGGACCTAAGCCAGTGATATTGACCCTCTAGCCAAAGAAAATAATGGAAATTTTTTGATAAATAAAATTGCAGAGAGTAATGGTATATATTATCAATATGGGTATACCAGTAAAGGTATATATTTATCAGTATATCAATTTACATTGAAATTTTCTGAACACTAGAAAACATTCCTTTCTAAAATGTTGTGTTTGTCTCTCTTCCTATAGTACCTTGACTCTTTCATTGTTATTCACATTATTCTAGTATGAATAATAAGCTTACTGCATGGAGGGACTTTTTCAGTTTTGTTTATCCAGTATTGCAATACTTCACACAGGGCCAGCACATTTTATTCACTCAATGTCTATTTTTGAATGCATTAATATATCAATGTGTAAGTGAATTCCCAGATATTCTTCTCATCTGTCTTAAATCAGAAGCAGTGTTTGGGTTAAGTCAGTATAAACAGCCTCCCCTAATTTTTTATATGCAGATACAAGGTTGGTTGGGAGAGCACAATGTATAATAGAACATGGATCAGATAAACTAGATAATTGCTAAAAAGAAAATTCTGTCCAAAGCAATTCAATTTGGGTTTTCTTTATCCCTTACATCAATCTAATAAGCTTGATAAGTATAAAATCTTCATTTCCCTTTGCGTCACATAGACACAGCCTTAACTGACTCTTTATATAATCATTGCCAAGTAATTATATTCCAGCTGGATGCTTTGTGGCTCTCCTTTGACCACAAATTATTTTGCACAAAGTGTTACAAGCCATACTGTGTGGCATCTTTTATTCCTGCCAGTCACTGACATGTAGCTGAGAACAATGAATATGTTTTGAACAAGAATCGTGCTGTTATCTGGAAGGTCAAATGAGAGCCTGCCCAGCCACAGATGTTTAAATAATTATTTTAGACATTTTTTTTTCCGACTTCCCTGCCCTGTCCATAATAATGTAATTACTGGCAGTGCTTTTATTACAAGTTCATAAGATGTTTGTCTTCTCAGTTCCTCCCACCTCAGTGAAGTACATATGAAGTGTTAATAATTAAATGGATAGCTCCAGGCTGGAGATCATCATACTGGGCCTTTTCCCTACCTTAGATGGCCTGACACCAATTCGAGTACTTTACAACAGAGAATAAGGGAAGCAACTAATGTTCCTTGAGATTATCAAAGCCAAAAGGGTCCCAAAACACACAGTCAGCTTTTCAAAACCCGATTCTTCTTGTATAAAAAAGAAATTCAATTGGCAATGATTTCATAAATGCAAATTCTCAGTTAGATACGATACATAGACACATGTACATGTATACACACACACACACACACACATAAACACACATACACACACAAACATATACATACACTATAGTAAAGACAAATTAACCATCTTCCAAGTAATTGTTTTAAATATATCCTCATGGAAAAGAGAAAGAGTAAATTTTATTTCTAAATATTTACTAAAATTGAAAAATGTTTAAAAACCCCAAAGCAACAGATGACAAAGATGTAAGTATAAGCACCTAGCAATTGCTAACCACAGAGAAATTAAATAAGATAATTAAATGCAAAACATTGTCAGGGCGGGGAAATTTGCCCCTACTCTTCTGGGTTCCTTTGACTGGTCTAATAATTAAATTGACATAAGACAAATTAATGGAAGAAAATCAAATTTAATTTTGTACATATGGAGGTCTCATATATATGGTACCTAAGAAGCGACCAAAGCAGGCAGCTTTTATACCTTCTAGATAAAGATAAATAAATAAATTTGTGAGGAATTGACAAAACAAAGAAACTTGGGCTTGGGTGCTAATTAGAGGAGAATTTAAGCAGAGTTTGTTTACACAGGCTTCTCAGACCTGAGTTCCCTGTCCCTGGCAAGTTTGTCTACCTCGGGTATAGGGAGGGTACCTTTCACATGGGAAATTTTTATCTTGCTTTCAGAGGAGGGGCAGAGTGTTCTTGCACTGGCTGTTTCTCGGGTAACTTTAATTCAAAATAACCAATATGCTATTGATACTTGGGTATATTTTAGGATGGTCTGCCCTGAGCCCCAACAATATTTTAGAATTATTACACTGGATTTTCAATTAGTGCAATCAATTATCTTACCGTGTGAAGGTATAGCACGAAAAAATAGAACTCATTTTTTGGTTTAAATATATATTCAGTTAAACATAACTTGTTGAAAAAAATGGTAGAAATGAAGGATATTCATAATGAAAAAACTCAAATTAAGCAGTGCCCAATAATAAATATGCACTTTAAAAAATTCATAAGGCAACTTTAAAGTCATATAACATCAGTTTTTATACTTTATGCTAATAATAAAATATTATTGAACATGAGACACAGATTCACATTAGCATTATGTTTAACGTGTACTTTAAGATATTAAAAGTTAGGAAAAGTAAGTGCAATATGGAATCAAAAGAATTCTGTTATTGTAATAGTGGGTAAGAGTTCATAATTGTTCTCTAAATCCTCAAAATCAAAAGATAAAGATTATATCCTCTGAATATTCAGTATACTTTTGTAACTGCACAGACTTTGCTAAATTGGGGCTCACAAATATTGATGAATCTTTTATAAATATATGTTAAGTACACTGTAAATGTATATTAAATGTCATATCTTAAATGCCCTATACATTTACTCTAATATCTCTTCATTTTTCTTACAAATTATTATTTTTCAAACCTCAAATTCTGGTATAACAGAATATGCCAAAGAAGTCTATATTCCACCTTTATCTTTTCAAGTTAAAGTTTCCCTTTTATATCTTGTATAGAACTCTATACATGCGTGTCTCTCATAATCTTTTACATTTTCATTTCTTTCCTTCTTTTTCTTCTTTTTTTCATATTTGTTCATTTCATTCCTTGATGCTGTGCTTCTTCTATACTCCCTCAATCTCTTGAATTTTCCCCTTAATTTCCCTGCAGTCGCTTCTTTAATTCATATAATGAGATAACTTTAATTTCAAGGTCTGTCACTGAATTAATAAGAGGATACAAGCGAAAGAATGCTGTGATTTCATGCCCTAGAATTAGAAAAAGTACTATTCTTTTCTGCAACAATTTGGACCCCCTGATGCTCAGAGAGTAAGAATTTAGGAAGACAATAAAGGAGTTAATTGCAATAGTCAAGATGGGAAGTAATTAAAGCATTTAATGGAAGCATTTCCATGATTGTATTCATTGTCACAGCACTGCTAAGTCTTACAAGGATCACGGAAGCACATAATGAATGAACAATAAAAGTGTGTGGGTCAATATTTTATTTCTACTTGCTTCCAATTTTAATTTCCTAAAACATAACCACATGATGATTATTGAAGCCCAGCATACATAGTATATGGATAGTAGAGATTTTTTACTTGTCTTCAAAAATGCCTCTCCAGTGACTGCTGATTCTTCCCAATTGTACCTCCCTGCTGAAATGAATTATATCAGGAAATGGAATGTACAAGGGAAAGGAAACAAAAAAGAACCACTGGATATGTTTTCTGGGTCAGAGATTTCTTACTATTTCACAGTACATAGGTATGCCACCCCTACTCACCTCCTTGTCCCAGATTTCATCCTTTATGTGGCGTGATGAGACCTGATGGGAATTTTTCCTACATGAGCATCCAGATACTCCAGAAGCGAGAAACAAAGGATTTTTTTTTCTCTTCTTATAAGGAGGAAGAGACATCTGTCTAGCTCTGCTCCTAAAACGGTTCCCTTCGTCCTCCAAACCTTTCCAGAAGACTTTTCTGACCTGAATTATTTTCAAATTTGAGGACTTCATCCCTTTGGCATGTAAATTCCTAGGGAGGTAATGCTCTATTCTCAGAGGCACCTTGGGGCTTAACCTAGGACCAAGATCAAGCTGTAACCATTTGACTCTCTGGGGGATATAAGAAAGTTGTATTAGCCTTTTGGATCAGAACAATTAACTAGAAAAATGGCTGCAGATATAATTCTTATGATATCTGAAATGTTTATAAGAGAATGGAAAACATACATCCTCTACTTTTATAGTGCCTATGCTTCAGTGGATTAATAGGGTAAAGCTTTTTATAGGAAGATTGAGAAAAACATGAGAGTTTTATTCTCCAGAGATGGTCAGTCCAATTCAGTGCAAAAACTATGGTCAAATTCCTGTTAGAGCCACTATGGCCAGTTTTCAGGTGCATATAACACAGTGCTTGCCTTCAAGGAGTTTATAATTTCATAGTGTCATTGAAGCCAAAAGACAAATAACTCTAATATAAGATTGAATGTATATACTTTAGCAGGAATACATTTATAGAACATTTGAGTGTTAATAGGAAGATGTAACATCAATTTATAACTGTAAAATATTTCGTAAAAGTGATAATTAAGATGGATCTTAACAATTGTAAAATTCAGAAAGGCACAATTTCCAAAAAAAGGGTACATTCCAGACACAAGAAACTACATAGATAAATGAATTATAAAATATTACAATATGACACTATTTATATTACCTGGGATTGACCCCCATTTATGGTCCAATTGACCATTTATTTTGTATTTATTTACTCAACATTTTTTCAACATCTACCCTATAACAAGGATCATTTTTGGTAATCACAAAAAATGGAAAATAATACTGTTGAAATTTAGTTAAGTTAATTAACTACTTAATTACTATACATATTGTGTGGATACATATTATAAAGTAGGATAAATTAACATAGAGGCTAGAGTGATATATTCCAATGATTAGGAAGTCTTCTCTGCTAGAGTGACATTGATCATTTGATGAAAACACTGAATGAAACGACTGAGAAAGTCATATAATTGTAGGGGAGAAAAAATTTTTTTCTTCTATCCATCTTAGGTTCCCTGGCTGGGGCTGTATAAATTAGACTGACAAAAGACAGATTAACAAGAAAAAGACAATAAGTTTATTAGTATGTGTATCATGCATACACATGGGAGCGCTCAGAGATGAGTAACTCCAAAAGTGTGGTTAGATTTGAGAGTCTATGTACCTTACTTAGTAAAAGAAAGTAAGGATGGGGAGTAAGGACACTTATGGAAAAACAAATGACTTTTTAGAAACATAAATAGGACCTTAGGAGAACAGATGGGATATATAAAAAAGTAATAAACAGAAACCTCAATTAAACAGAGTCGGGAGACCAGAAGGGGGAGTTTTACTGCCCTATCACCTTAGCAGAGCTCAAAATAAAGAAGAAAGCCCCCTCTTCTTTCCTGGCAAGGACTCAGCCAATGAAAAGCAATGGACTCTCTGTTAACTATAGTCCTCCTGATTCCTTTTCCTCTCTATTAAAGTGTTCTTTCCTTGCCATGAGGGGACTTGCACATGGCTCTTCATGGTTGCAGAGCCCAAATTGCAATTCTCTGCTGATCCTGAGCAAACCCATCTTTGTTGGAGAGATAGCTGGCAGTCTATTTGTCGTACGTCAACATTTTGGTGGCTCCAGGGGCCAGAGAAGACCCCTGAGGGCTCTGGGACTGGTGAGCCAACAGGTGTGGTACCACAGTTGAGCCCATTGTGCTCACTGCTTTTCATGTCAGTCCTGGAGTTTGAATGTAAGTCTCTCTCTGAATCTGAGATCATACCCTCTTTACATCGGAAGCTCTCCAGACTTTATTTGGGATCTGTTTTAAGGTTTTATGCTTTCTGGTTAAGACCTTTTTCTGTATGTGAATGCTCATTTGGCACTTGGGTCTGATTTTGGTATTAAACGGTTTCAATCCAAGCTGGCTGATAAACTGTCAGCCCATTCCTTCAGGAACAGAGGCTGTTTCACTGAAAATGCACCAGTTCAGCTATTGGACCATTCCTTTGGAATAGGAGCTGTTCTCTGGAAACTGGCTAAAAAGCCTTTGATCTGGCGTCTCTGGGACCATGCTGTTTCCTTAGAACTTACTGGTATTAGGTTGTTTGAGACACGGGCTGTTTCATTTGAGCTGTTTGAAAATCTTGCTTTTACTCTAGAGAAAAACGTATGAAAAATGAGATTCCAGTTACCTAAATATTTTTTTTTTTTTTGGTACGCGGGCCTCTCACTGTTGTGGCCTCTCCCATTGCGGAGCACAGGCTCCGGACGCGCAGGCTCAGCGGCCATGGCTCACGGGCCCAGCCGCTCCGCGGCATGTGGGATCTTCCCGGACCGGGGCACGAACCCATGTCCCCTGCATCGGCAGGCGGACTCTCAACCACTGCGCCACCAGGGAAGCCCTACCTAAATATTTTGAGTGCACCCCCATTTCAGAGACTCTGGCTGATTTTGTTTAAAAACCAAGGTCCTTCCTCATGCACATTCCTAACTAAATGAAACGAACTGACCAAAGGTAATTTAGAATATCAGTGGCCATTATGGGAACTTTTGAAATCCCCAAACAATTTTCTTAAAATGTAATTGGACCACAATAGCTCAAAACTTTCCAGAAGTGAATGAAATGAGTATTTTGATTTGTATTTTGAGGCTGCCCCAACAATATCTGGAGTCTAAAATTGCCTCTCTGCAAGACAATATTTTAAGATTAAGTGAGGCAAACAAATGATTAACAAAGGTAAAACGGCTCCCAAAGCCTCAGGCTCTTCTTCCTTGGCTTCTTTGTCTCAGGCTCCACCTGTGGCGCCATCTTGTCTCTCTTCATCAGCCCCTCATGCTCTGACTTCACCCCCAGTGTCATCTTTCTCCTTTCCTCCCATACTGTCTGCACCTCTACTATACCTTCAGTACCCTTGAACTATTTCTGTTGCCGAACTTACCCTTTTCTTTGAAACTCTCCCCACTCTGTTTACCTCAGAATTTATCAGGAGCTGTCCCTTTAAAATTAAGCCTTCTGAGGGTCAAGGCTAAATCCTTAATTTCTTATATACTCTGGACTAAGATGAATTGTGAGCTAGTCAGTACAGTCAGAGTTTTCTCGAAAGTAACTGAAGATCCACACAGATTCGCTGAGGAATTTAATATAGTCATTCAAGCTTATCAACCTAATTTCTCTGACATATGAACTAGCTCATATGCTTGTTGATAAAGGCCAGGCTCAACACTGGATGAAAGTTGCTAATTGGGAAAATCCTGAAAGGTCTGTAGAATTACAACCAGGAGACCAGCCAGCTAACTTATTATATGATCAGACTTGGGCTATTGCCTAATTCCTATTCATAGAGCAATTCCTATTCTTTCTCTCCAGAAGGGGAAATAATTCTAGAATTAGACAGTAGTTGTCACTGTAACTAACCAGGTGAATTAAATGACCCTTTGATATTTTTTATGTATTCCACCTCTAAAGGTACTAGAGCTGATTCTGGAAACACTGTTCATTTGTCTTTATTGAATCAGCTACCACCTTTTTTATGAGCCAAATCTCCAACTAATATTAGGAAAATTCACAGCATACCTCCCATCAAGATTCAAAAAATTCCTCAAAATCTCTTCCTGGAATTAATCAATACTCTATAAGTAAAGAAGTCTTTAAGGCATGAAGCCCATAATAGAAGATTACAAGACTCAAGGCCTCATTATCTCTTTCATCAGTCCCTGTAATACCCCTAATTTACTGGTGATAAAACCAAAGGGCTGAAAGTTGAGTTTCCCTTGGACCTCTGAGCAATAAACAACATCGTTATCCTTTGATACTTCCTTGTTCCTAAACCTCAGAACTTATTAACATCCATTCCCACCACCAGAAGTAAATTCTTTACTGTAATTGATTTATGCAGTGCATTCTTTACTATTCCAGTTGATGAAGCTAGCCAATACCTTCTTGCCTTTACTTGGTAAGAAAAACAATTCACCTGGACAGTAATGCCTCAGGATTTTACTGAGTCATTCTTATTTCTTGCAGATCCTGAAGGCTGATCTGGATGATGTAAAGTTTCCTATAGGTTTTACTTTGTTGCAATATGTGGATGATTTGCTTCTTTGTTCTCCTTCACAAGTCCTCCTTCACAGGAAGACTGCATCCTCTTGCTAAAGCTTTTAGTCTTAAAGGGACATAAGGTCACCAAAAAAATTTTAGTTTGCCTAAACTCAGGTTTGATACTTAGGACATCTAATATCAGAGCAAGGACTACACCTAGATTCTAAGTGTGCTAAGTTTCCCACAACCCAAAAGTAAGTACCAACTGTGAGGTTTTCTTGGGTTGGTTGGTTATTGCCAAGGTTGGATTCCAAATTTCTCTCTTATGCCAAAACTCTGTATGTTTTACTAAAGAATAACAACCCCCAAACCAATTTTATGGATGACATATGGAAGACAGATGGCATAAAGGAAGTTTGATCAACCCACCTGCCCTTGGGCATCTCAATTATCAGATTCCCTTTTTCTTTTTTGTATATGATCTGCAGTAAATTCCTTGGGGTAACACTGACTTTTCATGGTTCACTGATGTTTCTCATTTAAAAGGTGACAATGGCACATATTGTTCTGGGTATGGTATTGCAACTCCTTTTGATGTGTTGAGGCAGCATCTTTACTTCAGACCAACAGGCTGAATTATATGCTCCTACGAGGCTATTGCTTTAGCCAAGGACAAAACTGCCAGTATTTATAATGATAGTAGATGTTCTTTCAGAGTAGCTCATGATTTTGGAATGTGAAATCAACATGGATTTATTACTTCCAGTGGGAATAAAATTTAAAGTGGTCCCAATGTTCTACAAGTATTTGATGCAATAATTTTACCTGCTGCTTTAGTGATTATTATGATTCCAGGACATTCTAAACTTTTCTGGAAGCTAAGGAAAATCACCTAGCTTCTATTTCTACAAGAAATTCTGCCCTTAAAGGAACTAATAGCAGCCATGCTATTTCATGCTCCAAAGGGATATTTCCCCAAATAATAAATTTTAAAAATTTCTAGAGAAGCCTAACAATTGGCCTTAGGAAGAAAACAAAAAACAAAACAAAACAAAAAACAAAAAAAACCAAGATTGGAAATTCAACAAATTTTGGTTTGATAAAAAGAAAGCTTTGATTTGGATCAAACAACAATCCAGCCTTACCAGAAATTCTCAAATTCCTACTTCTCACCATTTTACCTTCATTAAACCATTGGTTTACCAACAGAATGATAGCATTTATGAATCAATATTGGTGTGGAAACATCAAGGCCACAAAAATGACTAACTCATTTGTACCACTTGTCCAAAGTACAACCTGGGGAAGCCTGTTCACACTGCTCTTAGATATTTTAAACTGCCTATTGGTCTGGCAAATGGATTGCATACAACTTCCTTCATCTAATGGATATAAATATGTTTTAGTCATGCTCTGAATGTTTTCACACTGAACTGAAGCCTTCCCTTGAAGAAAGGCTCTTGCCTCTTCTGTGGCTAAAGTCCTGTTGGAAAAGAGTATCCCTACCTGGGGAGCTCCTCTCAAACTGCATAGTGATCGAGGAACGTATTTTACTGGTCAGGCGCTTCAACAAATCTGTGCTGTCTGGGCAGTTTTACAATTCTTTTACTGCGTTCACCACCCTCAATCCTCTGGCCTAATAGAACACATCAGTGACATTATAAAGACTCAACTGGCAAAATTTGTAGAGGTCCTTTAAATACCTTGGCCAAAAACATTGCCGTTGGTCCTTCCAAATCTCAGACCTACCTTTTTTGGAACTGGTGAACTCTCATGCTTTGAGATAGTCACAGGATACCTAATGCACCTGGCACTTGCTTCTTTTGACCCACAACCAACAAAAGGAGAGATACTCCAATATTGTAAAGGCTTAGTTGCTTCTATTAAAAATAACCATAATTTGGTAGAACAGTCTTTTCATAGTGTACTCTTGGGAGATGAAGACCTTAAGCATTCTCCCTTGCAAACTGGAGGTTGCATCTAATGGAAAAGAGACCTCCAGAAGAACTCTCTTCAACCTTGTTGGAGAGGTCCCTATCAGGTACTGCTAACCAACCCTTGGGTGGCTAAACTCCAAGGAAATGACTCTTGGATTCATGTAACCTACCTAAAGAAAGCACCAAACTCTGAGTGGACCCGCATATCATCTGTTGATTTCCAGATAAAGATTTAACAGAATTGAAGCTGATGATATCTGATGAGACAGCTTTCCCGATATAACAAGGACCAGGTCTGCTCGAAGTTTGTTGCCAAACCTGTGATGATGACACAATGCTTCAGGTGATCTCCAGTGTCTATGATCTTGATAACATACGGACTTTAGATAAAATTGCCTGAGGGTTCTCCTTCCTACCTCTCCTTGTTACTTGCATGTGACCCTAATAGGTTTCAGTACACCCAGGATAGGTCTTTCCTGACACTGAGGAACAAAAAAAAAAACAGCTGAAACTAGAAAACCTGACTCTTGAGCAGCGATGCTTTCAGATAAAGATCTTGAACAAAAAGGGAAAATTTTTAAATTAATAAACAAAACTCTCAATTAAATAGTGTTGGGGGGCTTCCCTGGTGGCGCAGTGGTTGAGAGTCTGCCTGCCGATGCTGGGGACACGGGTTCGTGCCCCGGTCCGGGAAGATCCCACATGCCGCGGAGCCGCTGGGCCCATGAGCCATGGCCGCTGAGCCTGCGCGTCCGGAGCCTGTGCTCCGCAACGGGAGAGGCCACAACAGTGAGAGGCCCGCGTACCGCAAAAAAAAAAGAAAAAAATAGTGTTGGGAAGTCAGATGGGGAGCTCTCACACCTTGTGACAATAGCAGAGCTCAACAAGAAGACCCCTCTTCTTTCCACGCAAGAGCTCAGCTAATGATAGGTCGTGGACTCTTTGTGTACTGTAGTCCTCCCAACTTCCTTTCCCCTCACTATGAAAGTGCTCTTCTTCCCTTGCCCTGGGGGGATTTGCATGTGGCTTGCCATAGCTGCAGACCCCAAATTAGAATTGTCTGCTGATCCCGAATAAACCCATCTTTGCTAGAGAAATATCTGGCAGCCTATTTGTTTTAGGTCAACAGAAATATGACAGCTTGGTAACTGTCTGTTTGGATATGGTGTTGACTTCTCCTCTCTGAGAAGAGAAGATTAGAGTTGTTCCTGGGGAGGGAATTTATGACACTTGAGTTCTTTGGGGAGACTCTGATTTTAGGCAGACAAGGAATTTCAGGAACTGAAACACCTTCAGCAAAACACAATTCTTTTGCCAAAATGGCATGTGGAGTGGCATATCCTGATCTCCTTCCCAGGGAACTAAGAAAAGAAATTAATATTGTGTATGTAGACACAATATAGACTCCAAATATACTAGTAAGCTCTTTTCCTAATAATAGTGGGAATAGCTAGCTTTGAGCAAACATGATATTTGCACTCACGAATCTGTCCTTAAATAGATAGTGATAGTCTCCTGAAGTTTTTTTTTTTTTCTTTTTTCCAATAAGATGGATGTGAGTGGAAGAGTTACCAGTTAGGAGATAATTGCAAGAGCATCTGTGATGGATAATGGAGGCACTAGAGTGATGACTGTTCAAATTTAAAGTGGGTGGATATGAAATTTTTCCTGGAAGGTGAACATTCGCATTTGGCTCCTGGGAATGAAGTCCAAGATACTGAGATTTTTAAGGCTACATAATGAGAAAAACAAGAGTCCTATTTCCAGACATTGAAAATTTTAGAGGAAGAGTTGATTTTGAAAGAATAATAATGGTTTGGGAACTGTTGAATTTGGGGTTCTGCTTAGTAAAACATCTAAGTAAACCTAGAACATGGGATTTAGGAGAAGAGATCAGTATTGCATATACTGACTTGAAGTAATTTGTTGCAAACTGACCCAAGCTGATATGCTGTTCACAAACATTAGATTCTTTTCAGTAGTTATTGGTATCTCCTAACAGTTAGGGGCTGGTGTGTGCTGTTGGACTCCTCTCTATAACCTGAAGATACGGTCGTATGTTGCAAGTTGTGCCACACATATACAAATACTTGTAGCAAGCAGGCATACAAACAGCCATTCATACTTTCTGTGATTTCCATAAACTCTCAGCGATCTGTCCCTTTATATTCTCTCGCAACGTTGCAGAAAAGATTTTATTATGGCAAATGCAAACATATTCTGATGATAAGATTCAGCTAACCTTCTAGTCAAGGTCAACACAAATATCCTCTGATACAGCCCTTTAACTTACAACCAGTTTGGAATCCTAGGATTAGAACACCATTTTCAAAAGAAATGGCTCTTAGGCTTACTAAATTCTTATACTATGTTTATCTAATGATGAGAATGTCTATGCAATATTTCAGGCCAACCTACTACCTAGAACATCCTCCGGTGTTGGTCATATTTAATGTCATTTAAAGTACTTGGTACTTTAACTGTAGACTAAACACTCCTAAATTGTAGATTAAATTAATTAATATACACATGTAGTCCTTACTGTCTATGTGAAGTATTTTACACCAATCCCAAGCAATGTACCATTTATTTTATAATAGTCTGAGAATATATTTCAATCCTCCCCAAACCAACCTTGACCCATAGACTATGTTCTGCCCTCTCCCTCTTTCTATATGTGTTACAAACCCTCTCCTCACCAGCACTTCTCAATTACATAGAGTTCTACATTACTCAGACCCATCATGATTTTCCACATAGTGTTACATTAATATCAGAGCTAATACCCTGGAATTTGATCCAAAACAAAATTTAGCTCAGGTTTAGACTAAAATTTGTCCCAATTATTTGAATATTTGAAGGAAGAGTGTGTTCCCTTAAAATATTCACTGAGGCAATAGCAACAACAGCTCAAAATTTCAAATTTCTCTGTGCCCAATACCATGATTGGTATGACAGTAAAAATAAAATCCAAGAATCTTAGTAAAATAAAACATTATAATATGAACAACCAATCTGATGCACTTATTTTTCTGAAAGAATGTTCAGGGTGCTGTTTATACACTCATACTCCTCATTCATTATTTCTTAAAAAAAAAACAAACTGAAAATGATACAGGAGGGAACGGGGCAGGGCACAACATTTAAAAGAATGACATAACCCGAGGACACAACATAAACTGATTAGAACCTTTCCCAGGCAACTATTGTTATCTATTACTTGTATTTTTAAAATAGATATTCTATACGTTTTCTGACAGATATAAATATGTATATATTTTATATAAAAATAAGTATGTTATTATTATAATACCTCATTAAATATACATATATATAATTTAGAGAGAGAATTAATAGTATGACTGTCAAAAACTGGATCATCCTTTTTAAGCCACATAAAATTCTATTATAGGGAACTACCATACTGCCAACTACAAATTGGCATTTTCCAGTGGCACTTGCCATCTACCTCTACAAGGATTAAATCATGTGCTGCTGCCGGTGCTGACTTTCAACACCCCCTGAAAAGAGCTCAGGGTGGAGAGCTGAAATGAGGAGCTCTGTGCTCTGGGAAAACCTGGCAGAACAGGTCTGCAAGTAGCTAGATATTTTCAGGAGCCAATTTTATGAGCCAATTCTTGTATCTCCTCTTATCTAGAAAAGCACTAAAATCCTTCTTGGTGACATCTGCTCCTCGTGACTAAAAGTAACTTGCACGAGATTAGCAGAAACCTTCTGTAAAAAATATGTGCTTGGGGCTTCCCTGGTGGCGCAGTGGTTGAGAGTCCGCCTGCCGATGCAGGGGACACGGGTTCGTGCCCCGGTCCGGGAGGATCCCACATGCCGCGGAGCGGCTGGGCCCGTGAGCCATGGCCGCTGAGCCTGCGTGTCCGGAGCCTGTGCTCCACAACGGGAGAGGCCACAACAGTGAGAGGCCTGTGTACCAAAAAAAAAAAAGTGCTTGATTGCATGTATTCCCCCTTCACCAAAATCACATATATACTGACCTTCCCCCCGGCCCCCGCCTCTTTGGAACAGTTTCTCAGAGATATCTGGGATGCTGTCTCCCTGGCTGCAGTCCTCATTTTGCCCCAAATAAAACTTAACTTGAAACTCTCAAGTTGTGCATTTTTTTAAGTTGACAATACCATGACCATCTTTTCCTTATTGGTGAATATTTAGGTTGGTTCCAATATTTTTCCCTAATCAAAAATGCAGCAATGAATATTCTTGCACATATCATTTCACATATGTGTAAGAATATCTGTAGCAAAAATTCCTAAAAGTGAAATTAGTAGATCAGAGTGTGCAATTTAAATGTATATACATTATTTAAGAATGAAAAAAGCACCTTAGATCAATAAAATATCATCCTTTGACTAACATAAAACAGAACAAAAAACAAGTTGTTCCTTTTTATTTATTTATAGTCCTTGTCATTTTTTGTTTCTAATAAATGTTACTTATATAAACTTCTCTAGCAATATTTGAATCCGATTCAAGTTACATATGAAATATTTATCTAAAACATCATTTCTCAAACTGTTATTAATTTTTCAAATTCTCAAAATGAAAAAATGTTCATGGTCATCTACTTTCAGGGGAAAGGTGCATATCTTAGCCTACTTTAAAAGCTAAGGATCCTAAAATCTGAGAAATTTTTCAAATAAAGGAGCCTGTACAAATTTATTTAGTCCAGCAATTCTCAAATGTGTTTAACAGTTATTAACATCCTTTGGAAAAAGTGTTCCTTGGAATACATGGAGTTAATACACCAGAAAATGAAATATGCTAGACTGTTCCATAACAATCATTTTAAATCTACTGTGTCTCAGATACCAGGCAAACAAATAAGCAAATTACCTCGTCCTCAAGGCTTCACAGTGTTTCCAAATTCAAAAGCAAACATTTTCTAATAGATTGACAAAGATGAGAACTCAGTCAAAAGCCAAGTAAACCAAAATAGTCTCCTGTTTATTAAATCATATTCCTTGGTATGAAATATCTGTGCTTTATTTGCCAACTTTAGATTTGTGAATTTCTTCCCATTGTCTTTTTCCCAAATTATTATTACTATTATTAGGAGCATGAAAATAAAAGTCACAGTGTTTTTTAATACAAGAAAGCCACTGTCATTTAATTTTTATCACCCAAGAAGAATCCCAGAATCTCAGAATTTGTCACCCCCAAATATGCCACTTTAGTGTAAGAATTATTTTGAGTTGAGGACAACAGAAAAATAGCAAACACTGAGAAAAATAAAGCTCTGCCTTCACCTACCATTTGCGTCAAAACCATTTCTTAATCACCAGAAACAACTTTAGACTCTTATCAGCCCAGAGACAGGGCAGTGGAGAATCTACATAACAAACCTTACTAAAATAACCCTTATCTCAGCAGTCCCCAACCTTTTTGGCACCAGGGACCGGTTTTGTGGAAGACAGTTTTTCCACAGACAGGGGGCTTAGGGGGCTGTGGTGGGGACGGTTCAGGCGGTAAGGTAATGTGAGCCATGGGGAGCAATGGGGAGCGGCAGATGAAGCTCTGCTCACTCACCCACCATTCACCTCCTGCTGTGCAGCCCAGTTCCTAACAGGCCACAGACCGGTATGGTCCATGGCCCGGCCGTTGGGGACCCCTGCCTTATCTTCCAACAGTTCCCTCCCCCCCATATATTTACCTTCCTAGAGTTTGCCGCCTCTAAAAGCCTAAACCTGTTTTTCTTTGTCTTGTCACTTTTCTACAAATTTATTGTTCTTTATTAAGATGCTATATCACTCCCAAATTCTAACTACCCCCTTGAGATACTCCTCAGTTTCTCCCATTTGTATGTACACTGCACGTGTTAACAAATGCTGGGGTTTTTTTCTCTTGTCAATTTGTCTTTTGTCAGTTTAATTTCCAGGGTCCCAGCTGGAGAACCTAGGAGGGTAGAGGAAAAAGGTTTTTTCCTCCCTTCCAGTGTCATGCTGAGAGCTATGAATTACACAGCAGACAAAGAAATAATCATGGATTCAAGGAACTCAGAAAGGGAATCAGATGTGTCAACTGCAATAGCTAACAATAACCAAGGCAATGCATTAACAATGCAAAGCCTATTTTGCTAAATTAAATGCTGTAACTTTCCCCAGAGAGATAATCTCTTGATATTCCACATCACGAAATTGATTTTCCTCTTATCATTTGTGAACATGGGCCTTTTTCTCTGAAATTATGTTTAGCTACGTTGTTTTTCCTTGGCCAGAATATTATTGATGTTGTGGATAATCACTATATAAGTGAACTGAAGTCCCTTTTATTAACATATAAGTACACTCAAAACAATTGCCTAGGCATCCTAATTTTTCTAGTCAAGACAGTGGAGACACATTTGCACTTAAACACATGAAAACACACACTCTCACACATACTACACACACACAAAAGCAGTAACATGTAAAGAACATTAGGAAGTCTCCAAATTTCTTTCTTAGTTTAAAGTAGACACATCCTAGGATAGACCACAAATATTAAAGGTATACAAGTAAACTTAATAGTACTACTGTCAGAACTGCACTATTACCTTAGAGAGAAGAATACAATATACTTTTTCTCCTAATCTAAAAATATAAACACAGCATTGTGAATCAACTATACTTCAATAAAAAAATTTAAAATTAAAAAAAATATAGGAACATGGAAACTTCATGAATGGTCTAACTTTGAATTTGGATTTTCAAAAGTATTGTTTGATTCAATAGTTTTTATTTAAAATGGCATAACAAGCAACAATAAACAGTAAAAGGAGAAACAACTAACACTGCTTTCTGTACTCTACCCAAGACCAGAGGCTAACACCATTATAAGCTCTTCCTGACAGCTCCGTCCCTCCATATTGCCCAGGCTCTTCTGTGTGGAATTCCTCTCATTTAATTAGTGGTATCTTAATTGTCTTCCAAGGTAAAACCCAGGAATCGTCTCTGGAAATAAATTTTTGATTTTCCGGAGCTAAAACCAAAACATTCCCTCTTTTGACCAACACTATACTTATGTGTATCATGATTACCATATTGACAACAATTATTTGTTTAAATGTCTCTCTCTCTGGCCAGTCTTTCTACTTCTTTAGGGCAGGGCCTATGCTTCTTCTTCCCAGAATCTAGGACATTGCCTGGGATATTGTAAACACCTAAACTATCTGTTGAAAAATGAATGAATACAAATGCAAATGAATGAGGAAACACAGTAAACACATAGCTGTGTAAGATGATTTGGAATATCTTTGCACCTCTTAAGAAACCAGCTTAACATTTTTTTTAAACATCAGAAAGCTGCTATAATAAAACACACTTCCTGAAATTTTACAATGCATTTATTTATCTCATTTCTTTTTAACATGTTTAATATTTATTCTTTATTTCCCTCTAATAAATTCAATTGGCGTACGGTGGTTTTGCTTTGGTTAACTCATAGTGTATGTAATTTGGATCTGATAGCACTTGAAAAGACTCACTGTAATACATTTTTACCGTTTTCAGTTTTTTGGAGATCAATGAAAAAGAATATCAGGTCAGATTTTATTTTATTTTTTCCCTGCCAAAACAGCAAGGACATATCCTCAGACCATAGATAATATGAAAGGGAAAAGAAAGTACTATACATGAAATGATTTGAGTCCTAGCTCTGGTTTATTTCATCAGTAATAAGAAAATTCCTACCGATATTCCATTACGAACAGTTCTTCTGTGAGGACTTCACATGAAAGACTGTGAGATTAAACCCTGAGGCTGTTCGTCTCCAAACGGTGCAAGGACACCTGGAGTTCCACACATAATTTAACTGGCCAAGTTTTTAGTTTTCCTGCTAATACTATAGTATATCATTTTCATGATTCCTGTTACCAGCAGGAGGACTATGGTAGTAGGTTGAAGGTAAAACCTGTGATGGAGAAAGTATACAAAGAATGACCTAGCAAGAATATTTCCTTCTACAAAGCTGTTCAAATAAAAAAGATGGGTTCGGGCTTCCCTGGTGGTGCAGTGATTGAGAGTCCGCCTGCCGATGCAGGGGACACGGGTTCGTGCCCCGGTCCGGGAAGATCCCACATGCCGCGGAGTGGCTGGGCCCGTGAGCCATGGCCGCTGAGCCTGTGCGTCCAGAGCCTGTGCTCCGCAACGGGAGAGGCCACAACAGTGAGAGGCCCGCGTATCGCAAAAAAAAAGATGTGTTCACTGTCTCTAGTTAACCCTTGCCCACCCACTTCCCCCCGCCCCCGCCGCCAAATTCTAATTATCTGTGACCCATTTTGGCAATTAGACTATGACATATTCAAACTACTGTCAGTTTCCTTCAAAGTAGAGGTTTAGGAATAAAGATAAAATACCTAGGAAATATGCAATCAGAGTTACTTTTTCCTCTGCCTCCTTTTTTTGACCACCTAAATTGGATAAGTTGTTTTAAATTTGTTTTATTTACACACTTTAGAAGATAAGAAATAAACAGTAAAGAAAATTTTGGTGCTGATGAGTTCTTATGCAGGAGTCCTGACCCCTATTCCAGGCAGAGTCATGGTTTGGAACATAGAATTCCCATACACTTTTTTGGATCAGACAACAGATGGGAGCCCACATCCTTTCCAAATTTTCCATTCATGCAGTAACACTTCAGAATTCCCTGTATCTTTCACCATGACAAAGGGAATATTTGTGTAGAATGTGATGCTGTGTAAGCAGAAAAAGTTCTTTATTTGAGTGAGTGGAACTAAAATTTTATCTTCTAATAATGTACAAAAATCTGATCTTTGAGTCTTTCTTGATTCTCCCATCCAAGCTGTCACCAGTTGTTAGTGAATCTTCCTATCTCAAATCTGGTTCCCCCTTACCTTTCCCATTGCCATCATCATGACCCAAGTAATTAAGAACATTTGTCTCTTGCTATCAACTTAATGTTTCTGTCCACCCAACATTCAAATGTTGAAGTCCTAGCTATCAATATGTTGGCATTAGGACATGGGGCTTTTGGGAGTTGATTAGGTCTTGAGGGCAGAGCCCTCACAAATGTGATTACTGACCTTATATAAGAGGCTCCAGAAAGTTCCCTCACTCCTTGTATCATGTGAAGATACAATGTCTATGAATCAGAAAGTGGGCTCTCACCAGACACTGAACATACCAGTGCTTTGATCTTGGACTTCCAGCCTACAGAATTGTGAGACATAAATGTTTGTTGTTTAAGCCACTGGGTTGTGGTATTCTGTTATAGTAACCCAAACAGGCTAAGACAGCTCTTTTATCCCTAAGGCTAATTGTGTCCTGAACATCTGAGCTTCTCCCCTCACCTTCAATAATGCTCACAATTTTTCATTATTAATATTTCTGAAGTACTGATCAGACATGGTACTATTCTATAGGAAAACTTTTATTCTGAATAAAATCCATGTTCCTTGGTATTATAAGAGATATCTTTTATAATCTGGTCCCTATCTACTTCTGTAGCCCTATCTTCCAACAGTATTGTTTTTATCAATAAAGATTCTAAGTTTAATATAGCCTCTATGGAGCCACCTTCATTCTCTTTCATTAGCTAAGTGTTCTTTCCTTCTCTTTTATTTAAATCTTGTTATCCTTCAAGATCTAGATTAAATTCCACTTTTTTCACAAAACAGTTTCCTCAAACACTGTCAAGGCACTGATTTCCTTTTTTCTTTGAACTCCTAATCACTTTATTGCACCACCCCTTTTAGCCATTATTATTGTCATACTCATTGTCCCCATTGTTGTTGGATTATCCATTATCCTCCCTATGATGTTGTAAAAGTTTTCTCAGCAGGGGCTACATTTAGTCACCTTTTAATAGGTAGCTCACCTCCAAGTGCCTAACTAGAGCTTTGTGTAAAGAAAGCATTCAGTATATTTTTGTTGAGTGAAGGGAAATCAATTGATCCTTCATTTTCAGAAGAGTTTAGGACTTGCAGAGCTCAGAAATTGACCCAAAAAAACCTTTCCCTTTATATGCGCACTTAAGTAAATAGTAAGTAAGTATAAATAGTAAGTATCCTTGCCTTGCCTTTCTCCTTCTAAGGTGCATCTGTGGCCTCCAGAGTTAGCAGGAACCAAAGCAGAAGCAGCAGCAGGTTTCCAGTGGTTAACACTGCAAGCAGCAGGTATGATCTTTGGCAACTAGCAGATTCCAGTAGAGCTTAGAGGATGTTACTGTACCACTGAAACAGATTAACCATCAAAGTATCTTCCTTCTTTTTCCATTTGACTTTTGTCAGCAATTGGCAAAGCTCCACACAGTAAGAGCATACTAAAAGAAGAAGGAAAGTAATGAGAAATAATTAGAGGTGGCTCATTGCCAACCTATGTCTGCATTTGAGGAGAAGAGAAGCTGTTGAACAATATTAGGAAAAGCAACTCCATGCCTAAAATCTAAATGAATATTGCTGAGGAGGGTCAATAAGATGATATCGTGAAAACATAAATTCTCTCTCAATTACCATTTACTGATGACGAGCATATTTTCTGGAAGCCATAATACAGTGGGCTGGGAGCTGAAGAATTGACATATGGAACTGAGAACCATGAACTCACTCCTTCCTTCCCTCTGACAATTCCCTCATTAATGCACAGCCAGGAAACCTGGGAAAGGCGTGCTTTCACTGAGTTGGAGAGAGATGACAGTACTGTCAGCTGCTGAGCTTTTGTTCCTTTGTTCAGCCATATTAAAATGATAGAAGGGAAGTGAGGATGAAGCTTCTTTTTTCCCAAGCCCAATGGTCTAAAGGATTTATTGGACATCTGCTTACCTATTGTTGGTTTTGAAAGGTTTCTTCTCACTTTTGAAAGCAGAAACACATTAGACTATCACATCAGGTATCAAGGATATTAGACGATTAGCCAGTTGCTTCTGTGGGTAAAAGATAACTGGAAATGAATGAGACATCAGGAGAAACATCAGTACTTCTTTCACAGCAGGAAGTATTTGTTTAATAAATAGGATTTCTCAAAATGCAAGTTACCCCTTCACATCAGGCAGTCATGTTTTGGGACTTGAGTGGAAAACTCAGGTCTGTTTTAGGAATTTTAAAAGTTTTAGTGAGTATGCTGACAGAATAAAATATTAAATTAACAATAAAAGCCTCAAAACATGGCTAGATATGGTGTGACTCACTCCTATTCCATGCTTTTTACCCTCTTGATCTGAAAATAAAAGTCATTTAAGCAACATCTTCAAATGTCTTTGTCTCAGGAAGGTATTTGTAATCTGTGAACATCTACCCAAGGAGTCATAAAAGTGAAATAATTGTAAGGCTTTCTTTTATATTCCTTTTTTGCTTTTTTATGTTCACCAGTAGAAATACTAAGAAAACAAAGAAAGAAGCCTGTGTAGTGCTCTATTTATTCCTTACTCTGGGTCCCTTAGTGTGTAACCTTCATTAGAGCAGAAATATATTCAAATGGGATTTCATTCCACAGTGTCACTACCTGGGTCATCTGCACAATCAAAAACAATTTGTAATTAGCATCTCAAATGGTCTGAGAAATGAAGGCACCAGGTAAAAGAAATCACCTCCTAAGGGACTCTCTCCCCCTCCAGTGAACTGCCTTCCCAAATAATTCCTAAATATTTAAATAGATAAATCAAATTAATAACTTATCTCCAGTATATCAATTGTGTCATTTATGGAATACGAGACCAGATGCAGCAAAAAATTCGAGCTCTAAAACCTCATTTGCACATATGCAGACACACACACACACACACACACACACAAACTACTGTCTTCAAATACCATTCAACCTTGGGATCTCGATAGGAGACAAGAATACAGTTGGAAGAGATTTAAAATTATTTTTTTTAACTTGAGTTTTAATAGCATCACACAATGAAGCTTGGTATGCTCCCTGGTGAGGATATAATTAGGGAAATAAAAAATTAAATGATAAAAACAGCAGGTGAGAAGATGGGCAAACTATGCAAGTAAAACTTTTGGTTGGTAACTTCTATTTCCTTTTTTCCCTAGTTGACCCTCCCCACCCCAATACACACTTTTTTCTTTGAATTTCATTCTTATTGAATGTGGCCATTTCTAAGACCGATTAACTGAATCCAGGCTCCCCTGGAAAGCCTTGCTCATTTGCTTCTGATTATTTCACCAAATACTGGAGAAATCTTCAGTTCAAAGATTGCTTTACTTTAAAGAAAAAAAAAAAAATCAGAGGCTTGTCACGGTGCTCAGAGGTTAGAATGAATCACGGTGGAAATCAAGATCTCAATTCCTTAATAGAATTCTATGTTAAAAGAACTTCCTCAGAAATTTCCTGAGGTTCATTGTTCTCTCACACTGGAAGAGAACAGATATATGAAGGCACAGAGATTATTCATTGTACACATTATGTACTGAGTAAACTTTTTCGAATGCCATTCTGGGCCAATATATCAGTTGATTATTTTGCTTTTTTGCCTATAATTCTTCTTGTTCTCCATTATATTTGTGTGATAGACATTGTGTGAAGTCTTTTACATTCATTATCTCATTTTTTCTACATAACAAACATGTCATAAATCTTACTATAATCACCATTTTACAGGTGATGAATGCTGAAGATGAGAAAAGCTAAAAGTCTTAGTCAAAGTTACCTAGCTGATAAAGTTTACTTTTTTAATGTGGTAAGAAGCACATTAAAAAAATCACTATTTTAACCATTGTTAAGTGTACAGTTCAGTAGGGTTAAGTATATTCAAATTGTTGTGCAACAAATTTCCAGAACTTTTTCATCTTGCAGAACTGAAAACCTGTACCCAATAAATAACTCTCCTTTTTTCCCTCTCTCCTCAGTCCCTCATAGCCACCATTCTACTTTCTGTTGCTGTGAATTTGACCTCATTTATTTATTTATTTATTGTGACTGCTTATTTTCACTTAGCATTCTCAAGATTCATCTATGTTGTATCATGCCATAGGATATTCTTCCTTTTTAAGGCTGAATAATATTCCATTGTGTTGACATGGTCCAGAAGACACCACTGTGGCATAAAAATTATTTTTATCTGAAGGCATTGGAGAGCAGGATTTTTAAACTCCCTTATCTTCTTAAAAACAGTCTCCCAAAAGAAGTCAGTCGTTACAAATCTTCTTGAGAGTTTCTCCACCAGAAATTGACTCATCACTAGAGAGAAATCAGCATCAAATCTAACCAGGCATTGTTACAAAACTATTGTATCTCCTATCTGTTCTCCTAAGGACCCATTCAGAAGTGTTTTCCCATAAGTGCCTTTCTCCTCCTCCTTTTCCCCTAGTGTAATAAGGTGCTATGTAAGTCCCAAATTCTAACCACCTTCTTGAGCCACATTTTTTCTGTGAACTCCTGTATACCCACAATGAAAACATCTGTATTTTCTCTTGCTAACCTGTCTTTTGCCAGTTTAATTTGCAGACCCTCCAAGCAAAGAACATAAGAGGACAGAGGGAAGGTTTTTCTTCCCCAGCAGTATGTAGATAACAAATTTTGTTTATCCATTTATCTGTCTGTGGACATTTGGGTTGGTTCCACCTGTTAGCCATTGTGAAGAGTGGTGATATAATCATGATTGCACAAATATCTCTTCAGGACTCTGTTTTCAATTATTTTGAATCTATATCTGGACATGGGATCACTGGATCATGTGGCAGTTTTATTTTTAACTTTTTAAGGAACCCTCATACTCTTTTCCATAGTGCTTGCAGCATTGTACAATCTGGCAAACAGTAGACAAGGTTTCCAATTTCTCCACATTTTCACCAACACTCGTTATTTATTTATTTATTGTTTGTTTGTTTATTTTGCTTTGTTTTGATAGTAGCCATCCTAGTGGGTGTGAGGTAATATTTTATTGTGGTTTTGACTTGCATTCCTCTGATGACTAATGAAATTAAGTATTTTTTCTTATGCTTGCAGCTAACATATTTTTAACCCTGAATTGAATTCAGGCAACCTGACTCCATAGCCTACATTTTTGGTACTAAATTGTGCTTTGCATGATTTCATTTTTTATATTTTTCTTGATTATTTACTTAACTAGAAAATTTTAACACATGTACTTCCTAATTTTATAATCTGTATTTTTAGGTTATCTTAATGTTTGATGATCATATTTTTAATTATGGAAACATTTTATTTTAATTACATAGCAATAGTTAAACCAATAATTTAAAACTTTGAGCTCTTACAGGTTATAAGGACCTGTATACCCTTCTATACCCTTTTCTTATGCTTTCCAGGAATGTTCACTTTTGGAATAATTACCTTATTTTTTAATATAAGTTTATGTACCTATATGTTTGGGGCTTGTATTTTCTCATTTCTCTTTGTGACTACTTATACTGTGAGAACCACAATTACAAAGGATAAATGCAACTGAAGTAGGGTTAGACAGAGAATGGATTTACTAAATTAACTGAGGTTCTTCATTTCCTTTGAAGAAGGAATGCCTTGAGGCTGAATATTCATGACCATGGGTTATACTTAGTATGCCTGATTATTTTAGCTCTTATATATGGAGTAATGTGCTGATCAAGAGCTTTGGTACCTGTTTATGCCAATGCCAACTGATTTATTTTTATTGTAAATATATGATTTAGATAAATCTTATGTAAACAAGTACAACATGAATGAGTAAAAGAAAGCAACTATAATTTTAATTTAAACATAGGCTGAATAGTTTGGAAATATTTAATGAGTCAGTCACTAAAATAAAAATAAAATTTAAATTTAAAATATGTCAAAATTGGGGAAATATGAAATACTATTAATATTTGGAAAATATAAAAGTATTAAATATTTAATACTAGATTGCTTTTCCTGTGTTTTAAGTTCTCATTCCACTTCATGGGAATTCAAATCCAAATTGTATATTATGTTTTATGGGTATAGTTTATAAATGAAAGATATCCTAAGACTTTAATTTGTGACTCAACATCAAAGGAAAACACGTGGATCTATATCAGAAGATTATCCAATGAATGCTTATTTATGTGTTAATTAAAAGAAAATGAGGCAGATATGAATCACATTTTTTGAGTTTAATGCTTACCTGACTTTTTAGTTAATCAACTAAATGCATTGCTTGCTTTGGATAAAAATGGCTTTTACTATAAAAGCTCAAGAACTGATAGCTCTTTTGGTCTCTTTGTTCCTCTTTCTCTATCTTTCCATCTTTCTGTTTCTTTCTCTCCATCTAAATATACAGATATAGATAGATACGTAGACCGATAGCTAGATATAATAGTTATATATGCACAGATGAATCCCATACATAGGAATATTTAATTTCTTATTTATTTATTTATTTATTTATAGCTGCGTTGGGTCTTCGTTGCTGGGCATGGGCTTTCTGTAGTTTCAGTGAGCGGGGGCTACTCTTTGTTGTGGTGCGCAGGCTTCTCATTGTGGTGGCTTCTCTTGTTGTGGAGCATGGGCTCTAGGAGCACAGGCTTCAGTAGTTGTGGCACATGGGCTCAGTAGTTGTGGCTTACGGGCTCTAGAGTGCAAGCTCAGTTGTGTGGCGCACGGGCTTAGTTGTTCCACGGCATGTGGGGTCTTCCCGGACCAGGGCTCGAACCCATGTCCCCTGTATTGGCAGGTGGATTCTTAACCACTGCGCCACAAGAGAAGTCCGAATCCCATACATATGAAAATATACTAACCTCTTCCATGTTATCAGAAGTTGTTTGAATATCGTGCTTAGGAGAAAAATTGCATAAGTGACTATTATTTCCTATTATAATTAATGTATAAACAGCAAAGTTTCATTAATGCAAAAGTAAATTCAACAATCAAGTTGGCACCAGTGATAATATATTCAAAATTATATACTGTTGATGAGTCAATCCTGCTATCTCATTAATTAGTTATAAAATTATTTGGAACAACCTGGAGCTTGATAGAAGTTATAAACACTAGCAAAGATCAGTTGACTTGGTTTTATAGTGAATATTGGTGACCATTTTTCCGAAATGCTATTTTTTCTTCAGATAAATATACATGCCTCAGTTTCCTCATCCATAAAATGGCATAGTCACACTTCATAGGGCTGCTTTGAAGATTAAATAAATTAATTTACGTAATGGATTTAGAATAGAAATTGGTACATAGTAAGCACTATATATACTAGATTTATTGTTATTATTATTTTAATGCAAGAACATAGTATACAACATCTACCTTAGTAGATATACACAGAAAATTTTTCATTGGAAGCTTTGACCTCCTATGCTTCCACATATATGGAATTGAAGATCCAACCTCAAGGGTTTGTACATCTAGCAAAAACGCTGTGTAGAAATGCAGTAGACGGTGAAAAGACACAGTAAATCATATACATATTATTCAAATCAAACTAACCAGGTGTCCATTGGTCATTTGGTTACTACAATGGACTGAATGATGTCCTCTTAAAAGATGTGCTCATGTCCTCATTCCTGGAACCTGTGAATATTACCTTATATGGCAAAAGACGTACTTAAGTTAAGGATCTTGAAAAAGGGGGCTTATCCTACATTATCCCAGTGAGTCTTGTATACCATCAGATGTATCCTTACAAGAGAGACACTCAAAAGATACACAGAAGGGAAGGTGATGGGAAGACAGAGGCATAGATTAGAGCGATGGCAGCCACCAGAAGCTGGAAAAGGCAAGGAACAGAGTCTCCCCTAGACTCCCTGGAGGGAATGTGGCCCTGCTAACACTTTGATTTTGGCCGTTCTGGCAGTACTGACTTGGACTTCTGCCTCCAGAACTCAGAGGGACTAAATTTCTTTTTTTTAAGCTACTGACTTTGTGGTAATTTGACAGCATAGGAAACTAATACAATTACTAATAATTTAGCAAGAGCAGAAGGAAGCCAGAACAATGTGCACAAAGATGGCAGTGACAATAAGAGTCTCTGAAGTGTCCTCCCCATTGGAGGAGCAGTCTTGCCTTTCCTTCATGTCCTCAATGTGCTACTGGTAATCATTGCTGCTCTACCTCCACTGACTCACCTCAAAATCTTCCCTTTAGTTTAGTATCCTCTTGATGCCTCCATGTTTTCTGGTTAAGTGCCTGCTTTTTCCCTCATTATAAGTAATGATGAAAATCCAGACACAGGTTTTACGAAGATTTCTCTAAGGCCAGATCAAAGGATTTTACAGGGTCAGCATTCTTGATGTTTCATATCCCCAGCAGGGCAGGTTTAGACCTGGATGAAATCTATTTCTTCACCTGGGTTCAAATTCAAGTTCTGCTAATTACTCAATATGTGACCTCCAACAACTTAATTAACCTCCGGAGTTGTGGGTTTTCTTATCCATAAATCCAAGATACTATCGACTTCACCAGTTAGTTATGATCATTATAGACTAAGTAAGTAAAATGTCAGGCAAATAGAAAACTGAAAGATTTGTTCTTATTCTCTACATTTGTCCAGCTTTGTTCTGCCCTCACTCAGGACAAACCACAGAGCCTGGTATACCTGTCCATTTTGCTTGGATGGGGGTGTGTTTTAGGCGAATGTTTGGCCAGGGACATCTCTTACTGCTGGCCAGACTCTAAGTTCATCAACATGAATTTATATGCTCCTCTTTGTAGGAAGCAAATGAGAAGTTCAGGCTTTATGAGACAGACGGTTGTCAGAGTCATTTTTAAAACCTCTTTTATTTTCTCCTTCAGATAATACTAAGAAATAAACACGTATGACTTGAACTGGTTTTACCGATTCTGCTGGTTAACTTCCTGACCTTGAATTGTGTTAAAATTCTAAGGCAAACTGAAGAATTTAAACTGCACCTGCACCTCTACCCTGGTTTGAGTAGGGGGTAAAAAAGAAAAAAAAACTCCATAAGGAGTTTCCATGGACGAAATCTTGTTTTATTTTCTCCTTGGTGTACTGGGAGGCTGACTTCTTCTACCCTCTAGCAGAGATATTACAAAATAACACATATGCAGAAATGCTCCAGTTAATAAGATTAAAGCTTAGTTTAGGCCCTTGTTGAAACTCAAACAAATTAGCTCCTGAGGATGAAACAGCTCAAGTGCTTTGCTCTCCCAGGGGAATTTATCAAGTTCATTTTTATTTTTCCTGTATGAAGGCAGAATTTCCACATGGCTAGTGGCCAAGTGCTCTGGTTCTGGAGGCAAGATTTCCAATATCCTTCCTGACCTGGACTTCTTGTAATTCTTACCATCCCGGAAAAACCTCTTCTGAAGGACAGTGTGAGCCTTTGGCTGCCTTTCTTTGAATTTATTTCCTTACAATCCGGCTCATTCGCAGTTTCCATTAGGACTTGAATATAGCTACAGACTGCTTTTTTGACTCTAAAATCCCCTGGAGTTTCATTCTCACATTCGAAGTTGTTGGCTGACATCTTCACCTGGATGTCATGCAAACACTTTAAGCAAACATGTCCAAAATGGAACTCACACATACAAAGATAACTAACAATTCAGAGGGAGATAAGAAAAGAGTTCCAGATAGAGGGCACAGAGTAACAACTAAAATTTTCAAAGAGGTGGGTTTCTGCTGACTGGGGTGGTTGGAGTTGGCTTGATGTGAATGATAATTTTGAAGTAAACTTCAAAGAATAGAGGTTTCTATTCTTACCTTTCATGATTCTTACCACGAAAGGAATAGTGGGCTAAGATTCAGCGGTAGAAATACTCAAGGGATGTTGGCAGAACAGTGAATAGTCAAATTTGGATAGAAAAAAAAAAAAGAAGAGTTCTTAAAAGGTTTCTTTAAACAGGAATAAAGCCCCACATGGACTTAGCATTCAGAATTCTCCATGGTTTTGCACATAATTCTTTGTACTCCTTGCAGATATATTTGGCATATTCCATCTTATTTATTTCCTTACTCTATTTGACTGCTCAGACCTCGGTAAATTTTGCCTCACATTATCTTTCTCACAATATTTTGTTAAATTTTATCCTTTTCCAATATACATTCAATCACTTTAATTTTAGATCTCTTAATTTTTACCCGACATTGTTTTTTGTTTGTTTATTTAATAACCTAAAGTTCAAAAAGGCTGGCTTATTACAAAGCTCCTCTTTAGCACTGAATCTGATTGCATCCTCACCCTCCATCCCTTTGGGCCTTCAGTTGGCAGCTTTGTAATCCATATTTAAAAGGGCTAAGATCAACCACCTCTGCTTTACCCATCTATCCGTTCTGCAAATATATGGGTTAGAGAAGCCTAAATGTGTTTTTAAATGCACTGAGCTTTTTTTCTCAGAAAAGGACAAACATCGAAGTAGCTCTGTTGCTGAGGGTAGTCTCCTTGGGGAAGCTAGGTTGAGCCTTTGGCTATCCAAACACTCAGCACTCTCACCATTTGACATGATCACATTAAACGAGCTTCAGTTAGGTTCTCTGGCACTTCAGGGCTGAATTCAGCTGTGTACTTGAAGTTTGATGGCTCATCCTCAGTTATTCCACGGATACCATGACCATTTTGCTTTTGCATCCAGCAAGAAGCAGTAGATATAGAATTAAGGTTCATGGGGTTAAGTGAAATAAACAGTCTACATGTCACAATATGTCATACTGTTCTGAAACTGAATTTGAACTAAATATAGACAATTAATGTTTTCACAAGATTTTCAAGGGATAAACAAAAGCACTAGTATCTTTATGTAAACAATTCCAAAACTGACTGTACAAAACTAACTTGTTATATCTATAACCATCAATTTCATACTGATGGTGTTAAAAATTGTATAATATTTTGTTATGCTAAGTCTGAATAATCTTTAGTCCTATATTAAGGAAATTGACGACTTTAGGCATAATTTGATGAGGTTTTAAAATTACACAATATTAAAAAATAAACAGAAAAATTGTAGGGAGATAGTTGACGAATGAACAATTATGTATCTGTCAATAGACAAATTTTCAGGAATATTGTGATTCTTTTAACTTTATTATTCAAATTGTATTTCTAGAAATTTTTTCTTCTAATAGTGAGTTTCTCTGATTATATATAATATTTTACTTCATATTCTGCTATAGGCATAAAATTTCAAATTCTTATTATAAAAGAATGATGTTTTAAAATACTTATTTTTCTGTCTTTGAAATATTTGATAGATATTTAAAGTTTGTCTTTGTAAACCAAAGTTGTGTTGAATCAGCAAGAACAATATGCCAGGGAAAGGTAAAAGTTAGTTAAGTTTTTCTTGGACTCACATTTTTCATACTGTCTAAGCATTTATCATTTTATTCTAATAATGGAAAAATACAAAATTTTATTCAGAAGCCTATTCCTTATTTCATGTAAGAAGTATGAAAAAGTATGGGGGATGACTCCAAAATGTGTGTGCTCATTAAAAAAGATGTAAAAGCACAATCACCTTAAGTAAAACCAGTTAATATTGATGACAGTATATTCAAAGAACCTAAGTTTTCTGTTTGAGTGCTGGCATTACATAGATTTATAAACTAAAATCACATGGTAGATAAATAAGGTTAGATTCAATCCTAATTTACTGGCTTAATGACTCATTTTTGCCCAATCAAGCACATCAGTGTAGACCTCAATCCAATTGTTAAGTGAAGATGGCTAAAAAATACAAAGTTATTTTTTAACTTGGTGATTGACTAGTGTAAATGCAGCCTAAGTTACTGTATTCCTATTTTTGTTATTTAAGTATTGATATGTCCTTTTCTATATTCTGTATATGTTTAAACAGATTATATTCTGAGTGATTCTAAATAGCTACAGTGAGGCCTATAGTAATTTTTTCTGTGTCCAAGATGGAAAAAATAAATCACCATTAAGATAACATCATTTTTAGAAAATTCAGTGGAATTTCTGTTTTATTATAAGATAAAGTAAGTAAATAAAGCACTTTCTTCGTGGAAGTGCTGACAACCTAAAAGTCTTTTTTTTTTTGGTGTTTGGTTTGGTTTTATTTTTGTTAGTTTTTAAGCTTCCATCCAAATAAATGAGTGATCTATCTCAGTTGATTTATTTGGCAAGAATAAGTTATAGCATGTCAATTATGGTACAGAAGAAAAGAAACTTTGTAGCAATAGGATTAGAGGCAGTAAATATTTTTTGTAGAGTCAATATCCAAATGTCATTATCTGAATAAGGAGCCTAATACTTTATTTCTTCTCTTACATGACAATTATTTTATATTCCTTTGTGTTATTTTAATTTATTGTTTCTTTTTCTAAATAATAGTTTGTTTTGTGCTTTGCTTTTGCTTCATATGCCTATGACAACCGGAAAGGAAATATACCACAAGTATCCCTGTTATACCTTTTACAAATGTCCTTTGTTCGTGATGTGTGATTTCTACTTTTGCAGTCTGTGAAGGTGGATGAATGTGGATAATACTTATTATGGCTCTATGCTTCATGTTGCTTACCTAACTTGCAAATGTATTGTTAAGATTAATGCTTATTTAAAGTACCTACTATTGTACTTTCCATTAGAGAGAATGGCTCATACACATTACAAAAATCACCCAGTGGAAATAAAATTATACATACACTTACAATCCTCTGAACTTGCAGTAAGGGTACATTTTAATGAGACAAACATTTTCTATAGCTATGCTACAGTATTCTTAGTGATCAAAAAGAAGCTGTTGAAATGCCATGAGGAGAATTTAAGAGAAAACATAGGAAGCTTTTCATCATTATGGGTATTAGTCAAATAGCATTTAAAGAACACTAAGTTATCTACATTTGGATTATATAGTCAGTCAACCTTATAAAAACAGATATACTGAAGAAAAAAATACAATCCCATATAGCTATTTTCCCCAGATCATGCCATCTTTCCATTATGAACAGCAAATTTAATAGATCATAAAACTACACTAATAATCAGATACTGTGCCTTTTGGCCCCAGAATTACTACCTAGTGACTATTAAAAATAAACAAATCTCATATGTAAGAAAGTGAAAATCTTAGCCAACCCGATACTTACTTGCTATTGGTAAGTAAGTAATATTTGCTACTTGCTATTTAGGTACCCAATAAAATACATTTTCTCAATCCATTACTCTCTATCCTAGGAATAATATTACTATTTTATTAATACCAATTTCTAAAATATAGCTATTTTTATGGAATGAAATGTTGAAGTTCAGTGCTCCCATAATTTCCTACTTAGTTCCTGGCTGACATGAACCTTCTCATGGATCCCCTGGATCACAACATGACCTAGCAATGGGAGAATCAAATCATGGTAAGGCAGTTCGTCTCCAGGCACTTCTCCAGTGCTCTCTGCATCCATTCTTTTTTTTTTTTTTAAATAAATTTATTTTTTTATTTTTATTTTTGGCTGCATTGTCTCTTTGTTACTGTGCGCGGGCTTTCTCTAGTTGCAGCAATAGGGGGCTACTCTTTGTTGCAGTGCTCGGGCTTCTCATTGGGTGGCTTCTCTTGTTGCAGAGCATGGGCTCTAGGCACGCGGGCTTCAGTAGTCGTGGCACGCGGGCTCAGTAGTTGTGGCTCGCGGGCTCTAGAGCGCAGCCTCAGTAGTTGTGGCGCACGGGCTTAGCTGCTCCACGGCATGTGGGATTTTCCCGGACCAGGGTTCGAACCAGTGTCCCCTGCATTGGGAGGCAGATTCTCAACCACTGTGCCACCAGGGAAGCCCTCTGCATCCATTCTGATTGGCGAGAGATCCAGCCCTGAAACAAGTCGATTAATCTGTGACTGAATTTGATTAGTCTTGGTTGTATATCTGAGTCAAGCAGTGATACTATACCTTTTCTCAAGAGCTCTGGACTTGGACAAAAGACAACAGGATGCTGCTTATCAGTCTCTCTCCAGTGACTTACTTAAACAGTAAGATGTAGAACTCATCAGCCCTGGAACAGTCATGTTTTCTCCCTTGTAAGTAAACCAGCTGCAGTCAGAAAGAAGGATGGCAAAATATGGTGTGAAGAAGAGATGATTAAGAGAATGAGAACAATTGCTCCTGAACTCCAACCTGCCTTTTTTACAGCCTGGTTGTTCAACATTTCTCTAAGAGTATATGAACCACACATTCCTTTCTAAGCCTGAGTGAATTCTAGCTCTTTTTTTCCTGAAACAACTAACAACTCTCAAGGGCATTTGCCACAATTTTGAGTCATTTAAATGTGCCAGTGGCTTGAGGGTAGGGCACTTCTCTCTTGTAAACTACTCATCAGTATTAAACACAGGTGTTACTCACAACAGATATTCAACAATGTTTCTTGAACCACACTAAATATGTTCCCCTTTCTGTTTTTATTCTCCATGGCCCAGCATAGACTTAGTTACCTAGAATGAGCATAATAATCATTGACCTCACTGATTTTATTTAACATTCTTTAAAAAGTATTTCTGAATACAGTCAGTACTTTTAGAGCAGGCAGCCACACTGATATAGGAAAAGATTTGTGACCTTTGACAATCAGCTATGTACTTTATTATACTGTCCCAAGTAATGCTACTTAATTAATATGGATCATCAGAATGTTAGCCATGGAGGAGGTCTTTCAATTTATATGGTTTATTTTTTTATTTTATTATTTTTTAACATCTTTATTGGAGTATAATTGCTTTACAATGGTGTGTTAGTTTCTGCTTTATAACAAAGTGAATCAGTTATAAATATACATATATCCCCATATCTCTTCCCTCTTTCGTCTCCCTCCCACCCTCCCTATCCCACCCCTCTAGGTGGTCACAAAGCACCGACCTGATCTCCCTGTGCTATGCAGCTGCTTCCCCCTAGCTATCTGTTTTACATTTGGTAGTGTATATATGTCCATGCTACTCTCTCACTTGGTCCCATCTTACCCTTCTCCCTCCCCGTATCCTCAAGTCCATTCTCTAGTAGGTCTGCGACTTTATTGCTGTCTTGCCCCTAGGTTCTTTATGACCCTTTTTTTTTTTTTTTTTTAGATTCCATATATATGTGTTAGTATACGGTTCAATTTATATGGTTTAACTCATTAACTTTTTTAATTAATGAGAAAACTGAGAACCAGAGAAGTTAGGTAACTTCTTCAAGGTCTCATTAATATTTATTAGTTAAGCCAAGGAGAGGATTGAGAATAGATTTCAAATCCCTTGATGTTATCCATTATACTATGTCAAAACTTTATTTTAAATATCAGTATATCAAATACATATCAAATAATACCTATGCATACGTTAATTAATGCTTCTTTGTATCATTTATTAAGCTTAATTACATAACGCCATGATAAAATTGTGAGTTCTGTGAGGACCACTTTTATCTTGTGCTATTTTTCACAAGTGAATGTTATAATATCTGACATATACATTTTCCCATATGTGATATGATGTCACATGCATACAATTTTAATAGCAATTCACCTAATTGATATATTAGTATCATGATAGAAGCTTAAGCTTCTTCACAACTCAAAGAGAAAACCAAACCTGAGCTGATATTTTATTTCTATTATGCTTAGTCTCTTTTGATACATACAGAGATTCCTCTCCAAACAACAGTTCATGTCATAATAGTTGCCAGCACAAGGACTTACTATCATCTGATTAATCTGGGATTATTGTTGCTAAATGTCTTAGACAACTTTCCTTAGAAAACAAAGCCTGAGACAAAATTTATGCACTTAAGCTTTATTGTATGATGCAATACCAAGACAGACAGCAAGAAGGAAGGTAGTTTGTTGTTTTATGTAGCTGGCCTCATTTTCCAAGTAAAGCACAGCTAGTTTCTCCTTCTGGCAGGATGTGTTCCAGAAGAACTATGCAGACTATTGTACTTTGGAAGAACCTCTCATGATGAAGAAGAAAGAGGGATTAATCTACCACTTCCTTCTCATCTTCCCATTGGGTATTACCCCCATGGGTATTAACTCCTCCAGACTTTTAGGTTGTACACCTATGAAACTGTTGGAAATTCCAGGTCCACATCCTAGAAGTACAGTCTGAGCCCAGAAGTTATGGAAGAAACTCTGGCCTCCATAGTTTGGGTTGTGTTGGACACATGTGCTGTGTTGTAGGCACAAAGAGGTCAAGCAGAGCTAAAACCTTAGCTCCAAGGAGGCTAAGAAAACTGGTTATTAGGGCAAATGTGGTGAGTTCAATGAATGTGATGGCTGGATTTTCCAATGAATATGTGGCTAAGTACCAAAGAGCAGGTTTGGGCCAAAAGAATCTGGAGAAGAACATAATTTGTGTGTTGTACACTGGATTGCTTGAGTAAATAATTGGTTGAAGTAAGATATATAAACTTTGGGTTTCTGATATCTGGTCTTTTGGATCCTTAGTCTAGTTCTGTATAAGTAACCAGACTTATATGTAACAAATAAGCTTTACAATAAAACATTTAACAAGTTGTTATAGGAAGAATAACAATTCTATTTCCATTCCTGCTATTGTATTATAGTGGAAAGCACAATTTTGGCCTCTCAAAGTTTGTAAGTGGTTGATAAATTTGAAGCCTTTTATTAATTTTCAAAAAGATGAATATATCCCTCACATTCCAAATATACAAAAGTGCATTTGTACTTTACTACTCAAAACAAACAAAAATTATGGTATATTCTAGTTCAGTTTAGGTCTTATTCTCAAATATTTTCTTTTGATTTTTTAATGTTAGGTTCTTACTGATAATCCAGAATCATTTTTTTAAGAATTCTACAAAATTAGTAATTTTATATAATTTCTGTAATTAGAATATCTCCACATTTTTCATTTGATCATATACTATTAAAAATGTACTAGTGGGCTTCCCTGGTGGCGCAGTGGTTGAGAATCTGCCTGCTAATGCAGGGGACACAGGTGCGAGCCCTGGTCTGGGAGGATCCCACATGCCGCGGAGCAACTGGGCCCGTGAGCCACAACTATTGAGCCTGCGCGTCTGGAGCCTGTGCTCCGCAACAAGAGAGGCGGCGATAGTGAGAGACCCACGCACCGCGATGAAGAGTGGCCCCCTCTTGCCACAACAAGAGAAAGCCCTAGCACAGAAACGAAGACCCAACACAGCAAAAATAAATAAATTAATTAATAAACTCCTACCCCCAACTTCTTTTAAAAAAAAAAAAAAGTACTAGTGAACAAAGTAGTTGTTGATATAATTGCTTGCATTAAAAACAAACACAAACTAAAATCTTTTCTTGTTACACCCTTCTCCAGCTACTCTCTATTTTCCTATACCTTTCTAAAGCAAACTCCTGAAGAAATGTATTTACAGTTTCCAATATCCTTATCTCCCTCTCTGTCTCTTTCTCAACATTTTTATACTGGTGATTTTAAGGATCTATACACCAGTCCATGTTATCTGATCCTGGCTCTACCTATAGAAGAGGGCTGAATAGAGGTTTGAGTGTCAGATCATAGGGATAGAAAAAACCCTCTGCAAAAATTAAATAAACAAACACACAACAACAACGGCAAGATTAAACTCCAAAGGCAAGGAATAATCAGGTATCTCCACTTCTCTATGCACATCTTCTAGTGAACTCTTACATTCTCTTCTTATCAGTGAAAAACAAAAATCTTAGTTTCATTCAACAAATATGTCCTTCAAATCTATAGTTATAAATATATATGTGTGTATAAGTATTTATGTTTATAAATATAAATATTAAAGCTTTTTCATAAAAATTATAAAATAGCAAAAATTAGAACAAATGAAAACTTAGTGATACTAAGTTTCATCAACTTTTAGATGATAAACCAGACAGCCACTTTATTTCATTTCCTTCCAATCTTTTATATCTATATGTATATAACAACCTGCAGGCATCTTAAGTCTTCAGTTGGAGTTTTGATAATTGAAATGCCCCTACAACTATAACAGGTTATAGCAAATTTCTATCAAACCAGAAAATTCCCTCCTATACCTTTTCAGTCAAATCCTCAGTGTCTTCCAAAGGTAGCTACTTTTTAAACTTCTATAATAGACTAGTTTTGAATCTGGCTTCCTCTTTCCTTCAACACACTTTAGGGTTTCATCTATGTTGTTGCATATGTCAATGGTTCATTCCTTTATTGCTGGGGAGTATTCAATGATATGACTATATTTCTATGACTTTATCTTTCTTCGGGTGATGGGACTGTGGGTAATTTCTCTAATCCCAAATGAAATACCCATAGAAAAATAACTGGACTAGTTATTTGAAGATATACCCACATCCATAAAAAAATAAACTTAAAATGATTTTTAAAGTTTCATGATTTCAAATATGAGTCTGCTTTGAAACTTCGTAAAACAAGAAAGATTTTGTGTGTGTTTTTCCCTTTGAAGAATAAATTAGATATTAGCTTTGGAAATTAAAGAATAAAAGAAAGATAATTTATTCTTGTAGCCTCACAAAACACTTTTTAAAAAATATAAGGTCTTTTACTAAGGAAGTGACATCCCTTTAATTAACAAACTATTAATTAGGGAACTATATTTATACATAAGAACACATTTTTAAAAAATCTGATGACCAACTTTAGTCATGTTAAAATATTTTACTATCCATTAATTTTAACCCCCCAGACTTCAGTCCTAATACCATCCTTAGACACGCGCACACACACACACACACACACACACATACACACCCTTCTTTTTCCTATGGCCACATTTTGTTGATATTTTGAGTTTTTCTTCAATAACCTTTTTTTCCACCTTAAGATTATATGTGCTTAATGATAGCTATATTTTATTATAAAAATAATGATCTTTTATGACTAAAATAAGAGAGATTTATTCAACAAAAACAATGTGTGTATGTGTGTGTTCTGTTACAATTGTAACATGATATATTGACTTGCTGGACACCCCAAGTTGGCTGTCTTGGCATTCTACTTATTCTATATTTGTCACTAAATCACGAAACCACATTAGTGTGAATATTTCTGAAAGGCTGGATCATATCCAGAATGAGATATCCAGAAGAAGAATGAGAATTTTGTTCACTACTGTTTGTATCTCAATGTTCCCAAAGAAAGGGGATATCCACAGATGTTTTCTTTAAGGTTCTCCTCCATAAACTGTCTCATACTTAGAGCTGTCATTTAAAATTTCTGTTTCTTTTGATAAACTAGTATAATTAATCCACCATTGCCAGTAAGTGGAGAGGAAGCACTACATCTGATATAAAGTGAATTTCAAACAGCTTCAGAAGTCGGGAATATATGAGATTGGTGCAATTAGAGAAGTCCCAACAGTGAGAGAGATACTGAGGCCAAAACAGGGTGTGGGTCAGCCATCAATAGGACACCCACGTTAGTTGGTGACATACAGAGTGAGTGAGTGTTATGGGAACCATGCAGAAGCTAGCTTCCTTGTCAGTTGAGCAGGAGGGAGAGTGGGCCACCTTCTAATATATGCTGAATTTCCCTTACTGTCTTATTTCCCTGAATATAGAAGCTATGCTTTATCATCAGGTGTTAATGTTATACGAAAGAATAATGACTAATATTCCTCTGTGTGTGTGTGTGTGTGTGTGTGTGTGTGTGTGTGTAATACTGACATTCAACTATGTCCCATCATTGTCTACTAGAACAGAATTCTGCAGTTTTATTTTTTTCTGTACAGGGCTAGATATTAAATGTTTTCAGCTGGCCACATGGTCTCTGTTGCAACAACCCTAATCCATTGTAATATCTTAAAGCAGTCATTGACAATACATAAACAACTGACTGTGACCCTATTCAAATGACGTTTTAGTAAATACAGAAATTTGAATTTTACTGATTTTCACGTGTCATGAAATATTATTCTTTTTTTCTGTTTTTTTTTTGTTTGTTTTACATCTTTATTGGAGTATAATTGCTTTACAATGGTGTGTTAGCTTCTGCTTTATAACAAAGTGAATCAGTTATACATATACATATGTTCCCATATCTCTTCCCTCTTGCGTCTCCCTCCCTCTCACCCTCCCTATCCCACTCCTCTAGGTGGTCACAAAGCACCGAGCTGATCTCCCTGTGCTATGTGGCTGCTTCCCACTAGCTATCTATTTTATGTTTGGTAGTGTATATGTGTACATGCCACTCTCTTACTTTGTCACAGCTTACCCTTCCCCCTCCCCATATCCTCAAGTCCATTCTCTAGTATGTCTGTGTCTTTATTCCTGTTTTACTGCTAGTTACTTCATGACACTTTTTATTTCTTAAATTCCATATATATGTGTTAGCATACGGTATTTGTCTTTCTCTTTCTGACTTACTTCACTCTGTATGACAGACTCTAGGTCCATCCAACTCATTACAAATAGCTCAATTTCGTTCCTTTCTATGGTTGAGTAATATTCCATTGTATATATGTGTCACATCTTCTTTATCCATTCATCTGATGATGGACATTTAGGTTGTTTCCATCTCATGGCTATTGTAAATAGAGCTGCAATGAACATTTTGGTACATGACTCTTTTTGAATTATGGTTTTCTTAAGGTATATGCCCAATAGTGGGATTGCTGGGTCATATGGTAGTTCTATTTGTAGTTTTTAAGGAACCTCCATACTGTTCTCCATAGTGGCTGTACCAGTTCACATTCCCACCAGCAGTTCAAGAGTGTTCCCTCTTCTCCACACCCACTCCAGCATTTTTTGTTTCTAGATATTTTGATGATGGCCATTCTGACTGTTGTGAGATGATATCTCATTGTAGTTTTGATTTGCATTTCTCTAATGATTAATGATGCTGAGCATTCTTTCATGTGTTTGTTGGCAGTCTGTATATCTTCTTTGGCGAAATGTCTATTTAGGTCTTCTGCCCATTTTTGGATTGGGTTGTTTGTTTTTTTGTTATTGAGCTGCATGAGCAGCTTGTAAATTTTGGAGATTAATCCTTTGTCAGTTGCTTCATTTGCAAATATTTTCTCCCATTCTGAGGGTTGTCTTTTGGTCTTCTTTATGGTTTCCTTTGCTGTGCAAAAGCTTTGAAGTTTCATTAGGTCTCATTTGTTTATTTTTGTTTTTATTTCCATTTCTCTAGGAGGTGGGTCAAAAAGGATCTTGCTGTTGTTTATGTCATAGAGTGTTCCGCCTATGTTGTCCTCTAAGAGTTTGATAGTTTCTGGCCTTACATATAGGTCTTTAATCCATTTTGAGCTTATTTTTTGTGTATGGTGTTAGGGAGTGATCTAATCTCATACTTTTACATGTACCTGTCCAGTTTTCCCAGCACCACTTACTGAAGAGGCTGTCCTTTCTCCACTGTACATTCCTGCTTCCTTTATCAAAGATAAGGTGACCATATGTACGTGGGTTTATCACTAGGCTTTCTATCCTGTTCCATTGATCTATATTTCTGTTGTTGTGCCAGTACCATACTGTCTTGATTACTGTAGCTTTGTAGTATAGTCTGAAGTCAGGGAGCCTGATTCCTCCAACTCCATTTTTCATTCTCAAAATTCCTTTGGCTATTCAGGATCTTTTGTGTTTCCATACAAATTATGAAATTTTTTGTTCTAGTTCTGTGAAAAATGCCAGTGGTAGTTTGATAGGGATTGCATTGAATCTGTAGATTGCTTTGGGTAATAGAGTCATTTTCACAATGTTGATTCTTCCAATCCAATAACATGGTATCCATCTATTTGTATTATATTTAATTTCTTTCATCAGTGTCTCATAATTTTCTGAATACAGGTCTTTTGTCTCCTTAGGTAGGTTTATTCCTAGATATTTTATTCTTTTTGTTGCAATGGTAAATGGGAGTGTTTTCTTGATTTCACTTTCAGATTTTTCATCATTAGTGTATAGGAATGCCAGAGATTTCTGTGCATTAATTTTGTATCCTGCTACTTTACCAAATTCATTGATTAGCTCTAGTAGTTTTCTGGTAGCATCTTTAGGATTCTCTATGTATAGTATCATGTCATCTGCAAACAGTGACAGCTTTACTTCTTCTTTTCCAATTTGGATTCCTTTTATTTCCTTTTCTTCTCTGATTGCTGTGGCAGTATGTTGAGTAAGAGTGGTGAGAGTGGGCAACCTTGTCTTCTTCCTGATCTTAGTGGAAATGCTTTCAGTTTTTCACCACTGAGGATGATGTTGGCTGTGGGTTTGTCATATATGGCCTTTATTATGTTGAGGAAAGTTCCCTCTATGCCTACTTTCTGGAGGGTTTTTATCATAAATGGATGTTGAATTTTGTCGAAAGCTTTCTCTGCATCTATTGAGATGATCATATGGTTTATTCTCTTTCAGTTTGTTAATATGGTGTATCACATTGATTGATTTGTGTATATTGAAGAATCCTTTCATTCCTGGGATAAACCCCACTTGATCATCGTGTATGATGATCCTTTTAATGTGCTGTTGGATTCTGTTTGCTAGTATTTTGTTGAGGATTTTTGCATCTATGTTCATCAGTGATATTGGCCTGTAGTTTTCTTTCTTTGTGACATCCTTGTCTGATTTTGGTATCAGGGTGATGGTGGCCTTGTAGAATGAGTTTGGGAGTGTTCCTCCCTCTGCTATATTTTGGAAGAGTTTGAGAAGGATAGGTGTTAGCTCTTCTCTAAATGTTTGATAGAATTCGCCTGTGAAGCCATCTGGTCCTGGGCTTTTGTTTGTTGGAAGATTTTTAATCACAGTTTCAATTTCAGTGCTTGTGATTGGTCTGTTCATATTTTCTATTTCTTCCTGATTCAGTCTTGGCAGGTTGTGCATTTCTACGAATGTGTCCATTTCTTCCAGGTTGTCCATTTTATTGGCATAGGGTTGCTTGTATTAATCTCTGATGATCTTTTGTATTTCTGCAGTGTCAGCTGTTACTTCTCCTGTTTCATATCTAATTCTATTGATTTGAGTCTTCTCCCTTTTTTTCTTGATGAGTGTGGCCAATGGTTTATCAATTTTGTTTATCTTCTCAATGAACCAGCTTTTAGTTTTATTGAACTTTGCTATTGTTTCCTTCATTTCTTTTTCGTTTATTTCTGATCTGATCTTTATGATTTCTTTCCTTCCACTAAATTTGGGTTTTTCTTGTTCTTCTTTCTCTAATTGCTTTTGGTGCAAGGTTAGGTTGTTTATTTGAGATGTTTCCTGTTTCTTAAGGTAGGATTGTATTACTATAAACTTCCCCCTTAGAACTGCTTTTGCTGCATTCCATAGGTTTTGGGTCATCATATCTCCATTGTCATTTGTTTCTAGGTATTTTCTGATTTCCTCTTTGATTTCTTCAGTGATCACTTCGTTATTGAGTAGTGTATTGCTTAGCCTTCACGTGTTTGTATTTTTTACAGATCTTTTCCTGTAATTGATATCCAGTCTCATAGCGTTGTGGTCGGAAAAGATATTTGATACAATTTCAATTTTCTTAAATGTACCAAGGCTTGATTTGTTACCCAAGATATGATCTATCCTGGAGAATGTTCCATGAGCACTTGAGAAAAATGTGTATTATGTTGTTTTTGGATGGAATGTCCTATAAATATCAATTAAGTCCATTTGTTTAATGTATCATTTAAAGCTTGTGTTTCCTTATTTATTTTCATTTTGGATGATCTGTCCATTGGTGAAAGTGGGGTGTTAAAATCCCCTACTATGAATGTGTTACTGTCGATTTCCCCTTTTATGGCTGTTAGTATTTGCCTTATGTATTGAGGTCCTCCTATGTTGGGTGCATAAATATTTACAATTGTTATATCTTCTTCTTGGATCAATCCCTCGATCATTATGTAGTGTCCTTCCTTGTCTCTTGTAATAGTCTTTATTTTAAAGTCTATTTTGTCTGATATGAGACTTGCTACTCCAGCTTTCTTTTGTTTTCCATTTGCATGGAATATGTTTTTCCATCCCCTTACTTTCAGTCTGTATGTGTCTCTGGGTCTGAAATGGGTCTCTTGTAGACAGGATATATATGGGTCCTGTTTTTGTATCCATTCAGCCAATCTGTGTCTCTTGGTGGGAGGATTTAGTCCATTTACATTTAAGGTAATTATTGATATGTATGTTCCTATTCCCATTTTCTTAATTGTTTTGGGTTCGTTACTGTAGGTCTTTTCCTTCTCTTGTGTTTCTTGCCTAGAGAAGTTCCTTTAGCATTTGTTGTAAAGCTGGTTTGGTGGTGCTGAACTCTCTCAGCTTTTCCTTGTCTGTAAAGGTTTTAATTTCTCCATCAAATCTGAAGGAGATCCTTGCTGGGTAGAGTAATCTTGGTTTTAGGTTTTTCTCCTTCATCACTTTAAATATGTCCTGACAGTCCCTTCTCGCTTGCAGAGTTTCTGCTGAAAGTTCAGCTGTTAACCTTATGGGGATTCCCTTGTGTGTTATTTGTTGTTTATCCCTTGCTGCTTTTAATCTGTTTTCTTTGTATTTAATTTTTGACAGTTTGATTAATATGTGTCTTGGCATGTTTCTCCTTGGATTTATCCTGTATGGGACTCTCTGTGCTTCCTGGACTTGATTAACTATTTCCTTTCACAAATTAGGGAAGTTTTCAACTCTAATCTCTTCAAATATTTTCTCAGTCCCTTTCTTTTTCTCCTTTTCTTCTGGAACCCCTATAATTCGAATGTTGGTGCGTTTAATGTTGTCCCAGAGGTCTCTGAGACTGTCCTCAGTTCTTTTCATTCTTTTTTCTTTATTCTGCTCTGCAGTAGTTATTTCCACTATTTTATCTTCCAGGTCACTTATCCGTTCTTCTGCCTCAGTTATTCTGCTATTGATCCCATATAGAGTATTTTTAATTTCATTTATTGTGTTGTTCATCGTTGCTTGTTTCATCTTTAGTTCTTCTAGGTCCTTGCTAAATGTTTCTTGCATTTTCTCTATTCTATTTCCAAGATTTTGGATCATCTTTACTATTATTATTATGAATTCTTTTTCAGGTAGACTCTCTATTTCCTTTTCATTTGTTCGGTCTGCTGGGTTTTTATCTTGCTCCTTCATCTGCTGTGTGTTTTTCTGTCTTCTCATTTTGCTTATCTTACTGTATTTGGGGTCTCCTTTTTGCAGGCTGCAGGTTCGTAGTTCCCGTTGTTTTTGGTGTCTGTCCCCAGTGGCTAAAGTTGGTTCAGTGGGTTGTGTAGGCTTCCTGGTGGAGGAGACTAGTGCCTGTGTTCTGGTGGATGAGGCTGGATGTTGTCTTTCTGGTGGGAAGGTCCACGTCTGGTGGTGTGTTTTGGGGTGTCTGTGGACTTATTATGATTTTAGGCAGCCTCTCTGCTAATGGTTGGGGTTGTGTTTCTGTCTTGCTAGTTGTTTGGCATAGGGTTTCCAGCACTGTAGCTTGTTGTTCGTGAGTGAAGCTGGGTGTTGGTGTTGAGATGGAGGTCTCTGGGAGATTTTCACTGTTTGATATTCCATGGAGCTGGGAGTTCTCTTGTGGACCAGTGTCCTGAAGTTGGCTCTCCCACCTCAGAGGCATAGCGCTGACTCTTGGCTGCAGCACCAAGAGCCTTTCATCCACACGGCTCAGAATAAAAGGGAGAAAAAGTAGAAAGAAAGAAAGAAAGAGAGAAGATAAAATAAAATAAAATAAGGTATGGTAAAATAAAATAAAGTTATTAAAATAAAAAAATAATTTAAAAAAAAATTTTTAAATAAAAAAACCCAAAACGGGCGGATAGAACCCTAGGACAAATGCTGAAAGCAAAGCTATACAGACAAAATCTCACACAGAAGCATACACATACACACTCACATAAAGAGGAAAAGGGGAAAAAATCATAAATCTTGCTCTCAAAGTCCACCCCCTCAATTTGGGGTGATTTGTCGTCTATTCAGGTATTCCACAGATGCAGGGTACATCAAGTTGATTGTGGAGATTTAATCCGCTGCTTCTGAGGCTGCTGGGAGACATTTCCCTTTCTCTTCTTTGTTCTCACAGCTCCCAGGTGCTCAGCTTTAGATTTGGCCCCGCCTCTGCGTGTAGGTCGCCTGAGGGCGTCTGTTCTTCGCTCAGACAGGACGGGGTTAAAGGAGCCGTTGATTAGGGGACTCTGGCTCACTCAGGCTGGGGGGAGGGAGGGGTACGGACCGTGAGGCGAGCCTGTGGCGGCAGAGGCCGGCGTAACTTTGCACCACCCTGAGGCACACCGTGCGTTCTCCCGGGGAAGTTGTCCCTGGATCCTGGGACCCTGGCAGTGGCGGGCTGCACAGGAGGTGTGGAGAGTGACCTGTGCTCGCACACAGGCTTCTTGGTGGCAGCAACAGCAGCCTTAGTGTCTCGTACCCGTCTCTGGGGTCCGCGCTGTTAGCCGTGGCTCACACTGTCTCTGGAGCTCCTTTAAGCAGCGCTCTTAATCCCGTCTCCTCCCGTACCAGGAAACAAAGAGGGAAGAAAAAGTCTCTTGCCTCTTCGGCAGGTCCAGACCTTTTCCCGGACTCCCTCCCGGCTAGCCGTGGTGCACTAACCCCCTGCAGGCTGTGTTCACACCGACGACCCCAGTCCTCTCCCTGCGCTCCGACCCGAAGCCCGAGCCTCAGCTCCCAGCCCCTCTCGCCCCAGCGGGTGAGCACACAACCCTCTTGGGCTGGTGAGTGCTGGTCAGCACCAATCCTCTGTGCAGAAATCTCTCCGCTTTGCCCTATGCACCCCTGTTGCTGCGCTCTCCTTCGCGGCATCGAAGCTCCCCCCCCCGCCACCCGCAGCCTCCGCCTGCGAAGGGGCTTCTAGTGTGTGGAAACCTTTCCTCCTTCACGGCTCCCTCCCACTGGTGCAGGTCCCGTCCCTATCCTTTTGTCTCTCTTTATTCCGTTTTCTTTTGCCCTACCCAGGTACGTGGGGAGTTTCTTGCCTTTTGGGAGGTCTGAAGTCCTCTGCCAGAGTTCAGTAGGTGTTCTGTAGGAGTTGTTTCACGTGTAGATTTATTTCTGATGTATCTGTGGGTAGGAAGGTGATCTCTGTGTCTTACTGTTCCGCCATCTTCCCCCTCTCTATATATGCTCTTCTTAAGAGATTCTCTTTTGGTTTTGGCCAATGAGAAGCAGCATACCAGGAGATTAGCTCGTAGTGTTGGAGGCTCTCCTGCAGAGGCAGGGGGGTAGCTGTGGCTCACCATAGGCACAAGGACGCTGGCAGCAGAAGTTCTGGGAAGTACTCCTTGGTATGAGCCCTCCCAGAGTCCACCATTAGCTCGTCCTGAAATATTATTCTTTATCTGATATTTTTTCAAACATTTAAACTGTAAAATGTTTTAGCTCACAGGTCAGATTTAGACCATGAGGTGTAGTTTGCTGATCTCTATATTAGAACATCTAATTATGTCGTGTTTCAGTTCAGACTCACTTTTTCTCCATGTAGTTTTCAATGGCAATTCCAGAACTCATCCTCCTATTAAAAGGGTAATCACTTAAAAAACAAAAAACAAATACACACAAACAAAAACAAAAAAAACCTTTGTTTTGTGTTTTGTGTATATTCATGTTTTCTTCTTCACATAATTTTTTTCTTTAGATCTCTAACACTCTCTAGTCCATGAAGATATGACTAAGTTCCTATAATTAGCAGTATTATATGTTATCCTAGTCTAAAAGTCTTGACAGCTGAATGCTTGGCACTATTTAAATACTGGAAAATGTAATATAAAACTCTAGACTTACAGCATTGCTTTTGATTATCATGTGGCAACGATTGGCTGGCATTGAATAGCAGCTGTCAATTTGGAAAGTGCATTTGTTTTCATGTTTACCACTGTCTTCTCCACTACCTATTTGGCATACGAGAATTCTTAGATGGCTACCTTGACTATGGTGGGACCTGTGAATACGAGGGAACAGTAACTCCATTGATGCATGATACATGATTGCAGGATTACATCATGTGATGTAGAAATGTATTGTAGCAGGCTGAAGTCTTGGTGACTTTGAAGAAGTAAACTTCCATGTTGTTAGAGGACCATGTGATAAGGGCCTCTGGTGGCCTCTAAAACATGAAAGCGACCCCAGCCAACAGCCAGCAAGAAAATGAGAATTCTCAGTCCTACAGCCCCAAGAAGCTGAATTCTGGCAATAACCTGAATGAATTCAGAAGAGAATGCTGAGCCTCACATGAGATTGCAGCATCATATGTCACCTTGATTTCAGCCTGGTGAGACCCAAGCAGAGGATTCAGCTAACCTGTACCTGGAATTCTGAGAAAACTTTGGGATGAGAAACTTGTGTCATTTTAAGCAACTAACTTTGTGATCATTTTTATGCAGTAATAGAAAACTAATATGCTATTACTTTGCACAAGCACGCTTTAATAACTGATAAAAACCCACCTAGCCTGAGAATGCCAAAAAGGCTAGACTTGACCTATTCAACTGCCACAAGGTCCTCTACTTTACAAACAATGGCAAATTACATGGAATCTTCTGAAGACTTTTTTTACTTCAAAGTTGGTAGAATTTGAAATAGCTAAGTTTTCTGCAATGAATAGCAGAAACTGTAGGTGAATCAAGAAAGCTATTAAGTGCCTCTTTCTGAGTAAAATTGCTAAATTGTTCTAGATTCAAATCTACCTGATATCCCTATTAATTACTCTCAAAGCAGTGGAAGAGGAATACGATTAGAAAAGAGGAAAAAGGGTTTTTTTATTCCCAGTTAAAAGATTGGTGCCTACTTGCTTGCGATATAGCTTCCAGACCTTCCGTTCACAGATCGGTCACATGACCCACATCAGACTCTACAACTGTCACCTCTCTGTCCTTCCCAAGACTAGACTCTACTCTGCCCAACACACCATAAGTGAACGTGGCCCTGACTGCATCTCAGACTGCAGCTCTGGAAACGGTCCTTTTCAAATGCAGCTAAGCCTTACTGCTTTCATACATAATAGCTACTTGTTGATCCCTTCCCTTGGGACTCCACATTTTATATCCTTGTTCTTGGTTTCATGCTAATATTCCTCCTCAATGCTACTAGAATGCTATAGAAAAAGCATGATCCATAGACAGTATATTCTAGTCTTTCTTCTGGGTGACTGTCCTTATAAATGAATATATAAACAGTTCCAGTTTTTAGGGTACACAATTTAGTTTGATTTTGTTGGCCAACATCCTTCTTTAATGTTCTATAAAATTTAAAAAAAGATAATGATTCAGTGAAATATCTGAGATATGAATTACATGAGATGTTAATATAAAATATGAATTATAGGTCAAGACTATACTAAAAAACATTAAGAAATATTTACACACTTCAGTTTAACAAGAAAATCTTTTATTTAACAAACACGTTTGTTTCTTGCTTATGATGTACTAGGTGGCTGGGTCTTTTTTAATTTAACAAATGTTTATATAGTGCTTACTAGATGCCCAGCCCTGTAGCAAATGCTGTACAAATATGATCTCATTTAATCCTCATCAAGTCTATGAGGTAGATGCTATTATCATCTTCACCTCTATTAAAGATGAGAAAACTGAGACATGAGAGTATTGAGAAACTTGCCCAAGGTTACAGCTAGTTAGCAGCAGAACCAGAAGTTGAAGCCAGGGAGTCTGGCTCTGGAGTCCATGCTCTTTTATTTTTTTAATTTTTTTTTATTGAAGTATAGTTGCTGTACAATATTATATAAGTTACAGGTATACAATATAGTGATTCACAATTTTTAAAGGTTAAACTCCATTTAGAGTTATTATAAAATATTGACTATATATCCTTGTAGCTTTTCTTATACATAACAGTTTGTACCTCTTAATCTGCTATTCATAGTTTCCTCTCCTCCCTTCCCTTTCCCAACTGGTAACTACTAGTTTGTTCTCTACATCTGTGAGCCTGCTTTTTTCTATATTCACTAGTTTGTTGTATTGTTTAGATTCCACATATAAATGATATCATACAGTATTTGTCTTTCTCTGTTGAATTATTTCACTTAGCATAATACCCTCTAAGTCCATCCATGTTGCTGCAAATGGTAAAATTTCATTCTTTTTTATGGCTGAGTAGTATTCCATTGTATATATATATATATATATATATACCACATCTTCTTTATCCATTCATCTGTTGATGGACACATAGGTTGCTTCCATATCTTGGAAATTGTAAATAATGCTGCTATGAACATTGTTTGCATATATCTTTTCAAATTAGTATTTTTGTTTTTTTCAGACAATGCCCAGCATAGAATTGCTGGATTGAATGGTAGTTCTATTTTTAGTTTTTTGAGGAACCTCCATATTGTTTTGTGCAGTGGCTGCACCAATTTACATTCCCACCAACAGTGTACAAGTGTTCCCTTTTCTCCACATCCTCACCGACATTTATTATTTGTGCTCTTTGTGATAATAACCATTCTGACAGGTGTGAGGTGATATCTCATTGTGGTTTTGATTTGCATTTCCCTGATAATTAGTGACGTTGAGCAGTTTTTGTTTTAAGAGCTCATAAATATCAACTCACTTAATGCTTCTCACAGCCATCTAAGTTACTGCTTTTATTATCTCCATTGTACACATGAAGAAACTAGAGCACAAACAGGTTAGAAAATTTGATAAGGACACAAAGATAGAAGCTAACTGAACCAAAATTCAAACTCAGTCCATGTAGCTCCAAAGTCCATTCTTTGTTCCACTATGATATGCTGCTTCTAGCCATTTTTCTCCACTTTCAATTCTCGACATTGATAAGCAATAATACTTTCATAATGATAACATTTAAAAATGGATAGTGTTCTCATACCCAGAAAAACAATGTATATGTGGGACTTCCCTGGTGGTCAGTGGTTAAGACTTTGCCTTCCAATGCAGGGAGGTGTGGGTTCAATCCCTGGTTGGGGAACTAAGATCCCACATGCTTTGCAGCCAAAAAAACAAAACATAAACAGTATTGTAACAAATTCAATAAAGACTTTAAAAATGATCCACATCCAAAAAAAAAAAAAAACTTAAAAAAAAAGCATATGTAAAACAAGTCATTTTAAAGCCAGTTTAAGTAGTACAAATTTCTCATATAACCTCACCCAAGAGGATGGTGAAAAGATCCTGATGTTTTATTTTGGCATAAAACATCTAAGTGCCTTTTACTACTATTGCATACTCATATAAAAAGCATGCTTATTCTTCTTTTTACTTTTTGATAATACAGAGGAAGAGAGTATATTTCTAAGTATTATAAATTCATCTACAGCAATTTAGGTGAAATAAAAATCAATCTAAATCAAGTCTTTTACTTATAGAAGAAAATGAGCAAAACAAGCCCAGAAGGAATTTTCCTAAAGCCTCCATTAATTTCGAACAATCTGAAATATCACCCAAGTGTTATCAAGTAAATTTAAGCTTTAGGACTTATGTTTTCTCTGCTCTTTTCTGCTTATCTCCCTGCCCCCCATAAATAGTAGGCAATAATGCCATTTCCTATTTATAAAATTTCTGGAAAAGCCTGATCTAGTGTATAGTCTCAGATAAAACTGGAATAGCTAAAGCACTCTGAATATTTCTCCAAAATAGTTGAACTGCTTATTAAAGGAGTAACAAGAATGAAAATACTATATATGAACATATATACATGCATATATACACAAATTCACAGATATATATATATATCTATATTCACACATATACATATATATTTATAAATACTCGAACAAAAAAAGTATACTATGTGGAACAGTAGTTAAAAACATAAATTCTGAAGCCAGAATGCCTGCCTGCATCTTAATCTTGCCTTTCCCCATTTCCAGCTATGTGAACTTTTCCAAGTGATTTAATTAGTCTTTATTCAATTTCCTAATCTATAAAATGGGAGTAATAATAATAAGATATAATAAACACCTCGTGATATTTTAGGAATTAAATATGTTCATGTACATAAAGTGCAGATTTACTGAGGACAATGCTAGCAAATAATATGCTCTATATACTCATTAGGAATATATTTCTGTATAAACTGAGGGAAAACACACATATGTGTATACGTGTTTGTATTTTGTGTGTAGGTATGTGTGAATTCGTATGCATGCAGTGGAGACTCAGGAACAACCGAAAACAACTTGATTTATACCTTCTACTTCCTGTTCAAACTACTTTGAACATCCATTCCTTTGTCCTTGGATACATTTAAGGCATATTCCTTGGCTTGTCTTACAACTCTCAGGGAATAAAAAAATGTTCACATGACTTCAAGTTCAAATAGACTTATTTTAATAAAGTGTTCAGAACCTTGGAAGTTCAGAACTCTAAACTTAAAACCTCTCTCATTCCATAGCTCTTGACTACTTCAGTGTGGAGGAGCCTGTGAGGGGAAGAGCTCAGAGTAAGCTCCTTCCCTCTTTCCAGTGCTATGGTCTTCTCCCAATTGAGAGACTGCCTCTGACTGACCAGGATGCAGTGGTGAGGTGAGATAAGCAGTGGTCAGAGGAGGTAGGCAGGGATATTATAAAGAGCAGCTGTGGTAAACAGCCAGCTTCATTCTGCTGGGAGCACTTCTGTGCTGTCTTGGAGAAAACCTCTCTGCTTACTCCAGTTCTGTCATAGACAGTGACTGTGCTACATGCCTCCCGGTATGTCACTCAGAAAGGCCCTTTCTCAATTTCTGAGGATTTAACTATGTTCCTCTTCCTCTATATTTGAAAGTCTTTTGCCTTTCTGGCGACTTTTATGACACATTGGTTAAATATTCCAGGTTCACTACATCAATGAGAAGCATGCAACTTTAATACCTGATCATTGTGAGTGGAGTTATTTTTGAATCAGTGCATTCTGTTCCACTGTCTCAAGACATTCAAGCCAGTCTCTTGTTCTTTGGAATGAAAAGGTGTGAGTGAGCCACATACCAAATACTGTGTTCTCCAAGTTCCAGTGGATATATACAAGCTCTCTGTGTTGTCCCCACCAGGCTTGCCATAAAAAGAAAGTACCCCCATCCCTTCCTTGCAGGGGCTTAGTAAGACCTGTAGCTCATCAAAGACTCTCTCAAAGAAAAATTCCAACCTCTTTAGTGATTGCTTGAGTCTTTACTGGACTGGATTTAAGGGAAGTGTAGGTAACTATGGGTCTCACAAGTGGTTAACACATTGTACGTATGCAAATATTGTTTAGATGATCTATCTGTCTTTTTGGAAACTTGAGGTAACTTGTCACCTATGCTTTTGTTCTTGCATTTTGTGTGTCACTGAACATCAGCCAGAAGATATTACATTTTAATGTCCTATTATATATTCTTGTATTTATATACACACAAACACTCACATGTGTCTAAAAGAGAAATATTAAAGCATCAGTAATCTGAAAAATATACATAGGTAAGGAGAGAAGAAAGTGTTGATAAAAATATAGAGAAAATTGGGTTATTTTTACATTGTAAGAAATAATCATTTAGATTAGAAGTAAAAAAATAAGTGCCAAATTAATTGTGAAGATACAACTAATATCCCCTAGGTCAGTCCAAAAATACCAAAAAGAAACCAGATAGCTGTCAAATATGGGTGTTTGCATATAATTGAAAATACCTGTGATTAGGACGTAAAAAGGACAATTTTATTAAAATTTCAAAACCAATAATTTCTACTTTAATTTATTATTCTATTTTTTCTCTCTTTCTCCCACCTTCTCTCCCATCTGCCTACCTGTTCACTTATCTATCCATCATCTCTTCTATCACCATGCTGGAAACCATTGACAGAAATAAATATGACCCACCCACAGGGATAAAAGTCCTCATTTTATAGCACTATTTAAAGGCTTCTAGAGATTTATACATATTACCTCATTAATCTTCACAATATCCTGTGAGGTGTGTAGGTGGAAATTATTTCTCATTTTATAGATGGATAAAATAAGGTACTGTAAACTTACCAAAAAGACTTACATAGCAACAAAATACAGGAAACCAAATGAGATAAGCCTTTGAAAATAGACTAATAGCTGTCTAACTTTGTTTTAAAAGTTAATTTTATGTGTTGGAGCCTATTCAGAAGTTCTTTAAAGGTTGATAAAATTAGAGCCATTCTCTCAATATTCTTGGAATATGCTAATAAATGGGGAATCTCATAAAATATGATAAATGTTCATAAAAATAGCAATTGATAATGTAGATTGAGCCCTTATGCTGTGGCAGAAGCTTCCTGCGTCATCAGTTTTAGACTCACAACAACCCTACAGTTCTGATTCTCTATTGCAGCATAACAAGTTATTCCCAAATTTTGCAGCTGAAGATGACGTTTATGATTTCACACAACTTCTGAGTTCAGAAAACCAGGAGGGGCTTAGTTGATGATTCTACCTCTGGTGTCTCTAAGAGGTTACAGTAAAACTGTTGACTGGGGCTGCATTTTCATCTGAAAGCTCAACTGGAGGAGAACCTGTTTCTAAACTAACTCACTTTATTGACATAACTCAGTTTCTGAAAGGTTGTTGAACTGAGTGGCTATTAGCTACCGGCTTCCCCCAGTTCCTTGCCACATGGGTCTCTATATAGGCGACAACACCTTTCACCTTTCTGAGATCTTTACAAAGGATTTTACAGTCACAATCTCAGCCTCATCTTTGGACTAAGTTCTTCTGGCATTGCTTTAAATTTTATCTTTTCTCATAAGCCATTTCTAAGTTTTATCATTGGCTGCCATCTAGAGAGGCTGAGAATTTTCAAAATCATCGAGTTCTGGCTCCATCATGTTTAACAGTCTCAGTTTATCTCTTTGCTGTCACATTTTAGTATAATCAACAGGAATAGAGTAGGTGGCACCTTCAACATTCTGGCTGAAAATCTGCTTACCTTCCAGTGTATATATGAAGTACATTTTTTACTTTCCACATGTATTAGTTTGCTAGGGATGCCATTACAAATTACAATAGATTGGATCACTTAAAAGAGGAAATTTATTTCCTCACAATTCTGGAGGCTAGAAGTCTGAGATCAAGGTGTTAGCAAGGCCGGTTTCTTCTGTAGCCCCTGTCCTTGGCTAGTAGATGGCCGTCTTCTTCTAGTGTCTTTCACATCATGCTTGTTCTGTGTCTGCTTATGTCCTAATCTCCTCTTTTCATAAGGACACCAGTCATGTTGGATTAGGTCACTTATATGACCTCGTTTTACCTGAATTACCTCTTTAAAAGCCCTATGCCCAAATACAGTCACATTCTTTTGTAACATTCTAATGTTAGGACTTCAACATATGAATTGGTGGGGGGACATAATTCAGCCCATAACATTCTGCCATCCCCCCAAAATTTATGTCCTTCTCACATGCAAAATACATTCACCTTATTCTAACAGCCAAAATAATTTTAATACATTCTAGCATCGGCTCTAAATCCAAAATCTCATCTAAATACATATAAATCAGGTGCAGGTGAGACTAGAGGTATGATTCATCCTGAGGCAAAATTCCTCTCAGAGGATTTATCTGCTTCTAGAACACAGTGGTAAAACTGGCATAGGACAAATATTCCCATTCCAAAAGGGAGAAATTTGGGGAATTCCCTGGCAGTCTAGTGGTTAGGACTCCACACTTGTTTTTTTTTAAATTAATTAATTTATTTATTTATTTTTGGCTGTGTTGGGTCTTCGTTTCTGTGCAAGGGTTTTCTCTAGTTGCGGCGAGCGGGGGGCACTCTTCATTGCAGTGCGCGGGCCTCTCACTATTGCGGCCTCTCTTGTTGCGGAGCACAGGCTCCAGACGCGCAGGCTCAGCAGCTGTGGCTCACGGGCCCAGTTGCTCCACGGCATGTGGGATCTTCCCAGGCCAGGGCTCGAACCCGTGTCCCCTGCACTGGCAGGCAGATTCTCAACCACTGCGCCACCAGGGAAGCCCTAGGACTCCACACTTTTACCGCCAAGGGCCAGGGTTCAATCCCTGGTCAGGAAACTAAGATCCCACAAGCCATGCAGCGTGGCCAAAAAAAAAACACAAAAAAGGAAATCTGAAAAATTGGAAAGAAGAAAGGGATGATATGTTGTCCCAAGCGAGTCTGAAATCTAGCAAGGCAAATCCCATTGGTTTGTTTTTAAATTTTCATTGGGGTATAATTGATTTACAATGTTTTGTTAGTTTCAGGTGTACAGCAAAGTGAATCCATTATACATATACATATATTCACTCTTCTTTAGCTTCTTTTCCCGTGTAGGACATTATTGAGTATTGAGTAGAGTTCCCTGTGCTATACAGTAGGTCCTTATTAGTCATCTATTCTGTATACAGTAGTGTGTATGTGTCAATCCCAATCTCCCAATTTATCCCTTACCCCTGGAAACCATAAGTTTTTTTTTTATATCTGTAACTCTATTTCTGTTTTGTAGATAAGTTCATTTGTAGCATTTTTTTAGATTCCACATTTAAGCTATATCATATGATATTTGTCTCTCTCTGTCATCAGATTTTACAGCTCAAGAATAATCCTCTTGCTTTATCCTCTGTGCCCAGTGGGAAGGCAGCGTTATCTTCCATATCCACCTGCCTGGTGACCCCATGCCCTCCCTTGGCAGCTGCTTCTCCTCCTTAGCTCTGTAAGGTAGCCCTGACCCCTTAAACCCGAGTGGCCACCCTGACCCGTTTAGAACTAGGGAGAGGAGCCCCACCTTCCAGGTCTGTACACAGTGGACCTGTGGTGGTAGTAGAAGCCTGCCAAACCTTGGTACTGTCTTCAGCGTCATTCTCTCCTTTGCTTGAGGGATAATACATACTTACAGCTGGATAGCTCTATTAGCACATCCTGTAGAATCCTAGAAATCTGACAGATCACTTTCATTTTGTCCTATCTCTGTCTCCTTCAGTCCAAACTGGCAACTGATTTTGCTGGTATAACCTCATCTCTACTCTTAGGTTCTGCTAAGATAGCTGATTGGATCCATAAATCACATGCCTGTAATTTCTTTAGCAAACGTTCTTTGGCCTGCCCTCAGTGTTCTCTCAAGAGAGTGCTTTCTCATTTTTTACAATATGCATAGGCTGAGAATTTTCCAAATCTTCAAGTTTTGCTTCTTTATTTGCTTAACAATTTCTTCAATTTATCCCATAAGCAACCAGGTGAAAAATGGCTATACCTTCAACACTTAGACATTTTTTCAGATAAATATCCAAATTCATCAGTTACAAGTTCTACTTTCCATAAAACACTAGAACACAATTCGGTCAAGTTCTTTGCCCCTTTGTAACAAGAATTGTCTTTCCTTCAGTTTCAAACAATGTGTTCCTCATTTTCATCTGAGCTCTCACCAGAAGCACCCTTGAAGTTCATATTTCTACCAATATTCTGTTCATGATGATATATGTATAACCAACTCTAAGATGATAGAAACTTTCTCTACAGCTCTCCTCTGTCTGAGCTCTCAACAAAATTGCCTTTAATATCCATATTTTTACCAACAATCTCTGAAAGGCAGTCTAGTCTTTTTCTAACATGCACCTCAAAACTCTCCCAGCCTCTACCCAAAACTCAGTTTCAAAACCGCTTTCACATTTTTAGGTATTTGTTACAAAAGCACTCTACTTATTGGTATGAAAATTGGTGTTAGTTTGCTACAGCTGCCAAAACAAAGTACTATAGACTAAGTGACTTAAACAAAAGAAATGAATTTTCTCACAGTTCTGGAGGCTAGAAGTCCAAGATAAGTTGTTGCAGGTTTAGTTTCTTCTAAGGCCTTCTCCTTGGCTTGTAGATGCCTTCTTCTCTCTGTATCTTCTGTGCTGCCTGTGTCCTAATCTCTTCTTATACGGACACCAGTCATACCAGATTACAGCCCACTCGTGATCTCCTTTACCTCTTTAAAGGTCCTATCTCCAAACATATTCAAACTCTGAGGTACTGGGGATTGTGACTTCAACATATGAATTCTGGGAGGACACAATTCAGTCCATAACATCTCATAACTACAGCATAGTGTTGATAAACCAATATTACATGACAAGGATCCTCCTTCCTACAATGTCAAATAAGATTTACCTCACTTGCTGACAGGACTTCATCCAGACTCAAAGAACATGAGGCTTCTAATAACAATTTCTTTAACACACGTTAGACATTTTTTTTTAACATTCCCTCCTCCAAGTCTATTGGCCATCTCAAAGCTATTCCTACATTTTGGGTTTTTCCTACAATAGCACCTCATTTTTAGGTACCAAAATATGTATTATGTATTCATTGTAGCATAATAACTTGCCTCAATATTGATCAGCTTAAAACGACAAAAATTTATTATATCACACAATTTCTTAGTGTTATAAATCTGAAAGAAGCTTATCTGGGTCTTTCTGGCTCAGGATTTCTCACAAGGTTCCTCTAGTCAAACTGCTGACCAGAGATGAAACTACTTCCAGGTTTGACTTTGACAGGAGTTTCACTTCCAAACTCAACCAGTTGGTTGTTGGCAGTTCTCAATCTGGGGGTAAACTCATCAATGATAATACATATTTTAATGAAAATAGCTGTAGATAATATTGATTGAACACACTTGCAAGTGCTTGTGTATTTATACTCACAACGACGCTGCTATGTTAATATTATGGTTTAACCATTGTACATGCTTACACAAGCAGTGGTAAGAATTGAAACTTGAAAGCAAATGGTTTTAATTTTGGAAAACTTAAAAATTACTTTCATTACTTCTCTATCCAAAATAGCCTGGTGATTCCAATTTTGATACAGAGTAAGGGGAAAGATACAAAGACAGAAGAAAGAAAAAGCAGCCCTGCATAAATTAGGAATATGTGCAGTAAAATCACTCTATACCTAACATAATATTTTTGTTAGAAGAATGATAGATGATTGTGAAGAAAAATATATACAATAGAAAAATATAAAAGTAATAAAATTTTCTACACACTATACATTTGGACTATATTTTATTGTTATCTTTCATATACAGTATTCTTGGTGTTATCTTTTTCTATAAATATGACTATACCCATGTGTTTATTAATGTGTACTTGAAGAATCTAAAACTGCATGTGTAGTTCATTAGTTACTACCTAGCAACCATATTTACACATTTTACTCTTTGGAAGACTGGAAATATTGGAAAGAGAAAAGAAAGTTAAACCAAAAAATTTAAAGTTCAAATTAATGAGAGAGTGCTGAGGGGATATGTATGATTGTGTGTATGATAAATTGAGAACAAAATGAAATAAAAAAAATAGATATTAAAATTACAAGGAATATTGGCACTGCTCTAGTTCAACTCCTTACCTAGAATATGAGCTTATTTTTCTTTATAATTATACCATTTTAATATTAATACTACCTTGATTCCAAATTCATCTTTTTCTACATACTATAAAGTTCTCAGTCCTTGGAAATCATCAGTTTGATTTTATAAATAAACATCTTTTAAAAGAAGTGTTAGATTTAGAGAATTATTGCAAATGTATTATAGAGAGATCCCATATACCCCACACCCAATTTACCCTATTATTAACATTTTCTATTACTAGGATGTATTTGTCAAAACCAGTGAACCAATATTGACATACTATTATTAATTAAAGTCAATTCTTTATTCAGTTTTCCTATGATCTCATCCAGGATACCACATTACATTTAGTCATCAAGTTTCCCCAGCCTCTGCTCGGTTGTGACTGTTTCTTAGGCTTTCCTTGTTGTTGTTTTTTTTTTGCCCTTGACAATTTTGAGGATTACTGGTTAGGTATTTTAACATTTTATAGCATGTCCCTCTATTAGAATTTGTCTGATATTTTTCTCATGATTAAATTTGAATAATATATTTTGGAAAAGAAGAATACAGAGCTGAAGTGCTATTCTGAACCCATCATAGCAAAGGCACATGCTATCAATGTGACTCGTCACTGTTGATGTTAACCTAATCACCTAGCTTGGGGAATTGTTGTTTCTCCACTGTAAAGCAACCCCTTTTCTCCTCCCTGACCTTACTGTCCTCTCTGGAAGAAAGTCTCTATGTACAGCCCATACTAAGGAGTGGGGAACTGTGCTCCACCTCCTTCAGGGCAGAGTATTTACAGAAATTATTTGCAGTTTATCTGCATGGGAGAGATCCCCACTATTTATTTATTCAAGCATTTATTTGTGTCAGCCTAGACTCATGGAGATTTATTTTATACTTTTGGTTATAATCTAATACTCTGTTAACCATGTTTTTAATTTTATGTATTCTGATGTTTTGGCATCTGGGGCCCTACTGACCCTGAAGAGACTGTCCCTCCCAGGGTTAGCCAATTTCTACCTATAGTAAACAGATCACCCTTAAATGCGCCTTCAATGCATACCAACCAATCTAGACACCATACCCCCAACTACCTCCTTTTGGGGACCCTTACATGCCAGGCTACTCTCCACCTGCCCTAATCACCCCTGACAACTAAGGACAGCCCCTATGCTGCAGAGCCCACTGAAATGATTCAGACTAGCCTGTTGACATTGCCTTTCCTCTTCCTTCCTGCAGAAACCATAGTAAAAGCTCTTGACCGGTATTCCCCCAACATCCCTGCCTTCTGACCAACTCTGGTGCTTCGCATGCACGACAGGAGCCTTTGCCTTGGAATCTGTGAGTATCTGTGTGTGCCTTTGTTTATAATAATTTTATATCTTCTTGATAATTTGACCCCTTAATCAAATTATCAATTAACCTTCTTTAAAAGGTTTTTTTAAATTTATTTATTTTATTTAATTTATTTTTGGTTGCGTTGGAACTTCATTGCTGCACGCGGCCTTTCTCTAGTGGCGGCAAGCGGGGGCTACTCTTCGTTGCGGCATCCGGGCATCTCATTGCGGTGGCTTCTCTTGTTGCGGAGCCTGGGCTCCAGGTGCACAGGCTCAGTAGTTGAGGCGCATGGGCTTAGTTGCTCCTTAGCATGTAGGATCAAGGCTTCCCAGACCGTGTCCCCTGCATCCGCAGGTGGATTCTTAACCACTTAACCACATTCTTAACCACTGAGCCAACAGGGAAGCCCTATCTAGAAGTTTTGACATAAAATATGTTTTAGATTTTTTGTTTCTGATATTAGAATAGCCACTTCAGCTCTTTTTTGGTTCCTACTTGGGTGAAATATTTTCCTTCCTTTCTTTTGTTTTCAACTTATTTGTATCTCTGGATCTAAAGTAACTCTTTAGACAGAAAATAGAGTTACAGAAAGAAAATAGATCATATATTTTATCCATTCTTCGAGACTCTGTCTTTTAATTGAGGAGTGTAATTCATTCATAATTAAAGTGATTACTGATAAGAAAAGACTTACTTCTACCATTTTGCTATTTTCTATATGTCATATATTTTTTGTTCCTCAATTCCTCCAATACTCCCTTCTTTTGTGGCTTATTGTACTTTTCCTAGTGCACTTTTTGGATTACCTCCAAATTTCCTTTTCTATACATTTTTTAGTTATTTTCTTGGATCCTGGGAATTGTCGTTAATATCCTAAATTTCTAACAACCTAGTTTGAGTTGATACCAAGATAGCTTCATTAGCAAACAAAACTGCTCCTCCCCAGGCCTTAACTTTTGATGAGAAAATATCACCAGAACTTTTCTTGCTTTTTAAAGCATAGTTTCCCCGTTCTTTGAATATATTTATAATAGCATCTTTGATGCCTTTGTCTGTTAAACCCAACATCTTGGTCCTCTCACGGGCAGTTTCTGCTTCCTATTTTTTTTCCTGTGTATGGGTCATACTGTCCTGTTTCTTTGTATGTTTTATATATAACTTATTGCTGTTGGAAACTGAACATTTTAGATAATATAGTTTAACAAATCTGGATAGTGATTTCTCTCCCTCCTCACCAGAACTTGTTTTAGTTGTGGTCTGTGTATTTGTTAGTAATTTGGCTAGACTGTTTTAGTGAAGCTGTTTTCCTGCACTGTGAAACCTCTGATGCCGCTCCTTGGAGGGCACATCCTTAGATGTGCTCAGAGTTAACCTGGGATGCCAACAATTTTGGAAGAGCTCTCCTTGGCTTTCTCTTTTCCTGATCTCTCTGTTAATTGTCTGCCTAATTTGCTTTCCACCCAGCTATTAGGATCCACTAATTGCATGCTGATTGCTGTATTGTTTTCAACAAGTCCTTATGGCATAAACTGCTCTGGAGTCTAATCCAATTAAATTGGAACAGGGGTAGTTTTTGCCGGTGGTCTTTGAGGTTCCTTCCGACCTCTGAAGTCTCTTCTTAGCTTTCTCTTTCTCCAATTCTCTCTGGTGAAAATGAACTATGTTTTACCTTGCTGCTTTTAAACAAAAGGAACTATTGTTTTAAAGACTGCCTTTAAGCTTGAACTTCCTCATACTTTTTTTTTTTTTAAACTAAGTTATTTTTGAACTTTGAGAGCTTTGGGTCTCTTTGTTCTCATAGATTGCCTCATCCCAAGAAAAAAGAATCTCTAAGCTACTAAACAGGTAATTGGAAGGAATGATAGCCTCTGGTCTTCTCAGCTTGTTTCTATTTTTATAGAACCACTGCCTTATTAGCAACCTGATGTGAGGGAGATTGGGGCTTCAGAATTTTCAGCCTGTCAAACCTGGGGTATATTTGTAGCAGATGAGTGGGACTGGGTAGAGAGTACCCAACATTTCCTCACACTCACCAGAAAGAAATAGAAATGCTCACATCCTTCCTCCCCTCTATATGAAATAGTGTATTCCTCTTATTGGGAGCTGAGTAGAGAGGGAGCCTAATCTTGGTCACACCTACCCAGAGTGACTCTTTATGCTAAACTGGGGGTGGGTTGGGAAAGGTAGAGAGCAGTGCATGGCTGGATCACATAGACTCTAACTGTTCTTATCAAGTTTTAGTAGATTTTCTTGAATAAATGTTTATTTGCTTTATACTCTTAGGACTTTAAAATGTTTCTTTACATTCTTCATCAGTTGCACTAGTTTCACCAAGAGTGGGTGCATGGAGCTCTTCAGACTCCCATCCCAGAAATGAAAGCCAACCAAGGTTTTTAACTGTTGAAAGTGGAAGGAAAACTTCTTCCCTCATTGAAGATATTTCCTTTCATGTGAAAGGAGATGCTTTAGCATAGCGTTCCCCCAGGGGAGGCAATGAGAATGGGAGCTGAAAATGCCTTGCCCCTCTTTCTCTTGGGAGGAACCTACTGACAGAAATTGCCTATTTCCTTTTGCACCTAAATGACATATATCTGAAAAGAGCCATCTCTGCTCAACTAAATTAGCTGCAAAACTTCAAGATCTGCAAGTTTAAATTATTGGTTTACAAACTTGGAGAAATAGAAAAAGTAAAATTTTAGGACAGAAAAGTAATACTGACTGAAGCTTCTGGCTTTGCTAGAGTGAGTGGATTTAAATTTGGGATGCACTTAAAGGATGCTACAAAACGCAGGTCTTTAACTTGCTAACTTTTTTGTTTGTTTGCATTTAGTGGTTTACAGATAAATTGTGTAGCTTCTTGACATTAGGTAACAGGAGAGAACAACATGTGTTATTAGCACAAACTCCAAGGAGGTGTCTGGGTGTTTTGAATGTTAACATTCAAGCTTGACTTTGAATTGGATGGCTGCAAATGAACTCTACAAACACTACAGAAGAGATGTTCTAGGCTCCAGTTTTTGGTAGCAAACATAGATTGGCAGTGCAAAGCAGAAAGAGTTATTCATAGATTTTGAATATCCAGGAAGGAAAAGAAGGGATTTAAATATCATCTCGTGCCCGAGGCTTAAGACCACTCCACAATTCTAAGTCTATGATATAGCAGAAGTGTCACAAAAGGCACTGTCTGAGAGGAAAGAATGGAAAGAAATGTTCACCCCTTCTAGCTGTGGTAATCCATCATGACAAATCATGTTCTTCTTGGGGGTTTTCTCCCATTTGAATCAAAGTTCAGTGGTCATGGATCCTGGATAACCGACCTAAACTCTGTGACTTCTCGGTGAGAAACAAATTAAGAATATTTTCTTTCTTCCCTCCTTTTCTCAGATAACACTGAATTTCTGCTAGAGTCTTTGTTAGCACCTGGGATTTGGTATAGAATTTTTGCTGGAAAAACTGCTCAGAAGCCTGGGAACTGACCTGTATTTTTAATTCAGAGAATGTGGGGCTAGTTTAATGTAAATCTTGTGTGATCTAGTATCTCTTTGTTATCTTTAAAGTTGACATGAGAGATTTGTCATGGAACAGTTCAACTCAGAGGTCCTGAGATAACCAGATCCTTTTCAGTGAGAAAAATACAAAGCTTTGTTGATTGATTGCAATGGGATTTAATATTTGACCAAATTTTCCCTGAGTATTTGACTAGTGTTATAATGTTTATATTCAAATGAGTACACCTTATTATTTGTGTCTTTGTTGTCAATACATCTTCGATCTCTTTACAAAACCCCCAGTAAGCCACTGGAAAACATACAACTTGGCTGGTTAGAGTATGGGCTGGGAAATATGATAGGCAGACAATTTCAGTTTTTGATTCATTGTGACTTTAATGTTAATTTACTTAATAGGCTGTTTTACCAATTTTGGAGCTTTCTGGAAGAAAATATATATTTTTTCCTACTAGTGTCCTCATAACATAAAGAAGCAAGTTCAAAAGGTTAGAATCAAAGCTATACTGATAGATTATTGAGTTCCAATAAATATTCTTGATTTCTTGCCTAACTCCTTACTGAATTCCATAGAGGTGGATAAACTACTTCATTGGTGGGTCACAATTATTCCCCAACATTTCCAATCTAGAAGAGAGCTGTATTGCTGGGCAACAGTGGGGAATCTCTCTCTCCCTCTCTCTTTTTCCCCTCTAATCTGACAAGTGTATCTGTATCAAGCTACCTCTCCGGTGGGTGATACCAAAATCTATACTGAAGAATAGAATGTTTACTTGCTCACATTTATCTAGGACCCTCAAATTAAACTTTTTCATAGCAAAGAAATATTTTGGTTCTCCATCTGTTGATAATACCTCATGCAGAATTTGGGATAAAAACATGGGTACTATATAATGAACTCCCTTGAGCCCATCCCAACATTAATCACTGTATTATACTCTCTCACAATATATCCATATTTTTGCTGAAATCTCTACATATCCCACTGTATCTCTGTAGACGTGATAAAATCCTGACATCATTTGTCTGCCTCCTCTTTCAATTGCCATGTTTTACAAATTTAAGGATTAAAAAGTATCATTTCCCTAACATTTTAAAAAACAACTTGTTCACATTTTAATATGATTCTGGATTGTCTTTAGGATATTTAATCTAGATTTTGAACTTTGGTTATTTTGTCAAACAATTTCTCTTAGATGTCTGACCAAAGTATATCCAACTCAGCATAGGTCTAATGTCTAAAAAACATCTTCAGTAGGCCTAATGTTTAAAAAAATTTCTTTAGATGCTCAACAATGTCTTAGGAAATTACTAATACTCAAAATTTTATAGAAAAATGTCTCACTAAAAACTTAAATAAAAATACATATTCCTTGTTCCAAAATTTTAAAAATAGAATTAAAGTCAGGTTTAAATCATCCATCCATTTGTAGATTAACCAGTTTCTCTGTACAAATAATGGATATTTTTGAAAAAGAACAATTTACTATTATTTGAAGAAAAATATAGTCCAATGAACTCTGGCAAGAAAAATAATGCACCTGTGAATGTCTTCCTGTACCATCACCAACACAATGCCATGTTAAGTATTCAATGCCAACACCAAGGCATTTTAGGCAAATCGTTATTTGGGGGTGCCTGTTTATTTCAATCAGTATAGCAATTGGGTATTAGATCTACTTTACTTTACTCCCTTATCTGTTAACATATTGAAAATTTTGTATTAGAGTAAGAAAAATGCTAGCTAACTAAAAAAAATCACCAAAACAGTTTTATATTTAAAATTTAATACTGTTATATCTTGAAGGATTGATAAATGTCATACTTTCATCAAAAATTCAAATATGTGACATCTTGAGTATTTTACTACCATATATTTGTATTGTATCTTCTTGTAGCCTTACCATCTATATCAGTGGTCTCCAACATTTTTGACACCAGGGACCGGTTTTGTGGAAGACAGTTTTTCCATGGCCCAGTTCCTAACAGGCTGTGGACCAGTACCGGGTTGGTACCCCTGATCTATATGATGCTTCAGAAAGTTTGTTCTCTTTCCCTATATATGAATCTACTTGTATAGGTTCTAAAAAAAATTTAAGAAATAAAACAGAAATGACTTAAGGTGAATGGAAACTATTAATATTTTCCTTAACTTGGTATGGTTTATGTATAGATACTCAATTCTTTCTTATTTTATAAATTTATTTTATTTTATTTATTTATTTTTGGCTGCATTGGGTCTTCGTTGCTGCACGTGAGCTTTCTCTAGTTGAGCCGAGTGGGGCTACTCTTTGTTGTGGTGCGCAGGCTTCTCATTGTGGTGGCTTCTCTTGTTGTGGAGCATGGGCTCTAGGTGCATGGGCTTCAGTAGTTGTGGCTTGTGGGCTCAGTAGTTGTGGCTCGCGAGCTCTAGAGCACAGGCTCAGTAGTTGTGGCGCATGGGCTCAGTTGCTCTGTGGCATGTGGGATCTTTCCGGACCAGGGCTTGAACCCATGTCCCCTGCAATGGCAGGCAGATTCTTAATCACTGCGCCACCAGGGAAGCCCTAGATACTCCATTCTTTAAAGGAAATTTAAAATACTCTTCTGAAAATTTGAAGAGTATTCTTGACATAACATGAACAAGTTAAAGCAAGATTATAGTGAGCAAGAGTGGAACTCTCAATCATTATGCCTCTTATTCACAATATCCTGACCACCCTGGCTTTCTGTCTCCAATTTGAATTCATGCGCATCATGGGAACAATGGATTTGCTGCTCCCACTGGCCAGACAGTTCTTTCCCCATACTCTGTTTTATCATCCATGTCTTAAAACACAGATGCCACCACATTATAGAGGCCTTCCATTACTATTTTATCTAAATTGGTCCCTATGACCATACACTGTCTTCTATTACACTGTTTTGTTTTCTTCATCTTAATGCTATCTTAATTATCTTTTATGGACATCACATTTTTCTATTGTCTGTCTCACCTCACTAGAATACATATTCCACAATGCTGGGTATATTTTTATTGTTGTTGTCATTTTGCAGCTGTATTCTCAGCTTCTGGCACAGTTAAAACATTGAAAAATATTAGATACCATAAATTTTATTGAATTTACTCACAAACAGGTGAAAGGTCGAATGAAATTAACAGTGTTTTTATATGTATTGAAAAATGGGCTCTATTATTATTTTTCACAAATTAAGAAAAATAATACTTAAAAGACAATAAATTGTCAGACACCGCACTATAGGCTCTCAGGTATACAATAAGAATGAATTAGATAAATCCAATACCTTCAAGTGCTTACATTCTAGTGGAAAGTCCGGACAAATAATCAAATTCTTGTGATTCAAGGAGACATGTTCTATAAGAGAATTATGCACAAAATGCTTTGCAAACCCTTAGAACCATTAATATAGCCAGCTCAGAAATTCAGAGATGGCATCTCAGAGGATGTTGTGTCAGCACTGAATCAGGAGAAATGATAGGCCAACACAGGAGGTCTGAGTGAATGCTTTTCCAGAAAGATCATAATAAGCAAGGATTGGAAGGTAGGAGAGTGTGAGGAGTTTGTAATAATGTAAATAGCTTAGCATGGCCCAGAGCATAAGAGGACACAAAGAGAGAGGAGTTAGGTAAGTAGGAAGTATAATGGTACTTGCCTGTAGTACCAAGGAATTTAGCCTTGGTTTATTGTTTAACTACCAGTTTTTCTTTTAAAACATCTTTATTGGAGTATAATTGCTTTACAATGGTATGTTAGTTTTTGCTTTATAACAAAGTGAATCAGCTATACATATACATATATCCCCTACCTACCAGTTTTTAAATTATCAATTTATTAATTTTATTATGTATTTATATATATGCTTATAAGTTATTTTTATATTAATGATCAACTCAATCATTAAACTATTCCAGTTAATCAGATATTTATAGAAGGTTTAGTATTGTACCTGCAATGTGATTGTGTGGCCTATTGAATTAATATGGACTAAAATATCCCTCAGATTATTTGTATATGTATATGTTTATGAATATTTATAAACATATACATATATATGAAAACATTGATTATGATTATATATATGTGTGTTTACTTCTGAGAAGAGAAGAAAATAAAAATCTAGAATTAAGTGAAGAGAATTAAAAAATAAAGGAACACTATAAAATATGAATTCCAAATTTGTTACCTTTGTATTTTCACTATATTCAGAGAAATGTCAAGAAGAGTTCATTAGAAAAACAATTAAAATGACATGCATTATTTATTGTTGTGGCATCAAAAATGTTATATAACCCTAAACTAAATTCTGTGAAACATTTCCAACAATAACATTTAAACTTACAAAGTAATGGATATGCAACTTCATAGCTTTTGTTCTAAGAAAGAAAAAGACAACAATATGGTATTTTATAATAATATAGCAAATAAGACTACTAAAGAATATCAGAATAAAGACACAATTTCCTTATGAAATAACTAAGTTTCAGTTAATATTGGCATCACACAAGAGGAAAAAAATGACGGATTTGAAAATTGTATCATACATGTTAAAATTGATCAATATTGAGTTTTTTAGTGTAATATTCACGATTATGAAGGCCAACAGTTATCAATAGTGTGTACTATTGACTAAACAGAAGAAAGAGAGAGACTAGCAGAGCCTGAAGAGAGTCATAAAATTAATAAAAATAAAATAATCCAACATAATAAAATTCATAATTTTTAGTGAAAAGTAAAGCTTTATAACTTAATTTTTAATGGGGGCTGTAATGTGTGAGAAGTTGGTCAATATCAAATTAGGAAAGAAAATTAGAACTCTGATATATCAATTTCATAATAAAAATGTTATATTTTCCAAGACTGTATGCACTGCTTCTTAACCAGTCTTTGTTTAAGAGTTATCTTGGAGGTTTTGGAAAATACACGGCTTTAACCACCTTAACCTAGTGGATCAGGTTATTCTCTGTGATTACATGAATTTATAGTATTTTAAAAATCCACTGCTTTTCTATTGATTAGAGCTGAGAATCACTGCTCTAGGATCACGTTTTTTTGTTTCCAAGAGAAGGTACAAAGACATCTAGTGGAGGAACTGCTTCTACATATCTTTTTAAAATACATATTCATCATATCTGAATGACTGATATGTTGTTGATGATATTGACAGTGTTGACAGTCAAAATATTTGAATTATTTTGCCTTTGTGTGCTTCTGTGAGCCTTGCGACATAGCTAATTTTCACTTAAATATTATTATAAACACTATAAATTAAGGTAATTTAGATTGAAGAAAAAATGTCAGATTAATTTAATCAAACATTCTACATAGGGGTCAATATCTATAGTTGTGCTATCACCCTTTTCTACCAATTATAGAAAATGCTTCATGGTAGTCTTTAATGAACTCCAAAACTTTTCTTGTAACCATTAGGAATATATTGTTATTAACACCTGAGATGAAAGCTATATGCCATCCTAGTTCTATAATTTTCATCTCCAGCAACAGAATGAGTTGTGGTGGTAGTATGTTAGTCTCTGAACTAAGCTGTCAGAGAAATGTACAGTAAAATAATAACTACTCTAGATCTTCTCCAGCCTCACTTAAAATGTTGTACCTTCATTTTCTCAATTCATCTTCATAGCAACATTGCAGGCCGTTTATTACCATCACCATTTTATGGTTTTTTTTTTGTTTGTTTTTGGTGTTTTTTTTTTTGCGGTACGCGGGCCTATCACTGCTGTGGCCTCTCCCGTCTTGGAGCACAGGCTCCGGACGCGCAGGCTCAGCGGCCATGGCTCACTGGCCCAGCCGCTCCGCGGCACGTGGGATCCTCCCGGACTGGGGCATGAACCCACGTCCCCTGCATCGGCAGGCGGATTCCCAACCACTGTGCCACCAAGGAAGCCCCTACCATCACCATTTTAGAGGTAGTAAAACCAAAGCTCAGAGGTGTAAAATAAACAGTTCAAGGTCATTCAGTTATTAAGTGGCAGAAATGATTCAAACCAGTCTTTTCCTAAAGCCAATGATATCCTTGACACAGTTCTTACATTATGACACAATATAGATTACAAAATATGGGATTACCATTTTTAAAAATGACTGTGAAAAAATCTCTGAGGAACACTGAATGTTACACAAAATATAATTCTACACAAATGAATGTCTTCCTTGAATAAGGAGAGATAGAGCATCTCAAACACCTGAGATAGATTGACAGGTTGTCCGTTACTATCACAAGATATCACACTCCTCTCTATAGAATTTATAAAAATGGTTTTTCATTGGTTGTGTGGAGCAGAATCATAGAGCTCTGGCCTTGTCTTTGCCACATGAGTTGCCTATAAACTGATGGATTGATTTTAATTTGACCTTGGCAGCTTTTGTTACCCTATGAGGTATTAGTCTTGCTCTGTTCCAGACCTTTTTCTTGAACTCTGCCTTTGGACACTTCCCTTCTTCTAAAGATTTGTCCCTGAGGCCCTAGGCAGGCTGTCAGTCATAACTTTTTTGGCCATGACTGATATGGTGTGTCAAACCCATTAGTGCTTTTGCCAGTACTATTTTTTTTTTAAGAAGGTACCTTAGTTGTCTAAAAGAATAATCTATATTTTAAGTACTTAATTTGATAAAAGAAACTCAGTAAAAATCTTGCTTTTATTGATTAAAATAATGAATGCATATTATAGTGGTTTTTAATATAGAAAAACTAGGTTTCTGCACAAGTGATTCCATATTCTATGTCACTCACCTAAGTATTGTTACATGTACATCTACTCAGAAATGGATAAGTATTTCAGAAATATTAATCATAATAAAAAAACAACTGTCAATGATTAGGAAAGGTATTCTCAATTTTGTGAAGTGTGACTCCACTTATCTAATTATTCTCACTGTCACATATTAACAGTGGCATTACATATCTATATACCTATATACTAAATTTGATCATCTATAACAAATTTCCTGTTCTAGTTTCCTTTCTGATATTTCTTTTGCTACATCTCTTTTTCATTCTTTTACTTGCCTTATCATTTCAACACACTCCATTCATCTTAATAACCCAGTCAAAATGATTGCTCTAAATAGCTATACCAAGAAAAAATGGAGGTATATATTTTTCGATAGGGAATGTATTTCTATGTCATTTGGGCTGGTATTCTGACAGAGAATATTATATATGTTGGGAATACTTGAGATCAAAATAATTCAAGATGTTTTTATTTCTTGCTGCAATTATTTCAAGGTGTTTTATTTTTATACTGTTTCTTAACTTTTTCATACAAGCAATGTCTTTAAACAATTACTGAACACAAAATTATAAAATGAATGTTGAATTAATCTTAGATGATGAATGGATACAATTATGAAGGTAATTGTATGACTGTAGCAGTTGTTTCACTCTTCATATATCAAACAATGTTTAAAAATATTACCTTTGATTAGTTTTCCCATTATTTTTAGCAATTCAGAAAACTTTATTCATAAGTACATAAGTCCAGTCAAATTCTAGGAAATGCAATGTCACTGACCAGTACGTGTCTCTAATAATTTAATGGCTAGTGTTAGAGATTATGCAGGTGCAGTGATGTTTTTCCCACAATCCAATATTGATATAGTACATAGTTAACCATTCATAGAATTGGAGAGATTGAAATGACATTAGAAACAGTATGATCTACACTCCCTCATGTGACAGATTTACTTTTATATATACTATACTTATTTCAACATTAAAGTTAAAGTTAGCACTGAAACAAAATCTTTTCAATATTTTATTATATATCAAAGAAGGACATCAAAATATTTCTCTT